>NC_090265.1:1712456881-1713656881 GCF_040414725.1 Anabrus simplex
TTATTTTGCTATTTGTTTTACGTCGTACCGACACAGATAGGTCTTTTTTTTCTAGTTGCTTTACGTCGCACCAACACAGATAGGTCTTATGGTGACGATGGGACAGGAAAGGGCTAGGAGTGGGAAGGAAGCGGCCGTGCCCTTAATTAAGGTACAGCCCCAGCATTTGCCCGGTGTGAAAATGGGCAACCACGGAAAACCATTTTCAGGGCTGCCGACAGTGGGGTTCGAACCTACTATCTCCCGAATACTGGATACTGGCCGCACTTAAGCTACTGCAGCTATCGAGCTCGGTACAGATAGGTCTTATGGCGACGATGGGACAGAAAAGAACTAGGAATGGGAAGTAAGCGGCCGTGGCCTTAATTAAGGTAGAGCCCCAACATTTGCCTGGTGTGAAAACGGGGAACCACGGAAAACCATCTTCAGGGCTGCCAACAGTGGAGTTCGAACCCACCATCTCCCGGATGCGAGCTCACAGCTGCGCACCCGTAACATCACGGCCAACTCGCCCGGTCCTGCAGTTGGATTCTTTAAGAAACACATTTACAAGTTGGCTTTAGAAGACCAGCTGGACTAATTCTGAAAATTTTCACAGAGCCTTTCCGTTGGTTAAATAAGCCGTGCAATGTATCTAAGTTCGCGTCAAAATCCGGTCCTTGACTCGAAATTCCTACACATTGGCCTTCAATTCCCAGTCGGGTCAGGAATTTTAAGCTTGTATTGCTCATTCTTCTAGCTTGGGGACTGGGATTTTGTGCTAGTTGCTTTACGTCGCACCGACACAGATAGGTCTTATGGCGACGATGGGACAGGGAAGGGCTAGGAGTTGGAAGGAAGCGGCCGTGGCCTTAATTAAGGTACAGCCCCAGCATTTGCCTGGTGTGAAAATGGGAAACCACGGAAAACCATTTTCAGGGCTGCCGACAGTGGGGTTCGAACCTACTATCTCCCGAATACTGGATACTGGCCACACTTAAGCGACTGCAGCTATCGAGCTCGGTGACTGGGATTTTATGTTCTTCTTAATATACACACAACACACCACACTGCCAACTGCCATAGAAACACCCACTAGTTATTACATCCCTCCACTTCAGGAAGGGTCATCCGGCTGTAAAACATGGCTACACCCATATAAAATGCCAACTCCAGGTGAATGGGAAGAGTCAAGGGAGAAAATGATTATCTAAATTCACGTCAGCATACTACGCTGCTTTTCCTCTTATAATCATTGGTTTGTTTGAATGGTTTACATTTCAAACAAACCATGTTCGCAAACTTCATGGCTAGGAAGAGCTTGAAACTGTTTCCATCAAGTACGTAAACAAAGAATTAAACTATCTGTGTATATATTAAGAATGCAACTAAATTTTCAACAATTTGTCCAGGAATAGTTGGTCTTGCACAATACCAAGGGCCATTTCCATACACTCCTCACTAGCTGTTCCCGAAGCACACACACGCACAAAAATGTTTTGTTTTTCTCGTGCCTTTGTGAATATAATATTTATGTAATGGGACAGAGTATGAAAGCAAATCTTCTGTTTATAAACATTTAATATTAAAGAAGTTCGTATTTGTGTAGAGAAGTGAGCACGCTACATCACAACAGGTCACAGCAGGCTGGGATGTACTGCACGCTGTGTTCTATTTTTGGCGATTAACATATCTGGGACAATACGAGAGTGGAGTACAATAGGGAGAGAGAGGTTTGTGGCCAGACTTGAAGAGCGAGTCTGTGCCTCGCAAGAGAACTCCTTTCTTCAAGTAACTAACTACAGGGTGACACTGCTAACGGTAGTCATTGTGAGAAGAAGAGTGAGTCTACGGTTCAAAAGTACAGGACTCCTTTCTTAAAGTAACTCAGTATAGGGTGATACTCTTAACAGTAGCCAGTGTGAGATGAAGAGCGAGTCTATGGTTCACAAGTACAGGGCTCATTACTTGAAGTAACTCAGTATAGGGTGATAGTGTTAACAGTAGCCAGTACGAGATGAAGAGCGAGCCTATGGTTCACAAGTACAGGGCTCATTACTTGAAGTAACTCAGTATAGGGTGATACTGTTAACAGTAGCCAGTACGAGATGAAGAGCGAGTCTATGGTTCAGAAGTACAGGGCTCATTACTTGAAGTAACTCAGTATAGGGTGATAGTGTTAACAGTAGCCAGTACGAGATGAAGAGCGAGCCTATGGTTCACAAGTACAGGGCTCATTACTTGAAGTAACTCAGTATAGGGTGGTACTGTTAACAGCCAGTACGAGATGAAGAGCGAGCCTATGGTTCAGAAGTACAGGGCTCATTACTTGAAGTAACTCAGTATAGGGTGGTACTGTTAACAGCCAGTGTGAGATGAAGAGCGAGCCTATGGTTCAGAAGTACAGGGCTCATTACTTGAAGTAACTCAGTATAGGGTGATACTGTTAACAGCCAGTGTGAGATGCAGAGCGAGCCTATGGTTCAGAAGTACAGGGCTAATTACTTAAAGTAACTCAGTATATAGGGTGATATTGTTAACAGTAGCCATTGTGAGGTGAAGAGCGACTCTGATGTTCCGCTCACAGGTAAAATCACAAATATAATTAAAAGTTCGTAATTGTACAGGCAGTCATTAAAATAATCTACCATAAAATAAGCAAATAAAGAAAAGTTTACTGCTGTTCTTATAGTTCTTATAGTAACTCAATATAGAGTGACATTTTTAACAGTAGCCAGTGTGAGTGGGGAAAAGTGTGTCAATGGTTCACATTTATAGCGCTCCTTTTAAAGTACTGATCATCCAATAACAATGTGTATTTTCCCCTCCCGACTCATATTACTGATTTCCTCACATATAGTTCCTCTCACAGGTAAAATCACAAACATAATTAAAAGTTCGTAATTGTACAGGCAGTCATTAAAATCATCTACCATAAAATAAGTAAATAAAGAAACGTTTACTGCTGGAAAACGTTGCATCACCCTGAAGAATGATGTCCAATTGAACGCGAGTACAGTTGTTGCATGCTGTAGGTTTGTACTGAAAGTGTAAGGACTTCGGCCGACAGATATCACTTCATCTCACCGTACGCATTCACACACTAGACAGTACCAAGTGAATCTGGAAGGCGGAATGTTGTTTATGTGTGTAGCAGTCAAGCTGTAACGACACCCCGATTAGGGTTACAACCGTTTGAGAGAAGCTGAATCATGGGACTGCCAGAGGCGGAATGGACATACCTAGGAATTGCTACAAACGTTAGTCGTCACGTATCTGCAGTTCGGTGATCTTACCCGTACACGTGATTGGGAACGTCCGCGTAGAAAAGACATACGTCAAGATCGGCGAATTGTTCGGCATCATTGAGAGACAGTAATGTGTCCGTCGCAGAGATCCCCAGGGATGCAGGGAACCGTTTACTTGCAGCGAGACTACGAACATGTGCTCCTCGTCTGTAAGAACGGTGTCGTACTCGTCTGCTAAGGATCACTTGGACAGTGGAATGGTGTTCTGTTGTGTTTGACAGTGACAGCAGGTTCTGCGACGTCGACGTGGAGAGCGTCATCTTCCACAGCGTATTCGTTCCCGACATCTCCTGCCAACATTGTTTCGGTCACCATAAGGTGCAGGCCTGGTGCAGGTCTTTCGAGTTGACGCCGTTTAGGTGAACCGCGCGTCTATAAGGATGCGACCCTTCCTAAGATGAATTCTGAAGATGAAGACGGTAACACACATCCAGCCACCGAGCCATTGGAATTAACCAATGAAGGTTAAATCTCCGACCCCGTCGGGAGTCAAAACCGGAAACCTCTGATCCAAGGGCCAGCACGCTAATCATTTAGCCATCGAGCGGACTAAACTTGTGTACACGTCCTGACGTGGTGCAGCTCTTTCCAGGCACACACCCGATGGAGGTGAGCTGCATGTGCCATTTTAACCCATTTTTTGCTATTTGCTTTACGTCGCACCGACACAGATATGTCTTATGGCGACGATGGGATAGGAAAGGCCTACGAATGTGAAGGAAGCGGCCGTGGCCTTAATTAAGGTACAGCCCCAGCATTTGCCTGGTGTGAAAATGGGAAACCACGGAAAACCATCTTCAGGGTTGCCGACAGTGGGGTTCGAACCCACTATTTCCCGATTACTGAATACTGCTGCACTTAAGCGACTGCAGCTATTGAGCTCGGTTTTAAACCCATTACCAACCCTGCTTCCATTCTTAAATTTCAGGCTGTACCGGGAATCGTACTGGGGCCCATGAGGATGATAGCTAATAATGCTAACCATTACGCTATGGAGGCGGTCACCATAAGGTAAAATTTCCATTCACCTGCCCAGCTCCATGGCTAAATGGTTAGCGTGCTGGCCTTCGGTCACATGGGTCTCGGGTTCGATTCCTGGCAGGGTCGGGAATTTTAACCTTAATTGGTTAATTTCACTGGAACGGAGTCTGGGTGTATGTGTCGTCTTCATCATCATTTCATCCTCATCACGACGCGCAGGTCGCCTCCGGGAAACAAATAAAAAAACCTGCATCTGGCGAGCCAAACTTGTCCACGGACACTCCCGGCACTAAAAGCCATACGCTAATTCATTTATCGGTTCATCTTCAGTGTTTGGAGTGAGCCCGTTAAACTGTGTACTCTATTAACAAATAGGGAGTGCGGTTGGCTGAGAGAAAGGCACACTCACAAGCGCAGAGATTAGGACCGGCCGGACTTTTGCCCCATTAGTCACCTGGTGGACTTCAGTTGATCACACCTTGATGTATTTTATTTGACATTTTGTCATAAAATATTTAATATATAAAATTTTCATACACCATTACAAAGAAATGATACCTAATTGTCTGAAGTTGCCAATATCGGGTAGAAAGCAACTCAAAATTTATAATGCAGATGTAGAAAATCGCACAATATTGTCAACAATGTAACTTTAGTAATATATTGAATATTTGAATCTACAAGCTTCTGCATTTAATATAACACGTAATAAATTGTAAAAAAAATAAAAATAAGAAAGTATGGTGATATTTATGTTTATAGTGATATTTCATTCATTCGTACCAGAAGCATACATTTTACATAATATAATGGTACTTAATGACATACAGTTCATATCAAATAGCGTATGCCCAGAATTTTGCCAAATCCAGGGCATTAGGTGTTGTAGCCATCAAGTCCTCCATTGTGCAACCTAAAGGACACTTACTATAGTTCATGAAATGGGCGGTTGTTTGGTCTCCACCACATTCACATAGTCTGGATGTGCCGGAAAAGTCCCACTTTACCTTATAGATTCTTGATCTAACAAGCTCAGTGTAAAACCTATTCAGCGATTTCCAAGTAGACCAATATTCCTCATGTACTGGGGGAGATGTTCAATTGGTAGCATCCAACCAATAAGTTGAGGATTTCTAGTTCTCCATAATCTGAACCTTGTGGATTGATCAGATTCGTCTACATCTTCGGTTGTATTCAGGAAACTCATCCTAGACCTCAATCTTCGGTGGGCAGGTTCATATCCGTACAATGGGTGTGCACATGAGACAAGTGATTTAGTTCTCTCACTCATGGATGCAACTTATCCTCTAACATCTGTTACTATATAGTGATAGTGTAGACATAAGACAGTATAACGCTGCCCTTTTTTTATCAGTTTGGTAATTCCATCGATATCTATAATACTTTCCATATAATGACCTAAACTGTGAAGGGTCGTCACTCATATTAGCCTTTTAAATTCTAGAAGCTTTCCAACAATTGAGTGAGTTTGTCCCTCGTTTTCTTTGTCTTTGACAATTTTGAATCCCCGAAAGTTCGTGAGTGGGTCTAACCTTCGTATCACACTTCTTATTTGATAAGAGTTACTATCTCTACAACAGAAAGAGGATGAACTGTTCCAGCAGAATAAAGCTTATTCACATACTGCTGTCCCTACGCGATATGTTCTTCGTGATGTTTACCGGCCAGCACGATCTCCGGACCTCTCTCTCATAGAAAATGTTCGGGATTTGATGGCACGAAGTCTGACTCACTCTGTATGGCGGTTCACTAACCTTGCCCAAAACAAAAAAGGTCGAAAGGGCCACGAAGGGCGATGAAATGAAACACTCCCTAGGCCTCACAACCTAATAGAGTCGGGGTCGGAAAAAGGTCAAGAGTTGGCCAAGGGAGGACGGATAGAGTAGATGAAAGTGAGAAGCCCGGCACAAGTAAATGGAATTAATACCAGGGCTCGGCTATGGGCACCGTGGTCCCTCAACCCATGCTCCAAAAGTAACAGCCCATGAGATCACTTTTAGTCACATATTACTTCAGGCAGAGAATACCTTGGATGTTATTCTACCGCCCCCCCCCCCCCCACACACGAGGAACATCATCTTCAAATCTGGGCTTCGAACCTACAATTTCACGAATGCAAGATAACACCTAAACGATCGAAATACATAGCCGAATCACTCGGTGGACATCTACCTGCCTTCGGTTTGGATTATACGTACAACTGTAGGTCCCGTGAAGCTATGATTGCAACAGATACCCTCCAAAACATATAAGCTTGGTTTTTGTATATTTTCTTCTTTCATAATATAGAAATAATAGGATTTTATTTTTTTTAAATCGTTGGCAAATATGACCAGCTGTCCTAGCACCTTCTAGTCTACTCTATTTAAATAACTGAAGCTCCGCAGTACCACGCAGTTTACTGTCTTCCTCCCTGGAACAAGTTATGCACCTCGCCATCTTCCTGCCTGCCGCTTATGACACGGGTAGGGACAATATTCTGCAGGCCACACTCATCACACATTTCGCTGCCGACAGCACATTTTACTCGCCCTCTTCCTCCATAAACGTTGAACATATTTTTTTCTAAGTATGAAATGTGGCGAGGGGGCATGTGCTTTGGGGTGCTGCTGTGCACGTCACACCACTTCCGGACGGGGTAGGCAGGGGAGTTTAAAAATACCAGTGTTCTGTCCACGCATCATTGTTAGCGGTTTGTACGCAGCTAATTCTGGAGGGGTTAAAACCTGCATGACATCACAAAGCCGAAAGAAAATTCTAATTGAACTTAGTTCCTTCAGAACTTCTGTTTCTATATTTGTATTAAAAGGGTTCATTTTCTTCTGTCAACATACTGTAGTCTTCGAGGATGTCCAATGTCTGTATCGAAATGTCACGCGAAACTGACCATTCTCTCTTCTAAAATAAATGGCTGCATTCCCTCACAAAAATAGCTGCAACTTTATTCCCTCTCATTTGCAATAAATTCAAAATTCTAAGAAGAAACACTCTGAAAGCCAAATTTATAGATCAGTTCAGAACTTAATCTATTGGTTGTATGAAACAATAATAATCATATAGCGCTACGGATAAGGTAGCTCTTACGGTCCGCTTCTCCAAAGGTTTCGGTGGCTTCTACGGGGATGGACTTTTATCGAAGAGACATAAAGACATACCTACAACACCTGGACGATTGCACTACGATAATTTTCACAGTAAATTATATGCCTACGTGTGTATTAAACAATGTAAAATAAGTTCAGGTTCTTTTTTCTTTCTTAATACGTTTATCCTCCAGAGTTGGACTTCAGCTCGGACTCAGCAAGGGATCACACCTCTACCGCCCCAAGGGCAGGATTAGGGAAGGAAGTGGCCGTGGCCATAAATTAGGTATCATCCCAATATTTACCTGAAGGAAAAGTGAGAAACCACGGAAAAACACTTCGAGGATAGCTGAGGTGGGATTCGAAACCCCTTCTACTCAGTTGTCCTCCCGAGGCTGAGTGGACCCAGTTCCACCCCCGTATAACTCTTTAAATTTCGTGGCAGAGCCAGAAATAGAACCCGGGCGATAGCTAATCAAACTAACCACTACACCACAGGGGCGGTCTAAGTTCAGGTTTACGAGGGAAAATCGGAAATTCCCCTACTTTTCAGCCAAAATAACATACAAGGGAATCAAATATAAGCTGCATCCTAAGTATCTTTGACTATTTTCTCACACAGTGACCACTACAATTCCCATCGTGCCACTAGTTTGGAGAGCTGGCGGTGTAGAAAAAACCACCGAACAGGGATCTTTGCGTCGTCGTCGATATGAACCCCTGGCTTGCCAGGAACTGTTCCAATAGACCAAACACGTGGAGGTGTGAGCGAGTTGCTAGGCCGTACAAGATAAATTACTGATGCAATAAAATTACAGCAACACCACGTAGCCGAGCGGCTTCATGGGTACATGGTTAGCGTATTAGTCTTTGGTGGAAGAAGTCTCGGGTTCAATCTCCAGCCGGGTAGCGCATTTTAACCTTCATTGGTTAATCCCGATTGCTCGGGATCTGGGTGTTTGTGTCGTCTTCAGCATTAGAATTCATCAGATTAGAACCCCGTTTTTTTATGTAGTAGGTTAGAAAGCAAATTAATTTGGTTATTAGGAAATGTCGTCTAGGCCGCTCGTCCGTAGCGTAGTGAGAGTAAAATAAATTTTACGGGGTTCTAATGGGCCGTACCCATTATTATTATTATTATTATTATTATTATTATTATTATTATTATTATTATTATTATTATTATTATTGTCCGCCTCTGTGGTGTAGTGATAAACGTAATTAGCTGTCACTCCCCGAGGTCCGGTTTCCAATCCCAGCTCTGCCACGAAATTTGAAAGCTTGTACGAGGGCTAGAACGGGGTCGAGTCAGCTTCGGGAGCTCAACTGAGTAGAGGAGGGTTCGATCCCCATTTCAGCCATCCTCGGGATGGTTGTCCGTGGTTTCCCAGTTCTCTCCAGGCAACTACCGGGATGGTACATAACTAAACGTCACGGCCGCTTCCTTCCCTCTTCTTTGTCTATCCCTTTCAATCTTTGCATCCTCCCACAAGGCATAGCAGGTGAGACCGCCTGGGCGAGGTACTGGTTTTCCTCCCCACTTGTATCCACTGACCGAAAGTCTCACGTTCCAGGACACTACCCTTGAAGTGGTAGAGGTGAGATCCCTCGCCGAGGGAGGGTAAAAAGTTTAAGAAAGAAAGAAAAAAATATTATGATTATGATTATTATTAGCAAATAATCCGACTCGTTGGCTGAATGGTCAACGTACTGCCCTTCGGTTCAGAGGGACCCGGGTTTGATTCCCGGCCAGGTCGGAGATGTTAACCTTCATTGATTAATTCCAATGGCCCGAGGGCTGGGTGTTTGTGCTGTCCCCAACATCCCTGCAACTCGCACACCACACATAATACTATCTTCCACCACAATAACACGCAGATGACGCCCACCCTCATCGGAGGGTCTGCCTTACAAGTGTTGCACTCGGCTAGAAACAGCCACAAGAAATTATTATTTATTACCAAATACATCGCAATTGGGAAATATCCCGGTGACAATGGTCCTTTACGGTAAAGTGATAATAACGTAAAGTTAAAACATAATTACCCAGCAACAACAAGAGTCCAACAATCAATTCCATGGAAAGAAATTATTACAGGAATTACTACTAGTTCAACATCCTAAATCCAGCAACACCATAATAAATATTCGCACACAAATATTTCGGATGTTATGTTTATGCAAGCCTCATAGCAAAATTGTTGTGCAGATTATAGTGTACTTGTTATTCGCTTCAGAGTGAGGAAAGCAATGGCAAACTACCTCACTCCTCATCTTGTCTAGTACGCCTCACTTTGGCGCCGCCATTGGTTGCTGCGGTTTCCCTATAACCGCATAAACTTTGGTGGTCCTATTTGAGGATCCAACCAGCCTGTGGGCTGATAACTAACTCGCTTCAGTATATTTATATTCTAACCTATTACTGCATACAAATCCCAGCACTGTACCATCATAGATAGGGCAGACGCGCTGGTCGCCGATAAGGCGTCTACTCAAAACACCTGCACCAGGCCTCTCCGCGAGTCTCACGCCGTTATTACGAAGTGCCTTACACACACGCGCCCAGTTTTGTAAACACTGAGTGCCTATACACAAGCACCACTTGACAAACTGCATCAATCGGCATGGCAAATCAGACTAAATAATAAAGAGCTGCTTTTGACTGCATTGGAAGACAATGAATGTACTGTACTTTGCAGTTTGTTTGCAATTGTCGAGATGAAGTTAAATATAATGCCTTGTTTGCACGATGCCAGTTGCTGAGACAGTTATTGTTGGCGACAGTTGTCCTGTAATTATTGCTGGACAATCCCTGGCCAGTTCTGTTCAACAAGACCTCGTTCACACGAGGAAACTATTGATACGGCAGTAGATGAAGAGAAATGGCTGCGTGCGCAGCGTCTGTAGTGACCCGTGAGGAATTAAATTTATTTTGTAATGATATGTACCGTGCTAAGTTTTGACCACATTGAATGTTAATTTTATTGGTAATCTCAGAAATTGCTGTTTGACGAGCATACAGTATTTGTCCTTGTACAAGTTTTTGTGCTGGTCCCACAAATACCGTCGTTCCCTATACAGCTCAACGAATTTTACGTTAGTATCGTCACCCCACTTTGGAGCCATATTTACGCGAACAGCCTACAAATAATGTAACAGTTAAAGTATTTAAATTTATCAACACCACCCAAGCGACTGTATCTCTCGGTTGACACAACCGAACTGGAACAATTGAACTATACAGCTACTGGTCTGTCAGTTTCACACGGCGCCAATTGTCGCGACAGTACTGAGCTCAGGGTGGTGGAGATTGCATCTGGGCCCAGTTATCCTCAGTCTACTCCTGGATACAATCAATTTTCTGGACAATTGTCAGGGCAATTTTCTAGACAATTGGACAGAAGTGTTCACATGTAGCCAGTAACTGTAAGCCAGTCAACTGTCTTCTGACAACTGTCTCATCAACTGGCATCGTGTAAACTACGCATAAGTCAAGATGACGTTACGTTGCGCGGGTGGAAAAAGGTCCTAAGTGGACGTTGAGCAAGAAACTTCTGTAACTGCACAATCATTTTACGATGCTCACTTCTATGTACTGTTTGCGCAGGTTTGTATTTCCACAGCAAACGATGAGGGTGAATGGTATACACTTAACCACACTGTTTTACAGTGGTCAAACAGCCAAAGCGAAGTAGCTACCTTGTTTTCTCAATATAATAAAACCACGTCTGTAGCCTCCGTGGCGCAGGCGGAAGTGCGTCGGCCTCTCACCGCTGGGTTCCGTGCTTCAAACACCGGTCACTCCATGTGAGATTTGTGTTGGACAAAGCAGAGGTGGGGCAGGTTTTTCTCCGGGTACTCCGGTTTTCCCTGTCATCTTTCATTCCAGCAACACTCTCCAATATCATTTCATTTCATCTGTCAGTCATCAATCGTTGCCCCCGGAGGAGTGCGACAGGCCTCGGCAGCCGGCACAATTACTATCCTCGCCGCTAGATGGGGCTTCATTTATTACGTCCCTGACTCGGTCACTGACTGGAAAACAGGTCGTAGGTTTTCATTTTCACAACCAGTTCTAACCTTTTATCTCAAACTAGAGAATACCACGCATGTCGTACTACACACTCATGGCTTTTTTTCGGGAACGTGAAGAGTTCAATTTCTGTTTCAGACATACCCTTTTAAGGACAAATTAGCTACCTATTTTTTTGCAGTGCGTGGTAGACTAGTATGATTATCACTGATTTCTCACCAAGACAGACGCTGTTTCAATTCCAGCCGATGCAATGGTCTTTTAAAATGAAAATGTACGTTCTCGTGGTTCAGATTTTACATAATACTGGAGGTTTCTTCGCTATGATTAGATACCAACTGTCGCGTATAACTGAAGCTTGCTTGCCCTCAGGTTCTTCGAATGTTCTATTTGACGTCTTGCATGAATGACAGGAAATCGAAAGATCTTGCCCCTGTTACGTATGCAAGCATTCCAACAGAAATGTTGTGCAGGTGAAGGAACCCCTAAGGACCCTGCAAACCACGCCAAATATCCGCTCGTCAGACATGAAGCTCGAGTGAACCACCCTACGTCCCCTGCCACAATCTCACTCCAAGTCCTTCCATCCTGTCAGCTTTAAAGGATGTCCTCGTAGTACAGCGGCCGCAGCTCTCGGACGAAAATGGATTAGGTGTGTGCAACAGGGAAAAGTAAAAGAGATTGCTGGAAATTGAGTTGAAGAGAAGAAAGAAGAAAGGCAAAGTAGGACGTTTGAATGTCCAGAGACTGCTACTCTTCCGAGAGTCCATTACAAACCCTTTCCTCCCCAGCTTTAAACAGAGCTCCAGTTATAAAGAGGCCTTTTCTTTTCTTGAGTTCAACTTGGAAAGAAATATGGAATACTCGCCTTCGTCTGTCTGCCCGGTAAAATGGACAGATAGTGAAGTAATATATTTTTCTAAATAATAATAATAATAATAATAATAATAATAATAATAATAATAATAATAATAATAATAATAATAATAATAATAATAATAATAATAATAATAATAATAATAATAATGTTATTATTATCTATTACCTCAGCTCTGTTCGGCTCCATGGCTATAAGGTTCCCATGCTCGCCTTTGGTCACAGGGGTCCCAGATTTGATTTCCGGCAGGGTTGGGGATTTTAACCATAATTGATTAAATCCACTGGCACGGGGGCTTGGTGTATTTGTCGTCTTCATCATCATTCCATCCTCATTACGACGCGCAGGTCGCTCACGGGTATCGAATCAAAAGACTTCCATCTGGCGAGCCGAACTCGACCTCGGATATTCCCCTCATTAAAAGCCATACGCCATTTCATTTCACCTCAGTTCACAGTACTTAAGGCTGCCTCCGTGTGAATTTCGACGTTCCGTTCACTCTACCAGACAGTGCAAACGCCAGAAAGCCGTTGGACGATCTATGGCTGAGTTTTAATTAATATTGTCTGATAAAGACCAAATGTGTCACCAGAGATCTTTTACAACAGCATATCGTACGACTTTGAGTGTCGATCGGACTTTCTTCTGCCTTTCATCGATCCGACCACCTCTGCCTGGTTTGAATCCCCAATCTTTAGTTCCGGAGGCCGCCTAATGACAGTAACATGGAGTGAAGGACGTTTCTAAACATTACTGAAAAATTAAAATGCACCAACGAAATGTACGTAATACATTATTATTATTATTATTATTATTATTATTATTATTATTATTATTATTATTATTATTATTATTATTATGAACAAATACATCGCAATTCGGAATTATCCCGGTATCAATGATCGCTTACAGTAGTTTGATAATAGAGTAAAGTTAAAATATAATTGCCCAACAACATCAACAACTACTACAACAAGAGTTACCCCCTTTAAAAATCGGAACTGCATTTGCTTTCTTCAATAGCGTAGGTTTACTACAAGTTAGGGTCTTGTAACACGAAGCTCATATTCAGGAGGTCGTAGACTCGAACCCTATTGTCATCATCACTGTCATTCTATCCTATGGCTATCCATTTCTACACCAGGCAAATGCCAGATGTGTAACATCTGGAATTTGTGTATGGTTGGCAGACACAGTAAATAGTATTTCCAAATAGCGAATATGATTTGTTTATAGTTGAAATAAATCTTTACCTCTCGAAAACCGTCCTTGTAAATATTTTCGGTCTCCCAGGAGCAACGGTCATACATTTGAGTCAAAAGTCTGACAAGACAAAGATGTCGGAGAGGTTACAAAGAAAGACGATGCATACCTCTGAAAGAGGCACTATATGTCATAACTATTTTGTCATAGGGTGAGTTGACTACATGTTAGGGTCTTGTAATACGAAGCTTACATTCGCGAGGTGGTAGACTCGAACACCATTGTCAGCATCACTGTCATTCTGTGGCCTCCCATTTTTACACCAGGCAAGTGCCAGATGTGTAAAATTATTTAGGCCGCAGTCCTCTCTCTTCTTACTCCAGGATCACCGAAAAGTTAGCGCGACGTTAAGCTTAACATTATTGTAGTGGAAGTACATCTATATGAGCGAGCTGACGTTAAGTAGAAGCAAGAATGAATTGTTATCAATATTGGAAGTACAGTGTTGACTGTATTGTCGAAATTATCGACAGTTGTTACTTGCTGGTTTAAGTATAGCTGTCTGATAATAGTGCTCTTTTCCTTATTTTTCCCCTCCACGTCCCATTGAGGTAGGCTATTACACGATCTCTGTTCCTTTCCTCCACTATATCTATCCTCAATGGTTCCCTGCAAGTAACTTTATGCTTTCTATTCCTTTCTATAGTTCCATTCCAATTTCTTATGGCAGGGCCTCTCAGGGTGCATGCGCTTGGTGCATGCACTGTGCACGGTGCAAAAGACGACTTCGCTTGGTTGACCAGAGTGTAGAACCCCCACTCCTCGATTTGGAGCAATAGCGCTGTTTCTCTCTTTCCCCACGCCTGTCTCGCTCGCTCCCCCTGTCTCCCTCTTCCTCACTTGCTGCGTAGCGCTCCAAATCCGAGCTGAATTCAGCGAGTTGAGCCGAGCCTAGCCGAGTAGCCCAGAGACGAAGCGTTGGTCCGAGCCGTGCCGAGCGGGAGCGATGAACAGTGCACGGAGCTCTTGCGCCTCGATTTGCACGCGTGAGATTTTGGGCACTTGAGAGGCCCTGCTCTATGGTTTTCAACTGTTCAGTCCTGAGTCTCATTCTGTTTTTGTTCATGCGCCATACTTTCCACCGTCGGCTTAGTAAAATGTAGCATAAAAAATATTCCAGTGTGTCAAACACACAAATTTCAATATAAATTATAACACTATAAACATACCTGTAAAAAATAAATACAAAGGAAAAGAGTTAGATGAAAATATAAACAAGTATTAACTCTCTATCATTGACAGGTTTGCGCAACGTAAACAATACTTACTGCACACATTTACTCATAATTTAAGTGATTTGTTAGAATCTGAGAATGTCCTTGTAGAACGGAACATGTCATTCTTTGTATAAGAATGCTTTTACAGGTATGTTTATATTGAAATATGTGTGCTTGACAGACTGGAAAGGTTTTATGTCATATTTCGTCATTTATCTTGCTATTCATTGTATGGGTCGTTCCCAGAGACATAATTTTTACCTGTCTGATATACGAAAGTACAGAACAGACGGCAGATAACAACGATTTATTATTAGTCACAATATATTTTTCGACTGTATGCCAAAACACTGTATTTGCATTTCCTCCCTAAACCATCTCCTATCGGAGCTTGGTAACCACTATGGCAATCTGTTGCTACTTCACTGCAGCTCACAGTGGATCACTTTCCAAAAATACAAATACTTTATCCCGTCCTTCTGTATCGGCTGGAAATTAATTTACCTATCTGTGATGTTTCTTTTCAGTAATTCTGACAGAGCTCGTATTACCACTCACATCACTTTACGGCTCAGGTACTCCTAACCGTCTGTAAGAACTCACATCTTTTTCGTATTTTCTTGAGCGCCTAAGTCCATTCTACTGATACTCAGCAAACATCAGTATATACACAATACAAATATTACTACTAGCAACAGGGATGAGAAGGCCCACCTGTTCAATAATGTATATAATACATGTTAATATTATTTATTACATCAGGACTAGTTTCTACCCTTGCATTGGGTCATCTTCAGTCTTAAATAAATAAATAAATAAATAAATAAATAAATAAATAAATAAATAAATAAATAAAAGCTACACCAAATAGACATCGCCATAATGTACCCCTTTATATTAAAGAACAAATGACACAAACGTGTTGGACATATGTGCAAGACACATCAATTTAAAAGGATGCATGTGCAACCACAACATATTTCATCAATGCTTAAAGACATGCCAATAGTATTGGTGTTGGTGTTTTCAAATTACTTCTAATGTTCTTTTCCATTTATAATTTAAGGCCGAAGATGCCCCAATACAAGGGTCTAAACTAGTCCCGATGTGATAAATAATATTAACATACTCTATACAGTGACCTTCTAATCCTTATTGATCGTGATAATTCATCAAAAAGGACCAAAATGTAATTCACTACTTCTAATTGCTTTTACGTCGCACCGACCTGATAGTTCTTATGGCGACGACGTGATAGGAAAGGCCTAAGAATGAGAAGAAAGCAGCCGTAGCCTTAATTAAGGTACAGCTCTAGCATTTTCCTGGTGTGGAAATGGGAAACCGCGGAAAACCATCTTCAGGGCTGCCGACAGTGGGGCTAGAACCCACTATCTCCCGGATGGAAGCTCACAGCTGCGCGACCCTAACCGCATGGACAACTCGCCCGGTTAGAAAATGAAATTCACTTCATACGACAAATATCTCTAGTTCCTTTGCCATATCCTGCCTTCACTCCAATCCACTCGACATAAAAGCACAGAGAACGTATAACAGCGAGCCATCCTCGTATGAAGTTGGACACTGAGTTCTCGATTATTCAGAATTCGCTTGATTTTAATGTGTGTTTCTTGTAAAGCAGTGGAATTCCTGTATGAGGTGCGCTTTTCACATTTTATTGTTGGGTTCTGCTGCTTTCATTCAGCGATGAATATGGATCGTAGGTGATTTGCATAAGAAATACGTCCCTGTTAAACCGATACGTTCGTGTGTGTACAAGCTGTAGAGATCTGATTTCAATGGCCCTGATAACGTTCCCTGGTCGAAATTCAGGGAGCAGCTCTCTTTATTCGGTAATGCATATGAAATATACCGCTCGGTCTCGTTTACTACAAACGATTATATTAGGGGTGTTCTAACGTGTTCCCGCGATAAGAAAACCTTTCTCGTAGATTACAGTTAAAAATCGTTATTAGATATCATGGAACCTATGGGGAGGGGTAGATACACAGACAATTGATTAAAATTGTAACTGCAATTTGATGTGGATATTCTAAACTACTAAATGTCTTGATAGCTTTGGGGTAACTTCAGGAACATGATTTAGCGTATTAGGCTTCCAGTTCGCAGTCTGAATGTAATACGTTGTGCTATTTAGCATTATAAAGGGCTGCCTGGCCGAGGCGGTAAAGGCGTGCTCGGTTCGCCCGGAAGGGCGTGGGGTCGAATCCCCGTCAGGACATCTTAAAATTTAAGAAACGATATTTCCACTTCCGGAGGTGCACATGGCCCTGAGGTTAACTCAGCCTACACCAAAAATGAGTATCAGGTTAATTCCTGGGGGCAAAGGCGGCCGGGCGTGGAGCTAACCACTCTATCCCATCCAGTAGCGAGGTTGCGGATAGTGGAAGCCTTTACCTTCCACCCCTTCAAGGGCCTTCATGGCCTGTACGGAGATTGCTTTGCTTTGCTTACTTTATCTAGCGTAATAGCGAACGTAATACAATAAAATGTTTCTATAAGCTTATTTATTCTCTGCCTGTTTTATAGCCGCTCAAATCCAAAACTGAATTACCCACTCTGGGTGGGGGACGCAGATGAAGAATATACACACGGTATTCCCTGCCAGTCGTAAGAGACAACTAAAAGGGGACCCAGGGGCTCTCAACTTTGTAGCGTGGGTTGCCGAACACGTGGTACTTAGCTGAGTCCTGGCGTTGCTTCTCCTTACTTGTGCCAGGCTCCTAACTTTCATCCATCCTTCAACTCTTGTTTATTAGAGTATTCAAGGTCTAGAGAGTCTTTCATGTTCACGCCCTTCGTGGCCCTTGTCTCTCTGCGTCCGGTACTTCGCTTTTTCGAAGTGTCAGATCCCTTCTTTTTCTATTTTTCTCTCTATCTCACTACCCTCTGTGGATGGGGGACGCAGACGAAGAGTACTCTCACGGTATACCCTATATGTCGTAGGAGGGAACTAAAAGAGGTGACCAAGGGATGATGACACTAGAACCATGAGACTACTTGTAATTAGTAGCAGTACGTGCGGAACGCCATGGGTCGACGTTACTTACCTGTATCACATTGCGACGAAAACTTTGGGTCTATATTACATAGGAGCAGTATGCGAGCAACACTGTGGATCTGGGTATTGCTTGTGATGAGTGTCATCGTGTGCATTCCACATGGTTCCACTGTGTTCAAAATGGGTCTGTGTTGCATATGAGTCGGCCGAGAGGATTCGTCGTGCTGACCACAGGACACCTCGTAATCTGCAGGCCTTCGGGCTGAGCAGCGGTCGCTTGGTAGGCCAAGGCCCTTCAAGGGCTGTAGTGCCATGGGGTTAGGTTAGGTTAGGTTGCATATGAGTATTACCACCTTATGGGAAACACCATGGGCCTACGTTGCCTGTGATTAGTACCACTTTAGGAGGAACACCATCGTTCTGCTTTATCAGTGATTACTATTATTAGTGGCCGGTGACTTGGATTTTTCACCCCTTTGGACAACAACCATCATCTATGAAAATAAGGAAATGTGAATTGGATCCACTGACTGTTTTGGATTCATGGTTAGTTTTTCATCATCTGTCGTTTTTTATTCTAGTCAGTGGATACATTTAGAAGTTTTAATTATCATGTCATTTCGTTGCACCTCGTACCATTAGGGGCCGATGACCTACCTGTTAGGTCCCTTTAAACAACAAATATCATCATCCAAAACTCAGTTGAGGGTAAGTGGCTCAAACAAATATTGCCATCCAGGTATTTGGTTCAGGTTCGTTTTTCCGGTCATCAAAAGGAAGTGAAATCAATGCGAGAATTCTCTGGAGGAGGGAAGGGTTTTGTGTTTGCCGTGAATGTATCATTAACATTGTAGCCGTTGGGAGGACAGTTAGACGAACACGAATTCTGTTAAGTCCTAACAGAGAGCGGTAACAAAACAAATATGTCGGCCCAAAATACTACTCTTCTATGGGATGGCTGCAGCCAGAAAGAGCACATTTTCGCTTAACACATCCAGCCAGACACGCAGATAAATTGCTACGCTAAAAGTAACTCCACCTGATTGTTATTGATTTTTGCTTTAATGCACGCTAATGCCCTTTTACTGCTATTGTCAGAAACTCTTGTGTGAAATTACTTTGGTCCATTACCCTACAGCTGAAGAGAAACTGCGGAACTAGTTGGTAATAGCTCAAGGGGAAGAGAAGTTGGCAACATTTCATCTTCCTTGGTCAGCTGCCACACCAATGCACTAGCTCGCAGCATGTAGAACGTGAGAAAATCAGCTGTTGAAGACGTGTTAATGGTCTCATATATGATGTCTTTCACAGCCAGGGTCCAAATAAAACTCGTCATTCGGAGCACGGGGAGTAGCGGGCAGAAGAAAAAGTGAACGTCGGGAGTCAATTGGAATCTTGGCTGCGACCCAAATGGTTAACACCTTCAGCAGAATAAAAGAAGATTCTCCATTCAGCCTTTGTAATGAATGGAATAATCCCTCTCACCGCATAACTCATGATATAACACGAATTGTCGTAATTGGTGCAGACAACGTCTTTCGTCACAGTCACGGATTACAGCCCATTGACTGGAGATATATCACAGTTCTACCAACCTTAATTATTGCTCCTCACTATGAAGAATTTTATTTTCTGCAAAAATAAAATATATAAATACCTAGATATGCATATGAATATATTCTTCCCTCTCGTAGTGCAGCATGTCGTTTTTACGGAAGAAAGTGGATTTTACCTTAGTACTGTTGGTTGGCATTGATGATACAAAGTATCTTAACTGATCACCGTGAGAAAATAATAATAATAATAATAATAATGCCGAGCTCGATAGCTGCAGTCGTTTAAGTGCGGCCAGTATCCAGTTATCGGGAGATAGTGGGTTCGAGCCCCACTGTCGACAGCCCTGAAGATGGTTTTCCGTAGTTTCCCATTTTCACACCAGGCAAATGCTGGGGCTGGGGCTGTACCTTAATTAAGGCCACGGCCGCTTCCTTCCAATTCCTAGGCCTCTCCTATCCCATCGTCGCCATAAGACCTATTTCTGTCGATGCGATGGATCTGCTTACCCTCAGGGTTGGTTTTTCCCTCGGACTTAGCGAAGGATCCCACCTCTACCGCCTCAAGGGCAGTGTCCTGGAGTGTCAGACATTGGGTTAGGGGATACAACTGGGAATGACTAGCACCTCGCCCAGGCGGCCTCACCTGCTATGCTGAACAGGGGCCTTGCGGAGGGATGGGAAGATTGGAAGGGATAGACAAGGAAGAGGAAAGGAAGTGACGGGGCCTTAAGTTAGGTACCATCCCGGCATTTGCCTGGAGGAGAAGTGGGAAACTACGGAAAACCACTTTCAGGATGGCTGAGGTGCGAATCGAACCCACCACTACTCAGTTGACCTCCAGAAGGTGAGTGGAGCCCGTTCCAGCCCTCGTACCACATTTCAAATTTCGTGGCAGAGCCGGAAATCGAACCCGAGCCTCCGGGGGTGGCAGGACTGCACCACAGAGGCGGACAGAAAAAAGAACAGCAAGTAATGAAGTATTTGATGAAATATAAATAATTACAGTACATATTTTGCCAAAACATAAAAGAATTATTTTAAATAGAATGGAAAGAAATAAAAATGATCAAGGTCGGATTCGAACGCGGAAACTTAAGTTCCCAATGCCAATGCACTAGCGAGTACGCCACGGACACAAGTCGAAAATATCTGCGGGAATGGGTACAAAAGTTTGAGGATAGATTTTAAACATTAAATTTTGAACAAAAGAAAGAAAGGCCCATTGGCAAAAACACTCGAACAGGGCTAAAATACGTTTTTAATAAAGGGCAAATTTTCAAAATTTGAACATTTGCTAAAAAGCCACATGGCGACCTACACTTGTATATCTTATGATCACGACTTCAGCAGTCACGTAATACGACAAATTTTACATCACTATATTTGAAAGGACTTCTTTCACTACTTCAGTCTGTTCTGAAAGCAGCCCTTGTCGAGAACACCTCGAGAATTTTTGTTCATCTACTATTCCTATTAGAAGCTACCTGTATACTAAATTACAGGTGCCTAGGCTTTCAAGTTTTTTAAACTTTTTTTTTTTCGCAAACTGTCCTATTTTCCCCCAGTGAGTTCTTTATCCCAAACTGCTCAGGTAAATTTTCTTAAAAGGCAGACATTGACTACAAAGTATGAAATATTTATGATAACATAAAAATTACCTCTTTTGTAATTTCGAATAGTTTCGGGAAACTCTTTTCAGAACCTCTGCGAGAACATTGACTAAGAGACTATCTGCCTGAAACCTTTTATATTCCTTGGTTTCTAGTCTTTGGATTGCTTTTGTGTCAGCAGACGAACTGTGTAAGTCCCCTTTCTCTGAGTGCCATCACGGAGAAGACAGAGAACAACAGGCCAACAGTGCTCTGTCTCCACTGAGCGAGTGCCGCTCTCAATCTGGCCATTGATCGCAGAGTTCGATCATGCCTCGTCTTGTTACGCGGGTTGCCCGCTAATCAGGAGCCGAGATGATTGCCTCGCTGACCCACTCTGGTCACTTAGCAGAGGAAAAAGAGTTGAATACCAAGCCTGGACCATTCATTATTTGTTGAAAGGAGTCGTATATCCTGGGAAGTCGCATGTGTTGAACTTTATTGGCTCACTAGTGGTGATTTGTGATCTCCAGCTAAAAGAGCAACGAAGACTGCTTGGAGTACGAGTTGTTACTCTGGCAGAATTCCTTGGAATATTTATTTATTTATTTATTTATTTATTTATTTATTTATTTATTTATTTATTTATTTATTTATTTATTTATTTTCTTCATCTGTTTACCCTCCAGGGTTGGCTTTTCCCTCGAACTCAGCGAGGGATCCCAGCTATACCGCCTCAAGGGCAGTGTCCTGGAGCGTGAGACATTAGGTCGGGGGATACAACTGGGGAGGATGACCAGTGCCTCGTCCAGGCGGCCCTACCTGCTGTGCTGAACAGCGGCTTTGGTGGGGGATGGGAAGACTGAAAGGGATAGACAAGGAAGAGGGAAGGAAGCGGCCGTGGCCTTAAGTTAGGTACCATCCCGGCATTTGCCTGGAGGAGAAGTGGGAAACCACGGAAAACCACTTTCAGGATGGCTGATGTGGGAATCGAACCCACCTCTGCTCATTTGATCTCCCGAGGCTGAGTGGACCCCGTTGCAGCCCTCGTACCACTTTTCAAATTTCGTGACACAGTCTGGAATCGAACCCGGGCCTCCGGGGATTGCAGCTTATCACGCTAACCACTACACCACAGAGGCGGGCTATTTATTTATTTATTTATTTATTTATTTATTTATTTATTTATTTATTTATTTATTTATTTATTTATTTATTTATTTATACGAATTAGTGTCTTCCGAATTAGAGTGCATCTTTAGTCATCTTTGATAGCAATTCAGAACTAGGTCTACTGTGCTAATATATTTCGTACTGAACGTAACTTGTATGCCACAGTGCGGCTGCAACACTCCAGTTTGTTACCTCACCAATCACGCCCTTGGTTCCATTCTTCATCATTAACTTCTTGGAAAAAGAGATACAGTCCTCGCGGACGTTTATTGGTTTAATTTAAAGTCTCCTCACACCGTGTCGCTCGGATAGTCTCTTCTTGTCCGCACACTTTTATTGTTCCTGTTCGTAGCCTTTAGGAGTTTGGTATTTTGCGGATAGAAATGAACTGGAAGGTCGTGGAAGGAAAAAAAAAGTGTATTTCCTTCTTTTCTTCCTTCATTCGGTAACCGAGTCACGTGACGTAAACTGTGTTAGTACTGCCACGTAGTGGACAAAGCTGCAGGCTTCGTTTCTCGAGACGGTATGAAATATTGCTCTCATCGCATGCCCAGTACCGGAGCATTAGCTAGTAGTCTCATGTGCTAGGAATTAGGCGATAAGTGCTTGTTTTTGCCAAGAGAAAGTAAAGAAGAAACACTCTCAAAATGTAAAGAGAGCGAACGAAGTAGTGCCAGCATAGAATTTGCATACATATTAGTTCAATCTCCCAGGGTTTTTCTTTACGTAACTCTTGTACCTCCATGCTTGCACGTACCAGGATAGCTGGATGTTAGAAGCGGACATGGAACACCAACACTTATGAAAAATTGCATTAATTTTAAATCTTTGATAATTTATCTTTTAAAAGTTTTTAATATTATATTATATTATATTATATTATATTATATTATATTATATTATATTATATTATATTATATTATATTATATTATATTATATTATAGTATATTATTCTTCTTGTTTCCGAATTTGGCCGCCTATGGACCGCATTGAACTTAAGGCTTTCTCTTCTTCTTCTTCTTCTTCTTCTTCCCCTTCTTCTTCTTCTTCTCCCAGAACCTCGTCATTCGTTCACTTCTGATCTTCCTTTCTTTCTCAGATATGACCAGTTTGGGTCTACATTTTGGTGGTTTCTCCTGGAATGTTTTGATGCTGTCCACTCGACTTCTAAATTCTTTTCTGTTGTGAACCATATCCACTGTAAGTCCACTTTCTATTGCATCTCTTTTTACCTCTTCCACCCACTTTGTCGAAGCATTTAGTACAGTGATGTACTTGAATATTTTCTTAGTTAGCCGTTTCTCATCCATTCTTTCTAGATGTCCATAGAATTTTAGCCTTCGCTTTCGCATGGTAACAGGGATTTTTTCTGTGTATTTATAGAGGTCATCATTTTTCCTATTCCTCCACTCCCCATCAGCATTTTTCTGTGGTCCTAAAATTTTTCTTAAGATTCTTCTCTACTTTTTTTCGAGATCTTGAAGCTCACCCTTTTTATTCATTGTCAGGCTCTCTGAAGCGTAGAGACCCTCTGGCTTTACCTGGACTACTTTTAATTAATCGTATGCTCTATATGCTATGATTTCAATAGCCGTTTCCACTATTATTATAATTAGTTAGTAATGTTTTATTTTAATTGTCAAGATTAGGGTCTCAAGCCTTTTCTTCCATCTGACCAGGCAACGAAATATATGTTTATTACGTTGTATTACATTGCAATAGTTATATTAAATACAAATTAAAATAATAATAGTACAAAAATAATGAATTATAAAATGATTTTTTTTCAAATGAATTAAATATAATAAAAGGAAAAATTCTTAAAAATAGTATCATACATGTAAAAAATGGTGATATAGCATAAAAATTAATAACATTTGAAAAATAAAACGATTAAGAATTTTTAACTAATCTTCTACAAGTGCATCCATGACAATAGAATGGTTATGAGCAGCAGCATCAAGTTTACATATGTTACTTATTGGTGCATGAAATGTCTCCAAAGTGCTTCTTTGAAAGTGCGAATAGCGCTTAACCTTCTGATACTTTCAGGAAGGAGGTTCCACTCACGGCAGGAATTTACTATTAATGAATTATCATAAATGGCAGTTGTATGGATGGGTAAAGCAAGGATTGAATTGTTACCAATTGAGTAATATGTTTTCAGTGTCTCTGAATTGCAGGGATTAGAAACTTCCTAGTTTCCTATACAGTGGTCATATATACGTTGAAATGATATTTCGTCCCGGCTACGATTCCCCGTCGGGACGGGGAATTCAATCGCGTGTGATAAATTCTCTTGGCTCGGGGACTTTCATTTTATATTAGGACAACACACCACATTACGAACCACCGCAGACGCATCGAATAGTGGATAGATCTTTACAGATAGGGTAGGTGGCAGGAAGGGCTTTCGGCCGTAAAACACGGCCAAATCCACTTATAAGCTACAGTTCGCATCCGCGATCCCACAACTGTTGTAAAGAGCGGTAGAAGAAGATTAGAAGTTTCGTCACAGAGAAACCCGAGAAAATCACATTGAAAAATCAGATAACCGGAAACGGTCAGAAATAAAAATTGATTTCCTTTTAAAATCAGGTATTTCAGATTCTTACGTACTTACTCCGTGGCGCTACAGCCCCTGTAGAGCCTTGGCCTCCTGTGCGATCTGCACCCACTCTTCTTTGTTGACTATCCGTTACATCCATCCGGTTTCCTTTATCCTTTGGTTCCGTAGCACGTGCTTTTCGCCGGGGTAGGGTTGTTAAACCCCACATCCAACCCCCAACCTGAAGAACCAGGGTTCTGCTCTTAGTTTCGTTCACCACCTCAGACGTTTCCAGCTTGGGTGGCTCTACTATGAGCCGTAGCTCCCGCTGGAAAACCTCCAGAAACAACCTGCAATGCCATATTGCCTTCGTCAAGGCAGAAGTACCTGCGGGAGGAGGTATTTCAGATTCAGAACAAGATATGCTTGTATATTCCTCAACAAAATGAACGGTATAACGTAGGTAGGATTTGAGATTATGTGTTAAATGATTTAACATTATGGGCATAGGGCTTTTCGTATCCACACAAACACTGTCCTGAGAGGCCATATTCGTAGACTCAGGACTGGCACCTTAGCGGAGTAATGAAATGAAATGGCGTATGGCTTTTAGTGCCGGGAGTGTCCGAGGACATGTTCGGCTCGCCAGATGCAGGTCTTTCGATTTGACACCCGTAGGTGACCTGCGCGTCGTGATGAGGATGAAATGATGATGAAGACGACACATAAACCCAGCCCCAGTGCCAGCGAAATTAACCAATGATGGTTAAAATTCCCGACCCTGCCGGGAATCGAACCCGGGACCCCTATGACCAAAAGCCAGCGCGCTAACCATTTAGCCATGGAGCCGTACACCTTAGCGGAGTGTTCAGCATCGTGGCCTTCGCTACTGGGGGCCCTCGATTATATCAACATTTCTTAGCAGATAAAGTAGGGTTCCCCATACAACAAAAAAAACGTAAAATTAAGCAATTCCTTCAACTGTGCCGAAATTTGAAGGGCTAAAGGGCTCGAAAAGTTTCAAATTGTGAGTCTTGGATAGCTTTATCAAATTAAAAAACAAATTTCGAAAACCACTTCTGGACTAAATGCAGTTCCGAAAAACAGCCTAAAATTGCTTGTTTCCGTACTCGTTTCCTTTTTTATTCAAATCCTAGCCAAATTAACTTATTTACGTAATTATTTTTGTAATGTATTCCTTTGTTCAATACCCTAAGGCTTTTTTAATTATTTGAAAAAAGTCCACACCGAATGTAGTTATAAGGACTTCAGCGAAACAATGCATTGACTCACATTAGCGCTCGTAGTGGTAGAAAAAGGCAAACTGCTAATCTAATCGACCGCATACGATGATTAAGAAAAGAATTGTAACTTTTAGGAATGAATAAACAATATATTCTCATAATTTATTATATTTTATTTACCTAAAATTCTTAGCTCATATCCCTAGAATGTTTTCAACATTGTGTTTCTCTCCTGAAGGGATAGAACTGTGTATTTTTATTGAAATTCTTGTCAGTGGTTTAGTGATGTTTCTAAACATAGATGTCGTTTCGTTTTTATACTGAGAGATTTTGCCGGGTAAACGCTAAGTTTACTATGGGACGTCTTCTACTTGTCCGTTTCGTACGACATAGTGTTCCGAAAGTAATTTTCACACTCTTCAAAAACCGAATAACCTCTTCCGAACTGGGTGAATCTGTCGGAATTCAAATAGGTGGGTTCGATCGCGGCTCAGAGTCGATGTGCTGTGAAGGTGCTCAAAGACACCAGCATCGTGTCTGTAGATTTACTGGCGTATAAAACAACTTCTGTGGACAAAATACTGGCAATTCGGCATCTTCGAATACCGTAAGACTAGTTAGTGGATCGCAAACCCAATAATGTTACTAAGCAGAATCAAGCAAGCTTGTAGTTTTCACGTCACAGTGGGACTTTTAATTTTACGTACAATTCGAACTACGCGAAAGTGCATTTAATTTTGAAAGTCCCATAGCATTATTATTATTATTATTATTATTATTAATTTTAATTCTTCTTCTTAATCCATCTACCCTCAAGGGTTTGTTATTCTCTCGGACTTAGCGAGGGTTCCTACCTCTACCGCCTCAATGGCAGTGTCCTCGACCGTGAGACTTTGATTCGGGGGATACAACTTGGAAGGAGGACCAATACCTCGCCCAGGAAGCCTCACCTGCTATCCTGCGTTGGGGTCTAGTGGAGGGATGGAAAGATTGGATGGGACAGGCAAGGAAGAGGGAAGGAAGCGGCCGTGGCGTTAAGTTAGGTACAATCCCGGCATTTGCCTGGAGGAGAAGTGGGAAACGACGGTAAACCACTTCGATGATGGATGAGGAGGGAATCAAAACCCCTCTACTCAGTTGACTCCCCGAAGCTGAGTGGACCCCATTCCAGCCCTCGTACCACATTTCAAATTTCGTGGCAGAGCCGGGAATCGAACCCAGTCCTCCGGGAGTGGCAGATAATGAGCTAATCACAGTAACCACGACACCACAAAGACAAACATTATTATTATTATTATTATTATTATTATTATTATTATTATTATTATTATTATTATTATTATTATTATTATTATTATTATTATTATTTCATCAACAAATATTCAAGCTCTTTAGATATTTCATTAATGAAGTTTCCAGCGTATTGCCACAGTGAGACAACGGACTCATCACCTGGAATACCACACCCATCCTACCGATTACCTCTGGGAGACCATGGGATCCGGATAATTAATCATAATATTAAGAGCAAGAAGGAATGCAGTTGATTGCATACTTCAATAATCTACGCTGCCTGGACGCTCATCCTCAGCTGTGGCCACAGTCGGTGTGTTATGGACAAACAGACCATACATCAATCCGATGAACTGCGCCGCCTTCGTCTCGTGCTCGCTGTGTAAACGAAGCTTACATTGAACGAGGAAATGAACCGGAGAACCACATGCATAATTCAGCGTAATTTCGTATTCCTAGTGAACGTAGCCGCAGACCTAACAGCTAATATATTAATAGAAAAACCGCCCGTCACCTACCGTTCATCTGTCTTCCGCGATCAGTCGCGTCAGCAGCGTATTGCCTTCCCGATTGTGTAATGTACTCCTTAGTCATTCATTGGTGTGTTGTGATGGAGATTACCACATCAAATCCTGTAACAGTCACCATTCCCTGTCAATTCATCCACGGCACAATGCTCAATGTACAGAAACTTTACTACAAAGCTCAAAAGACCAATCAAATAACATCACAAGTATAACTGTACAATACACAAAAATGTTCTCAGCCGGGCTGAGTGGCTCAGACGGTTAAGGCGCTGGCCTTCTAACCCCAACTTGGCAGGTTCGATCCTAGCTCAGTCCGGTGGTATTTGAAGGTACTCAAATACGACAGCCCCGTGTCGGTAGATTTACTGGCACGTAAAAGGACTCCTGCGGGACTAAATTCCGGCACCTCGGCGTCTCCGAAGACCTTAAAAAGTAGTTAGTGGGACGTAAAGCAAATAACATTATTATTATTTAAAATGTTCTCAAGTAAAAAAGTGGTTTTTGTCATCATGTACTTGGGGGTTATTATAAAAGATATGGAGAATACCTTCATTCAGAATGGCTCACAAGCATAGGATAATATGAAATTATATATCAAAGGCGAATTGAAAGGCTCGTGTAACGATAGAAGGAATATAAGGACAACAGGACTAATAATAACTAGAAGACTCGCAATGCTCCGGAGCATTCGTTATAAATAGGTGAGGGAAAATATAGGCCAATGTTTAAACAGAACACAATAGGTAATAAATTAACGGGGAAAAAACATGTATAGCCATAAACAGTGATCTGTGTGCATGAGCAAAGCAAAGTCACCTCCAAACAGGCCATGAAGGCCCTTGGAGGAGTGGAAGGTAAAGGCTTCGACCAGTGCTAACCTTGGCACGTGATGGGGTAGAGTGGTTAGCTCCACGCCCGGCCGCCTTTGCCCCCAGGAATTAACCTTGTACTCATTTTTGGTGTAGGCTGAGTGAACCTCAGAGCCACATGCATCTCCGGAAGTGGAAATCTCGTTCCTTAAATTTTACGACTTCCTGACGGGGATTCGAAACCACGGCCTTCCGAGCGAACCGAGCACGCCTTTATCGCCTCGGCCAGTCAGCCCCTTGTATGTACATGAGCCAAAAGCAAAGTACCTCGTATTATGGACCGGTACACTTATACTATAGCAATAAAAATAATAACCTAATATTAATTATAAGGAACAACAGTTGCATTATGTTACAAGCTAACATACCACAATCACACATCCTGTCGTACATCACCAGTCACACGAAACAATCAGCAGGTAATCCTTGCATGCAGTCTTAAATTTTGATATTGTCTAAGAGTTCCTGGCAGCAGTTAGGAGTGAATTCCAAAGTCGTGACCAAGTCACAATGACAGATCTTTTCTTTTTTATTGCTATTTTGCTTAACGACGCACCGACACAGATATGTCTTATGGCGACGATGGGACAGGAAAGGTCTAGGAAGTGGAAGGAAGCGGCCGTGGCCTTAATTACGGTACAGCCCCGGCATTTGCCTGGTGTGAAAATGGGAAACCACGGAAAACCATCTTCAGGGCTGCCGACAGTGGGGCTCGAACCCACTATCTCCCGATTACTGGGTACTGGCCGCACTACGACAGATCTATTATACATTGAAGAGTGGTTGGCGGGAAGAGCAAGGGAAGTTAACACACTTTTATTATCATTACATTTAATTTTCTAGTTATTTGCTAAACAGTCAACTCAAGCTCCAGATTCTCTCGGGATAAATTCTGGAGGTTTCATTAAGTTTCTGCCCTGCTACCTCGTAGCCTGTTGGTGTGTCAGGACGCCAGATCTTCACAATCCGGACACGTTCCGCGGGCCTTCTAAATTAAATAAAGTGACACGTTCCATCTCTCTTCCTCTCTCTCTTGTGACTACTCTTCAAGCCTGTGGTCACAGGTCTTGACAAAATTACAGACGTCGGCCTAGCAGCCGCAATGTTACGTACTGATCTCATCAAAGAAATGGTCTTTATTTCACTATCACGTATCTTTCATTACAGGTCCCTGCTAAGTGCTCACAACCCTATGCGAAATACCTTCATCAAATATTATCTTCCTTACATCACTCTAAATATTTGATACACTCATTATTATTATTATTATTATTATTATTATTATTATTATTATTATTATTATTATTATTATTATTATTATTATTCCCGACTCGTTGGCTGAATGGTCAGCGTACTGGCCTTCGGTTCAGAGGGTCCCGGCTTCGATTCCCGGCCGGGTCGGGGATTTTAACCTTCATTGATTAATTCCAATAGCCCTGGGGCTGGGTGTTTGTGCTGTCCCCAACATCCCTGCAACTCACACACCACACATAACACTATCCTCCACCACAACAACACGCAGTTACCTACACATGGCAGATGCCGCCCACCCTCATCGGAAGGTCTGCCTTACAAGAGCTGCACTTGGCTGGAAATAGCCACACGAAATTAAATTTATTATTATTATTATTATTATTATTATTATTGTTGTTGTTGTTGTTGTTGTTTCGTTGTTCCCATTCATATAATGCGTTGCAACTTGTTCATTGACTTGATGACTTTCGCCTTCCCGTTCTTCTGATCACTTTGCTCCAGTCCTGCTGCTAGTTTTTGCAACAAATGTGTGTTTATTTACTGAGGTCCTGAAAACTTTGCGAGTTTTCATTATATTATTATTATTATTATTATTATTATTATTATTATCTATTTCCTTCCTTATTTATTTATTTACATCGATTCAGCCAACTGTGGACTGCGGTTACACAATCTAACTGCCAAGAAAACCAAACCCCGTGGCACTACAGCGCTTGAAGGGCCTTGGCCTACCAAGCGCCCGCTGCTCAGCCCGAAGGCCTGCAGATTACGAGGTGTCGTGTGGTCAGGACGACGAATCCTCTCGGCCGTTATTCTTGGCTTTCTAGACCGGGAATCTAACTGCCTCTTTCTCTTATAAGAATGTTACTTGCTTTACGCCCCACTATCTACATTTACGGTTTTCATAGACGCCGATGTGCCGGAATTTAGTCGCGCAGGAGTTCTTTTACATGCCAGTTAATCTACCGACACGAGGCTGACGTATTAGAGCAGCTTCAATTACCACCGGACTGAGCCAGGATCGAACCTGCCAAGCTGGAGTAAGAAGGCCAGTGCCTCAACCGTCTGTGCCACTCAGCCCGGCCATCTTTCTCTTAGGCTTACACCTTTTAATGTAGGAAACATTTCTTAGCTGGCGAATTAGGGGTCCCCATACTACGAAAAACGTAAACATTAAGCAATTTCCTCAATTGTGTCGAAAGTTGGCGGTGGGAAAGGTTTCAAATTGTGAGTCTTGCATAGCTCAATCAAACTATAAAAACCAATTTCGAAAAGCACTTCCGGCCTAAATGCAGTTCCGAGAAAACAGCCTAAAATCGCTTTCTTCTTTACTCGTTTCATGTTTGATTCAAATCCTAGCCAAATTAACTTATTTACATAATCCTTTCTGTAATGTGTTTACCGGGCGAGTTGGCCGTGCGGTTAGGAGCGCGCAGTTGTGAGCTTGCGTCCGGGAGATAGTGGGTTCGAACCCCACTGTCGGCAGCCCTGAAGATGGTTTTCCGTGGTTTCCCATTTTCACACCAGGCAAATGCTGGGGCTGTTCCTTAATTAAGGCCACGGCCGCTTCCTTCCCATTCCTAGGCCTTTCCTATCCCACCGTCGTCATAAAAGCTATCTGTGTCGGTGCGACGTAAAACAAATAGCAAAACAAATTTAATGTGTTCCTTGGTTCAATACGCTGAGGGGTGTGCTATTTATTTATTTATTTATTTATTTTTGGAAAATGTCCATACCTAATGTAGTTATAAGGGCTTAACTGAAACTCTGCATTGACAGTGGTAGAGAAAGGCAAACTGCTAATCTAATCGACCGGATATGGTTGAGTTTCCAGTGAACAATCATCAGTCTACTTTTCTTCCGCTGTTCTTTTAAAACGAAGTGGTGTTTTATCAACGAGAAGATCGTGCATACACGTACTGCATACTTTCCATTCGATAATTAAGAAAAGGATTGTAATTTTTAGGAATAAATAAAGAATTTATTCTCATACTTTCTTTTATATTTTCTTACCTGAAAGTCGTAGCTCATATCCGTAGGATGTTTTCAACGTTGAGTTGCTTTCCTCACGGGCTAGAACTGTGGATTTTTGTTTAAATTGTGATCAAAGGATTTTTAACCTCGCGCTCCTTTTCAGACGTTCTTTCGTCGAAATATTTCGTCGTTTAACAGGATCTTTTTATGGATCATCCCTCAAACCCACAACTTTCCTCCTAAAGATGGTTCTCTCCATTATCTCCTCTGGTCTTATAACATTTACCCGCATGTTGTTATGCACCTTCTTCAACCAGCGGGGATAAGATTGTCATTCCTCCTGGAAAGTGAATACAGTGTGCACCGATCTCTCCGGGTACATTCTCTTCAGGTGACTATAAAATGTTAACGTTCGTTTCTTCATAACGGTGGGGATCTTTTCCACTCTCACATAAAATTAATTGTTTGACCTCAGGTGGAAGACAAAACCCTCGGACACTTTCTTAGATGCCAAAATCTTTCTGAAGAACTTCCTTTCCCTTTTCTCAATCGACATACCGTCCGTTTTTCCTAGCGTTTCTTAAGCGTAAAAGTATTATTATTATTGTTATTATTATTATTATTATTATTATTATTATTATTATTATTATTATTATTATTATTATTATTATTATTATTATTATTATTATTATTATTATCCTGCAATTCAATATCTTGGAGCTTCAAAGAAGGTGCAGGGAATGCAATGTGGAGGTCAACATTCCCAAGACCGAAGTGATGTGAGCTTGGAAAAAACCCAAGGGAATTCAATGTCAGCTACGAAATACAAAACTGGAACAGGTGTATCACTTTCAGGTACTTAGGGTGTACCGAGTGAGTTCGCTGCGCGATTTAGGTCACGTGCCTGTGAGCTTTCATTCGGGATATGGACGGTTCGAACCCCAACGGTGGCAGCCCTGAAGATTTGATTTGGATTTGGGTTTGAATTTCGATTTTGATTTTGATTATCATCAGTGGAGTTGTTACTTTTTCAATTACCGAGCTCGATAGCTGCAGTCGCTTAAGTGCGGTCAGTATCAAGTATTCGGGAGATAGTAGGTTCGAACCCCACTGTCGGCAGCCCTGGAAATGGTTTTCCGTGGTTTCCCATTTTCACACCAGACAAATGCTGGGGCTGTACCTTAATTAAGTCCACGTCCGCTTCCTTCCCACTCCTAGCCCTTTACTGTTCCATCGTCGCCATAAGACCTATCTGTGTCGGTACGACGTAAAGCAACTAGCAAAAAAAACTTGTCCAATTACAGATGATATTATAAATTCTAATAACAATATTAACAGCACTTACTGCTGCTACTACGACTACTAATTATTATTATTATTATTATTATTATTATTATTATTATTATTATTATTATTATTATTATTATTATCATTAATAATATTGTTATTATAATTATGATATAATTATAATAACTAAGCAATATACAAAATATACATAATTATTTACAAAACTCATGCGGGAGAAAAGAACATGAAAACAGAAAATTTTATATACATTTGAATAGATAAAAGAAGGTAATATAATTTTCAGTTACCAAATACGCAGATCAAAGAACTCTCTGTCTCTTGAGGCGTCCATCCAAGGTAGTTAGAGTAAGAGGTAGGGATCACGCGCAGGTCTCCCCACCAAGCTTGGCTGGCGATGACGTCACTTGAACCCTCAGCGCCTTGTCCTCTATATGAGGTAGGCTAATACACAGCTGTAAGCTATTCTGTTTTAGCCACAAGTTAGAGATAACTTCATTGATATTTTAACATCACCTAAGAAAATGCATTCCACTTCACTATTACAGTAGAGTAATAATAGGAGATCAAATACAGTGTGAATCCAGCAGCGTTTCTGAAGTATTTCGATCTGTATAAAAGGATGTACCAATGCTAAGACTGTGATAGCAGTGGAATGGCCATTCCATATGTTCATGTTCTCAACACCTATGATAACAATAACAAGGGGCTCTAATTGTTACAGACTCGAACATAAAGCTTGATGACTGCAAGAAATATGTCCGTTGTTACAAGCAGTATTGGGAAACTATATACACCGTCAACAACACAAACAGCAAATTTTAGGAAACTGTCCACAATACAAACAGTATAGTAAATGTTTTCCTGCAAGTGCCAAGAAATGACAAATTCCACGTTAACATTAGATAGGCCATATTCATGAGCCTGTATATCAACATTCTTAGCACTGGTTTCATATACAACATAATAAATTGCCTTTCATAAAAAAAAAAAAATAACGGGTATGTTATACACAAAGAATAATGCTGATATTAAAAATATACATAACAAAACACACTTATCCATAGCATCAGTGGAATTTCTTTGCTTTTCTTCTTTCTTTATCGGTGTTGTATTAACAGAAACCCGGTCTCTTCAATGTCTTACTTTTGTTTAAAGCGTCCATTGGAATAAAAGAACGGCTTCTCACGAAGCAACTTGCAAGCTCATAAATTTCGGAGAATGTCTTTTTCAGGATATCCGTAAGGTTTGTGATGATGTTAGAACCCTCTTTCAGTTCTTTCCCGTGGTAAAATTGAAACTACCGAGCTCGATAGCTGTAGTCGCTTAAGTGCGGCCAGTATCCGGTATTCGGAAAATTGGGTTCGAACCCCACTGTCGGCAGCCCTGAAGATGGTTTTCCGTGGTTTCCCATTTTCACACCAAGCAAATGCTGGGGCTGTAACTTAATTAAGGCCACGGGCGCTTCCTTCCCACTTCTAGCCCTTTTCTGTCCCATCGTCGCAGTAAGATCTATCTGTGTTTGTGCGACGTAAAGCAACTAGCAAAAAAAAAAAGAATCTTTTTGAAATTTAATTTCCACCCCTTGTAGTTTGACCTGTTTTCTCTCTGTAATTACTTTCTATATCGAGGTTCTTCTTTATCCTAAAAGCTATATAGCCAGTGAAGTCTTCAAGCAGCTCCTTGGTTTCACGACTCCCCTCGAGCTGTTTTACTAGATCTTCCAAGGGCTTTAACGAACCCTTGCTCATCCTCCGATAAAAATTAGGATGTTGTGGGCTCAACGCTGGCCTTAGACTGGCACACGATATCCGAGTTTTGATCGAGTTCATCAGTACATATTTGGACGTAATATTTCATAATCTTCCGGAGAACAGTAGGAATTTCTTATCGCCTTGGAAGCATTGAGGCTAGAAGCAATGATTTCACCTTTCGCGTCACAGCTGTCGGAAGAGGATCGTCATAAAGCCTTCCGAACCCTCGAAGCTGAGAAAGATAGCTTTCGATAATGTCTTGATTACTTCTGTCGCCATTTATTTACGTCAGTGGTTTTAGGGAATTCATGAAAGTGTATGTTTCGTTCCTTCGCGTGCCTGCTATGATTTGTGCAGCCTGCAATGGCATGACAAAGCATACTGAAAAGTGTACATTATTACTGCTTTTTACGTTTTATCTCATAAAATAAACACACACGGTTTCTTATACACCACAGATATGTTACTATCGTGTATTATTAGCACCTAGCTTCTGCGTGCACAGCGATTCTTACTCGAACTACCTCTACCTCACTCAGAGCAGATTCAACGCGAGGGTCCTGCGTGACGTCACAGCTCTGCTTTGCCACTGCGCACCTCTCTCGTGATCCCTACCTTGTATTCTACGTACCTTGGCGTCCATCAAACGTCTACGAATTTCACTAGCTGACGAGTGGAATGCATACAACATCACGCTAATTTCATTCGGGGTTCTTAGGGCCTGCATAATCCAAGAGTACCTGTGTGATTCAGTTTTGCGCCTTGGTAACGGAAAGATGACAGTGTTACAGGAAGGAACATGAATTAGTATCAACGGGGATAAATTAGGACAATCAAGGAAATTGGCGATACATTTATGTGTGAAACGTGCATTAATATCCCATGCGCCTAGTTCTGAGAGACGCAATGCGCATCTTTGTACAAAACAGATCATGATCTACCGATGACAACTTGAAACCCAAACACTTTTTACTGATCCATTTTGAGAATCTGATCTTTACTCTCTCTATGGCATTAACTATAGTAAGTATTGCTGTGAACGGATCCACACTTCAGAGCAGTACTCTAGACTAGACCTTTCATACTAGGCTGTACCTTTTTCATACCAGACTGTACTTTAATTAAGGCCACGGTCACTGCCATACCCCATAGTCGCCGTAAGCCTGTCTGTGTCGTACGACGTAAACCGGATGTGTATCACATCCTCATAGCAGTATAGATCTGCGATATTCCCTAAGTACAGAGCTGCCGGGCCAAATTATCTTTACACCCGTCTCATTTTAGATAGACTTCGATGTACGGGATATTTAATGAATAAACTGGAAGTAACAGGCTTGAAAGTAAAGAGAATGGTTAGAGGTACAAACGGACGAGGAAGATGGTTGGAAGTTACTCTGAATGAGGAGTTGTTGGGTAATCATGTTTTAACTTTATTATCACACTACTATAAGTGATCATTGCCAGCGGGATATTTCCCAATTGCAATGTACTTGTTAATAATAATAATAATAATAATAATAATAATAATAATAATAATAATAAAATACAGGTTTAGTGAGGAATTAACTCAATGGATGATGAACTAACTTCGCTGGTACTGTTGCTTCATCCAGTAAGTTCTTTCCTAACGATGCCTTCATCTCTTCATTGGGAATGATCTTCTGTCATAGTTCTCACTACCGAGCTCGATACCTGCAGTCGCTTAAGTGCGGCCAGTATCCAGTATTCGGGAGACAGTAGCTTCGAACCCCACTGTCGGCAGCCCTGAAAATGGTTTTCCGTGGTTTCCCATTTTCACACCAGGCAAATGCTGAGGCTGTATCTTAATTAAGGCCACGGCCGCTTCCTTCCAACTCCTAGCCCTTTCCCCTCCCATCGTCGCCATAAGACCTATCAGTGTCGGTGCGACGTAAAACAACTAGCAAAAAATAGTTCTCACTTGTTTGTTTTATCAATTTCTCATTTCTTTACTTAAGTAGGCCCAAATACCCTGAGTCCACCCAACATTCACTCCCGTACAGCAAATACGGTCTGAGAGTAGTGTTGCAAGGATAATTTCGACTGCGAACTCGTATCGTACTTAGTCACTGCATTAGATTCCACCCACTATACCACCACCCTGCAAGAGTTCACATCCCACCTGCTATTCATTCTTCCCTACTGACACCCCCTAATGCTGGAAATACGAGGCTCCTAGTTGAGTCTGACATCGTGCCAGTCTCTCCACTTTCAGCTTTCCTCTCCCACCTAGCTTGGTCAACTTGCGTCCTCTTCCGACCTAGACAAGGTTTGAGAAGACCATATGCCTTGACGCTTCCAGTCATTTATCCATTGCCATCGATCATTATTATTATTAGCGTATGGTAACGTACACAAAACAATACAAAGATTAAATATAAATGAACAGTAAGCACAAACCATTATATACATAATTATAAGATATACACATAACATTGAAAACAATCATGCAAGCAAAAGGGTTCAAAGATTTAGATCCAAATTCTCTAGCCATTGTATGGCCTCAGCAGAAGCCACCACAAAGTCCTCGCTAGATCCAGCGAATGCCCTTCCAATGCATTCGGTGACGATATGGTCGATAGTCTGTTTAATTGCCCCACAGTCACAGGCTGGGGAAGATCTCATACCCCATTTAAACATCATTGAACCACATCTCCCGTGGTTAGTACGGACTCTGTTGAGGGCTACCCATGTCTTGCGGGGTAAATCAAAGCCAGCTGGAAGATTCTTATAATTGAACAACGCCCGCCATTGAGTCGGAGCTACGCTGTTCCACTCTTGTTGCCAATCTGCTTTTGGATTGAAATCCCTTCTAACAAGTTCCTGTGCTGTTTGAATAGGAGGAGATCTTGATTTGAGGCGGCTGAATCTGACGTTAGCATCTTCATGGATGGGGAGATCAGGATTGGTTAATATCTTGCTGTATTCTCTAAACAAGTTGTTCAATCTTCTAATTCTAGGAGGTTCTATGTGGCTGAGCACTGGCAACCAGAAAAGAGGAGTAGATTTTACTGTGCCACTTATGACACGCATTGTTTCATTCAGGACCGTGTCCACCTTTTTAGCATGAGAGCTGTTGATCCATACGGAAGAACAGTACTCAGCTGTGGAAAGCACCAGCGCCATAGCTGAAGTACGCAAAGTAGATGCAGAGGCTCCCCATGTGGAGCCAGCAAGTTTGTGAATGATGTTGTTGCGTGACCTTAATTTAGCTGCTAGGTTGGTTAGATGTTTCCTGTATGATAGCGTTCGGTCGATAGTAACTCCAAGATATTTGGGGTTGGCATTGTGAGGGAGAAGACTTCGTTAAGTGACACTTTCAAGGTGATATTCGCTTGCCGGTTATTTAGTAATAGAAGTTGTTGTAGTAGTTGATGATGACGACGAATTAGGAATTCGGAATCATTATTAGAATTAATCTTACCTGGTTACACGATATAAAATATTCCCAGTCTAAAATCATTCCTATAACCTTTGTTGAGATATCTTCATCACTGTAGGTAATCACAATTTATCAAATTCCATTGTCTCTTGGAAGTGACGATAACTGCTTTGGTAAGCTATTCAAACTAATCCGGGTGTTAGAGAACGAAAAACTGAACTTGGACTACCTGCTACTCTTCAAAACAATGTTTCAGGGAGTACAGGTCTGATAATAGCTTACTAGCAATAGCATTTACTTGTCAGTACGTTCTGTCACTTCACATTTCTCAACTAATGTATGTTATTTTCTTCCTTTACAGGTAAGCAAAGCAGACTTTATCTAGTGCAGTTGACTGGTGAGTTATCCTATATAAATTCACCCACATAACTCTGAATAATTATCTCCCTATCGAAGTTGATTATCCAGTTTGTAAATGTTATCACATGCAGCATTCATTCCTGAATTCCTTGCTTATGCTGCCAAAATTCAAGCACCCTTTCGAAGAAGATCATAAAAATGCACTCTCACTTCTTTCCAATCCATTCCTCCCTATATATTACATTTGTTAGTAGATCACGTCATACAATGTAATACCTGCTTTAGTTCAGTTTATTTATCTTGATCCAGGAAGCCAATTTTTTAAGGGCGGACAACATTCTTGGCTCTCCCTATTAAAATTGTTGAAGACTTCTGCATGCATCCTGCCAAAATGAATACGATAATTTAAAATGAAGTGTTAGGAATAATGCTGAAGGTGAAATGAAAAATATAACGAACAATGAGAAACTGCATCAAGTCGTCAAACTTTGATCCAGGAGGAACTCTAGGACGCATTTGGAGGCACCTAGGACTTGTTTTAAGTTTCAGTGGGGAGTGTAGTGAGTAGGAATAACTACGTTCGGGGAGGCCCAGATATGAATATAAGAGACAGATTAGAGTGGATATAAGTTTATATGTGCGAAATGGCATTCAGACCCTCATATCGATATCTCAGGAACCTCCAAAGCATTCAGAGTGAAATTTGGCGTAGAGGCCCGTAGACCGTAAGTAACAGCTCAGAAAACTTTGCAAAAATTCAACCCAGTGTTTCCAAGCGGAAAATCACGATCTAGTCCAAGTAAATTTTGATACCGGATGGTAGTGTTCATATCTCCTGTTGTGGCTTTCCCTTCTTTCTGACAAGCAGTGGTGTTTAATATAGGAGAGAAGGACTTAGTACTGTGTTTCATTCACTAGTGTAGAGATGAAACTGGTAGCTGAGAACAGAGTAACTTGAACAGCATCACTGACAGCACCAATATTATTCAACCATTGAAAAGTAGTGTCGTTAGTTTTGAACGAAGTGGAAGTAATATTAAGATTGGCTTATATGAGACATAGAACTCGTTTGGGGAAATTCTAAATTAGAACCGTATTCTGAGAGTGGTCCACACAAGTTGACCACTTGCTGCAAACAAGGCTGTAATTAATGGCGTCACTTTGGCTCTAAAGCCGAGAGCAGTTACACATACGAAGTGAATGCGCCGCACATCAACTTTCATTCAAGTTTTTATAGGAAAGGACATTTGTCTCTGTTTATTACTTCAGCAGTAAACTAGGTAGTCGGTCTACAATTTTTAATATCAGCTTCGGTTTCATTAAGCGCGTATGTTTTATATCATCACATCATACGGGCTTATACGCGATGTGGTAATAATACCCTTCATCGACTATTAAAGTCTCCAGCATTTTTCGTCAATTTAGGTATCGATTTTACCGTAATAGCGAAATAACAGCTTTTAATTTTTCCTCTATTATCTAGCATTATGGATAGGGGAAGAACCTGCATGCTGAGCTGGAATTTTCAACAGGTTTGCGAACTTCGAGATTAAAATCTCCCTGTTTTGATCAAATGGTTCCTTATTTGATGATGATGGTGGTGATGATGATGATGATACTTGTTGTTTCAAGGGGCATAACATCTAGGTCATCGGCCGCTAATGGTACGAAATGAGACGAAACGTAATGACAATTTAAAATTCCAAAATTCGCCCACTGACCAGAATTCTGTGGCTTGGTTCTAAAAGGGCCAATGTCAAAAACCTGTTTTTGAGCTATGAGTATTTGAATTTTTGCTTATAGTTTTCCAATTATTTTTTTCAACAACTAACATTAAATAACTATATACTTTCTTTGTGGAAGTCACCTCATTAAACGCTAATTTTTTCTATCGTATTCTTTAAAAGTTGCCATGTCTCTAATCTTTATTGGTAATCTAACATTTATTGGCAAGGGCTTACTTAATAAAACGTTAACTGATCGTTTACTACTTAACAGAGACATTGGCCCTTTTAGAACCAATCCACAGAATTCATAATTTGAGGATGAAGAATGAATGGATAAATATGAATGTAAAATAATCAGCGGATGTAACTCGCAATATCAAAAGAAGTTTAAAATAGGCCCTATTCCAAAATCAATCCCCTGATTAGAAATTAAAAACACGACCATGAGGAATGATTATGAACTTAAAACAATCAGTGGATCCGACCCATAAACTAACTTAAAACAATGGTATATATTGACCAAGGGGCTGCTTCGAAAGCACAATCCTGAATCGATGCAGCCTGTTGTTTAAAGGGGTCCAAAATCCAGGTCAACGGCCCGTATCATAATAGTACTAATGGCCAGTAAAGTAGAACAATGGTATTTCTCATGTAGCGGCACTAATCACAAGTAACGTAGACTCACGGGGTTCCTCACATACTGGTACTTCGCACAGGTAATGTGCTACGCTGATGATGATGATGATGGTGATGATGATGATTGTTGTTTAATTAGGACTAAAATCTAAGGTCATCGGCCCAATGTACTACGCACAGGTAACGCAGACCTATGGTGTTTCTCACATAATGGCGCTACTCATAGGCAAAGCAAACGCATGGTGTTCCTCACACAGTGGTACTAATCACAGGGACTCGTACTATCCCATGGTATTTCTCACATAGTGGATACTAATGGCAGGCAATACAGACCCATGGCGTCGCTCATATAGTGGTACTATTCACAAGCTACGCCCAGACCCGTGGTGTTCCTCGAAACGCAGACCCATGGTGTCAATAACCAGGTGCTGAAACAACCCAGTGAGGATAGCCTCTATTTTCATCCTTGGGGTGTTCCAACCAAACCTGGACAGAGGGGATCCTCCGTCATAGTGGCGGATACTATACATGGGCACTGTGAACCCATAGTGATCCAACCACAGACCCGTGGTATTCCTCACATAGTGTTACTAATCGCAAGAAGAGTCGACTCATAGTGTTCTTCACGTGTTGGTACAAATAACAGGTAATATCATGGTTCAAAATTCGGCATCGTTTGGTCGACCCTGTTAGCCGCCTCTGAAGACAGGCAGGGATACAGTGAGTGTATTCTTCGTCTGCGTCCGCCACCCACAGGGGGCTGTTCGGATGACCGCCAGCCATACGACATATTTATGTCAAAAGAGAGCATCGTTACATGTAATTTGTTTACTTTTACAGTCAGTTACCTCCCACCACTGGGAAACAGATTGCATTAATTTCGACAACATGTACTATGTGTCAAATGATCAGTATGTAGTTTACTTTTGTAAGTTTGTGTATTACTAGCAAGATGCCCGTGCTTCGCTACGGTATTATACTGAAATTTATAATTAGTGTAAATGCTTAACTTTTTATATATAATCCTCCAAAATTCGCGATCTGACTCGTTTTCTGAGAGATTACGGCAAAGTTCCTCCCATGTTTTCAATCTTTCTTTCCTGCAATCGATTTCGTACTTCCCGGGCTAGGTCCAGTTATTCCACCCATTCAGTTGGGTCACTAAATCTCTGCCATCTTTTCATGTAAGCATTTTTGATATGGATCAAATCCTTGAGGAGATCCGGCGTGGTGTCGTCTTGGGTGCCTTGGCGGTACTGAACCCACGGCCGCGGACTGCATTCGTAGTCATTACTCGGCCAGGACCCGTTTCCAGCGCGGTCTGCAAATTTTGACGAACATTATTATTATTATCATCATTATTATTATTATTATTATTATTATTATTATTATTATTATTATTATTATTATTATTGATGTTCTGGACCCCACAGCGAGATGCAAGACCGCTACTTGGCCGTAAATTACATCCTCTGCCATTGTCATTACTTACAATGTGACCAGCACCATTGCCGTGCGTAGGCAAGTGCGCGGGATTTCTGGCGATACGAATGATATACTTCCGTATATTATTGACCTTATTATAGATGTGGACAATTGCACGGTCAATATCATTCCTATCGTTTATTTCAAATGTGTTTAAATTTTCGTTTATATACCAGGAGAATCTACTGTAATCTAACTTTAAGTTTTCCAAAGAAAAAAATGGCTCTTGGAAAAGAACCCAGGAAAGATTAAAAATGATTGGTTTATGATCAGAATAAGTACATTATGAACAGTAAAATCAATTGGTCTCAACTACATTTTCACCCCACCGACGTTAATTTCATATACCCCACCCCCCAAGAATGAAGAGGCGTGTCTCTTTATGTTTAAAGGAGATTCCACGCCTGTTACCTTCAGTTTTGAGATACGAGTTTCCCCATAAAAGTAATTCACATTTTTTACTTCCTTTCACACTCCCCCCCACCCCCCACCCCCCTCCTCAAGTGAATTTTCCGGCAAAAAAATACTTGTTTCTTTAATAGTAAAGGATCTTCTAAATACCAATTACCACGACTCTATCATCTTCAGTTTTTGAGATATGTGTCCTCATAAAAGGAATTCAGCTCCTTTTCACCCCTGCCTGCCAAGATGATTTCCCACAAAAACGCGTTTTTCTTTGTTTTCAAAGGAGATACAAATACCAATTCTTTTAACATCTTTAGTGCTTATTAGATGTACGTATCCACATACAATTAATTCAATTAATTTTTCAAATCTTTCACTTCCGCCCCCACTTCATTTGATTTTCCGAGAATACGTGCTTCCTTACTTTTAAAGCAGATTCCATACCAATTTTCACGTCTGCAAAATCTTTCGCTTTTGAGATAATAGTATGTGAATACAAATATTTCAACTATTTTTTCAATTACCCTCCCCACCTTTAAGTGGATTTCCGAAAACAAAAACTACGTATTTCTTTATCTAAAGGAGATTTCAAATACTAAATTTCACGTCTGTAAAATGTTCAGTTTTGAGATATCAGTATCCTAATTAATAGAATTCAACCCCTTTTTCATTCACTCCTACCCCCTCCCCCAAGTTGTTTTCCGAAAACAGAAAATACATGTTTCTTTATTTGTAATAAAGATAAAAAATACCATTCTTCACTTCTGTAACAAGTTACGTTTTTGAGATATACTGTAGAAATGCTCATTTTAAAATTTCACCCCCTTTTTAGTTCCCCTTAAGTGTAGTTTCCAAAAACAAATCACCTATGTTTCTTTACCTTTACAGGAGATTCCAAATAACAATGTTTACGTCTGTAACATTTTACGTTTCTGAGATACACTGTAGTTATAGTCTTTCTAAAAATTCACCCCAATTTGTCGTTCCCGTTTAACCCCTATTAATTGGATTTTCCGAAAACAAAAAAATTGTGTTTCTTTGTTTTTAAGTGAGATCCCAAATACCAATTTTCAGGTATGTAATATCTTCAGTTTCTGAGATATAAGTACATTAAAGGCATTTAACCGTTTCTTCATCCTTTTTCACCCCTCCTATGGGGATTTTCCGAAAACAAAAGAATACGTGTTTCTTTATTTTTAGAAGAGAATCTAAGTACCAATTTTTAGATCTGTAAACTTTTAAAATTTTGAGATATAGATACACTCATTTCAAAAATTCACCCCCTTTTCACCCCCTTAGCGACGGAATATCCAAAAATCCTCCCTTAGCGAGCACCTACATTGTAATATAAATGTATACCCAAAATTTCATTTCTTTATGTCCAGTAGTTTTGGCTCGGCGATGATGAGTCAGTCAGTCAGTCAGTCAGTCAGTCAGTCAGTCAGTCAGTCAGTCAGGACAAGTTACTTTATATATATAGATTTAGGTCGGAAGAACGGTAGGGGTAGACCAACGTATGGATATGACAAGCAGATTAGAACAGATATAGGATGCAGCAGTTAATTAAAAGTGAAAAAATGGTATCACAGGATAGGGTGGAATGGAAGGCTGCATCAAACCAGTCTATGAACTGATGACCTAAACAACAACCAAAACAATATTAACCATGCACCGAGCAAGTGGCTGCATAGTTCGGGTCACGTAGCTATCAACTTGCTTTCGGGATATAGTGGGTTCGAACCCTACTGCAGGCAGCCCTGAGAATGGTTTTCCGTAATTTCTCACTTTCACTCCAGGTAAATGCTGGGGTATGTACCTAAATTAAATCTACGGTTGCTTTATTCCCACTTCTAGCCATTTCTTATCCCATCGTCGTCGTTAAACCTACCTGTGTGGGTGCAACGTAGAGAAAATAGCAAAAAAAAGAAAAAGAAGAAAACCATGTTTTAATTTATACCTTTCCTTAACTTGAGTTAATTCTTTTATAATATGTTTTTGTCAGGCAGAAGTTCAATTTTTTTATAAAATATTTATTTTGGCCGCATTGTCAAAAGTTGTTGATGCCAGCTGTGAGGTGATTCATTTGTATTCGGTGCCTCTTTTTATGGGTATTATTATGCATTACAGTTTTTGACACGGTCTTTTGATCTGAAAATCAAGGAGCGTCTGTAACAACATCCGATCTTAATTCCCAGCCTGAACCCATATGAGCCTGGTTGGCCGCAGCGAGTAGAGAAATAATTAGAATGTGATGTATTCAGGCGGTGGTACTGAAGAAGTAGCATGTCTTACAGGGCTTGCCAGAATGAGCACAACACCGACTGAATAATACATTACAATATGAGGAAGTGAGTTGTGCGTTCAGAATAAAAAATACCAACTTCATTGAAACTTGACTGCATTTATTTCACAGGTCAATGAAGGTAAAAGGAAGTGGCACTTGCTCGAAAAGAATGTGTGAATTACTCCGGAACAGTTCTCACTGGACTGTGTACTGAGTCATTTTAGCACAGTGGGACCGTGGTGAAAAAAAAATCACTTTCATGAAATTTGCAATTTGGGTGATTCTATATACGTTTCTTCCAGTAAATAAAGCTTAATAATCCAACTGTGATAATGGTTTTGAGAAAAATAATTGTTTGCAATGGGTAAATTGTGTTTAAAACAGAAAAGAGGATTTTTTTGAAGTTCACCCGGGTTTATTGAGAATAAAAGTACCGTTTTACGTTAATATTTACTGGTGTGAATGCACCACCGTTTCCAACCTCCAAAAATTGAAAAGCCGTACAGAAATTCTATATAAATCTTGTTATTTATCGTAAAACCGTACAGTACTAATATTCACCCAAATACACTAAAATTCAATAGAATGCGTGGAATAATAGCAAGTAGCAATAATATCAAATATTTATACTTAACTGAGAAGTATTAATAGAAGTAAGGACAGGCAACATACACACTTTGCCCTTTCTTCACATGTTGGATCAGGACGCGGCTACTTCCTATATTGTCTATACCCTCCCTCGACTGCCTGTACTTTTTGTTTCCTTCTGAGTGTTTTAACAGAAAGTTTTAATTTTTTCGGTGTCGAAGGACCTACCTTATTTTTGAAATCAAAAGTTAACTGCATCTTTACTTACTTAACATTCAAAATAAAGGCAAAAGAAAATAGTATATACTTAATGAATACATAGTAAGTTAACCTACAAGAAACTGAAGCACTGCACAGCCACGCAAAATAATTTGTAAGTACATCACAATATTATTCATAAATTTGAGGAAATCGCGTTATCCATAAGATTTACAACTAGACGCTGCACTGTTACATGTTGATGTTACACCACACTTCACACTGGTTAAGAAATGATTGACTGATTTCGGTGTGGGCTTATCCGGGAGTGTGACTGTCAATAAATATACGATCCACAGTTTATAAAGTTCGAAGTAAGGTGCTCCCGGCCGCAGAGTGAAACAGAAAAATACCACGTGTCAAACTATTCAGGCGCACGTTTCCTGACCCATCATCGCCATAAGGCCAATCTGAGTCGGTGCAACGTAAAACCAATTGCAAAAATAAAAAATAAAAAAATCATTGGAATATGCCACAAAATGTAACCGAAGTTTCCTGAGTAATGAAGATATGGAACTATTTATTTGGGATTATTTTCCTCTTTCATAAAGTGTTTAATTTCGGTTTCACTAGTAAACCATTTAAGGAGACAGGGCCCGTCACCAGTTCCACTTGAACTCGCCTCACTTAGAATATTGCAGGTTGAACCTATGGCTTCTTTCTTCTTGCTCCTCATAGTATTATTTTAACCCTTAAATAGACAGGAGGTGAGGCAACCTGGGTGAGGTACTGGTCCTTCTCGCCAGTTGTATTCTCCCGTCCAAAGTCCCACGCTGCAAAACACTGCCCTTTAGGCTGTAGAGGCGGGATCCCTCGCTGAAACCATGGGAAAAAGCAACCCTGGTGGGTAAACGGATTAAGAAAGAAAGATAAATAAGTAAATAAATAAATAAATAAATAAATAAATAAATAAATAAATAAATAAATAAAATGTATTACTACAAAGAGAGAATTTCCGATACACTCGCCATGATCCCTGGCTAATGGACGTTCTTCTTCTTCTTCTTCTTCTTCTTCTTCTTCTTCTCCTTCTTCTTGTATTCCAGGCATTTTCCCTATTGATATTAATTTTGCCTGTTTTGCGACCAGATGCCCTTCTGAAGCTAACTCTACATGGAGGCATGTATTCGCTATACATGTTGTAGTATGGTGTGTTGTATTTACATGAAGAGCGGTGTTCTAACACCAACACATACACTCAGTCTCCGAGCGGAAGGTATTAAACATTTACAGTTAATATCCCTAGACGAGAAAGAATAGATCCCTGGGCCATCCCAGTCAAATGCCAGAATGCTGAACATTCAACCAAGGACTAGCTCATAGCCCCTGTATTAGAAATTGCATACTAATAGATTCAAATAATGTGGGAGTAAAGCGTGAAAGATATTCTCACCTTCCATTACCAATGCACTAAGCCGACGTATTCAGGATCAACAGAGACGTCGCCGACACTCAACACATAGCTAGAGGTTACTATAGGACTGGGTTCGAGAGAGCATGGGAAAGGTTCCAGCGAGTAACAGAGACGGATGTGACCTCTGCCCACGGGTTCATTCAGTCACGTCTGAAATAAGATTGCGATTGGCAGGGTGGTAGTCCAATTAGCGAAGAAACCTTGGCCTGACACCGTGACACCGTCACCAGTTCCACTTGAACTCGCCTCACTTAGAATACTGACAGGCCTCTGGCTTCTTTCTTCTTGCTCCTTTTATTATTATTTTAACCCTTAAATGCACAGCAACACACATGTGCAAAGGAGAATTTACTTGCTTGTTATAATCTGCTTTACGGTTTTACAAGTTTGCATTTACCTCTACCTTGCAGACGAACTAGCTAGGGGTCGCTAGAGTAACAAAAAACGAACAGTCTTTTATTTTATGAGTTTTCTTGCTAATCAGCTGGAACGGTGTAAACTTTAAATAGTTAAGATAAAACAATTAAAATGTTGTCTGCCTCAGAGAATTCCTGAGCAAGGACATCCCTAAGACTGAAATGTGGCGGTAGCTACAGCAATCACACTGTTTTATCATATACAGGTAAGTATAACATTCAAAACTCGTAATATTTTGGCTGATCCAAATAAATCAATATCTCTTTTGACATGAACATTTTAAAAATATTTTTCTCATAATAATGTGCTAATTTTGGAACGAATAACTGTAATATTTGAAATAAATAGTAAAGGTATTCACTTAGGGTAGGCACTAAATGTTATTAAGGCTATTTTTGCCGACGTATGGTATTTCTGTGTAGAGGAATGTATTCACTTTCATGTTTTTATTTTTGGACTGGGTGTCTATCTGAAATTAGCTTAATCAACTTCTCGAAACCATTGTAACCATGGCAACCAGTGTTCGTCTACGTACACCAGATTACATAATAGTACATTGTGCAACAAGGCTATAAAGGCTATAATGAAGACATTTCCATACGAGTGTCTTGATTACCATTATAGGCGAGTTACATACGACTGTTTACGCTCGACGATAATTATAACTCTGTTTTGTAAATATCCATAAATTTCTGTCGAGATGTCGTTTGGCAGTTGAGTTTACTGAACAGAACGCAGAGCGCATGCGCTGAGTTAATGATTTTCCGTGAGTGGATCAGAGACCTTGACAATGTCATATGTTTTCAAAGCTTTGATATGACAGCGTTAAATACCACAAACATCAATCATCAATAAACATCAATAAACAATCACAAAACTTCGTTATGAATTTTACGTCATTTAAAATTAAAAGGCACATAATTCTTTTGCTTTTGTTAAACAATAACAATGTACAGTAATTATTACAGGTACATGATTTCTTACACAGTTTCATGATTAATGAGCTCTATGTTACACAAGAGTAAATTTAAATATATAAATCTCGTTATAAACCTCTATGCCGGCACAGCAATGTACCTCTTACCTGGTGGCACCGGGATTGATTCCCATCCAGGTCAGGGAATTTTATCTGGATCTGAGGACTGGTTAGAGGTCCACTAAGCCTACGAGCCTAAATTTGAGGAGTTTTCTGACGGTGAGTTAGTGGTCCCAGTCTAGATATCCAATAATAACAACCGAGAGGTTCGTCGCGCTGAACACACGACACCTCATGATCTGCAGGTCTTCGGGCTTGGTAGACCATGGCCCTTCGGAGCTGTTGTCCTATGAGGTTTGTTTTTTATAAACAACCAAGACAGCCTGGAACACACATCAAGACAGATCTCGTTTCGGATATATCTAATACACGGGGTTGTCATCAGTGGACGTGACATAGAAGTATGTCACCCACTCTGTAGCTTTCAGTTCCTGTAAATTAGATAGGTCATTTTTAACTTTGTGAACAATCTATCGCACAGTCAGTCTCATCAGATAGCATTTTTTCTGTTTTTTTGCTGATAGATCTTCCTCCTATTTGGGAACCTTGACTCCATGTACTACTGTATATGACCAACACAATCCAACACACTCAATGATTGTGGTTTTCTCAGTAAGAGGGGGCTATGTTCAGAAATGTTACAGTCTACACGTAGGACGGCTCTGGTAATACATCATACTGATTACCGGTAATGAGTTACAAAACTCTCATTTTGTTAAATATTTACGGTTTTCAACATAATTCTATTTCAGGGCCTCACAGGGTGCATGCACCGGTGCACTGCGCGGCGCAAGGGGCAAAAGACGACTTCGCTAGGTTGACCACAATGCAGACCCCCATTCCGCGATTAGGAGCAATAGCGCTGCCTCTCTCTTTCCCTACGCCTGTCTCGCTCGCTCCGCCTGTTCCTCCCTCCCTCAATGCTCTGCAGTGCTCCACCATCCGAGCAGAGAGTTGAGCAGAGCTTAGCCGTTCCTAGCCGAGTCGTCCGGAAACAAAACGCTGGTCCAAACCGAGCCGAGTTGCGCCGATGCACGGTGCACAGAACGTTTGCACCTCAATTTGCACGCGTGAAATTCTGGCCGTTGAAGAGGCCCTGTTATATTTCATAGATAGCAAAAACCTAAAAAACGCTAAAATTTCCATTTTTTTTATTTTTTTCACATTACTTAACACTGATCAGAAGAGAATGAGGGAGAGTCCAGGCCTTCAAAAGTGACAGCTAAGAGAAGGGCCAAGAAGGGTGTAAAAATAATAGTTGCCCAAAAATGTCCGAAGTCTATACTCGGTAAGCCACGACACTCTTCCGCATAGAATAGAATAGAACACTCCCATCCGCTATTTCCGGATCGCCTGGATCTGGAGAGAAAGAGTAATCATTTATTGGAATTCATATTATTTTGGTACATGCATACTTTTCTCGTTACATTTAATTTATCTACTACTGTCTTGAAATTTACGATTTACTATTTATAGACAGACGGATGGCAAAGGTAAAGAAAGGCACCCCGACCTCTAAATAGTAGTTTTTTAATTTTTATTTTTTTTTGCTAGGGGCTTTACGTCGCACCGACACAGATAGGTCTTATGGCGACGATAGGATAGGCAAGGCCTAGGAGTTGGAAGGAAGCGGCCGTGGCCTTAATTAAGGTAAAGCCCCAGCATTTACCTGGTGTGAAAATGGGAAACCACGGAAAACCATTTTCAGGGCTGCCGATAGTAGGATTCGAACCTACTATCTCCCGGATGCAAGCTCACAGCCGCGCGCCTCTACGCGCACGGCCAACTCGCCCGGTAATTATTTATTTCTTTTTTATTTTTTTAACTGGACATTAGAGTGTTTTATAGTCTAGGACAACATGTATCTTAACCTTATTCTTAATTAGTGCAAGTACTTTTGTTACGACTGGGTGAGCTGGACGTGCGGTTAGGGGTGCGCAGCTGTGAGTTTGCATCCGGAAGATAGTGGGATCGGCAAACCTGAAGATGGTTTTCCGTGACTTCCCATTTTCACACCAGGCAAATGCTGAGGATGTACCTTAATTAAGGCCACGGCCGCTTCCTTCCCACTCCTAGCCCTTTCTTATCATATCGCCTTCATAAGTCCTCTCTGTGTTGGTGCGACGTAAAGCAACTTCTAATATATATATTGTTACGAGTCCGAACAGATTTCTCCTTAGCTTACAATAGACATTGTGATTTTTTTTTTTGCCACGGGCTTTACGTCGCGCCGACACAGATAGGTCTTATGGCGACGATGGGATAGGAAAGGCCTAGGAGTTGGAAGAAAGCGGCCGTGGCCTTAATTAAGGTACAGCCCCAGCATTTGCCTGGTGTGAAAAACATTGTGAATTAACTGAGTCACTACACGAATGAATGGATGGATGACTGCATGCGTGGATGAGCTGCTCATCCATGTTTAAAGGAATAAACACTCCTCTCTCCCAGTCACGGATAGCCACCAATTAGGGAGCGAGCATGTATAATTAAATGAGTGATTGGATGATTGAATGTTCTCAGCCTACATCTTCGGAACCCCAGCAGATAAGTTGAGGACACTCCAGTGCACTCTTCCGTATAGCGAGGCTCTGTTGGCTTTCAGATCTTTCACCAGACAAGAACTGTACACAGTACACACAAGTAGGAAGTGGGTATACCGGCGCCAGTAATATTCTAACTTGGTGCTGAAAATGATGGCGATAAAGCTTGTTGTTTAAAGGGCCTAAAATCTAGGTCATCAGCCTATTCTAACTTGCTTCTTGAACTCACTCTTACTTCTCTTTAGATACTCTGAAAAAAAACAAGTGTTCTCAACCGGTGTACCACCTCCAACAACCGATACATCAATAACATAATGGAGGTGCAGAGAGTTCTTAAAGCTTGACAACCCTATGGGTAACTAAACATCAGCTTCCTACTCATAGTAGTGAAGCCACAGAAACCAAATCTTGAGGTAATCACGAATACATAAGCGCCAATACATACCAAATCATCTGCCACTGTATCATCACGGCAGTAGTTATTTAGCAGTGATAGTACTTCAACTGCACAAATTAGAGGTAATGGTTCAAATAACTAAATCAGTAGTTGCTCTCAAATCTGGCTGTGTTTGTTCGACATAGTGTCATCATGTGAAAGAGGATAATGAACCAGTGCAGCACAGTTAAATAACTCTAATCTGCTAATGGTATTACATAATCCCTGTGAATGAAACAGAGCTCACTAATAAAAAAAGTATATGAAACATAAAATATCTGTTACATTAAACGAATAGGTGCTCAGTAAAGTGTCAGCATTGTCAACATCCAGGACTGCCAACAGCTGTAATGTTGTCGCTTAATGCTCCTATTTTTCCCATATCATCTCTGCAATAATTATTACCTCTATTGAAGCTCATCTCCGGAATCGCGGCCCTCATCCTCCGAGGCTCCATCAAGATCCTGAGACACCACCTCTACAGATACAGCTCTGAAACGCCACACTCATTATACTGTTCCTTTATAATTTAGAGTTTTCTTCAATTAATAGATCTGCACAGAAATTTGATATGTTTTACCTTGTCCTCAGTGGCAGCCTGTAAATACAGGAGGTTGTTTCTAAGTAAATTGAAATGTATATGTATAAAATCGACTATACAGTTAATTATATCAGCAAAAGTTCCTGTTAATTTTATTTATTTATTCACTGTGCACCACCAATAGAGATCACTCTCCAATTTCATGTGATTTACATAGTATACTTTATCACTGTATGAAACGAAACAATACAAATCTGTGTACCGTAATAATGATATGAAAACAAACAAAACTAATACATTAACACTGGGAAACTGTTTATAAAAATTAAAGGATACAGACAAACAGAGTGTTATCGTAATCTTAGGATAAAATATTCAGGACTTAAACGATTCGTGTCTTTAAAGAAATTATCATGTACTTTTGATATAATCTTTAAAGCTGCAAATATAAAAGGAAAACTAACCATGAAATAAGTATAAACATGGTACATGTATATATCTCTAGATTATACCTTTAGAAATAGTGATTTAACTGAACTCAATGTACGTAGAATAGTGCGACCATTACTTTATCTGCGTATCTTCTTCAATAATTTTTACACTTAATTGTAATTAACAGCAAAGTTTAAATCAAGATCAGGAAATTTATGAACTCTGATGTTACATGTAGTGCACATTCTAAACAGTGGTGAGCTTTTTCGGGAAAATATGCCAGAATGAAGCATACCACGAAACCAAGGAGCACTGCGTCTCCAGATTATGCAACCAACTGCGCCCCAAGTACCATTTGGCGAAATATGGAAACACAACTCTGTCTTTAAACACACTGAAAAAGACTGGTGAAAACTACACCCAATGTTTAATGAAAATTATTATTATAAATACGTTTTAGAAATTGGAAGAAACAAGAGATGTCTGTGCCCTAAGATTTTTACATTTCGTTTGGTTTGGTTTGGTTTGGTTTGGTTTGGTTTGGTTTGGTTTGGTTTGGTTTGGTTTGGTTTGGTTTGGTTTGGTTTGGTTTGGTTTGGTTTGGTTTGGTTTGGTTTGGTTTGGTTTGGTTTGGTTTGGTTTGGTTTGGTTTGGTTTGGTTTGGTTTGGTTTGGTTTGGTTTGGTTTGGTTTGGTTTGGTTTGGTTTGGTTTGGTTTGGTTTGGTTTGGTTTGGTTTGGTTTGGTTTGGTTTGGTTTGGTTTGGTTTGGTTTGGTTTGGTTTGGTTTGGTTTGGTTTGGTTTGGTTTGGTTTGGTTTGGTTTGGTTTGGTTTGGTGTGGTGTGGTGTGGTGTGGTGTGGTGTGGTGTGGTGTGGTTTGGTTTGGTTTGGTTTGGTTTGGTTTGGTTTGGTTTGGTTTGGTTTGGTTTGGTTTGGTTTGGTTTGGTTTGGTTTGGTTTGGTTTGGTTTGGTTTGGTTTGGTTTGGTTTGGTTTGGTTTGGTTTGGTTTGGTTTGGTTTGGTTTGGTTTGGTTTGGTTTGGTTTGGTTTGGTTTGGTTTGGTTTGGTTTGGTTTGGTTTGGTTTGGTTTGGTTTGGTTTGGTTTGGTTTGGTTTGGTTTGGTTTGTAACACTGCAATACAGCTGGGCCATATATCAAACAAGTTCCGTACTTGGAATGCACCCATTCAGGATCGTATTACCAAGTGCATTTCACTTCGCTTGTACTAGGGGTTTACCAGGAAGATCAAAACCGTTCTTAAAGATCTCCACTAATATTAGCTCATCGGAACTCTGTGCGTGACAAGGGTTGTAGAAAATGTAATTTTCAATCGTTTGTGTTATGAACATATTTATCGTTCTGTGGATAATAACGGAGATGTTCACAAAATGTATTTTTAGTCGAAGTTCATGAGACTTAGAACCCTATTGCTAAATATACACAAGCTTCCTACTCATAGCAGCGAAGCCACAGAAATCAAATCCTGAGGTAGTCACGAATACATGAGCGCCAATACCTATCAAATCATTTTCTACTGTATTATCACGACAGTAGCTATTTAACAGTAATAGGATTTCAACTGAACGAAATAGAGGTAATGGTTCAAATAACTGAAAAATGGATTTCTTGGTGTTTTAAGCATTCTGTTGTCTATAAAATAGAATTATGTTGAAAACCGTAAATATTTCACAAAATGAGCGTTTTATAATTCATTTATAATATGATGTGCGAGTGCGAAGTACGATTGTTAGTAATAGAGTACATGTGTTTGAGTATTTATCTGGTATGAAAATGGGAAACCACGACAAGCCATCTTCAGTGGGGTTCTCACCCACTATGTCGCGAATGACGGCTCACAGGCAAGTTGTTTGGTGGTAGGTAGTTAATCCTTCAAATATCCAAGTTATGCTCATTCTGAGTGAAATGAAGCGCCACGAACGTCTCCAGAATTGGAAGGCTCCTTCCTAATCTCCTGGGTGTCCTACGGTGAACCAAGTTCGCCTTTACCACCTGGACGAGGCAAACTGAAAAAATTAAAATTACCAATAAATTAAAGTAAGAAATGAAAGAACCCTTTCCAACTCATGAACTTAGTAAAAAAAAAAAAGAAGGAAAGGTCAGAGAAATCCAAAAATTACCACATCAAACGATCTGTCATGAACTTACGGGTCATTATAGTGGATAAATAGTAATTTAGTTCTTGCCGTGCAGATGTCCGCATAGAGAGTCATTTTACATTTCAAACAAGCGAACATCATATTCTGTTGTAGCTACTACCGAGCTCGATAGCTGTAGTCGCTTAAGTGCGGCCAGTATCCAGTATTCGGGAGATAGTAAGTTCGAACCCCACTGTCGGCAGCCCTGAAAATGGTTTTCCGTGGTTTCCCATTTTCACACCAGGCAAATGCCCTATCTTGTCCCATAGTCGCCGTAAGACCTATCTGTGTCGATGCGACTTAAAACAACTAGCAAAAAGTTGTAGCTACCTTCTGTACAGGGTTGATATTGCTCCAGACCGCAGATCAGATGACAGAGTTTCGAGTTCCGACCGTAATCACATGCTCTATAATACGTGTATCTACCCTCTGTAGCAAGCTGTAAGCTTCTAAATAGGAAATAATAATAATAATAATATTTGTTTTACGTCCCACTAACTAATCTTTTACGGTTTTAGGAGACGCCGAGGTGCCGGAATTTTGTCCCGCGGGAGTTCTTGTTACGTGCCAGTAAATCTACCGACACGAGGCTGACGTATTTGAGCACCTTCAAGTACCACCGGACTGAGCCAGGATCGAACCTGCCAAGTTGGGGTCAGAAGGCCAGGGCCTCAACCGTCTGAGCCACTCAGTCCGGCTAAATAGAACGTACCAGTTTCTAATATAACTGGAAGAGCTCATGAGAACTTCATCAAGCACAGAGTCATTCGGCTACACAGTAAGCGGCGTGTAGATGTAACCTCGAATTCAGATTATGTTGGGTTCAAAGTCGACCATAGGGAGTCCTGAAGATGGGCTGCACATTAATATTATTTTGTTCCTTGTTTTACGTCGCTCGAACAGACAGCTCTTATGGCGATTTATGTACTGTATGGGCATTAGTGCCTACTGTAGGTATTTCTGTTTGACACCTATGGTTGGTGTGCGGGTCTGGCTGTAGGATGATGATGATTATGATGATGATGACGATGAAGGTGATGAGGTAGGGAGAGAGTAAACCCAGCGCCGGCACATAGGTTACCCCTATCCAATAGTACCAAGGGATCTTCTTAATGCTTAACGTCTCCATCCGACGAACGAATCACCATCAACAGCATCATATGCACTCACACTATTTTAACACTGCGGAGGCGTTTGGAATTGAATCCACGCTTTTGGCACGCACTATAATGATTCTGATGGTGATCTTTTTCCGTCAACGGAATTCGAACCGACTATCTATGACGTCGAAATTGAGGCCTTGCAGATCATGGCCACCAGATGGGTTGTTCTTATGTTGACAGTGGGATAGAGCTGGGAAGAAAGCGGCCGCCGCCTCCTCAATTAAGGTACAGCCTGGTGTGAGAATGGAAGACCACGGAAAACTTTTCTTTGCTAGCGGCTTTACGTCGCACCGGCACAGATAGGTCTTATGGCGACGATGGGACAGGAAAGGGCTGGAGGTTGAAAGGAAGCGGCCGTGGCCTTAATTAAGGTACAGCCCCAGTATTTGCCTGGTGATAAAATGGGAAACCACGGTATACCACCTTCAGGGCTACCGACAGTGGGATTCGAACCCACTCTCTCCCGGATGCAAGCTCACAGCCGCGCACACCTACCCACGCGGCAACTCACCGGTCCACGGAAAACTATGTTGAGGGCTGCCGACAGTGGGGTTCGAACCCACTATCTCTCAAATGCAACTTGGCAGGTGTGTGACACAGTCCGATCACTCACCTTTTGTCAATAACTAAGTTAACTCTCATTTTACTTCCCAGTTTGCAGTACGTCAGCTCATTTTTATACTTAAATATGTACCCATCTGGTGCCTATGGCGTCAAGTCTATATGGGCTGACACCGCGGTTAGCCGGTTTGAGTCCCGTTGGCCGAAAACGTTTTCACCATCAGAATGTTGGCCCTCAGGGTAGGAAAAAATGAAATGTCGTATGGCTTTTAGTGCCGGGATATCCCAGGACGGGTTCGGCTCGCCAGGTGCAGGTCTTTCTATTTGACCCCCGTAGGCGACCTGCGCGTCGTGATGAGGATGAAATGATGATGAAGACAACACATACACCCAACCCCCGTGCCGTAAGAATTAACAAATTAAGGTTATTATCCTAGACCCGGCCGGGAATCGAACTCGGGACCCGCAGAACCGAAGGCCAGTACTCTGACCGTTCAGCCAACGAGTCGGACTGCAGTGTAGGATATGTGGTGGTACACAATTTCTAATCATTAGATCTCGCGTGCCTGAAGCCTAGATTCTAATCCAAACCCCTCCACAGTGCTCATATAAAGTGAGGGCATATGATGCTGTTGACGGTGATTCGTCCGTCGGATACTATCGTATGTCTGTTTGAAATCTATATATGGTATAAAGAGTTACTTATTTCTGCACTTGCAGTATTCCAGAATTAGTTTCAGGCTGAGAATTTGGTCTGGGCAGTTTCTGTATGGGTGAAATCCTCCTTGGTATTCTCCAAGTTGTTGTTTCAGAGCGTTTTAAATTATGTTGTAACTTTTCGTTATTTCTTTCGTTCTTTCTTTCTTTCTTTATTTCTTTCTTTCTTAATCCGTTTCCTTCCAGGGTTGGTTCTTCTGGGACACGGACTCTACTGCCTCAAGGGCAATGTCCTGGAGCATGAGACTTTGGGTTGAGGGATACAACTGGGAAGGAGAACTAGTAACTCGGCCAGGTTGCCTCACCAGCTATGCTGAACAGGGGCTTTGTGGGTGGATGGGACGACCGGAAGGGATAGACAAACAACAGGGAAGGAAGTGGCTTTGGCCTTAAATTAGGTACCATCGCGGCATTTGCCTGGAGGAGAAGTGGGAAACAACGGTAAACCACTTCGTGGATAGCTGAGGAGGGAATCGAAACCCCCTCTACTCAGTTGACCTCCCGAGGCTGAGTGGACCCGTTCCAGCCCTCGTACCACTTTTCAAATTTCTTGGCAGACACGGAAATCGAACCCGGGCCTCAAGGAGTGGCTGCTAATCACACTAACCACTACATCACAGAGGTGAATCTGTTGTAAAGTATGCGACAGAAAATTTTGTAAGTGCAGTCCAGAAGTGTTATTCCTCTGTATTTATCTGTGTTGCTTTTATCTCCTTTTTCGAATAATGGATAAATGATTCCAGTGGTCTAGTGCTCAAGAAGTTTCTCCGTGATCCACATTTCTACTAGATGTATGAGATTTATGATCGCAGCTTTTACGGCTTTTTTCCATATTTCTGCAAAGACTAGGTCTCACCACATGCTGCGAGCTTATTTAACATCGCACTAATACATCCAGGTTTTTGGCAACGAAATGAAAGAGGAGGCTAGGACAGCATTTGCCTGATGGGAAAGTGGAAAACCACGGTGGGATTAGAACCCACTATCTCCCGAGTGCGCGACCCTAACCGCACGGCCAACTCGCTCCGTAGGTTTCGAAGGGCATCCGGTCTTAAAACTCGCTACGAATATCTGTGTCACCGCATACCTGACTCCGTATGGAAACGGGGCAATAGTTGGACATACATTTGACGTACAATATGCGTGACATACCATGGGTCTACGTTACCTGTGATTAGTACCACCATGCGAGGAACACCATGGTTCTGCTTTACCAGTTATTAGTACCATTACGAGGTGCTGGTGACCTGGATTTTGGACCCCTTTGGAATACAAGCATCATCGTTTATAGGAAGAGTAAATAAGGATTGGAATAATTTACCAAGGAAGATGTTCAATAAATTTCCAAATTCTTTGCAGTTAGTTAAGGAAAGACTAACAACAGATCGGAAATTTGCCACCTGGGTGACTGCCCTAAATGCAGATCAGTTGTGATTGATTGATTGATTGATTGATTGATTGATTGATTGATTGATTGATTCTTCTTCTTCTTCTTCCACCGCTTTTCACAAATTTGTTGGGTCGGGGGTGTGAACTGGATAGCACATGTGGATTTGTCCCTGTTTTACGGCTGGATCTCTTTCCTGACGCAAACCCTGTATGGAGGGATGTAATTACTATTGCGTGTTTCTGTGGTGGTTGGTAGTATAGCGTCTTGTCTGAATGTCAAGAGGAAAGTGTTGGGACAAACACAAACACCCAGTCCCCGGGTCAGAAGAATTAATCACACGCGATTAAAATCCACGACCCGGCCGGGAATCGAACCCGGAACCCTCTGAACCGATGGCCTAAACGCTAACCATTCAGCCAATGGGTCGGACGATTGATTGATTGATTGATTGATTGATTGATTGATTGATTGATTGATTGATTGATTGATTGATTGATTGATTGATTGATTGATTGATTGATTGATTGATTGATTGATTGATTGATTGATTGATTGATTGATTGATTGATTGATTGATTGATTGATTGATTGATTCCATAAAATACGGCATTGTGAATTGGATCCACTGGTTGTTTTGGATTCATGGCCATTTTTCATCATAATTCTTTTTAGATTCTAGTCAGTGGAGACATTTTGAAGTTTTAATTATCGTTTCATTTCGTTGCACCTCGTAGCATTAGGGGCCGATGACCTAGCTTTTAGAGCCTTTTAAACAACAATCATCATCATCATCATCATCATATAACGTTCAATCCCCCACCCCGCTCCGACTTTCTATTTATAGTTCTTCATCTGTCATGTGCACTGTTATAAACCCATCAAGACAAACTTCTGCCCAGTTCAGAATGAAATTAAAATACCGGACAGCAAATTAATTTGACGAACACGCTAAACATTAGTCTGTCCTCCTTTTTCCTCATCTCGCGTTTGAATTATGAAAAAAGGACGTTTGCACGGATAATGCTTCCAGGGAGTTAAAACAAAGAGCTTCCTCTGTGCTGTTATAAACTGATAACCATTTACTAGGACGTGTAAATTAATCTAAGTTCATGTTGCAAAACAGGGAAGTACCTTGTGTGTGAGGTCGTGAGTTTTTATGTCACGGCCGTTCTGTTGATGAGTCGTTATCCTGATCACCGTCTGTTAATTAGCGTCTTCAACTCCGTAACTCCGCCTCATCATCCTCTAAGGGAGGAAACAGCTGTGTAACAAAACAATAAAGCTAGGGTTGTGACTTTTGCGCGAATTGCTTATAACTTCTTCAGATACAAATACATGTTATGGAGTTATGAGATCGAGTTTTCAAATAATTTCATTTAGAGATGTGTTCTCAAAGTATGCATTCATTACACTTTGTAGCCTCTTTGGTGGAACTTGAACTATGCTGAGAAGAGGGGTATGGCAATGTTCTCTACAGTTCCTGGTACGCATCCCGTGCATGAAAAACGGAGATGGAGACTATTATAAATTACCTTTCAATCAATCAATCAATCAAGCGATCAGTCAACCAACCAATCAATCACCACCGATTTGCATGTAGGGCAGTCGCCCAGCTGTCAGATTCCCTATCTGATTTTACCTAGCCTTTTCTTCAATAATTGTAAAGAATATGGATATTTATTGACCATCTCACTTGGTAAATTATTCCAATCCCGAACTCCTCTTCGTTTTAAGGTACGGATGTATTCTTCCCGAAGGCATGTCCGAACCTCCGCAGAGGTGTGCCTGAGCCGGAATTTACGTACTATAGGGGGGCCGCTTAACGTAACTTCGGAGAACTCACGGATCCGATGTTTCAACACGGCTAAGGCCGTTGGCCTCCTCTTCCTATAAACGAATATTTGCCCCTACGTGTCATCTTGAATGTATCACTGTACTTTCATATTGTGATATTTCCTACTTTTAAAAACACCACTCAAACTTATTCTTCTATTAATGTCATTTTGCATGCCATCTCTCCACTGACAGCTCAGAACATACCAATTAATCGAACAGCTCGTCTCCTTTCTCCCAGCCCAAACTTTGCACAATGTTATAGTTCATAGCCCTTCAATATTAAATAAATTACCTTGGTAACAAGAGTGCTACCTGACTTTTGAACTTTCTACCTGCTCATTACAGATCATAACTCAAAACCAAGGAGTAGATTTTGTGGATAGTATTCGTGTAAAAAGATTACTACAGCACCAAGAAGAACGTTTAGTCCTAAACAATGTAAAGGGAATTACAGTTTGACATAAATATGTATTACGGCTCGAGGTCATCTGGAAATAGCGATACAAAATGTGTGCCACGATGTTACTTACCAATCGTGCAGGCTGTGATGTGAAGTATTGATGGATGACTGAGAGACATAGTATGGAAAAGTTAAAAACAGAAATCATTCTTAACCCTGAAAACTCATAAATCTTATAAGGCAATAACTAGCAACTAAAAAAGTAAATGTCAACAATACCAACGCCAATCTGACCTCATAAGAAATTGTAAAGAGGAGCGATGGAGAACAGGTGGTCGATGTGATCTTGTAGGCTGTGATGTGGAGTATTGATGGATGGCCATGACTGAGAGACATGTCACCAGAAAGGGGCGTTAGAGTGCAGATGGTCGATGTGATCTTGCAGGCTGTGATGTGAAGTATTGATTGATGGCCAGGACTGGGAGACATGTTACCAAAGAGGGGAGTTAGAGTACAGATGGACAATGTGATCTTGCAGGCTGTGATGTGAAGTATTGTTGGATGGCCATGACTACGAGACAAACTCAGTTCAAAAATTAGGGGATGTTTTTGAAAGTATGCCATGCTCCACAAAACAATACCTCTCACCCAGGTATAATATCAATTAAACCTTTATTCTTTACCGTTGAAGTATACAAAAGGATATCGATGGATTCTCGTTCATTTTCAGAAAACAAAAGGAAATGTCCAAATAGGGGCGAAAACAAAGTGATAACAGTCCTCCAGGGTGGATTTTATCACAGTTGAAGAGCTTCGGTATGATGTATGTCCTCCACGAACATTTATCACAGCTTGGCACCTACGTGGCAAGCTCCGTGTAAGTTGACGGAGGTCACGTTGCACTACCAGGACCCATTCTTCAATGAGAGCCTGTTCGAGATCTTGGAGAGTCTGTGGTGGAACAGGACGCCACGAACACTTCTGTCAAGCCTATCCCACACATGATTGATGGGTTGATGGTCGGGACTCATTGCTGGCTATTCCACCTCTTGAATGTCCAGTTCTCGCAAGACAGCTCTGGTGATGCGCGCTGTATGAGTCCTGGCATTGTCGTGCATGAGTACGAATTCAGGGCCAACACCGTATGCAGCAACCAATACATGTTGTAGCATTATCTGCTCGATGTACCCCGCAGCGGTAAGAGTACCACGGACGACGGCAAGATCCGCACGGTCATCAATATTGATGCCACCCCACATCATCACAGAACCTTGTCCGAATCGGTCATCTTCCTGGACAACATTTGGCATGTACTGCTCACCTCGGCGTGGCGTCTCCATACACGTTGACGTCGATCACGCTGTGTCAGATGAAATCTGGACTCATCTGTGAACAACATAGGTCTCCATTGGCGAAGTTGCCAGTTGACGTGGGTACGGGCAAACAGAAGGCGAGCTGCGCGATATTGCTGCGTTAAACGGGGCACTCGAACATGACGTCTGGGTAGTAAGGACACGTCTGTTAACATGTTCCTTAAGGACCGATGACCTAGATGTTAGGCCCCTTTAAACAACAAGCATCATCAACATGTTCCTTACTGTCTAGTCAGACACCGTGACTCCAGTGACCCTCTTGAGGTCTTGTTGCAGTGCCCTGGCAGTTGCTGAACGACGCCACAACGCACAGATGGTCAGATATTGGTCATCCTGTGCGGTTGCCATGCGTCCACGACCTTGTCCAACCCTCCTTGTGAACTGGCCTGTCTCATTGTAGCGATTCCACAAGCGTTGAATAACTGACGGAGAGTGAGATCCACAGCAACACGACGAAAAGTCCATCCTTCCTGGATCAAAGTGACGGCCTTGCGACTTGAACCTCGTTAAGATGTCTCATGAGATGTGCTGGTTTAGTGTACGTACAACGTGCACAAATGACCGCAGTAGTCTATGTACCTCACAACGACACACAGGCGCACCGCTATTCACTTTGTTTTCAAGGGTCACCTGACATTTTAATGCATGGCTACGCCTACAGATGGAGTATAATTTCGATTTAACATACCCTGAGTAGCTAAGATCTCAAGGTATGCTGTACGACCATTGGAACCACATCCAAATTAACGTTCAAATACTAGACGTTACAAAACATGTTCCCCTAATTTTTTTGAACTGCGTATTATCAAAGAGGGGCGTTAGAGTACAGATGATTGATGTGATCCTCTGATCTTCCAGGCTGTGATGTGAAGTACGGATGGATGGCCATGACTGAGAGACACATTATCAAAGAGGGGCGTTAGAGTACAGATGGTCGATGTGATCCTCTGATCTTCCAGGCTGTGTTGTGAAGTACTGATGGATGGCCATGACTGAGAGCCACATTATCAAAGAGGGGTGTTAGAGTGCAGATGATTGATGTGATCTTCCGGGCTGTGATGTGAAATATTGATGGATGGCCATAAGAGAGTGACATAGAAAATGCTCTGTACTTATATTTGCGCAATATTGTAAATACATTAATCGTTATCAATTTGAGGTTCATATTTGTTATTTAATTTTCCTAACAATGGAAAATTTGACTTTTTCTTTTTCTTTTCTTTTCTTGTCAAAGACCGAACTCCATTTTTCTTGTAAGCACTTTGGTATTGTTCGTCATTTCACTCGAACTTATCCTCTGCATTCTCCTCTAGATCAACATGTTTCAGCTTCCTCTGACTTCTTCTTTTCCTATCCTCTTAATTAATGTCCAGCTTTCACAATCGTGCAGAAAAATTTTGAGTTTTTTCAGATCTTCCGATTTTGAATACCTACGAGTATATGATTTTAGCCGGCAGATCTTGGAAGGCTCTCCTTGTCATTCCTATCCTTTTCGTGACTTCAGGTAGACTCTGTTTGTCACTCATAATTGGGTTTCCAAAGAAGCAAAACTGTTTCGCTTGTTCAAGTTTGATTTACCAGTATGTTATTTACATTTTCATGGCAATCGGAAGATAGTGTGTTCAAACCCCACTGTCGGCAGCCATGAAGATAGCTTTCCGTAGTTTTCCATTTTCACACCAGGCAATTGTTGGGGCTGTACAGTAATTAAGGCCACGGCCGCTCCCTTTCCCCTCCTAGTTCTTTCCTGTCCCATCGTCGCCATAAGACCTATCTATATGGGTGCGATGTAAAGCAAATTATATTTAAATACTCGCTGGTTTTAGTTTTCTTTGCACTAATTTTAAGGTTCTACTTGGCCAAAGTTTCTGGTAGTAGCGAATCTTATGGAATGTACTTGTTCAACATTAAATTACATCCTAGCTGTTTTCTCTTCCATGACTGTGACGGCTTCTTCGATGAACATATCGAAGAGCTAGGGAGAGAGAGTGGGAGCATCCTTGCCTAAATCTCCTTATTTTGACATTTCTGTTAGTTCCATTTACAAAATCATTTTGTATAAATTTAGGAGAAGGGATTTGCCTTTTCAATCAAAACGTTTTCATTGTTTGGAAAAGCTGCTTCCAGTCCACATAGTCAAAAGCTTTCTCTAAGCCGAAGAAGATCACGTACACTTTTCTGTTCCTCTCAAGTCCTATCTCCTGAATTAAATTGCCAGAATTGCTTTCTGGTAACACTTCCCGACCAAAATCCAAACTGGTCATTACAGATAAAGAGGCGAGTCTCCCTTAACTTAAACTCGACGCACTGAATCATTGCGTACACCCACGTGATGTATCTACGTAAAATATTTCCCTTCGTGATTTGAAAACTGCCCCCAACTATATTTCATCTTTTAATTGATTAAATCAACTAGAAAACACGAGACAGAAGTGAAGGACTGCAGGCATTGTATGAAAAAACCAGGGGCTGCCCAACGGTAGGGAAGGATGTACGAGACCTAACGCATCCGTCACCGCCGGGCTGATGTTACACACCAGTTTCATTTGGGCAGCAGAGACAGGAACAGGAATGGTATCATGGACGACCTGGAAACCTAAAAGACTTATACTAAGGAAAGTTGGAGGATCCAAAGTATTCCCAGTCACGAGTGAATAACAATGGGCTTATTAACACTGGCGCTTGCACTGCCAGTACTTGTGGCCTTTGGGCTTATGCCGTGTCCAGAAAACAATAGGCTTGCCGAGAATATCTTCTCACTGATTAAGGATTATAAGACTGGAAGCCTTTGGCTCTATGATGTCCAAAAAGGTATGGAATCCGCTGGAATTTCTGGCCTTGATTTCCTAGGCCGCTCCAACTTTTCTGATATGGTCCCTATCCCCCAAAAGCACCAAGTCCGAAAACCACTCTCACAAGAGAAAAAAGGAAAGTATATTAACACGACTAAAGAGGTATTAGGAACGAAACTGAACTTCTGAATAGAACTATTCATAAGTGATCCCTCGTGGGCTTATTGTTAGATCAATAATAATAACAAAAGCCAGAAAATGCGCTCTGTCGACTGCGGAAGCAGAGAGATCTCATCTCAGTAGCTGACTTAATTAACTAACACAAACTTACTTGTATTGACAGCTTATTATCAGGAGTATCGCGGAAGTTATTCTCGTACGTCGATGAAGTTCGCACTGAAGCAGAGGGCTTCCCTTTTTATCTGTTCTTTTTCTATCTCACTGTGACAAACTTTTGAGTCTCTAACGAAAACTTCGTCCTCTTGCTTTGTATTAATGGAAATGTCCCGTGTTTTCTCGTCCCGTCAGCCTGCCTGTGATGTGAGGGAGGCAGCCAGCGCACAGCACTGTGCATTATTACTTCTGTTTGTACGCAGACTAAATGGACACACAGAAAGAAAAACTTTTCTTCATACACATGTCGTCCCATTCTCTCTTCGTTTAGAGATGCGCCGTGTCTATTGAAATCCTCTGAAGTCTCGCAATATGTGCACCCTGCTGTTGTCTACACTTTAACTCTAGACAATTATTATTATTATTATTATTATTATTATTATTATTATTATTATTATTATTATTATTATTATTATTATTATTATTATTAATGTATACGCCTTAGGACTCCAAGATCGCAGCTTCACACCCAGCAGAGGCAGTCGAAATTTTGATGGATGGTAAAAAAGTCCATTCGACACTCCATGTCGTACGATGTTGGCATGTAAAAGATCTCCAGTCACATATTTGGTGTTTACCGACAAAATTAATTAAAACTCAATCGTAGACGCCCACTAAATTTCTAGTTTCCCTGTCGTGTGGTAAAATGAAAAACGGAATGTCGAAAATACGAGCAGCCAATCTAAATTAAGACAAATTAAAATACCTGCACGTGGTAGCTGAGACTATACGTTTTATTATTATTATTATTATTATTATTATTATTATTATTATTATTATTATTTATGTCCGACTCCATGGCTAAATGGTTAGCGCGCTGGCCTTTGGTCACAGGGGACCCGGGCTCGATTCCCGGCAAGGTCGGGAATTTTAACCATAATTGGTTAATTTCGCCGGCAAGGGGGCTGGGTATATGTGTCGTCTTCATCATCATTTCAGCCTCATCACGACGCGCAGGTCGCCTACGGGAGTCAAATCAAAAGACCTGCATCTGGCGAGCCTAACTTGTCCTTGGACACTCCCGGCACTAAAAGCCATAGGCCATTATTATTATTATTATTATTATTATTATTATTATTATTATTATTATTATTATTATTATTATTATTATTATTATTATTATTATTATTATTATTATTTGGAAGTGTGTATTTTTAATGTTGAAATCATTTCTTAGCAGATATAGTAGGGGTCCCCATAAGACGAAAAAGGTCAAATAAAGCTATTTCCTCTTTTGTGCCGAACGATGAAAGGCTAAAGGGCCCGGAAAGGTTTCATATTGCGAGTCTTGGACAGCTCTATCATACTTAAAAAAAAACAAATTTCGAAAATCACTTCCGGCCTAAAAGCAGTTCGGGAAAAACAGCCTAAAACCGCTTGTTTCTTTACTGTTTTTTAAAATTCAAATCGTAGCCAAATTAACTTATTACCGGGCGAGTTGGCCGTGCGCGTAGAGGCGCGCGGCTGTGAGCTTGCATCCGGGAGATAGTAGGTTCGAATCCCACTATCGGCAGCCCTGAAGATGGTTTTCCGTGGTTTCCCATTTTCACACCAGGCAAATGCTGGGGCTGTACCTTAATTAAGGCCACGGCCGCTTCCTTCCAACTCCTAGGACTTTCCTATCCCATCGTCGCCATAAGACCTATCTGTGTCGGTGCGACGTAAAGCCCCTAGCAAAGAAAGAAAAAAATTAACTTATTTACATAATTCTGTAACATGTCCTTTGTTTAATACCCTCAGGCGTTTTTTATTTATTTTTGGAAAAATATCTATACTGAATGTAGTTATAAGTTTTTGAGTGAAACTCTGCATTGATTCACTTTAGCGCTCGTAGTGGTAGAAGAATGCAAACTGCTAATCTAGTCGACCGGATAACGTTGATTAGGAAAAGGATTGTAATTTTTGAGAATAAATAAATAAAATATTCTCATACCTTATTATATTTTATTCACCTATAATTCGTAGCTTATATCCTTAGGATATTTTCAACATTGAGTTGCTTGTCTGAAACGTTAGAACTGTCGATTATGGTTCGTTTTTTCCTTAAACCCTGCACTAATTGTTTGACAGCATTTTCGTCCGCCTCTGTGGTGTAGTGGTCAGTGTGATTAACTGCCATCCCCGGAAGCCCGGGTACGATTCCGGCTCTGCCACGAAATTTGAACAGTGGTACGAGAGCTGGAACGGGATCCACTCAACCCCGGGAGGTCAAATGGGTAGAGGTGGCTTCGAATCCCACCTCAGCCATCCTGAACGTGGTTTTCCGTGGTTTCCCACTTCTCCTCCAGGCAAATGCCGGGATGGTACCTAACTTAAGGCCACGGCCGATTCCTTCCCTCTTCCTTGTCAATCCCTTCCCATCTTCCCATCCCCCCCGCAAGGTCCCTGTTCAGCATAGCAGGTGAGGCCACCTGGGTGAGGTACTGGTCATTCTCCCCAGTTGTATCCCCCGACCCAAAGTCTCGCGCTCCAGGACACTGCCCTTCAGGCGGTGGAGGTGAAATCCCTTTCTAGGTCCGAGGGAAAAACCAACCTTGGAGGGTAAACAGATTGAAGAGAAGACAAGAAGAAGAAGACAGCATGTTTTATTTTCCCTCATCCGTCTGCTTTCACTACTTAGTCCGGCCCTCCTGAAATACTGTTTGACCTCTTGGACCATTTATACAAGTTTAAGTCTTCCTTTCCTTATCGACTCGACCAGTCGTTCGTTTTACCGGTACAATTGTACTCTTCCTCGTAGCCAATATTAGCCATTTACAATATATCGGCCCAATATCTAGCGAGGGATCTATCTTTCAAACTTCCCGACTACTCTTCGTCCAGCCATTCCAGTCATTGTAAGGTATTCACCTCACTGTAGACATCCGGTTTTAAGGAGTTCGACGTTACTACTATTATTATTATTATTATTATTATTATTATTATTATTATTATTATTATTATTATTATTATTATTATTATTATTATTATTATTATTATTATTATTATTATTATTATTATTATTACGGAGAAAGTTGACCGTGCGGTTAGGGGCGCGCAGCTGTGAGCTTATATTTGGGAGATAGTGGGTTCGAACCCCTATGTCGACAGCCCTGAAGGTGGTTTCCTGTGGTTTTCCATTTTCATACAAGGCAAATACCTTAATTAAGGCAACGGCTGCTTCCTTCGAACTCCTAGTCCTTTCCTATACTATCGTCGCCGTAAAACCTATCTGTGTCGATGCAACGTAAACCAGTTTGTAAAGAAATATTATTATTATTATTATTATTATTATTATTATTATTATTATTATTATTATTATTATTATTATTATTATTATGCCTTCGGTTTCTTTTCTTTTTTACAAGTTGCGTTACGTTGGACCGACGCAGATAGGTCTTATGGTGACGATAGGAAAGGGAAGAAAGCGGCCATGACTTTAATTAAGGTACAGCACAAGCATTTGCCTGGTATGAAAATGGAAAACCACGGAAATTCATCTTCAGGGCTGTCGACAGTGGAGACCTTTGGGTGTATTTGTTGTTCCTTTGACTGCGAACGCTCTCTGAGATCGTGTGATTCTCAGCTGTTAATTCACGCATGAATAATATTTTCCTTAGCGGGTGGGAACGCGTATTTTGACACCCCGTCTTTTAATGTAATGCACTTTACTATCTCTGGATTCACATGGATGATCGTTCAGAATACTCTTAGAACAGCTGATAAATGCAACTATAGATTGAATGGCTTTTTTGGTCGTCTTGGTAGTAAACTAAGAAGGGTGGTTAGAATTCACTCAGGTCTTCCTCCTCGTAAACGTAATCTGTGTTCAGTATTCCAAACAGAAGGTGCTCTGCTTGCTGCGTGTCTCAAGATTGATGTATTTTTGGCCAGAAGGGAGAGTCCTGTGCTTCTAAATACAGAACACATCTTCCTGTCTGTAGTGCTCCTAAGTTTTCTCAATGGAGTTCAAGGAGCAGAGTTGTAAACACAACTAGCACATCACCAGAGTGACGTGATCCAGCCGCATCTTGAATGTGTCAATAAACAAGTAATTTACATGTCCTTTCTTCTTGATTAACGTCGCATTAACACATGGAAAGTTTTCGGCGACAGAGGAATGGGGAAGGGCTCGGATTGCGAAGGTAGTGGCCGTGGCCTTCATTCAGGTATAGCTCCCAGTGTGAAAATGGGAAACCATGGAAAACCATATTCAGGGCTGTCAACAGCGGAATTTCAACCCACTGTCTCCCGAATGCAAGCTCACAGATGCGCGAACGTAACCACACAGCCAAGTCTCTCGGTAAATTTGTAAGATGGAAATTCACAGTAAAGAAAATTAGGTTACATAGAAAATAATGATGATGAAATTATTAATATTACACAATAAATACTTGCACAGGTCATGACGGTCTTTGGGGAAGTGGCAGGTATCCGTAATAAAGGTCTGCATTCCCCGTTTGCGGTCGGTCGAGAGAACGTAGTCCTGTAGCATTTTTATTTATTGAAGGTATGGATTTCGGTCTCTATTGACCATATTACCAACAAAATACACAGAAAGACATACATCACGTGAACGAATACATTTAAAATTCTGCTCTGAAGACCGCAGAGTTCATGTCAAATAGAAATGAGCCGAACTGCAAAAGCCTGAGAAGAAACAAACTGTAGCATGGAATAAATTATTTAACCAAAGACTAAATCACTGTTACGATGCAATTATAAAAATAAATAAAAACCGCCAGAGAGAGATGATATTGTTAATAATTCTGAGAGTTAATAAATTGTCTGAGTCTTCCGCATAAATATTTGTATAGCTTTATGCATTCCAAAACCTTTTGCAGCCAGGAGGACTGTGACCTTAGTTGGTAGTGGTTGTGTGAGAGCGGTCAGCGTCTGGAGGAGAAGTTGCTGCTGCGTGTTGTAGCGTTGACAGAAGAACAGGTAGTAATCCCACGTAACCAGATATACCTTCATATGCACAATAAGTTTTTAATTACAATTTGATTTACGTCATATGGACACAGATCGGACCTATGGCGACGATGGGATAGGAAAGAGAAAGGAGTGGGAAGGAAGCGGTCGTGGTCTTAATTAAGGTACAGCCCCAGCATTTGTCTGGTGCTAAAGTGGGAAACCATGGAAAGCCACCATCAGGACTGCCCACATTGGGGTTTGAACCCCATCATAATTATAATTTTACATCCCACTAACTACCAGTAAACTTACCGATACGAGGCTAACATAAATATTTAATGACCTTCAAATACCACCAGAGTGAGCCACGATCGAACCCGCCAAGTTGAGCTCTACCATCTGAGCTACCTGGCCCAAAAGACAAAAGATTCGGGGAAAGCAGAACTTCAGAGGAATGAATATGGATAACTGAAGAAATAAGGGATGAAGGGTGAATTGTAGGAATAGTTCATGCTAGTATTAGCTGCGAGTGGTCAACATCCTAGGATATGTGTCATATAAACGTTTCTTTTTTTTAATAATTGGCTTTACGTCACACCGACACAGGTCTTATGGCGACGATGGAAGAGAAAAGGGCTAGGAGTGGGAAGGAAGCGGTCGTAGCCTTAATTAAGGTACAGCCCCAGCATTTGCCTGGTATGAAAATGGAAAACCACGGAAATTCATCTTCAGGGCTGCCGACAGTGTGTGCGAACCCACTATCTCCCAAATGGAAGCTCACAGACGCGCACCCCTAATCGCACGGCCAACTCGCTCGGTATTTAAACGTTTGTAGGGATACCTGATCCAACACAAAACCAAGTATGAGACAAAATATTACTGTATGTGAAATATGTACGATACATAGTGTGAGGGGAAAGGAGAGAAGTTCTGCGACTTGCTCTCACTGCAGCAGCTAGCGAGTGGTTAATAATTCATAATAGAGGCCCGTGAGGCGACAAGAAGTTATTACACACGCCACCGCCCATATCGCACGGCCACTCTTATTTATTATGATTTGACGTTCACTAACAACACGGTCGCAATTCAGCCTGGAATGTTCACTCGTGTACCCGGGTTATGAGAACACTGCAGTTATTCTATGAGAAATAATAATGGCAGTACTAATAAAATGTTAGGAGCTTTAAAAGTACTTTAATGCATCTAGTATTTTTTTTTGCTAGGGGCTTTACGTCGCACCGACACAGATAGGTCTTATGGCGACGATGGGACAGGAAAGGCCTAGGAGTTGGAAGGAAGCGGCCGTGGCCTTAATTAAGGTACAGCCCCAGCATTTGCCTGGTGTGAAAATGGGAAACCACGGAAAACCATTTTCAGGGCTGCCGATAGTAGGATTCGAACCTATCTCCCGGATGCAACATCTAGTATTATTAAGCAAATTAAACAATGCAAGAAATATTAGAGGGTTGAATGTGAGTAGTGGTCCGCCTCTGTGGTGTCGTGGTTAATGTGATTATCTGCCACCCCCGGAGGCCCGGGTTCGAATCCCGGCTCGGCCACGAAATTTGAAAAGTGGTACGAGGGCTGGAACAGGGTCCACTCAGCCTCAGGTCAACTGAGTAGAGGTGGGTTCGATTCCCATCTCATCCGTCCTGGAAGTGGTTTTCCGTGGTTTCCAACTTCTCCTCCAGGCAAATGCCGGAATGGTACATAACTTAAGGCCACGACTGCTTCCTTCCCTCTTCCTTGTCTATCCCTTCCAATCTTCCCATCCCCCACCAAAGCCCCTGTTCAACATAGCAGATGAGGCCATCTGGGCGAGGTACTGGTCATCCTCCCCAGTTGTATCCCCGACCCAAAGTCCGAAGCTCCAGGACACTGCCCTTGAGGAGGTAGAGGTGGGATCCCTCGCTAAGTCTGAGGGAGAAACCAACCCTGGAGGGTAAACAGATTAAGAAAGAAGGACAAGAATGTGAGCAGTGTACGCAAAGCCGAGACAGATGGATTCTCAACTGTAATTACGTAGGCTGAGTGGACCTCGAACCAGCCCTCAGATACTTGTAAAAATCTCTGACCTGTCCGGGAATTGAACCCGATGCCTCTGGGTAGGAGGCAGGCACGCTACCCCTACACCGCAGGGCCAGCAATTCACGTACAAGAAAGGGATTATTCCCTCGACTAAAATCTAATATGTATGTTATATTTAACACAACAAAAAGATATTAAAAGAATTCTATCAGCAATGCAATAACGAGAACAACAGGAATATCTAAACATGCTCTGTCAGAAAGCTAGGAAAACGAAAGAACTATCACTCAGTTGTTCCAGAGCGGATTAAAATTATTAATTATACTTCGAAAAAGGGTAGGATATACTCCAAATGTATATTCAAAAACTAGCTGAAATAGCCGTCGTTGACTGGATAATTACTTATCATGTAAATCATTATATTTTCTGTCCAACCCTCATGTTGTTCCCCGTATTCTGAGGCGCATTAGTGTACATGCCTCCCCTACATAGGTAGGGGAATTAAGGATTGGAATAATTTACCAAGGGAGATGTTCAAGTCCGCCTTTGTGGTGTAGTGGTTAGTGTGATTAGCTGCCACCCCCGGAGGCCCAAGGTCGATTCCCGGCTCTGCCACGAAATTTGAAAAGTGGTACGAGGGCTGTAACGGGATCCACTCAGTCTCGGGAGGTCAGCAGAGTAGAGGTGGGCTCGATTCCCACTTCAGCCATCCTGGAAGTGGTTTTCTGTGGTTTCGCACTTCTCTTCCAGGCAAATGTCGGGATGGTACATAACTTACGGCCGCGGCCGCTTCCTTCCCTCTTCCTTGTCTATCGCTTCCAATCTTCCCATCCCCCGCAGGGTCCCTGTTCAGGATACCAGGTGAGGCCGCCTGGGCGAGGTACTGGTCATCCTCCCCAGTTGTATCCCCGACCCACAGTCTGAAGCTCCAGGACACTGCACTTGAGGCGGTAGAGGTGGTATCCCTCACTGAGTCCGAAGGAAAAACCGAACTGGAGGGTAAAAAGGTAAAGAAGAAGAAGAAGAAGAAGAAGAAATGTTCAATAAATTTCCAAATTCTTTGAAATCATTTAAGAAGAAGCTAGGAAAACAAATAGGGAATCTGCCACCTGGATGACTGCCCTAAATGCAGATCAAGATTGATTGATTGATTGATTGATTGATTGATTGATTGATTGATTGATTGATTGATTGATTGATTGATTGATTGATTGATTGATTGATTGATTGATTGATTGATTGATTGATTGATTGATTGATTGATTGATTGATTGATTGATTGATTGATTGATTGATTGATTGATTGATTGATTGATTGATCCTTTCATTTTTACTGTTATTTTTTATGCCACACCAACACAGACATCCTACGAAGACACTGGGACAGGACAGGGCTAATACTGGGAAAGAAGTGAACATAGCCTTAATTAAGCTACATTTCTAGAAATTGCTAATGTGAATTTGAGAATCCACAGAAAATCATCTTCAAGGCTGCCGACAGTGGGTTTCGAACTCACCGTCTCCGACCGTCTCAATCAATCAATCAATCAATCAATCAATCAATCAATCAATCAACTCACCGTGCAGCCAACTCATTTCAAATATTTAGTGTGTATTCTGCCAGTACGGTAGAACAGTAATATCGAATCAAAGTTTAGCATTGCTAATTCAGTGAGCTCCCAGTTGCAATCAGCTGTATTCTTTAAGAAAGAACTGAGCTGTCAAAAGAGGCACGTTACGTACCAAGAATGACAACAGGCTGCTGTTCAAAATATCAGTAAATGAAGAATAAGGATCTCCCTTGTGCTGCTGCTAACAACATAAGAGGAAATCAACTTTAGGGGAGATAAATCGTCCACTCCGATGAATAGGCCTATAAAGACGTCACGCTGTAAATGCGCAAATATGAGCCTGGTACACAAGGTTGGCAGTTCTCAGGTCTTCTTCATCATCATCGATGCAGTTGATTGATGGCGTTCTGAATACAGAGCTCCTGCTTCTGGAACATAGCTGCATTTAGTAGTTGCCAGTTGCTTGCACTTCAACATACGGGGACCGAGAAGTTGACGCCTCATCTGTTGGGCTCACCTGTCCTTCGTCCCCCGGGTAGCTGAACGTCAAGGGTTCTTTTCGTCCTGTTCGTTTACCATTTCGAGCTACGGTACCCGCTCTGCTGAATCATTTCCACGATTGTTTCTTTCACGTGTAACATGTTTCTGATGTGCTCCTTCTTAACAAAACTCTTGCAGACTTTCTAAGCATCTCCCTGACATTTAGACGACACTTTTGGTTTTGATATAAATATGTCTTATGTTTGGGGGGTCATCCGAAAATTTGTGCAACATTACTCAACAAAATGTCTGGCGGAACTGTAACCCTAGCATCCGTGCAGGCTGTGATGTAAGGTGTAGTGAATAGTCAGACAGTGGTACTTAGCAACCGTGCAGGCTGTGATATAAGGTGTGGTGAATGGTCAGACAGTGGTGTTTAGCAACCGCGCAGGCTGTGATATAAGGTGTAGTGAATAGCCAGACAGTGGTACTTAGCAACCGTGCAGGCTGTGATATAAGGTGTGGTGAATGGTCAGACAGTGGTACTTAGCAACCGTGTAGGCTGTGATATAAGGTGTGGTGAATGGTCAGACAGTGGTACTTAGCAACCGTGTAGGCTGTGATATAAGGTGTGGTGAATGGTCAGACAGTGGTACTTAGCAACCGTGCAGGCTGTGATATAAGGTGTGGTGAATGGTCAGACAGTGGTACTTAGCAACCGTGTAGGCTGTGATATAAGGTGTGGTGAATGGTCAGACAGTGGTACTTAGCAACCGTGCAGGCTGTGATATAAGGTGTGGTGAATGGTCAGACAGTGGTACTTAGCAACCGTGTAGGCTGTGATATAAGGTGTGGTGAATGGTCAGACAGTGGTACTTAGCAACCGTGTAGGCTGTGATATAAGGTGTAGTGAATGGTCAGACAGTGTTACTTAGCAACCGTGTAGGCTGTGATATAAGGTGTGGTGAATGGTCAGACAGTGGTACTTAGCAACCGTGCAGGCTGTGATACAAGGTGTAGTGAATGGTCAGACAGTGGTACTTAGCAACCGTGCAGGCTGTGATATAAGGTGTGGTGAATGGTCAGACAGTGGTACTTAGCAACCGTGCAGGCTGTGATATAGGGTGTGGTGAATGATCAGACAGTGGTAGTTAGCAACCATGTAGGCTGAGATATAAGATATGCGTGCATGGTCGGACAATGTTACCTAGCAACCGTGCAGGCTGTGATGTAAGGTATGGGTGCGTGGTCAGACAATGTTACCTAGCAACTGTGCAGGTTGTGATGTAAGGTATGGATGCATGGTCAGACAATGTTACCTAGCAACTGTGCAGGCAGTGATGTAAGGTATGGATGCATGGTAAAACAATGTTATCTAGCAACTGTACAGGCTGTGATGTAAGGTACGGGTGCATAGTCGGACAATGTTACCTAGCAACTGTGCAGGTTGTGATGTAAGGTATGGATGCATGGTAAAACAATGTTATCTAGCAACTGTACAGGCTGTGATGTAAGGTACGGGTGCATAGTCGGACAATGTTACCTAGCAACTGTGCAGGTTGTGATGTAAGGTATGGGTGCGTGGTCAGACAATGTTACCTAGCAACTGTGCAGGTTGTGATGTAAGGTATGGATGCATGGTAAAACAATGTTATCTAGCAACTGTACATGCTGTGATGTAAGGTATGGGTGCATGGTCAGACAATGTTACCTAGCAACTGTGCAGGCTGTGATGTAAGGTATGGATGCATGGTAAAACAATGTTATCTAGCAACCGTGTAGGCTGTGATGTAAGGTATGGGTGCATAGTCGGACAATGTTAGCTAGCAACTGTACATGCTGTGATGTAAGGTATGGGTGCATGGTCAGGCAATGTTACCTAGCAACTGTGCAGGCTGTGATGTAAGGTATGGATGCATGGTCAGACAATGTTAGCTAGCAACTGTACATGCTGTGATGTAAGGTATGGGTGCATGGTCAGACAATGTTACCTAGCAACTGTGCAGGCTGTGATGTAAGGTATGGGTGCGTGGTCAGACAATGTTAGCTATCAACCGTGCAGGCAGTGATGTAAGGTATGGATATATGGTCAGACAATGTTACTTAGCAATCGTTCAGGTTATGTATTAAGTCTGGCTGACATGTGAAATGAGTTGCCGTTTCTGGATGACCATGACCTACAGACATATTTATGACAATTTGATTTTCGCAAAGGGAAAAGTGGTTCCGTTTTATAGAACGTCCAGCATTTCGAAACATAAGTGAGTGCAGACCTCACCACCATCATGTGGAGCACTCCTCTAAGCTTCGATGTCATCCTCTTGTCACAGGACGCTGGCTGGTTTTGTTTCCACTTCATCCATCTTACATTGATCCTCATATTTACATCCTCATTACATCCAGACAACGTTTCCACCACGGGGGTAGGGCATTTAAAACCATCACCTTTTGGCAGTGGTCGGGAGTCCAGCGAAATTTCTGGTGGTGGAGCTATGGGATCTAGGAAAGTACAGTGAAGATATTTGTTCTTTGAGCTGCTGCATTCAATTTACTCTTTAAGCATTTTCCGCTACTTTTGAAATATCTCCTCAAAGAATACCACGATGTCGCTCATCAAGCGTCATCGAATACTAACAAATACTAACAGTCCTTAAATAGTGTTTGGTGACAACAGACTTAACATCGGCAGTCTAGATAAATACGTAAGTTTTTCATTATATTAATATTTGTATATATTTTATTTTTGTCATTACTGTTTCATGTTATCACTAATCTGTCTATCATTGACACGTTTACGCTACGTAAAGAATACTGTACATATATAAGCTTATTTTTAAGTGATTTGATAGAATCTGAGGATGTTCTTGTAGAACGAAACATGTCATTCTTTGTATGTTAGTGTGTGGTTTTTTTTGCTAGGGGCTTTACGTCGCACCGACACAGATAGGTCTTATGGCGACAATGGGATAGGAAAGGCCTAGGAGTTGGAAGGAAGCGGCCGTGGCCTTAATTAAGGTACAGCCCCAGCAATTGCCTGGTGTGAAAATGGGAAACCACGGAAAACCATCTTCAGGGCTGCCGATAGTGGGATTCGAACCTACTATCTCCCGGATGCAAGCTCACAGCCGCGCGCCTCTACGCGCACGGCCAACTCGCCCGGTAGTGTGTGTTTTACAGATATGTTTATAGTGTTTTAATTTACATTGTATTTGCTATGTGTTTGACAGACTGAAAAGCCTTTGTTATATTTAACTAAGTCAACACTGGAAAACATGGCTTTATTTTTAACAAACAACCTAACGCTTAATTCCAACATTCATTAGTACTATCTGCTGAATTGAAAGATGCTGTGCACACATTTCTTAGTTAGAGACATTTTCGGGTTATGCTGACACGTCCCATTATATCAAACACGAGTTCTTAATCTCCTCTTCGATCTTCTTTAATGGCCGACTGTTTGATTTATCGTCAATGTCTGGACTCCTATCTATCACTTTTGACGGGACATGTAAGAGCTCTAACAGGAGCGAGACACACTTCAAGTAAGCGAGAAGAAGAATGGCGATACGTCAATCACAGGGTTGGTTTCTCACTCTGACTACATCGTCCCTCATGACCTGTTAAACGGAACGATACATTACAGTTCTGATCACACTGAATGAATTAAGAGAATAATTTTCTCTCAAAATATTTTTCGTTCTACTTTTTTCAACGTCCCACAAACACGTCGAAGTTTTTCTGCGACGGAAGGATGATAAATAGCTAGGACTGGGAAGGTAGTCACCATGGCCTCAACGTGTTTTTAATTTTTAAAGATACACTCAAGAAGGATTTATACGAGCATCCGCAACAACAATAACAACAAACCGTAATGAAGATCCAAGATACACTGTAAACATTTCTTAGTTGTACTTTGTTTGATAGGGAACCCAGGAATCTGATAGGAACAGGCTGAATAAATTTCAGTTACATATTCTATTTTTAATGTCATTTTAACAAAATCCGGGATAAAATCTTATTTTTCTTTTTTGATATTTGCTTTACGTCGCACCGACACAGATAGGTCTTATGGCGATGATGGGACAAGAAAGGTCTAGGAAAGGGAAGGAAGCATCCTTGGCCTTAATTAATGTACTTGGTGTGAAAATGGGAAACCACGAAAAACCATCTTCAGGGCTGCCGACGGTGGAATTTGAACCCACTATATCCCGAATGCGAGCTTACAGCTTCCCGACCCTAACCGCATGGCTAACTCTTTCGGTAACTATTTTGATCTTTACCAGTTTATATTACAAAATACTAAGATGTTCCAACTACCACTTTTTCAATTACAACTTCATCCGCATCCTCATTTGCCAGAGAAGAAAGAGCATGCATAAATTATAAACAACTATCATGATATATATATTATTTCTCCCTCTCTTTCTTTCTTTCTTTCTTTCTTTCTTTCTGTCTTTCTTTCTTTCTTAATCCATTTACCATCCAGGGTTGGTTTCTCCCTCGGACTCAGCGAGGGATCCCACCTCTACCGCCTCAAGGGCAGTGTCTTGGATCGTAAGACTTTGAGGTAGGGTACAACTGAGGAAGAGGACTAGTACCTCGCCCGGGCGGTCTCACCTGCTATACTGAACAGGGGCCTTGTGGGAGAGGGAAGATTAGAAGGGATATACAAGGAAGAGGGAAGGAAGCTGCCGTGGCCCTAAGTTAATTACCATCCCAGCATTTGTCTGGAGGAGAAAAGGAAAAACACGGAAAACCACTTCGAGGATAGCTGGGGTGGGAATCAAACCTCTCTCTCCACTCAGTTGACCTTCCGAGGCTGAGTGGACCCCATTCCAGCCATTGTACCACTTTTCAAATTTCGTGGCAGAGCCTGGAATCAAACCCGGGCCTCCGGAGGTGGCAGCTAATCACACTAACCACTACGCCACAGAGGTGGCACATGAGATATATCTAAAAGAGGTAAATATGGAGTACGTAGCATTGTTCTGAATTGTATAGATTGTTCTTGACAATAGCCATCAAGTGTTTAATTATCACTGGTATGATTTTATTGTTAACCGGGCGAGTTGTCCGTGCGGTTAAAGGCGCGCAGCTGTGAGCTCGCATCCGGGAGATAGTGGGTTCCAACCCCACTGTCGGCAGCCCTGAAGATGGTTTTCCGTGGTTTCCCATTTTCCACCAGGCAAATGCCGGGGCTGTACCTTAATTAAGGCCACGGATGCTTCCTTCCCTTTCCTAGACCTTTCCTGTCCCATCATCGCCATAAGACCGATCTGTGTCGGTGCGACGTAAAGCAAATAGCAAAAAAGAAAAATAAGATTGTATCGCGGATGGACTTCCCTATCTTATTAAAATGACATTAAAAATAGAATATCTAACTGAAATTCATTCAGCCTGTTCGTAACAGATTCCTGGGTTCCCTATCAAACAAAATACAAGTAAGAAATGTTTACAGTGTATCTTGGATCTTCATTACGGTTTGTTGTTATTGTTGTTGCGGATGCTTGTATAAATCCTTCTTGAGTGTATCCTTAAAAATTAAAAACACATTTCGGATATTTCCAAGATTTTTGAATAAGTTAGCATGTCTAAGAGACAGCCTCATACATGAATTCTTACAATTAAACAACCTAACGAGAGATAAAATATTACAAGTTCACTTTGTTTTACCTATCTCCTTCCCATCTACAATATATTCAGTATGCGGCAAGATAATTGTACTGAAATTACAAACAAGCTCTGAACATCATTATAACAGTTCAGAAAGTATTCAAAATGTGCACCCTCACGACTCGCACATTATTCATAACAGTATTGTGAACTGTCGAACATGTTGATGAAGACAGGTTGCCGCAAAGACAAGCAAGTACTGATTCCTTGAGTAGTAATTTGAAGACTTTTTTGACGGATCATCGGGCCAGAAAATGGTCTGACACCGTAGTTAGCTGTTTCGAATCCCGTTAGTGGAAAAACTTTCACCATCAGAACGCTAGCCGGCAGGATAAGAGAGGTGGTGATATATAATTATAATCACTAGATTGCGTGCCAAAATCCTGGGGTGAATTCGAAACCTTTCCACAGTGTTCACTTGGAGTGAGGGTATTTTAATGCGGTTGATGGTGATTTTTCCGTCAGATTGAGACGTTAAGCGTCGCGCAGACCTCTTGGTGTTATTCAACAGGAGTAGTCTACATGCCAACACCGCGTTTCACCCTCTCCCTACCTTACCCTCATCATCGTCACACAGTCAGATGTACGACTAATCTAGACGATATCACATCTCACTTGTCCATTTGAATCTGTAGTCCCAATATCAAAAGAAGCATTCTGACAGCTAGCACAGGAGGGAGGGGCTAGTGTAGTGACGTTGCTGAGAAGTGAAAGGTCTGGCAACTCCAAGTGGACAGCAGGCACGTTTCCATGGCGGCAGCAGAGGATCTGCCCGCATTTCTATGGCAACCATCCCCCTACTCCCTTCTGTCCAGCTAGGCAGGCAGTAAACGGACGTTCGCTGCGCCAGCTGTCAAAACGTTTCCTTTAATATTAGGACTATATATGAAAATTGTGACTTATGGGGTTGGTTCTTGTTCTCATTTTTATTCTCTGGTTCCCTTTTGTCACAGCCTGATATAACTGGACGATATTTTTCGTGTACCCTATACTTCCGGTCGATGAGTCTGTATCTCTATGTCCTGCTCCGTTTATCCCTTTGTGTGGACAAGTCTCATTGTCCTGTTTCTCCAAGATGTTAGATTATGAGACTTTGGATCTTCCCTGATAACTATGATTCTCGTGTCAGAAATATCTTGTACTCAGCCAAATATTACTTTTATACACTAGAGGAATCTTATAAAAATTGTCACCAATATTTTACAATGTCAAACGCATTATGCCTTTCCTGAAACAGTTCATCTTCAGTACAAGAAGATGGACACATGGGGCATTGAAGAAAGTATTCTCTTTTTGGCCCCTTTCACACTTGACGTTTTGAGTAAATACACTATCCCGTCAAAAGTATCCGGACACCACTCCACACTAGTAAACAAAACAAAAATGACGCATCGTAATGGTGTAAAAGAAGCAGGGAGGTTTGCGTAACATCAAAAAGGTCAGAGGAGGTTGGTGACATTCAGCTTGGGGTAACATTGGTTACCATATCAGCAAGAAGTCTGTAAGGGAGATTTCTAACCTTACGAATGTACTCAAACTGACTGTTGGTGACGTAACTATGAAGTAGAAGCATGAAGGTACTTCTTTTTCTTCTTTTTCTACCGCTTTTTCCACACCTGTGGATTCACGGGTGCGAAATGTGTAGCACATATGGATTTGGCCCTGTTTTACGGCCGGATGCCCTTCCTGACGCCAACCCTATATGGAAAGATGTAATCACTATTGCGTATTTCTGTGGTGGTTGGTAGTGTAGTGTGTTGTCTGAATATGAAGAGGTAAATGTTGGGACTAACACAAACACCCAGTCCCCGGGCCAGAAGAATTAATCACACGCGATTAGAATCCCCGACCCGGCCGGGAATCGAACCCGGGACCCTCTGAACCGAAGGTCTCAACGCTAACCATTCAGCCTATGAGTCAGAAGCATGAAGTTATAACCACAACGAAACCTCGACTTGGTCGGCCACATTTACTGATACCCGGAGGACCAACGAACATTAAAGAGGGTGGTACGGAAAAATCGTCCCATGTCTGTGGAAAGAGTCACTAGTAAAATTCAAAGTGTTTTCAAAGTACAGCCGGACCCATGACTGTGCGTCGGGTGTCAAGAAGAATAGGGTTCTACGGTCAAGCAGCTGTCTACAAACTAAATATTTCCGCTCTTAATAAAAAGCACCGCGAGGCGTAGTGTAAAAAACGACGCCAGTCGACACTGGAACAGTGGAAACAGGTAACTTGGAGTGATGAATCATGTTATCAATTGTGGAAATCTGATGGGATGATTAGGGTATGGAGAATGCGTGGGGAACGCTGCCTATGTACCTGAATGTTTAGTACAAACAGAAGTTTTCAGGATGTGGCATCATGGTGTAGGGATGTTTCTCATGGCATGGACTCGGCCCTCTAGCAGGACTGCATCACTATAAACGCAGAAGGATCTCAATAAGTTCTGAATGTTTTCGTACTGCCTACAGTGGAATATAAATTCACAGTAATGATCATTGCTTTAGCGACGTGATATAACGCTATGGTTTCTGCACCTGGACTCACCCGCCCGTCGTCCCGATCTAAACCCAGCAAAACACATGTGGGATGAGATAGAACGGCATCTTTTTTTCCAGACCCACCGTCCAACATCATCTCTGGTTACGACTTTGGAAACGCCCCGACACCTGGTGAAAACCTCTCCAACAGATTTAGGGCTGGAATGAAGGCCAAAGACGGACCAACATGTTTCCAGCAAATTCTGTCTTCCGTTTGAAGTAGGTGTCCGTATGCTTTTGATTAGATAGAGTATGCAGCTCCATCTCGCAAGGTTGACTTTTGACTTGCCAACTCATGTTTTCAGTTTATTAATACAGTGATTTTTTTCATCGTAGCCCCATTACTGTCGTGTGTCCCGGAATATTAACGATCATGGTTTTGCACACACTTTCCTGTTTCAGGTGATCCAATTAGTTCCCGTGATTTTTGCAGGAAACCGCTCCTGAACTTGAGTCTTTGAACAGGGAGGTACACCGCCGTGTAGTGGATGAGCACTTTCTCATTCTAATTTTCCAATTTGTCTTCGTAAATCTCCCCCATGGCACTACAGCACTTGAAGGGCCTTGGTATACCAAGCGACCGCTGCTCAGCCTGAAGGCCTGCAGATTACGAGGTGTCGTGTGGTCAGCATTACGAATCCCCTCGGCCGTTATTCTTGGCTTTCTAGACCGGGGCCGCTATCTCAAGGTCATATAGCTCCTCAATTCCAATCACGTAGGCTGAGTGGAACTCAAACCAGCCCTCAGGTCCAGGTAAAAATCCCTGACTTGGCCGGGAATCGAACCCGGGATATCCGGGTAACAGGCAGCCACGCTACCCCTACACTATGGGGCCGGCTGTGTTCGTAAATGGTCTTTCTTTTTCTCCTCTTTTCAGAACTGCTACATAGTTGAGTATTTATGTTCAAAGAGGTATTTTTGTCTTGCCTTGATACGGCCAAGTCTCTCTTTCTGAGTAAGGTTTCCACTGACAATTAGGTTTTTTGTGTGGTTGGAAATTATTACTTTCGGCTAATTTCCTTACATTCTCTATTGCTACTCGTGCCCTTTCAAACCATATAAAAAAGTGTGTCAACTTGTTCGACGGAAATATTTCTTTCTCTATTGTTTTTTTTTATTTCATTTTCCTCGTTATCGTCCATACTCTGATTTTACTTATCTTTATGTCATAATTTTATGGTGTTTGGTCAATTTAATTTACATTTTGAAACTAAATCAATATTCCTTTAGTTTTAGGTATGGATTCCTTTATATATATTAACTAGCAAGATACCCGTGCTTCGCTACTATATTATACTGATATTTATTATTGAATGCTTATCGTTTTATATATAAACCGCCGATATTCGCGAACTGACTCCTTTTCTGAGAGATTACGTCCCCCTGTGGGTGGGGGCGGTAGAATAACACCCACGGTATCCCTGCCTGTCGTAAGAGGCGACTAAAAAGGGCCCCAGGGGCTCTGAACTTTGGAGCGTGGGTTGGCGACCAAGGGGCCCCTAGCTGAGTCCTGGCATTGCTTCCACTTACTTGTGCCAGGCTCCTCACTTTCATCTTTCCTATCCGACCTCCCTTGATCAACTCTTGTTCTTTTCCGACCCCGACGCTATTAGGTTTGCGAGGGCTAGGGAGTCTTTCATTTTCACGCCCTTCGTGGCCCTTGTCTTTCTTTGACCGATACCTTAATTTTTCGAAGTGTCGGATCCCTTCCATTTTTCCCTCTGATTAGTGTTAAATAGAGGATGGTTGCCCAGTTGTACTTCCTCTTAAAACAATAATCACCACCACCACCACCTGAGAGATTACGGCAACGTTCCTGCCATTGTTCAATCGTTTTTCCAGCAATCGATTTCGTACTTCCCGGCCTAGGTCCAGGTATTCCACCCGGTCAGTTGGGTCCCTAAATCTTTCCATGCTTTACTATAAGCATTTTTAATGCGGATCAAATACTTGAGGAGATCCGGCGTGGTGTCCTCTTAGGTGCCTTGGCGGTACTGATCCGGCGGCCGGACTGCAATCGTAGTCATTACCCGTACGGGACCCGTTTCCAGCACGGTCCGCACATTTTGATGACGGTCTAGATCATCATCATCATCATCATCATCATCATCATCATCATTATTATTATTATTATTATTATTATTATTATTATTATTATTATTATTATTATTATTATTATTATTATTGTGGGTGAAATTAGTTGAATTTATTTCTGGACCCCACAGCAAGATGCAAGACTTCTACTTGGCGGTAAATTACATCTGCTGCCATTGTCATTGATGACAGTATGACCAGCACCATTGTCGCTCGTAGGCAAGTGCGCAGGACTTCTGGCGATACGAATGACATACTTCCGTGTATTATTGACCTTATTATAGAAGTGAACAATTGCACGGTCAATCTTATACCTATCGTTTATTTCAAATGTGTTCCCCCTGTGGGTGGGGGCGCTAGAATAACACCCACGGTAACCCCTGCCTGTCGTAATCCCCCTGTGGGTGGGGGCGGTAGAATAACACCCACGGTATCCCCTGCCTGTCGTAAGAGGCAACTAAAAGGGGCCTTAGGGGCTCTGAACTTTGGAGCGTGGGTTGGCGACCACGGGGCCCTTAGCTGAGTCCTGGCATTGTTTCCACTTACTTGTGCCAGGCTCCTCACTTTTATCTATCCTATCAGACCTCCCTTGGTCAACTCTTGTTCTTTTCCGACCCCGACGCTATTAGGTTTGCGAGGGCTAGGAAGTCTTTCGTTTTCACGCCCTTCATGGCTCTTGTCTTTCTTTGACCGATATCTTCATTTTTCGAAGTGTCGGATCCCTTCTATATTTCCCTCTGATTAGTGTTTGATAGAGTATGGTTGCCTAGTTGTACTTCCTCTTAAAACAACAATCACCACCACCACCACCACCTGCCTGTCGTAAGAGGCGACTAAAAGGGGCCCAAGGCCTCTGAACTTTGGAGCGTGGCTTGGCAACCACGGGGCTCTTAGCTGAGTCCCGGCATTGCTTCCACTTACTTGTGCCAGGCTCCTCACTTTCATCTATCATATCCGACCTCTCTTGGTCAACTCTTGTTCTTTTCCGACCCCGACGCTATTAGGTTTGCGAGGGCTAGGGAGTCTTTCATTTTCACGCCCTTCGTGGCCCTTGTCGTCCTTTGGCCGATATCTTCATTTTTCGAAGTGTCGGACCCCTTCCATATTTTCCCTTTGATTAGTGTTATATAGAGGATGGTTGCCCAGTTGTACTTCCTCTTAAAACAATAATCACCACCACCACCACCTTTCAAATGTGTTTAAATTTCTATTTATATGCCAGAATAATCTACTGTAATCTAAGAAGGTTCTCCAAAGGAAAAGGTGGCTCTTGAAAACGAACCCAGGAAAGATTAAAAATGATCGGTTTATGATCAGAATAAGTCCATTGAAAATCTACAGTCATTCAACCGTGTCAGGAATGGAATTAATAAAGCCCCCAGCTAGCGGTGAGGATAGGAATTGTGCCGGCTGTCGAAGCCTGTCGCACTCCTCTGGAGCAATGATTATTGAATGACAAATGAAATGAAATGATATTGGAGAGTGTTGCTGGAATGAATGATGCGGGGAAAACCGGAGTACCCAGAGAAAAACATGTCCCGCCTCTGCTTTGTCCAGCACAAATCTCACATGGAGTGACCGGGATTTGAACCACGAAACCCAGCGGTGAGAGGCTTGAGATATGAGTATTCCCATAAAAATAATTAACTTATTTTCACTTACTTTCACCCTCCCCCCCATCCCCTTCAGTGAATTTTTCGGCAAAAGTATTTGTTTCTTTAATAGTAAAGGATCTTCTAAATACCGATTATCTTCAGATTTTGAGATATGTGTCCTCATGAAACGAATTCAACTCCTTTTCACACCCGCCCCCAAAGATGATTCCCCGATCCCCCTCCCCCAAAACGCGTCATTTTATTTTTAAAGAAGATCTAAATACCACTTTTTACGTCTGAAACAACTTTAGATTTTATTAGATGTAAATATCCTCTTGCAATTAATTCAATTAATTTTTCAATTTACACCCCCACCCTCCCTTCATTGGATTTTCCGAGAATACCTGTTTCTTTACTTTAACAGGAGATTCCAAATACCAGTTTTTACGTCTGTAACTTTTTACGTTTCTGAGATATACTGTCGATATAGTCTTTCTAAAAATTCACCCCAATTTGTCACTCCTGTTTAACCCCCATTAATTAGATTTTCCATAAACAAAATAATACATGTTTCTGTATTTTGAAAGGAGATTTCATATACTAACTGTCTGGTCTGTAATGTCTTCAGTTTCTGAGATATAAGTATCCTCATTAAAGACATTCAACACCTTATACACACTTTTCACCCCTCCTATTGGGATTTACAGAAAACAAAAAAATACATGTTCTTTTATTTTTAAAGGAGAATCTAAATATCATTTTTTACATCTGCAAACTTTTGACGTTTTGAGAAATAGATACGTCTGTATACTGTTACAGTTTCGAGATATAGATACACTCATTTTAAAAATTCGCCCCTCCATTTCGCCCCCATTATTTGGATTTTCCAAAAACAAAAAATACGTTTTCCTTTATTTTTCAAGGAGGTTCCAAATTTAAATTTTCATGACTGTAACCTCTTCAGTTTTTGAGATATGAGTCTCTTCATAAAAGGTATTTAACACATTCCCCCCCCCCCGCCTTTTCACCCCTATTCATGGGATTTTCACAAAACAAAAAATTACGTGTTTCTTTATTTTGAAAGGAGATTCTGAGTACCAATTTTTGCATCTGTAAACTTTTAAAGTTTTGAGATATAGATACACTCATTTTAAAAATTTGCCCCTCTTTCAACCCCCCACTATTTGGATCTTCTAAAAACAAAAAATACGTGTTTCTTTATTTATAAAGGAGATCCCAAATACTGATTTTCAGGTCTGTAACATCTTCAGTTTCTGAGATATAAGGATCCTTATTAAGGGCATTCAACCATTTTTCACCCCTTTTCACCCCTCCTATTGGGATTTTCCGAAAAACATACGTGTTTCTTTATTTTTAAAGGAGATTCTAAATACCAGTTTCTACGTCTGAAAACTTGTACAGTTTCGAGATGTAGATACACTCATTTTAAAAATTCACCCCCCTTTTCACCCCCCATTATTTGGATTTTCCAAAGACAAAAAAATTTATGTTCCTTTATTTTCAAAGAAGGTTCCAAATTTAAATTTTCATGAATGTAACATCTTCAGTTTTTGAGACATAAGTCCATCATAAAAGGTGTACAACCACTTTTGACCCCTTTTCACCCCCTTTCATGGGATTTTCCGAAAACAAAAAAATACGTGTTTCTTTATTTTGAAAGGAGATTCTAAATACCAATTTCTACGTCTGAAAACTTGTACAGTTTCGAGATGTAGATACACTCATTTTAAAAATTCACCCCCCTAAGTACGAATTTTTACATCTGTAAACTTTTAAAATTTTTGAGATATAGATACACTCACTTTAAAAATTCAACCCCTTTTCACACCCCCATTAATTCGATTTTCCAAAAACAAAAAATACGTGTTCCTTAATTTTTAAAGGAGATCCCAAACACCAATTTTCAAGTCAGTAATATCTTCAGTTTCTGAGATATAAGTATCCTCATTAAAGGCATCCACCACTTTTCACCCCTTTTCACCCCTCCTATTGGGATTTTCCGAAAACAAAAAATATGTGTTTCTTTATTTTTAATGAAGATTCTCAATACTAATTTTTAGATCTCAAAACTTTCAAAGTTTTGAGATATAGATAAGTCACTTCAAAAATTCACCCACCTTCTCACCCTCCCAGTAATTGGATTTTCCTAAAACAAAAAATACGTGTTTTTTTATTTTTAAAAGAGATCAAAAGTACCAATTTTCCGGTCTGTAATATCTTCAGTTTCTGAGATATAAGTACCGGTATCCTGATTAGAGGCATTCAACCCTTTTATACCCTTTCCCCCACCCTCCTATTGGGATTTTCTGAAAACAAAAAAATCCGTGTTTCCTCATTTTCAGAGAAGACTTTAAATACCAATTTTTACGTCTGTAAACTTTGCAACTTTTGAGATATAGATACACTCATTTTAAAATTTAACCCCCTTTTTCACCCCCCTTAGCGACGGAATATCCAAAAATACTCTCTTAGCGAACACCTACATCTTAATATGAATGTATCCCCAAAATTTCATTTCATTATGTCCAGTAGTTTTGGCTCGGCGATGATGAATCAGTCAGTCAGTCAGTCAGTCAGTCAGTCAGTCAGTCAGGACAAGTTATTTTATATATATAGATAATTTGATTGTAGGCAAATGGAGAAACACAACATCACTATCCTACACGTTCTGGTTCCATGCCTTTTGGTCATGGACGTCGATAGTTATCTTTGCAACTCATATTTGTACAGAAAAAATATTGCTTTTATGGTCTATATGCACGTGCTTCATGCATTTAAACAGCTTCCTTCACTGCACATTGCTGAGACTCTCTCCAGCCTACGTACATTGTCCAGTCCATGTCCATTTCCTAGTACCTTGTTCCATTCCCTGTCCTAAATCTAAAGTGGATATCAGCAGAGTTCGCTTCAGTTTGTGTTCTTTTAATTAAGTTTAGAACCGTAATAGCATACTATCAGTGCAATCAGTTACATATTGGAGAATACTAGGAACAGATTTCGAATCAAGGAAAATCTGTATGCTTTAATAATAGGTGATGCACCTAAAATAATTCATACATTTAAACCGGTTGATACATCTAATCGTTAGCGTGAATTTGGTATGTTTTGTTAATTTTTATGCAGTCAGCCATAATTAGTTAAAAGGGTGTTTTCTTTATAATTAAAAATTAAGTTCATTTTTGTACTGTTTGTTTCTTTGCATTTTCTTTATTGCTTTAATACTATTAAACAATCTTGAATCCAAATAAGCAGATTAAAGAAATATGAATAATAATTGGTATAATCCAACAATCAATAAGCGGTGAAATTATGTGAGTACTTCCAGTGAATCTCTATCGAAAATGTTGCTTACTAAACAGGGAATGACGTTGAACTAGTCACATACAAGAACCGAAATTACTAGGTGGGCGGTTCACTTGTCCACCAAATGAAATTTACCGTGACACAAACAGTTAATAGTCCGCATCGCAGCCCAAAGTACACAATATCAAAGTATAAACTGCCCATGAGAAAGATATAAAACCGAGGGACCTAATTAAACACAATGGTTTTCAACTAAATTACATTCGATTATACGTAAAATAATATTCCAATTTCCTGAAACACTCATATTATTCAGAACAAACACAAGATCCTGTTTGCAAACCAATCATCTTAATCATACTAACCACTGATTCCGACGAAGAAAAGGTAGAAACCCTACATTTGTTCGTTTTCGACCAAGACAGCTTGACCTTTCATCCAGACCACGGAATATAGCTCATTGTGCAGTGATCGACGGGCTGTAGTGGTAGATAAAATGGTGTGGTGGCTACAGTGACATCGTTTGCTGAGAGAAGAATTAAACAATTTCTCATTATTTTTTAATCGTTCTTCTTCTTTTCTTTCGTTTTAGCCGATTATGGACGACATTAATTCTAATTCACCCTCATATGTTTCTGGACTGTAATCCTCAGTCAGCAATCCTTCATCCTTTCATTCTGCAGTCCGGCTCCATAGCTAAATGGTTAGCGTGCTGGCCTTTGGTCACAGGGGTCCCGGGTTCAATTCCCGGCAGGGTCGAGAATTTTAACCTTAATTGGTTAATTTCGCTGGTACGGGGGCTGGGTGTATGTGTCGTCTTCATCATTATTTCATCCTCATCACGACGCGCAGGTCGCCTACGGGAGTCACATCAAAAAGACCTGCATCTGGCGAGCCGAACTTGTCCTCGGACACTCCCGGCACTAAAAGCCATTTCATTTTGTCACTCTGCAATCTTTCATTTTTCCACGGCGCTTGGGTATGGAATCCAACATTCCCTTGGAACCTCTTGGTGTTCTTGATCCTCGACATGTAAGTATTCCTGTTGCTGACTTCCGTTCCTTGAATTCTCATTTTTCCAAGTCCTTCTTTACCTCCTCTTAACAGCGCACCGTAGTTTTCCTCGTCTCAAAAAACTTATTATGTGACTGGTCAGTCTTCCTGGGTTCATTCTCTAGATATTTCCGAAGGTCTCCTCTTCCGGATGGTATCTGAGAAGTTTTCCTTCTTGAGATATAATTCTTGGTTTCCTTTCTTTTTTTATAATCAAGTAATTTCGTTCATGTTCTCCCTTAGAAATAAAATCATTCTCACAATTCCCTATTGTATTTAAAGTTAAAGTTAAGAAATGTATTTTACGAACACCTGATGAGAAAACGAACGACATGGTACTTCACGAGGGGGGTTGTCCCTTTCATCTTTGTTATCTGAGCTCTCTTCTTTGGCTTTTTCCTCTTCTGACAACTATTATATCCCAGATGGTCTCAAACTTCATGGTTCTTCCTTTATTTTTATGGATATTATCGTTCATCGATTGGTTGGAGTTGTTTTCTCCGCTGTACCGACACTTGAAACGGCAGTATATTCGTGAACTTTAATATCTGAATTAAACCTGGTTTTAAATAAAGAGAATGGCTTCACCTCACCTGCTTGTCTTCTATGTTAGCAAATACCATATTTATTCATCCGTTCATTCATAAATTACATAATTGATCACTAATAACCTAAGTTCAGTCATGCATTCATTCATTCGTTTTATCATTCAGCTTATATATTCAATGCAGGAACGAACAGGTCTACTGGAGTGCTGTTGAGAGCTCCTCCGATTGTATTTGGGAACGGGAGCGACTTCCTTAATGGACTATCGATTGTACAGGTTTCTGTGTACACATATATCGGGAGAGGTTTAGAAAGGAATTCTCTTTAACCCCAATTATGGAGAAATACTGCCGTGGGCCGCCACAATTAGGGCAAATGTAAAGAATATTCTATAAAGTGATCTGGCCTAACGACCAACTCTGCACAGTACGTGGGAAATTGGTTTTAGAGTAATTAAAATGCGTTGACTAAATTAACAGGAAAAGTATTTAATTAGCCAGGAGTGTGGTCATTGAAATTAAATTTGACTGTATCTATGATCCACATTCAAAGCTCAGCTAGACTAGAGCAGGAGTTCTCAAACGCTTTCTGAAACAGTATTTGCTTCTGTTTAATTACTACAACTACTCGTTATATAAATAATAATAATAATAATAATAATAATAATAATAATAATAATAATAATAATAACAATAATTATTATTATTATTATTATTATTATTATTATTATTATGAAAATAATACATTATCATTATAGACTGTTATGCCTTTCAGCCTTCAGTCTGAAAGCCTCTCGGAATTTACTAAACGTCGCCACAATCCTCGATTAGCAACTAATGTTGTGGCCTCATTTAGTTCTATACCTCTTGTCTTTAAATCGTTAGAAACTGAGTCTAACCATCGTCGTCTTGGTCTACCTCAACTTCTCTTACCCTCCATAACAGATTATTCTCCTAGGTAAACTATCCTCCTCCATTCGCCTCACATGACCCCCACCACCGAAGACGGTTTATGCGTACAGCTTCATCCATCGAGTTCATTCTTAAATTAGCCTTTATCTCCTCACTCCGAGTACCCTCCTGCCATTGTTCCCACCTGTTTGTACCAGCAATCATTCTTGCTACTTTCGTGTCCGTTACTTCTAACTTATGTTTCAGATATCCTGAGTCCACCCAGCTTTCGCTCTCGTAAAGCAAAGTTGGTCTGAAAACAGACCGATGTAAAGATAGTTTCGTCTGGGAGCTGACTTCCTTCTTACAGAATACTGCTGATCGCAACTGCGAGCTCACTGCATTAGCTTTACTACACCCTGATTCAATCTCACTTACTATATTACCATCCTGGGAGAACACACAACCTAAATACTTGAAATTATCGACCTGTTCTAGCTTTGTATCACCAATCTGATATTCAATTCTGTTGAATTTCTTAGCTACTGACATCAATTTAGTCTTCGAGAGGCTAATTTCCATACCATACTCATTGCACCTATTTTCAAGTTCCAAGATATTAGACTGCAGGCTTTCTGCACAGTCTGCCATTAAGACCAAGTCGTCAGCATAGGCCAGGCTGCTTACTACATTTCCACCTAACTGAATCCCTCCCTGCCACTTTATACCTTTCAGCAGACGATCCATGTAAACTACGAAGGACTCATTCTACCATCAATTCTCACTGAAGCCCAATTGTCAACATAAATGCCTTCGATTGATTTTAGTAATCTACCTTTAATTCCATAGTCCCCCAGTATGGCGAACATCTTTTCCCTCGGTACCCTGTCATATGCTTTCTCTAGATCTACGAAACATAAACACAACTGCCTATTCCTCTCGTGGCATTTTTCAATTACCTGGCGCATACTGAAAATCTGATCCTGACAGCCTCTCTGTGGTCTGAAACCACACTGGTTTTCATCCAACTTCCTCTCAACTATTGATCGCACCCTCCCTTCCAAGATGCCTGTGAATACTTTGCCTCGTATACTAATCAATGACATACCTCGATAGTTGTTGCAATCCTTCCTGTTCCCTTGCTTATAGATAGATGCAATTACTGATTTTGTCCAATCTGAAAGTACCTTACTAACACTCCATGCTAATTTTACTAGTCTATGAAGCCATTTCATCCCTGCCTTCCCACTATACTTCACAATTTCAGGTCTAATTTCATCTACTCCTGCTGCTTTATGACAATGGGGTTTATTTACCATCCTTTCCACTTCCTGAAGCGTAATTTCACCAACATCATTTTCCCCCTCCCTTTGAGCTTGGCTGTCCGCAACACCACTAGGATGATTTCCTTTTACATTGAGAAGATGTTCAAAAGATTCCCCCCACCTCTCCAGTGATTCCCTCGGATCTATTATGAGCTCCACAGAATTACTCAAAACACTGTTCATTTCCTTTTTCCCTCCCTTCCTAAGATTCTTTATTGCTGTCCAGAAAGGTTTTCCTGCTGCTTGACCTAGCCTTTCCAAGTTATTACCAAAATATTCCCAAGAATTATTTTTGGATTCAACAACTATTTGTTTCGCTCTGTTTCTTTCATCTACGTACAAATCCCTGTCTGCCTCGGCCCTTGTTTGGAGCCATTTCTGATAAGCCTTCTTTTTACGTTTACAAGCTGCTCTCACTTCATCATTCCACCAAAATGTTCGCCTTTTCCAATCTTTACACACAGTTGTTGGCATTCCCTTGCTCTTTCTACTACAGTATCCCTGTATGCCACCCATTCACTTTCTATATCCTGAACCTGCCTACTGTCTACTGTTCGAAACTTCTCACTAATCATATCCATGTACTGCTGTCTAATTTCCTCGTCCTGGAGATTTTCTACCCTTATTCGTTTGCAGACAGATTTCACTTGCTCCACCCTAGGCCTAGAGATACTTAGTTAAATACAGATCAGATAGTGGTCTGTGTCATCGAAAAATCCCCGGAAAACTCGTACATTCCTAACAGATTTCCTGAATTCGAAGTCTGTTAAGATATAGTCTACTATGCATCTGGTACCCCTAGCCTCCCATGTGTAGCGGTGAATAGCCTTATGCTTGAAGAATGTACTCGTAACTGCTAAACCCATACTAGCACAGAAGTCCAGCAAACGCTTCCCATTCCCATTAGCTTCCATATCTTCCCCACATTTACCAATCACCCTTTCGTACCCTTCAGTTCTATTCCCAACTCTCGCATTGAAATCACCCACTAGCAATATTCTATCCTTGCTGTTGACCCTGACCACGATGTCACTCAATGCTTCATAAAACTTGTCAAATTCATCCTCATCTGCACCCTCACATGGTGAATACACAGACACAATTCTAGTCCTAATTCCTCCAACTGACAAATCTACCCACATAATTCGCTCATTTACGTGCCTAACAGAAACTATGTTGCGTGCAATGGTATTCCTGATAAAGAGCCCTACCCCAGACTCTGCCCTTCCCATTCTAACACCCGTCAAGTACACTTTATAATCTCCTATCTCTTCCTCGTTATCTCCCCTTACCCAGATATCACTTACTCCTAGAACATCCAGATGCATCCTCTTTGCTGACTCAGTCTGTTCTCCTTTCCTTCTTCCATAAGCCCCATTAATATTGATAGCTCCCCATCGAATTTCATTTCGTTTGCCAAGTTGTTTCCAAGGAGTCTCTCGCCTGTCAAATTGGAGTGGGACTCCGTTACTCCCATAGATCTGAGGCTTGCTTAAAATGTTCTGAGCTCCGTAAATTCATGAAGCAGGATGCTACCCTACTTGCACATTGTCCAAGTGAGGATCTCTCCTCTAACGGGTTATGGACCACCGGTGAAATGTATAGTCCTAGTCGCCTGAGCACAAGGAGGGCCATGACTCAGAATATGTCCGAGATGCCCACTCCCATTCCATAGCAACTGGTATCCCGACTCTCAAGACCACTTACTAAGCCACTCAGACGTTGCCCATGGTTCACAAAATAGGACGTGACTACAGTAACCCACACCATGAACCATAAATGAACCATAATAATAATCATAATAATAATAATAATAATAATAATAATAATAATAATAATAATAATAATAATAATAATAATACATTACATCCGGGAGATATTGGGTTCGTATCCCACTGTCGGCATCCCTGAAGATGGTTTTTCGTGGTTTCCCATTTTCACACCAGGCAAATGTTGGGGATGTACCTGAATTAAGGCCACGGCCGCTTCCTTACAACTCCTAGGCCTTCCCTATCCCATCGTCGCCATAAGACCTATCTGTGTCGGTGAAGCTTAAAACCACTAGCAAATAATAATAAGAAGAAGAATACACAATTTGCTCTTCTTAGAGCACATCAGATTTCAACAACTTTTCTTAAAAAGAATTATGCATTTGTATTAGTCCAAGGTGTTGAAAGTTAACTATTACACCTTGCTTTTAAAAAACGGCTGCATGTGCAGTTACTGGAATTGAAGAAATTTTGCTTATTTCACTAATTAGCTCTTTGGCTGTAGCGCCTGTGTTGCTGTTAGTTCATTTAGAATTCTTCTCATATTTGAAAGCTCATGACTTATAAATGACAGTAGAAGTAATATTCACCGATTTCAGCATTTAACTGTGAATTTTAAAAATGTTATGTTTAAACTCTTCAGCCAAGAAAAAGAGTAAAACAGAAGAATAAAATGGTACACGGTTCAGAATTCGATAATTCTCTTACACTTACTGAGTTAGTGTGACAGGTGAGCTTGAATCTGAGATGGAAGATGATTGGAGGATTTAAACAGCAACCCGCAGGTCTCCTTTAGCTGCAGTCGAGACTGATGCTTCGTCTTGATGGATGCCATAGCGGAGAATGTTGACTCACACAAGTAAGTTGAAGCTAAGGGTAATAACACGTCCATTGCTTTTCTTGATAATTTGGAATTCATTCCTAATCTTCACCGAAAATATTTCAAATGACGTGTAATAAGTTTGATTTTTCATAGTATGCTGACGACTTGGTTTTAATGGCAGACTGTGCCGAAAGTCTGCAGTCTAATATCTTGGAACTTGAAAAAAGGTGCAATGAGTATGGTATGAAAATTAGCCTCTCGAAGACTAAATTGATGTCAGTAGGTAAGAAATTCCACAGAATCGAATGTCAGATTGGTGATACAAAGCTAGAACAGGTCGATAATTTCAAGTATTTAGGTTGTGTGTTCTCGCAGGATGGTAATATAGTAAGTGAGATTGAATCAAGGTGTAGTAAAGCTAATGCAGTGAGATCGCAGTTGCGATCAGCAGTATTCTGTAAGAAGGAAGTCAGCTCCCAGACGAAACTATCTTTACATCGGTCTGTTTTCAGACCAACTTTGCTATACGGGAGCTAAAGCCGGGTGGACTCAGGATATCTTATTCATATGTTAGAAGTAACAGACATGAAAGTAGCGAGAATGATTGCTGGCACAAACAGGTGGGAACAATGGCAGGAGGGTACTCGGAATGAGGAGATAAAGGCTAATTTAAGAATGAACCCGATGGATGAAGCTGTACGCATAAACCGGCTTCGGTGGTGGGGTCATGCGAGGCAAATGGAGGAGGATAGGTTACCTAGGAGAATAATGGACTCTGTTATGGAGGGTAAGAGAAGTAGAGGGAGACCAAGACGACGATGGTTAGACTCGGTTTCTAACGATTTAAAGATAAGAGGTATAGAACTAAATGAGGCCAGAACACTAGTTGCAAATCGAGGATTGTGGCGACGTTTAGTAAATTCTCAGAGGCTTGCAGACTGAACGCTGAAAGGCATAACAGTCTATAATGATAATGTATGTATGTATGTAAGTTGCTTTTTCCTTACCAGGCATTTTTTTCTTTTTGCGTTGCAGTAATGCTCGTGGGTCTTGACGTAGAGGAAATGATATTTTTGAACTAAACTGATAAGATTTTCCGTGTCTAGTATCAATAAGGTGAATAAACTATCACAGAACAGAACTTTTCCGACCGTATCCAAGAAACAGCTTACTGTCCAATTGAAGCTGATACACATTTGCCGCCAAATAGTCGTCCGAATTATCTCGACCCGCCGTCTACAAAGTTGCACGAATCTTGATAATTCTGATCGATTCCGCTCCGCTAGTCGAAAAATATTCTTGACAGAGAATCCTGTTCCGTTCGGATCGATTCGAATCGACTCGTGGCCATCGCCAGCTCTATCTCCCGTTTAAGCACGTGTTAAAAACAAATTCTGTTCGGTTCGTTTCGATTCAATTCCACTAAGTAGGAGCAGGCCTTTACTCGCACCGTTTCTCAGAATACATGCTGGGCGGACCTACTGGTCAGTTCTTGTGAAATAAGACGGCAAAAGTACGAATTTATTAGTCTTGAATGGCGGTGGAAGAGATTCCTGCCTAGGTTAACGGATGTGAGCATCTGAGGATAGTTGTTACAGAATATGAAATATAAATATTTTTCAATCAGAGCTGGCTCCCCCGTTATTAATCTCTGCGCCACTGGGCTACAGTAATGAGCATGCTTTGCCAATCATTCTAAATATGTGGTGCAAGTTTCGATAGCGCGAATAAAGTACACACGTAGAATGAGTTTGAAATATTTTATTGATATTGTATTTCTGAATTCCAAACAAACTTACCATCTTCAAAACCATGAGATACAAATCCTTTTCACCACTAGGAGAGTAGATGTGCTTCAGCACCGGAGCAGGTGCTCTCTCTCTCTCTGTCTCTACTTACTTTGTCCAATTCGTGTCCATTCTCTGGTATCTTATTCCTTTTCCTTCCCGAAATCAAAAGTAGTAATCGGAAGAGTTTTCTTCTGTGTCTGGTCATCATTTGCGCATTTGATGAAATTAAATTATGGCTTCTATATGGGAACTTAATTTTTGATATTTCTATTACTTAATTACTCACACACTGGCTGACCGACCGACCGACCGTCCGACTGACTGACTGACTGACTGACTAAACTATCACAAAACAGAACGTTCCCGACCGTATCCAAGACATCTGACTTTCCAGCTGAAGCTCATACACATTTGCCGCCAAATAGTTGTCATCAACGATGCCAGTTGATGAGACAATGGTTGACGACAATTGTCCTCTAATTATCGCGGGTCAATCGCAGGCCTGTCCAGTTGAACGAGAACCCGTTCACACGAGGAAGATATTGCCATGCCAGTAGATGACGAAAAATAGCTGAATGTGAAGCGTCCGTAGTATCCCGTGAGAAATTATGTTTATTTGTTAATTTTTGTGTGTGCCACACATTCATTGCTAAGTCTTGCAAAGTTTTTACCTTAATCACATCGAATCCTTGAAAGTTAATCTCAGAAAGTGCCGCTTGACGAGCAATTTTTTTTATTGTACAGATCTTCGTGCTGGTCCCACAAATATCATCGTTCCCTATGCAGCTAAACGAATTTTACGTTAGTATCGTCACCCTACTTTAGAGCCATGATTACACGAACAGCTTACATATAATTTAAAAATTAAAGCATTTGAATTATCAAGACCACGCATGCGGCTGCACCTCTCAGTTGACACAGGCGAACTGGCTCAAAATAATTATACAGCTAGTGGCCTGTCACGTTCACACGGTACCGAGTGTGTCCTGAAAATACTGAGCTCCGGGTGTTGCGGGTTGCAGCTGGGCCCAGTTGGTTGTCCTCAGTCTACTCCTGGAGACAATCGTTTGCCCGGGCAATTGTGAGGGCAATTGTCTATACAACTGGACCAGAGTGTTTACACATAGCAAATAATTGTAAGCCAGTCAAACTGTCTTCTGACAATTGTCTCATCAACTGGTATCACGTCATCATCATTAGTCGTATTACTCATTACTGAGTGTCGTGGCCCCATTGTTTTGTCTCTAGAGAGTTACATGCTTCACAAAGTGTCGCCATCTAACTGTATCTTCAGCTTTTCTTAGGACGTTCTAAAGAGGAAGGCCAGTTATCTTCCTAGCCTGATCTAGCCAACTGCTTGCTGTCCTTCCACGTGGTGTTCTGCCTTCTATGATAGACTTTTCCAGGTTCTCTCCATCCCTCCTTAAGATATGTCCAAGGAACTGAAGTATTCTTTCACTGGCACGTGTAGAGAGACGTTTCGCTATCTTCAACTCTTGTTCTCCTTTCGGTCCAAGCTACACATAGCCACATCTCAAACGCATCTTTGTGATCTTTGTCCTTAGCCTTGACAGTCCATGTTTCACAACCGTAAAAGAACACAAAAAATGCTAGTGCTTCAACCAATCGAATCATCGTGATTTTAGATATTGCCCTGTTCTGGTAGATCTCAGTTTACTCATGGCTGCACGTCCCAGGACAAAACGCCTCTTTATCTCTTTATCGCAATTTCCTGTGTCAAGTATACATGACTCAAGGTATACAAGGTCATTAACCAAATCGAGCCACTTTAATCGACCTGTGAGGTGCACTTGATTTCCACGATAAATTGTCATGAGTTTGGTCTTCTTCAAATTGATTTCTAATCCGTAAATAAGACTTGCATCCTTTTACTCTTGCAAGTAAATCTGCAAGCTGGCAATGAGTGTGGTGTCGTCAGCAAAATGCAAGTTGTTGATTTTTCGTCCAGCAATTGAGATACAACTAGACCAACCAGCAAGTGCTCTCCTCAGGATGTGCTCGTCATAGATATTGTATACTGGGGAGACAATACACAGCCTTATCTTACGCCTTTGGTATCGTGTAAACTAGGCATTAGTACCCGGAGTATATGAGGATGTGTTTGGCTCGCCTGGTGCAGATCTTTCTATTTGGTACCCATGGGCGACGTGCGTGTCTGGATGTGGGATGATGAAGTGGATCCCTGTGTCGGTACGTAGCATACTCCTGTCGAATAACACCAAGAGGTCTGCTGAAAGCTTTACGTCCCCATCCGACCGACGAATCACCATCAACAGCGTCATATGCCCTCATACTATGTGTATTTTACTTGAGACACTAAAAATAAGAACCGAGTTTCGGAAAAACTTTATTATCGTCTCTATTGTAATGAGTGTAATTTGTTTGCTTTTACGCTTTCTATGTCCCAAAACTTTTGGAATGTATTCAAAATTAAACTTATTTCTCTTTCTGACTGAAGGGATTTTCTTGCGGGTCGTTTGGTTACAAGCGCAAACCTTGCTTTGTTCATAAAATTAGCTCTGTACTCAGTAAATTAAATAAATTCCTATCCTTTGTCTATTGTAAAAGGGAAAACCGTGCATTTAAAAAAAAAAGTGTTGGTAAGATTTAAAGTTAGAATTTTTCCACCTACCGAGTACTTTTGGTGCGAGCTCAGAGGGTTAAATTCATTACTTCGCTAACCGCAGCCCCAAAACAGAGTATAATTAAATAGCAGACTTGAAACAACTTACCGCGCGGTGATATTCATTTGTTGAAGGTGCAGCGTACAGTAGTTACCAGGAAGACCACAGTGGCGCTGTAATAAGGACGCCCATGCAATTATTTTCCGCCTGGATATGCTTACTCGCTCTGTGAAGCCATGTTTTAACTTGGAGGGGATTTCCCGTTCCTCCTTTCATGCCCTTCACTTCTTCAACTCTCTAATACTGTATTAATTAGGCCTAAGCCATCTGTAATTATCCGCTATAGAGTTCATTTTGGAATTATCGAAATTCATTCTCTGCTTGAAAACGAAAAGGTTGAAACGAAGATGAATGGCCGTTCTAAATTCGACTACTTTAGAATTAACTTTCAAACAATGAAGGTCTCGTGTGTTAAATGAAGGAGGTCTTGGGGAGGCAGGCTGGATTAGTTTCCACATGACTGTAACGTCTTTCAGTGTTAACAACAGCATTTCTAATTAAAGTCTCAAGAAGGTTAAGGTAAGTCATCTCCCAGGGGAAACGTAGACTAGCGACACTTTGCTAGGCTCCTCGCTGTCGGCTTTTCTGTCCGACTTCGATTGGTCAACTCTCGCTCTCCTTCGACACTGATGGCATTCGGTTTGCGAGACCTCAAACCCTTCGTGGGACCTTTCCTTCACCGATACCCTCATTCTTCATTTTATCGTCCGATTAGAATTAAAAGATGAATGGCCTATCTTGCTAAAGTTAAATCTGTTAACTTCATGGCCCATTTTCTCAAGAACTACTTAATGAAACTTTCGGAGGTTATTTATGCAAAATTCTTGTATTTACTCCTCTAGTTTGCGCACATAATCTATCAGTTAGGATAGAATTCTTTGTGGTTTTTAAATATTTGTTCTTGAATGTTTATACATTTTACTGCAAATATATAAGCTCTTGCTACAATTCTAGAGGTGCAGTATCAAAAGAGTATAATAAATAAACTGTGACAAATCAAGAGTCTTTTATACTTTGTTCCCGAGAAAACGGGTTGTTTGTCCGAAAATGATAATATAAGGTCAATATTACATTAACACAGGGTCTCTCAGGGTGCATGCGCTTGGTGCATGCACTGTGCACGGTGCAAAAGACGACTTGGCTTGGTTGACCAGAGTGCAGACCCCCCCACTCCTCGATTTGGAGCAATAGCGCTTACTCTCTCTTTCCTCACGCCTGTCTTTCTCGCTCCCTCTGTCTCCCTCTTCCACACTTGCCCCATAGCCCTCCAAATCCGAGCTGAGTTGCGCCGAGTAGAGCCGAGCTTAGCCGAGCTTAGCCGAGTAGCCCAGAGACGAAGCGTTGGCCCGAGACAAGCCGAGCGCGACCGATGCACAGTGCACGGAGCTCTTCCGCCTCGATTTGCACGCGTGAAATTTGGGCGTTTGAGAGGCCCTGCATTAACACAACGTAAACAGAAATCACAACTGTTATACCAGTCCTACCAATTTATGCAGCAAGGTTTCCACTAGAGTTTTAATCAAACCATAGCCTTGTAGACCTTATGGTTCTTGAGATTATTTTGTTAATTGACCAATAGTTTATGAAATCCTAAAAATTCCCTAAACAGGTAATTACAATTAAATAAAATGACACTGCCTTTGCTGGCGAGATGTAGTGTTTACAGTGCGCTATGTCTTCTGGTAAGGAGTAGAATAAATTTGATACTTTCATCGATCAGTCCTACTCCCATCCTTGGCTTTGACGATATGAAAGTGACCGAGGTATGAGCGATTCTAGTAACACCGTTCCTTACGCAGCCAGACCCTGTTATGAATGGTGTGAAAATATCGCTCATGGGGTCGGTTGGTGCATGCATTTCAGTGAGCTTGGCAAACTGATATGTAATAGCAACTTCTGGTTCGGTGGGGAAAGCAACGAAAAACATCATTCTTCAACAGCCTTCGAGCTGAATACCCAGCATACATACATACATACATACATACATACATACATACATACATACATACATACATACATACATACATTTATACTTACACTCAACCAAATTTAATAAATCATGCACCAAATTATTCAACAAATTTCAGATCTTCTTCTGCATAAAACATAAAAATGACAAATTTTCAAAAAAATGGACATTTTTACTCCTCTTAAAACAATAATCACTGCCCGTCAGTATGAAGCTTGCGGTACGGGATTTCGTAGTACATTATCGTCAAAGCTAGCATGCGATGATCGGAATTATTTGAACCACCCTTTATCGAATGGTTATTGTCAATAAATCACAGCTCTCGAAAATAGGTTATAGTTGTTCGGCAGTTTTCCACGGTTTCCCATTTTCACACCAGCCAAATGCAAGGTTGTACCTTAATTAAGGCCACATTCGCTTCCGTCTCACTCCTAGTACTTTCGCATCACATCGTTAACATAAAATCTATCTGTGTCGGTGCGACGTTAAGCAAATGTAAACAAAAGATGGGAAACCACGGAAATCCATCTTCAGGGCTGCCGACGGGTGGGATTCGAATCCAGTATCTGCCAAATGCAAGCTGACAGCTACTTGACTCAGACCACGCAGTCACTCTCGCGGTGCTGTGATAATTTTTATGTTTGGATTTATTAACCTATTGTTTATTTTGCTATTGGCTTCACGTCGCACCGACACAGATAGGTCTTATGGCGACGGTGAGACAGGAAAGGACTAGGACTGGGGAAGGAAGCGGCCGTGGCCTTAACTGAGGTACAGCCCCAGCATTTGCCTGGTGTGAAAATGGGAAAACACGGAAAACCATCTTCAGGGCTGCCGACTACTGGGGTTCGAACCCACTATCTCCCGAATACTGGATACTGCCCGGACTTAAGCGACTCGGTTTTATTTATCCTAATAGATAATAGAACAGTTCATTACTTTTCTGCCATCTTAGTAATAATTTGTGTACTGTTGAAGATTCTTCGTTGTTCATCATAATCTGCTTTACATTATGTTTAGGCCCGGTCTCGAAAGCCCAGAATAACGACCGAGAGGATGCATCCTGCTGACCACACGGCCCCTCGTAATCTGCAGGCCTTCGGGCTGAGCAGCGGTTGCTGGGCAGGCCAAAGCCCTTTCAAGGGCGTCAAGTGCCGTGGGGTTTGGTTTGTGTTTTATTATGTTTAGGAATCGCGATGTAAAACTTAGATTCTACTATAAATACCCACGTAGGTCCGCCCATTTGTCATTAATGTTGAGATGAATCAAACTACATTTTGGAAACTTTTTTTTTTTTTTAGGCTAGTAGCTTAAGGCGACACTCCGGAGATAAAAATCGAGATTTTGGTCATTTTAGTGAAATTTTTTTATGACTGAAATTGAAAGAATTGAGTTTCTTTTTTCTTGTCACGAAGTTATTCCGCTGAATTCAATCAATTTATCACTGTAATAGTGTTTTGTTTGCCAATTGTAATTTTACATTTAAATGCCATTTTTCTCCCTTAATATTCAGCCAAATGTAACAAAATTTGTATGGTATATGCATCACATCTATATTAAGAAACCTGCGTACGGAATTTTTGATTGCAGAATTTTTTCAAGTAGTAGGAATTTTAAGTCCAAAGTTTTAGAACGTAAAAGTTACACAAACTTTAGTACAATATATCTCCTTGTATAAATTATGTACAGAAAAATCGACACGTAGTGCTCTTAAAATAAATGTTATCTATCTAACTACGAATTTACATTAACATGTTAATGAAATTTCATGAAAAAATGGAGTCCGTCTCTGTGATGTAGTGGTTGGCGTAATTAGCTGCCACCCCCGGAGGCCCGGGTTCGATTCCCAGCTTTGTCATAAAATTTGAAAAGTGGTATGATGGCTGGAACGCGGTCCACTCAGCCTCGGGAGGTCAACTGAGTAGAGGTGGGTTCGATTCCCACCTCAGCCATCCTACACGTGGTTTTCCGTTGCTTCCCACTTCTCCTCCAGGCAAATGCCGGGATGGTACCTAACTTAAGGCCACGGCCGCTTCCTTCACTCTTCCTTGTCTATCCCTTCCAATCTTCACATCTTCCTATCCCCCACAAGGCCACAAGGCGGTAGAGGCGGGTTCCCTCGCTGAGTCCGAGGTACAACGTACCCTGGAAGGTAAACAGATTAAGAAGAAGAAGAAGAAGAAGACAATGGAATTAACAATGTCAGAACAACTATTTTGGAAAAACTACTAACCACAGCGGCCGCGTACTTTCGACTCGCCACCACCGGCAGGACGTCCCACGAACCATGCCAGTTAGACACCGACGAGCGATGAACCGACAGCGTGGGACACAAATCCAACTACGAGCTTTTTAACCGCAATTGTATATGAAAGAAGTGTTCGTGATATCTCTACTTTTATGTAGGTGACATTCCCACAAAGTTTCGTGAAAATCCATGTATCAGGTAAAAATATATTTGTATCTCCGGAGTGTCGCATTAATTGAATACAACCTGATACATGCAATACGTGTACATTCTGCATACGAACTCCTTTGTACAAGTTTCTCCTCCTCTGCCTGTGCAGCAATTTACGAAGCCTAATTTGAACTTTCTGTTTTCCCTCGTTCTCTGCCAATCGTCCGGAAGCCTCCGCCTGACTGAGAGACATGAAGTCTCGACGAGAATGTAATGTATTGTCTACTTTAAGATGTAGCGCAGCGAAGCCCAGCTATCCATTGCGAGCGAGTGAGATAGCTGAGGAATTAATGAGTAGATCACGACAAATAACAAAAGGGGATGTCACTGTGACAGCCGCGTAATAAATATACAGCCTTCCCCGTTTGAGAGAGATATTTGTATGTTGATCATTTCGACATTTCTCAGCACAATGGAGTATGTAATCACATACGGTATTCAATGATTTAATATTACATTTATGTCAGAATAAGCAGAATAACAGCTGAGAAAAATCTAAGTATACTTTTCACTTAATAGCCGTACAATAATTATGGCCATTACTATGCATTCTTCTTCTTCTCACTGTCGGCAGCCCTGAAGATGGCTTTCCGTGATTTCCCATTTTCACACCAGAAAAATGCTAAGGCTGTACCTTAATTAAGGCTACGGCCGCTTCATTCAAACTCCTAGGCCTTTTCTATCCCATCGCCGCCGTAAGACCTATCTGTGTCGGTGCGACGTAAAGCCGATTGTAAAAAAAATATATTCTTCTTCTTCCTCTCATTTAGCATGTAACCCCTCTCGTTGTGGGTTCCGCTACATGGATCTTCTCTCTCCAATTATTTTTATTTCGGGACGCACCTGGGTGGATTCTTGAGGTCCTTATGTAGGGACGTCGTCCCAGCGATTCGCAGATTCGAGGCTGAGTAGCTTAAACGGTTGGCAGGTTCGATCCTGGTTCAGTGCGGTGGTATTTGAAGGTGCTCAGATACGTCAGCCTCGTGTCTGTAGATTTATTGGCACGTAAAAGAACTCCTGCGGCATTAAATTCCGGCACCTCTGCGTCTCCGTAAACCGTAAAAGTAGTTAGTGGGACGTAAAGCCAATAATATGATACGTAGGTCATCCCTCTGCCGTTCTACCTCTAGGTTGAAGACCTTCTTGTCGGCTCCTGCCCGTAAAACGTGTCCACCGGGCGAGTTGGCCGTGCGCGTAGAGGCGCGCGGCTGTGAGCTTGCATCCGGGAGATAGTAGGTTCGAATCTCACTATCGGCAGCCCTGAAGATGGTTTTCCGTGGTTTCCCATTTTCACACCAGGCAAATGCTGGGGCTGTGCCTTAATTAAGGCCACGGCCGCTTCCTTCCAACTCCTAGGCCTTTCCTATCCCATCGTCGCCATAAGACCTATCTGTGTCGGTGCGACGTAAAGCCCCTAGCAAAAAAAACAAAAAAAACGTGTCCAAAATTTTGGAGATGGTCCTCGCCCATCTTCTTGTGGATTGGTGCGACGCCAAACTGTTTTGAGATGCTGTCGTTGGAATCGCGATCTAATTTAGTGATGCCCGCATCTTTGTCTCCGCCACGCTAAGCCAGAGATCTGTTTCAGTAGTAGTCGACCAATATTCGCAGCCAAAGAGCGCGACAGGACCGGTTTTTGGATGATATTTCATCCTGTGGAGTGAATCCAGTTGTTGTTCGTCGCTTCATCCAGGCTGCATTACTAATACTGGTGTTGACCCCGTCAACTATCGTGGAACCAGCGTTTGTTGTGCATCTGATGCTATTCACTCGGTTCCTTTCTTATTGATACAATTGCTATGCATCAGAACTGTTTATTAAAAACTAGGTATTGTATCCGCCATTGTTGCGTTCTGTCGGTGGAGAGATGACGTAATGATATTATTTTCAACTTGCTTTACATCGCAACGACAAAGATAAGTCTCATGGCGACCATGGAATAGGAAGGAATAAGAGTGGGAAGGTGTTAAAAAGGGGAAACCATAGATAACCATCTTCAGGGTCGCTAACATTGGGTTTCGAACCCACTATCCCCCGAATGCAAGCTGATAGCTTCGTAACCCAAACCACACGGCCACCTGCTTGATGGAATGAGATTAGTAGACGAATAAGCTAGAATTGCGTTTTCAATGATGATGATTGCAATTCAGGAGAAAGTTATTGAGCACAAAATATGAAATCGCATATGGCTTTCAGTGCCGGGAGTGTCCGAGGATATTTTTGGTTCGCCACGTGAAAGTCTTTGGATTTAACGCCCTTAGGCTACCTGCGCGTCCTGATGAGGATCAAATGATAATGAAGATGACACATACACACAGCCCCCTTGCCAGCGAAATTAAGCAATCATTGTTAAAATTCACGACCCTCCCGGGAATCGAACCCGGAAACCCTGTTACCAAAGACCAGCACGCTAACGATTTCGCCATGGAGCGTGAATACTGGGAACAAATATTCACTTATAGGGAGAAGTATTAGGTATTGGAATAATTTACCAAGAGGAAGTGTTCAATACATTTCCAATGTCTTTGATATCTTTTTAAAAAAGGACTAGGTCGGGGCCTCTCAAACGCTCAAACTCTCACGCGTGCAAACCGAGACCCAGAGGTTTTGTGCACCGTGCATCGGTCCGACTCGGCTCTATTCGGACGATGGTTTTGTCTCGAGGCGAATCGTCCAATCTCGGCTAAGCTCGGCTCAACTCTGCTCGGGTGATGGAGCGCTGCAGAGCAAGGTTTTTCTTGCTATTTGCTTTACGTCGCACCGACACAGATATGTCTTATGGCGACGAGGGGATAGGAAATGACGAGGAAGTGGAAGGAAACGTCGCCATAAGACCTATCTGTGTCGGAGCGACGTAAAGCAACTAGCAAAAAAAAAGGAAAATATATTTACAGCAAATACAGGAAAAGGAACAGGAAAGGTCAAGAAGGAAAATTAAGTTATATGATAAATATCATGACAGAATGAAGGAAACGATACGAAGATTTCTATGTTCTTGTTGATAGATAATTAATCATTGCTGGAATACGTATAGCAAAGGACCTTTTAGTGAGAGAAAGCCGGGAGTAAGGAATATGGAATAGGGTCTTCATTCTGGTACTACGGGATGGGACGTGGAGGGCGAATAGGGAATCTACATCTGGATACCTAAATATACCATTGGCTGCTTTATATACCAGCTTTAGTTCGACTACTTTCCTGCGAGCAGAAAGAGTTTTGAGTTTTAGATTCCTAAGCACCTTGATAGTGCTTATGTTGAGACAGGCAGGGATCCTGGCCCTGACAATAGCACAGAAAAAAAGATTGCACACGGTCAAGATGGCTGAGATTTTTAAAAAGCAGAAGTGGACCAGACTGGAGAGGCGTATTCAACAATTAGTAAGATAGAGGAAACGTTGAATGCTCTGAAGGCATTTACGTCTGTGATGTCAGAAAACCTGTAAAGTAAACCAAGGAGTGACATAGCACGTGAGGTGACCCCATTTACGTGCGAGACAAACAACAATTTACAGTCAAAATGCACTCCTAAGTAATTTTTTGATTGTCAACAATTGCAATGGATTGGTTCATTAGGTGATATTCCTGTATAACGGGGGATTTACGAAGTGTGAACGAAATGATGGAACACTTGGAGGGGTGAGATTTAAGACGCCAACATGACAGTGAATCAAGTGCACTTTGCAGTTGGATTGTACCTGTGGGAGAACCGATCTGCTTGAAGATTTTACAATCATCTGCAAAGAAAAGATTTCACATGAATGGTGGGAAACAGTATCAATAATGTCACCAATAATCAGTACAAAAAGAAGGGGACACCAGAGAGGGTAGTAGTGGGCGAAGAACTGCATCCATCAAGGACCAAGCGCTGTAGTCTTTCCTTCAGAAAGCTATTAATGAGAGCTAGGAGTCTCCCATGCACGTTAAACCGTTCAGAAAGCTTGTGTGCAAAAAGCGTGTGATCCATAGTATCAAAGGTGTTCGCGATGTCGATATAGCGTACATCAAGTTGAGAGCCCGCGTGGATGGCGGTGGTGGCATGATGTAGGAGGGTAGCCAAATTAGTTACTCAGGAGCCTCCAGGGTGGAAACCATGCTGGTGGTGGTGGTGGTGGTAGGGGGGGGCTATGTATGGAATTGTCAAGCAAACGCTGGTGGATGATCCTTCCACAGATGATTGATAAAGCAGGTAATATAGAGACCGGGTGATAATTTGCAATATCCGACCTCTTTCCACCTTTAAGAACGGGTATGATATAAGTAAGTTTCCAGGAGCTCGGAAAGTAGCCGAGTGAGAAGCTACGCATAAATGAACGAAGGGATTTTCCCCTGATTACACTTATTTACGAAGTACTCTCGCCTAACACTCCTATTTACCTATCTTCTAATTTTCGTTTCTACCGAGCTCGATAGCTGCAGTTGCTTAATTGCGGCCAGTATCCAGCATTCGGGAGATAGTGGGTTCGAGCCCCACTGTCGGCAGCCCTGAAGATGGTTTTCCGTGGTTTCCCATTTTCACACCAGGAAAATGCTGGGGCTTTACCTAATTAAGGCCACAGCCGCTTCCTTCCCATTCCTAGCTCCTTCCTGTCCCATCGTCGCCATAACACTTGTCTATGTCGGTGCGACGTAAATCAACTTGCAAATTTTCGTTTCCTTTCCTCATTCCATGAAGTTATTACACGTTTTGGTTTCCTACTTGAAATTCCACTAAATCTAACGGATTCCTACAATCATTAGAGACTCTGAAATACACTTCCAATGGGCCTTCGGCATGTTATACTTCCTATCCTCTCAAAAATTCAAATCTGCCTGCTGAAAGTTTTTCCTGGGAACATGTAACTGAGTTGTGTGAGTCATTGTGTGTATGGTGTGTGAATGGATTTAATTTTATCTATTATGCACTTCAATTATTATTATTATTATTATTATTATTATTATTATTATTATTATTATTATTATTATTATTATTATGTTTCCTCTTTATATTATTATTGTCACAATAAATGCCGTACTGAGTTGTAACCTAATCTTAGTTTATCTGTCCGTAGTATTATTTCTTTCTAGAATTACTGTAACTATGTTTTAAATTTTTAAATTTTATCTTGTAAAGTAGTTAATTTTAAGACAGGGCCGTGAGCCGTAACTTCGTCACAAATGTAAGTCAGGAATAAATAAAAAAAAAAATTATTCTCTGAGTTCAATTTTCTATTTTTTTTTTTTTTTTTTTTTTTTTTTTTTTTTTTTTTTTTTTTTTTTTTTTTTGCTAGTTGCTTTACGTCGCACCGACACAGATGGGTCTTATGGCGACGATGGGACGGGTAAGGGCTAGGAGTGGGAAGGAAGCGACCGTGGCCTTAATTAAGGTACAGCCCCAGCATTTGCCTGGTGTGAAAATGGGAAACCACGGAAAACCATTTTCAGGGCTGCCGACAGTGGGGTTCGAACCTACTATCTCCCGAATACTGGATACTGGCCGCACTTAAGCGACTGCAGCTATCGAGCTCGGTTTCTATAAATTTAGCTACCCTAGAAATACCTCTATAATATAGGCATTCCTAGCTGATTATGGTTTTAATTGTCACTTCTCCTCCACTCGAGAGGGGTACATTCACTTATTTCGATAGAAGAGTAAATATATCTGCTTAATTCCATTTCTGTGCATTGCACCGAGCTAGTTAATACATGGGTTGTTCTGTGAATAAAACAAATGTCTTTTTACCGAAATATTTTTTGTGCTTTTAGGCATCTAGTTTGTAGATTTAGTACATCAGATTGTCATTTTAATAGAGTAGTGCGATAAATAAGTTATCTATAGACCTCAAAATAACTCTCCGGAGATCTCAACGCTTCGTTATATTGTGCTGTTGGTAAATATTTTCTCTCTCTTAACTCATGCCTCATCGCAATATTTCACAAACTTTAACTTGGCTGTGTTTATGAATGGTTCTGTTGAGTTGCAAAACCTTCTGCCAAGTCAAAGTCCCGCTTCCCTCTCTCCATCCTACTTTGACATCAAAAAAGACATATCCAATTGCAGCCGAGAAGAGGATAGATTGCTTTACTGGAGATGGAGGAGTTGCTTTTCATAGCAAGCAGAGAAGAGAGAAAAAGAAATGGTCCGTTTGCCACAAAGTGTTTCGCAACATGAAGCAAGTAAGCAGCAATATTGGCGATCGACTTTGAGTACGGTTCAGTAAGCATGCCATCCACTTTCTCCGCGCGGTCAAAGCCAAGCTTGTTTGAGATGATATCGTCCTGCTCCAATTAGTGCTGGGTTTAGTCTGGTAGTAAATGTTTGAGTGACCTATTAGGTGAATGAGTGGATCTGTACTGGAGCTAGCCACAGCATAACGAGAACGTGGGAGATAATAAGAGTCAGTGATGATGATCGTTGGCAATCGTCCGCTATGAACACTAGTCAGAAAAGAAATAAGATGATGCCCAGCAAAATAAAGGGAAGGAACCGAAAGAGTTTGAAAATCAGACTCCCTAGCCTCGCAATGCTAATTCCGTCGGGGTCGGTAAAGAAAAAGAGTTGGCCAAGGGATATCAGGAGCCTGACACAAATAATTGGAAGTAATACCATACTCAGCTAGAGGTCCCATGGTCGGTAACCCACTTCGTCAAGATGTTAGTGCCTGAGGTTAACCTTTCCGTTGCCTCTTACGACAGGCAGGGTATTCTACTGTCTCCCCACCCACTCACCCACAGGTGGTAAAGTGCACCAATGAATTAATGGTTGTGTAAATAGTCTTTGTAGGAAATGGTGGATGAATGAGCCACCGAATAAATATAAAAGAGAAAGGTTTAATCAATAAAGTGTGGAGAAAGCGAGCCACTGAATACATTTGTCAGAACACAGGTGAGAAATGAATGGGTGAGGGGGTGAACGACGGAAGAACGCGAGGGAAAATGAGCCACTGTATGAATTTACACTGATATGAGCCAGTGAATGAGTGGAGAATAACCAGTTAACAAATAAACTCGAAATCTAACATCTGAATAAAGAACATGAGTTAGATAGTGAATGGGCGGGAGAGTGAAACAACTAAAAAAGAAAGGTGTAATTGAATGAACAGGTGGGAAAGTGAGCGTCACAGTGAATAGCTGATGAATGAATGGGTGAAGGAATGAACAAACGAAGGAATAGGTGAGAAATGAGCAACGCGGTAAATTCATGGAAAATTCAACCAGTAATAAACGAATATCTGGATAGATAATAGTCAATGATTGAGATCAAGAGGTGTTTATTTTTTCAATTGGCTTTTTGTCGCACCGACAGAAATAGGTCCTTTGGAGACGATGGGACAGGAAAGTGCTAAGAGTGGAAATGAAGTGGCCGTGGCCTTAATTACGTAAGGTACAGGCTTAGCATTTGCCTGGTGTGAAAATATGAAAACACGGAAAATCATCTTCATGGCTGCCAACAGTGGGATTCGAACCCACTATCTCCCGAAGGCAAGCTCACAGCTGCGCGCCCCTAACCGCACGGCCAACTCGCTTGGTGAGAGATCAAAAGTAAGCATCTGAGTGAATGGATAGGAAAGGGATCTACTGAAAATGGGAAGAGAGTAGTGTGTTACTGTACGGAAGGCAAAGGGCAACAGTTAATACAAGTGTGAGAAAACCAGGAAATGAAGCGGTGAGAAGGAGTGAATAAAAGGATAGGGAATAGCCTTAAAGGAATCAATGAAAAAGAAAAAATATGGACGAATATTTTTGAGAAAGATTATAATTGAATTAATGGGTGCGACATTGAACCAATGATAGTACGGATAAAGAATTCAGTCATTGAATATCTACAAGTGACATTCCTATCTCTAACTAAACCGCTATATCAAATTGTTTTATTTGCCTTGGAAATACATTGCCTGCGCTATGCCCATTGTCTAATTCCACAACAGAAGTTTACTCGGCTTCTATGTCCTCGAGACCGCAACGTTGTAATCGTATCACCAGCTAGGCGACATTTTCTTTAATGACCTCCCACGAAACTTGAACTCGAGCACTTATTGCGTCTTACGTATCTGCCCCCGCTCCGAAATCTAGTGCGCCTGCGCGCCATCAAAGAAAAGACAACCCTCGCCAAAACGTTCACTCTCGTTTGTAATGAGAATATTTGCCATGACTTAATGCAATTATCCTACGTTCTAATTATAACTTCAAACAGCTGCCTTGCTTATTTTAACAGCCAGAGCGGCCTTTTTGAATGTAAATATTGTTCTGGAAAAGTTTCTTTCCTGAGGACGTGGTACACAAAACGAGCCTCTGACATTAAAGGAGAATGTGATACTTGGCCTTCTACATGATTCCATTTTGGCTCAGCCAGTGGTGTCAGGCGTACCCTGCTGGATTGTTGTGAAGCCTGGTGCTATATTCCCAAAACTCCACTTCATAAATTCTTCTTTTTTAACAAAACGTTCAGAAATATAAAAATACGACACGGGCTTCGTATTCCGCTGATTAGATTTCTGATTCAGAAAATAGTAAAGATGGCCTCCTTAGCCATTCTACCGACCCTGGCATCCTACACTTAAAACGGATCATAAGGAACAAGAAGCCGAATACACGATTTAAGCATCGAGGTCCTTGGTTCACTTATGACCTGTTTTAGCTGGAAAACAGTTTATACTATTTCGAGCTTTTCCATACTCCAAGTATTCGCCAGTAATTACTAGAAATTCATTTGTTACGAAGCGAAGTTCTCCCAACTGTCCCTTAAACTCCGACAATGAATGAAAATGAAAAAAAAACTACAATCTGTTTTCCAGTCATTGACGCGTCAGGGATGTAATGAATGAATCATATATAGGCTATTAGTACGATGGGGTCGCCACTCCCAAAGTGATTTATTAATGACTGATGGATGCTATGAAATGAGAATGGAGAGTGTTGCTGGAATGAAAGATGACAGGGAAAACCGGAGTGCCCGGAGAAAAACCTGTCCCGCCTCCGTTTTGTCCAGCACAAATCTCACATGGAGTAACGGGGATTTGAACCACGATATCCAGCGGTGACAGGCCGACGCGTTGCCGTCTGAACCACGGAGGCTCCCCGACAATGAATGCAAAAACTAAAATTCATTGAAGAGTGGATTCTTCTCTGACCAGACGTTTTGTGCGTATTTACACTAATAATTCTTTTTAAAAATTAAAGGAAATTATTATTTAATAAGACAACAGGTCTTGTAGCTTGTTTTAATAATTCCTAGTTTCAGCTGCATAAAATGGAATAAAAATGTAATGTTCTCCCCCTGGTAACTCTAGTCACCGCTACTGCCATCCCAAAACATAGCGATGTTAATAAATCATATAGTTATTATTTCTAATAACACGACAGGAGAGGTGACCCATGTACGCAACTCTCGCACCTGTCCACGTATCATTTAAGTTTAAGTAAGTCATCACAACAGTAGGCAATGTAGACGCACGTGATGGAGAGAGACATTACCTGTATCCTTCATGCAAATGTCACTTAATTTTTCGCATACCTGTTTAAGGATATCAAAAGAATATGGTGCCTATTTCGTCTTGCCTTTCGTGTTAGAGGTTAACGCTATAAACGACGCGATTTTACATGCAAATAGGAGTGCAAGAGGTCGCAGTTCTCCGCTAGTGCTACTGCACTACATAAACTAGATGACGCACTTAATAATTGCCAAGTTAAGTTTAATTTGGCCCATCCATTGAAATGTAGATCCTTGAAGGCTTGCACGACGCCAGTATTGAGAAAGAATAGGCCCATTTGTCCCCTAACTCGCCTCACAGTGTAATTTACTGAGTAATATCTGAACGAAATATTGTCATCGCGGAGTTGTACTGCTGGAGTTAAGACCTCCTGTCTCATTACAGTAGATTAGTTCCTTCTGACGTGTATTGCTGCGAGAAATCATTCTCCCTAAAGTGTAATTCTCTTCTTGGCTAATCCTGTTACGACTGCGAGAGAAACTGTTTTTCCTTATGGCCTTCTTCTTTATCGCACAGGAATCCTTCTTATGGTTTCCACCCCAAGTTTTAATTATTGAAATGCACACAAACCAACCCCTTTAATGGATAAGGACAGGGAAAGAGAAAGGTTTCGGCGCCCTTGAGGGTTCATAATGCAGCAGACGACTCACTGTGTATTGAACAAAAAGGTATCTCATTTCTGAGACGAAACAACCGAACTCGAACCTGGTTCTCCTGCTCTCCACTCTGGAAGATTAATGAGTTTCACTACAGTCCTAATATGAAAAGAAAGCCTTCTGACAGCTAGCACAGGAGTGCCGTTGCGCGGTGTTTACATATTCCTCCTTTTCGTACTCATGTTCGTTTAGACTGCTGCACGGTTACTAGACTAGACACCAGGAGCCATCAACTGGATGCGCAGTAGCATGCCACATTCCTGACGCCACGCGGTCACCAAGTTCGCTACGCCAAGACGAGCGCTGTTAGTGTAGTTATTTAGTGATGGGTTGCGACTGGAATCGTGAAGAGTCGATTCCACATGCCTGTCGACGACAGACACTTCGTAATCTGCAGGCCTTCCGGCTGAGCAGCGGTCGCTTGGTAGGCCAAGGCCCTTTCGGTAGTGTTGCGTTATGGGGTTTGGTTTGGTTTTTAATTATGTATTTATTTATCCGTTATTCCCAAATAAAGTACTCATGTGAGCTTGTTAGCTTGTTCTGACGGCTTCTTCTTCTCCCTTTTTTCTTCTTGTCCTACTTCCAAAATCTCTTCATGAATTCGCTGTGGCGTTTTATTTCGTTCTTCTGTCTACTGCTTTCCGATGATATTTGTTACTTTTTCCATGAATGTGTGATTTGCAATCAGGATTCCAAAGAGTTTACGATTTTTTATGGTGTCATCTGCACCGTTTATTTCTTGTATATTCTGCTTAATTTCTTCCAACCGGTTGATTTTGACCTTTGTATAGATTATAGTGACTAGTTTTTAGTAAATCTATTCTTGTCCATTCTACAGATGTGACCATAGAATTTCAAGTGTCTCCTACGTCCGGCATCATTAAAGTTATTTGTTGCTGTGTACAGATCTATAGTTTTTCTTTTAATCCGTATGCCATTCACATGAGTAGAACCATGTATATTACTAAGAACGTTTCGTTCTTGCTTTCCAATTTCACCAGTTTTGAGTGGCCTCCTACAGATGTAGCTTCTGGGGCATACAGTATAATGCTTCCGGCAAAACAACTGTCCTGTAATGAAGAAGTTTCACATTACGTGACATTACCCTTTTATTGTAGTGATTCCATGTCACCCTGTACCCTATCTGAAGTTTGGTGGCTATTTCTAAATTGGTTTTAGTCTTCAGTCCAGATGGTAAAATGATTTCTCCGAGATATTTGAAGGAAGACAGATATGACATTATCCAATATTTCATCCCTAGTTTGGATCTCCTGATATTTTGATGTACATTTTCCATAAAATGAGTTTTCTGATACGATATTTGGAGACATGTCTTTGATTGTATCTCATGTAACTGCTCTCTTATGACTATTATTATTATTATTATTATTATTATTATTATTATTATTATTATTATTATTATTTCCGCCTTTTTTCTCAGTTGCTTGGGGTCAGAGCCATATAAAAAGCAGTCTTATGGCCAGATGCCTTCCCTGGCGTCAGACCTGTAACATGTGCATGTTGCATGTGAATTAAGAGGGCCACCAACATCAAGCCCTAGAAGCAGAGGAATTCACCAGGCAAGGCTTAACTCCCCAACCCAATCTGGAATCTTATCGGTGGCTCTACAAATCGAATGCTACTACTCTGAACATCCATCAAAGGAATCGGGTAAAAGGAAAAAAATGATTAATTAATTTTTAAATTATGAATAGTCAATATGAAATTCGCATAATTTGTGCAGGGTCTGGGTGAGATTCCACCAACACCCTTGAGTAGAGAAGGGCACAATCTAACACACCGTGCTGTACGTCACGGCGGCTCATCTCCCCCACCCACCTTGCGAACCCTTTCAACTATATTCCATTATAAATGGACTCGTATACATTTTTTGTTCAATAGCAATAACAAAAGAAATAATATTGTATATTTGTGTTCACCGTAATTATTAAAAAAACATTATTTTTTAAATAAATTATATCCCGAAGGCAATTTGGCATCATAATTTATACCTTCGTCTTTAAATCTCGATGAGTTTCAACGGAGAACACAATATGAATAAATCAAAAGAGCAAGTTAGGGATTTACACGACTGTAAAGCGAAAGTAATTTGCGCCTGGAAAAACCGCTATGCGATAATGTTTTGGGAGAAATACTGACCCGCAGCACATATGTCATGAGGGAGAATTCGTTGAATATACTCCCACAATAGAAGAGAAAACCTAAAACCTGTTTACCAGCCAGTGACCTGGCCAGGGGTGGAATGAATGAAGCCCCCAATCTTGCGGCGAGGATAGGATTTGTGTCAGCTGCCGAAGCCTGTCGCACTCCTCTGGGACAATGAATAATGACTGACAGATGAAATGAAATGAAATGATAGTGGAGAGTGTTGCTGGAATGAAAGATGACAGGGAAAACCGGAGTACCCGGAGAAAAACCTGTCCAGCCCTCGCGTTTTCCAGCACAAATCTCACATGGAGTGACCGGGATTTGAACCACGGGACCCAGCGGTGAAAGGCCGACGCGCTGCCGTCTGAGCTGCGGAAGCTTCTCTCCCACAATACTGAACCTTAGATAACAGAATATTACCAGCCAAAGTTGTAAGCCGAAATATTTCACATAACGGTTTTTACTTGTGCAATGATGATATATTATAATATCTGAAGCCATCTATTTTCGGTTCCGACTCACAAGGGGGAGGATTTGACTTGTGCCCCACCGATTCTGATAAAAATTTGCAGGAACATTCTATATTGATAATAATGAGACGTGTATCGGCGATTTGCTAGACACTCTCTAGTTTTTGAAAAAATCGAGGTCAAATTTGATGACGGAAAATCGTACTTTCAATGCTATAAATTGAAAGAGAGTCTAAAACAAGATTTTTGATATAATGTAGGGTCTAAAGTTAATAATATTAGAGTTCGTTTTTGTGTTTTCATGCTGTAGCACGGCGAAGTCAGCATCAGACTACCAATCCGCCAGCTCGTGTTGGATTCTTGGGCGCGGTTTCATTTCTCATTCAAAAAAATTTCGGTGAAACATAATATTCTGATAATCAGAAGAGTTTTATTTGCCTTTTTCTGAAGTAAAATTCGGGAGGTGTGATTAATAATCAGGTAAGTACAATTTTCACTGTGTATAAAAATATTATTGCATAGTCCTAACTCATCGTCTATTCGTGAGTGTTCTCGCAATCATTGGGGTGAAGCCTATCATAGAAACAGACAAAACATAAATATTTCTCACACCATGCGTAACACACGAACGAAATCTCGCCGCGTTGACATATTTCCCGGTACATTATTCGTGGAAAACTTATCTGATTCACGTTGCTAAACACAGATCTATCAGATATTAACATTGAACCCCATATTACATAAATAAAACATGTTTTAGACTATCTTTCGATTTATAGCATTGAAAGTACGATTTACCGACATCAACTTTGACCTCGGTTTTTCAAAAACTAGGAAGTGCCTAGCAAAACTCCGAAACATGTTTGTCTTTATATTCAATATAGAACGTCCCTGGAAAATTTTATCGAAATCAGTGAGGCACATGTCAGACGGCGATTTGGCCGTGCGATTAGAGGCACGCGGCTGTGAGCTTGCATCCGGGAAATAGTGGGTTCGAATCCCACTGTCGGCAGTCCTGAAGATGGTTTTTCGTGGTTTCCTATTTTCACACCAGGCAAATGCTGCGGCTGTACCTAAATAAGGCCACGGCCGCTTCCTTCCAACTCCTAGGCCTTTCCTATCCTATCGTCGTCATAAGACCTATCTGTGTCTGTGCGACGTAAAGTCACTAGCAAAATAATATAAATAGTTTTGGAAACTGGAACTTATCTTAATGAATTCCTTTTTTCTGTTCACTCTAGGATATAATGCGAGGTGTTGAAAAACTGTTGCTCTGTAATTGGCGAGAATCCAGCTGGCTAGCCAGTCCGTTGAACTCCCGTCTCGCCATGCCTCCCCTTCCTAGCTAGGTCATTGATACACTGTACACTTTTAGGTGTTTTATTTTTAATGCACCCCTTTTATGTTATAACTTCCCTAATGATAGGGTTACTGTTAGGACAAAGTACCGAACTCGATAGCTGCAGTCGCATAAGTGCGAGCAGTATCCATTATTCGGGAGATAGTGGGTTCGAACCCCACTGTCAGCAGCCCTGAATATGGTTTTCCGTAGTTTCCGATTTTAAAACCAGGCAAATGCTGGGGCTGTACCTTAATTAAGGCCATGGATGCTTCCTTCACACTCCTAGCCCTTCCCTTTCCCATGGTCGCCATAAGACCTATCTGTGCGGTGTGACGTAAAGCAACCTGTAAAAAAAAGAAAAACCTACCGTCACTGTTCAACAAGTTATAAAAAAATACTGTGTTATTAATCATATCAGCATGGAATATGAAATTTCTTTCACATACAGTACAAAAAAGGAATTAAGAAGCAAAAAGTACGCACGCGAAGCTATTGACTGTATAAATGGTTTCTTAAAATTAATATTGAACCGCGGATGGCAGCTGCTGCTACGTTTGTCAACAGATGTTTTTATAAACCAGTGAAGTCCAAAACTGCGATAAGAATTTGGGAATTGTTCCCCGGATTCCCACCATCAAGCCTGTGATTGATATATCTTGCAGTATATTATTATTATTATTATTATTATTATTATTATTATTATTATTATTATTATTATTATTATTATTATTATTATGGACTCAGGATATCGTATTCATAAGTTAGAAGTAACAGACATGAAAGTAGCAAGAATGATTGCTGGTACAAACAGGTGGGAACAATGGCAGGATGGTACTCGGAATGAGGAGATAAAGGCTAATTTAGGAATGAACTCGATGGATGAAGCTGTACGCATAAACCGGCTTCGGTGGTGGGGTCATGTGAGGCGAATGGAGGAGGATAGGTTACCTAGGAGAACAATGGACTCTGCTATGGAGGGTAAGAGAAGTAGAGGTAGACCAAGACGACGATGGTTAGACTCGGTTTCTAACGATTTAAAGATAAGAGGTATAGAACTAAATGAGGCCACAACAGTAGCTGCCAATCGAGGATTGTGGCGACGTTTAGTAAATTCACAGAGGCTTGCAGACTGAACGCTGAAAGGCACAACAGTCTATAATGATGTTGTATGAATTATTATTATTATTATTATTATTATTATTATTATTATTATCATCATTATTATTATCGTCTTCGTATTACATGTTTTCTAAACTATGCACGGGTTCTTAGCATCTAATGGGTTGCCTATTATACCGGTAATTTCCCATTATGCTTACTTCAACTCTTTTGGAGCAGTACTTGGAGTTTTTTACTATTATCGGTTTTTAAATCTGGTGTGGTTGTTCAATAGACGTAGCGTTGCAGTTTGTTACTTGACATTTGAGTTCATTCAAATTAAGCTATCGTTTTCATTGTTATTAACCCAGCTCGATAGCTGCAGTCGCTTAAGTGCGGCCAGTATCCAGTATTCGGGAGATAGTAGGTTCGAACCCCACTGTCGGCAGCCCTGAAAATGGTTTTCCGTGGTTTTCCATTTTCACACCAGGCAAATGCTGGAGCTGTACCTTAATTAAGGCCACGGCTGCTTCCTTCCCACTCCTAGCCCTTTCCTATCCCATCGTCGCCATAAGACCTATCTGTGTCGGTGCTACGTAAAGCAACTAGCAAATAATCATTGTTATTATTATTGGTGCGGGGTTTCCGTGCCTCACAGAGGGATAAAAGGCGTGTGGGTTGAATGGCTGGACAAGGAACTAACAAGAGGAACTTTTAAGATAACAAATTTCAAAATTGTATTTCTTTCTTTTTTCCGAGCTTAAAATTTATCGATAGAAAATCTGAATGAATAACAACAATATTAATGATCTCGTCAGCTCTAAAAATATAGGGGACTTAGAAGTACGAATATGAGGTACAAACCTTGAGATAATTATCAATTTGTTGATTTATACAGAAGATAGTATTATTGTTCTTGACAGGAACAATACTTTACAAGGGCATGTTTTGTTCTAATCATTCACACAACATAGGAGTCTGTGATTCAAATATTCCATAGTCTCGCCTCGCTGAGGCATCAGTTTCTTATGGCGCACTCCATTTCCGCCTGACACACAGTTGCCCCGATGGAACCAACACAAGGAAAATTTTACACTATAAAAAGACTATACAGGGGCATAATAGCATAATAGCTACGTGGCTTTAATTGTAAAAGGAAGAGGTCGCACATGACCGGCCATCAACAAAAGGCAATGAGGCTAAACACCTGCACTCCTTCAAGCGATTGTTAAAAACCATTAGTGGGCTTGTGGCCCAATGATACAGACGCTAATCCTATACTACACCGGGGTGACAAAATGAGAAACATTATTGCCAAACTTTAGTCTCCCCGTGCAAAGTTGAATGGGATACGGCAGAGGGTCAGCACTCTTCGTTCCCTTACAATACCTGTTTCCCAGCAGGGCCGAAAATTCTACATTTAAACCATCAGATTTAGAAATGTACATTAAAAAAAAAGAGTTTGAAACTTTCCTCCAAACTATCCGCAGGACCTATTACATGTCTAATAATATTCTGCCATTATCTCGAGTCACTGGGCCTTCCTCACGCAGGCCGCACCCCTGCCTACCTTCGGACACGCCGCACTCACAATCACTGGAGCAATTCAGACAATACGGCCCTAAAATGCCCTACTTTTATAGTACTTTAAAGGGAAGCTTCCAGAACTCTTTACTGATAGGCTGGATTCCTGTACACACCCCCAATTTTAATTGGCTAGAGAAAATATTTCCAAGCTCTTTATAGGTTTATTACAATCGAAGTGGAACCAGCTGAAGTGTTTTCAACTTCAATACATCAAAAACAATCCTCATAACCAGGTTGATAAACTTCGAAAATAAATATTTCTTTATGAAGTAATTAGAGTTTAGCCCACTAGAGGGAGCAAATAAACCGATGGTACAGACAAGACCAAAGTTCCTTGCAGTGCACAATTTCATTTTTCTGGACATAGAAGGCGCAGTTTAACTAACGTAATAAGGTGTAGCCCTGGTACAATTATTATTATTGTTATTGTTATATTGTTACCATAATTTGAATTGTTTTTGAAAACTATTAATAGGTTGTCTAACAAGCTTTCAATGGGTTGGCTAGCTTCCTTTTAATTTTCAGTTATGTAGTTTGCATTTACGTGAACGGCTATTATGGAACTTTGTTCGTAGTTTTATTATTATTTTAATTCAGTTGTTTCCTTTTCAGATAGTTGATAGATACATTACTCAAAATGAGTTTCCGTAGACTGAACAACCTAACAATTATAAATCAATGACGATATGCCATAAGTTCCGTACTTTTTGTGAATTTGACTCTTCGACCAACATGTCCATTTTTACCAGTAATTGAAGACTAGCCTCATTAAACTTCAAATGTTTTAATTGTAAGTGGAGAAGAACTCACTGCTTGAAATCCGAGTTAACTCGTGTTTGAGGCGGCGGGAGACATGTTGACATCCGAATTAACTCGGGAATGGGATAAGTTAAATATTGGGAATATGGTTAAATATATTGTAAACACAACGTACAAACTGTGACAATATCATAAAGTTCAAGAATTTTTTTAGATCTCTAATTGGTTCCCACCCATTTTACAGAACTTGCCAAAGGGTCTGGTTGTCTGGTTGTACTACATAGTTTGTACATGACAAAGCCTGTTAGAATCATAATGCGCTTGTGATAAATTCAAATACTGAATGTTATTGCCGTTGACGAACGTTTCTCCTCGTGTTGGCGCTTCTAAACGCGCTAAATATGCAGCCTCTTCCGCGCTATAGCTGAAGAACATTCAAATGAAGGAGTAAGTCCCTCAGGTGAGTCCCACTCCACCAGATGAATATTCACCAGCAGACAAGAAGTCAATCAAGGATAAGCCGGACCCGACGTTATTTGAATTGAAGTGCAAATACAGGAGGAGTTTTTAAGTTCGTCTGCTTCCCTTTGTTTAACTTTAATTTACCCAGGGGGCGTTATCAAAATTCCAATGACCCACAGAACAAAGGGAGTGAGAAAGTACGGTGGAGGACTTTGCCAATTTATTCAAACTGACAACATTATTAAACCCTGAGTAATTTTCAGTCGTAATTTCGTATTTCAGTCTATTTTATTTCTGTAATTGGCTTCTTGTTCAGGAAAAGAACAACATGAAAAAGCAAGGGAGCATGAGTACATCTAATTTGGCATATTCATTACACGAATTCACAATTATACTTGCTCAGTCTTCAAATAGTCCCTACAACTCTTCAAGAAATAGAGGTTACATTCTCCAGAGAAAATTAGGTTCTCTCTAAGCTTCTCAGATTTTATAACTGGAAACAAGGAACATAGTTTAAGAAAGAATCTATGGCTTATACTTTGGCTAGGACTTATTGTGTACGTAAGTTCCATCCCGATTTTGCCATACAAATACATAAATTGTCATATTAGTGTCATCAATTTATCTTTATTGCATGTATTTAACAATCTGGTCCAAACTGAGTTTCCCATAAAGACACAAAAGAACTAATTTTGGCTTTAGTTCAAAAAATATTATTTCAAATATAACTAAGTTGTTGTGCCATAAAAAATGAAACCACCTTTCCCTTTGCTAAAATCAAATGATCATAAATATGTCTCCCAGTCATAGCCATCCATCAACGGCTGCTAATTTCAGATGGCAACCAGATATAACACACAGCCTTCACCGCTGCTAGGTAACATCGTCTGACCATCCATCAATACCTTACATCATTGCCTGCGCGGTTGCTATAGTTACACAGTTTGTCGCGTCACGTTACACAAATTTTCGGATGACCCATAGCCATAAGACATATTATGCCCAAATGGTGTTAAGGGATAGCAACAGATGCTTTATAATAGTGATCACGAAATTTTCCTGTATTATCTTCTCCAATTTGTGTATTTTCCTCCAATTACCAAAACAGTGCTATTATTCATCTGGACCTGAAGAACAGACCAGTGACTTGATTTTATTTAGATAATATATGTCAAAGCATAGCCGGCCCCGTGGTGTAGGGGTTGCGTGCTTGCCTCTTACCCGGAGGCCCCGGGTTCGATTCCCGTCCAGGACAGGGATTTTTACCTGGACCTGAGGGCTGGTTCGAGGTCCACTCAGCCTACGTGATTAGAATTGAGGAGCTATCTGACAGTGAGATAGCGGCCCCGGTCTAGAAAGCCAAGAATAACGGTCTAGAGGATTCGTCGTGCTGACCACACGACACCTCTTAATCTGCAGGCCTTCGGGCTGAGCAGCGGTCACTTGGTAGGCCAAGGCCCTTCAAGGGCTCTAGTGCCATGGGGTTTGGTTTTTATGTCGAAACATATGTTACCGTGGATGCATACATCCTTTTCTTTTCCTTGTCTTCTTCCTCGAGTTGCTTACCGGAAATTTCTAACCGAAAATTAGATCAGTAATTTTTGCTTCAGATTTCTTCCAATTAATCGATGGTGGTGGTGGCGTTTATTGTTTTCAGAGGAATTACAACCGGAAAACATCCTGTATTAACACTAGCCAGATGGAGAAATTAAAGGTGTCAAACACTTAGAAGATATGGCATTGGCCAAAGAAAGACAAGGGACACGAAGGGCGTGAAAAGAAAAGACTCCCAAGGCTTCGACGCCTAACCGTCAGGGTTGAGAAAGAACAAGAGTTGACCGATGGAGCTCTGATAGGATAAATGAAAGTGAGCAGCGGGTCACAAGTAAGTGGAATCAGTATCAAGACTTTACTAAGTTCCCGTGGTCGCCAACCCTCGATCCCAAGATAAGAGCTACTGGTACCCCTTTCAGTCACCTGTTACGACAGGCAGGGAATAAAATGGGTGTTACTTTACCGTCTCCCCCCACACAGGGTGATCAATGATACAATCTACAGTGTATGTCTTTATGGACTTCCAGTCCGTTCGTTCGGGCAGCGGTTCTATTTCTAACGTGTGTATCAAAATAAATTACTTCAACAACTTCTAAGGATGATAGAGGAGACCAAAACAAAGGATTTTGGTAAGTACCCATGAGTCTGAAGCGAAGTATTGGCAGTCGAGTTATTGAGCCTTATCGTGAAGGTGTGAACTGATACACCTCGCTCTTTTACCAAGAAATGTGTGCTGGCAGAAAAGTTTTTGTTCCCACACTGTAATTAATTCGTTGGGTGGTGGAAAGTTCGAAGGCACGTTGCGCGTTGCTGAAGATCATGCGGGCACTTAAGACCCGCCACCGCTATCTTCACAGCGTGGCTTACTGGGGTACTGAGAACACCACTTACTGTGCCCCCCCCCCCCCCCCAGGGGACTTGAGAACGGATAAGTATATGGGCGTACTTAGATATAACGTGCCTAATATTCCATTACATTCTTGCAATATACAAGAGTAAGTCAATAAGTAAGTTCATTGCTCAGAAACAAAGAACGGAGCCCTTTCCAACTGATTTGTCCGGTCTTACCGATAGGCTCACAGTGATAGTGACCCGACTAGGCTACAAAGGTGTCTACGACAACAGGCCTTCATACGTCTTCAAGAGAATGAATACTACCGAGCGAGTGGCTACGCGATTTGAATCACGTAGTTATTAACTTGCATTCAGGAGATAGCGGGTTCGAATCCCGCTGACGGCAACCCTCACGATGGCTTTCCATGGTTTCCTATTTCCACACCATGCAAATGCTGGGACTCGACCTCAATTAAGACCACGACCGCTATCTTCCCAATCCTATCACCAGCCAAGGGTTAGTGCGACATTCAGTCAATCAATTAGTCATCATTGGTCTGCGTTTATGTGTGTCCTCCAGGTGGCAGATTCCCTTTCAGTTGTTTACTTAGTTTTCTCTTAAATTACTTCAAAGAAAGTGTAAATTTATCAAACATCTTCCTTGATAAATTATTCCAGTCTCTAATTACTCTTCCTATACACGAGTATTATCCCCAGTTTTTTTATTATTTATTTATTTATTTATTTATTTATTTATTTATTTATTTATTTATTTATTTATTTATTTATTTATTTATTATAGAATGTCCCAGTGAGCTAGTGGCTCGAGGAGGGACTGCCTTTTACAATCACAGCTTGGCAGCTTTCAGTTTCAGTTAACAGATAGCATATACAAATATCAAGGAATGTTTTACAACTATTGATTTACGTCATAATATCATTATTTTACATGGAAAAAAGAAGATATTCAAAATAAACTAAACTTGGGTATCCTACCCTTAACAACTCCACTCATTATTAGTCGTCCCCTAATAACTTTCCAAGCCATCTCTCCACTGACATTGAAACATTCCGCGTAGTCAAGCAGCTCGTCTCCCTACTCCCAAGTCTTCTTAGCCCAAAATTTGCAACATCTTTCATAACACTACTCTTTCGTCGGATATCACCCAGAACAAATCGTTCTGGTTTCCTTTGCATCTTTTCCGGTTTCATGTTATATCGCTAACAGAAAGAACTATTTCAACTAACCATCATATCAGAAGGCACTGCTGGCTTCCTCTGTAAATGTAACTTAAAAGCTCCTCAGTCTGTCGAACACACGGGTTAAATATAAAAATAGTCCGCCTCTGTGGTGTAGGGGTTAGTGTGATTAGCTGCCACCCCCGGAGGCCCGGATTCGATTCCTGGCTCTGCCACGAAATTTGAAAAGTAGTACGAGGGCTGGAACGGGGTCCACTCAGCCTCGGGAGATCAACTGAGTAGAGGTGGGTTCGATTCCCGCCTCAGCCATCCTGGAAGTGGTTTTCCATGCTTTCCCACTTCTACTCCAGGCAAATGCCGGGATGGTACCTAACTTAAGGACACGGCCGCTTCCTTCCCTCTTCCTTGTCTATTACTCCCAATCTTCCCCATAACCCCACAAGGTCTCTGTTCAGCATAGCAGGTGAGGCCGCCTGGGCGAGATACTAGTCATCCTCCCCAGTTGTATCCCCCGACCCAGAGTCTGAAGCTCCAGTACACTGCCCTTGTGTGGTATAGGTGGGATCCCTCGCTCAGTCCGAGGGAAAAACCGACCCTGGAGGGTAAACATATAAATTGGAAGAAGAAATATAAATATTATACTACAACATGCCTGTAAAAACATTATTAAACAAAGAATGATGTGTTTCATTCTTAAAAAAATATCGTCAGATTCTATCAAGTCATAATCAAATATTTAAAAATAATATTTATGTTTATCTTCTTAACAAACAAAACAAAAAATTCCTCGGTATATGACTGTAGAGTGTCGTCTTCCAGATTTGAAGACCGCAGGTTCAAACCTCTTGGGTAGACAGACCTCTATAATTGCATTGGCAACACATGAGCGGTGGGGCGCACCATCTAGAACGCAACGCCCTTTCTCTGATAAAACAAGCTGAAGGAAGACAGGGTTTTGTAGGTCGACAAAAAAAATTCGGCACTCAACGTCGTTCGAAGTTGGCATGTCAAAGGTCTCTGGCAATACACTCACTGTTTTGCCCGAGAAAATTAATTATTAACTTAGAAGTCGGTCGCCCAATGGAGTTCCGCGTTTTCTCCCGGAATGTCCAAATTGAACCGCAGGTGGCCTGAATGGCGTCGAATCGAAAAGCCTCAACGCGGTAGCAAAGTCTGTATGACTATTATTATTATTATTATTATTATTATTATTATTATTATTATTATTATTATTATTATTATTATTATTATTATATGTGAGTAAGTCCATTAGGACTACGCAAAAGACTCAGAGGCGTTTACTTGCTTTCCTTTTTACCCATATTTCTTTCATTATTTTACTGTGGACTTCCTTTCTGTCTTCAGACCAGATTGTTCCAGTCTTCTTCTTCGGTCCTTCATCTTGGTCAATTTGCCATTTGTGAATTTTGAATATGAAGATTACCCTGTTTTGGACATCATCTGGTGTAATTCCTGCCTTTTTCAAGTCGTTTTTCATTTAGCCAATTCATTTCATTGTGTCTGTATTGGCTTTAATCCTGTTTTCATAGAATTCGGCTATTTGTTTGGTAAGTCGGCCTGGATGCATTCCTTTAATATGTCCATATAATCATAGCCTGCGTTTTCTCACTGTGAATATTGTTTATTGTTTGATTTCCTGTCTGCCTCTAAATCGGTATTGTCCGTCGGTGAGTTTTGGGCCAGGAATTCTTCTTACGATTTTCCGTTCTTTTTTCTCAATATTTTCAATCGGCTTTCCTGCTCAAAATTAGAGTTTCTGATTTAATGACTGTATTGTAATGTCTTTGCCTTGTGTGCTTCTGGATACATTTTGTTATAGATATAATAATAATATTATTATTAATAATAAACAGGTGATGTCTCAGACTCTTACGAACATGAAGATTGATAGTAGCCGATTGTCCCTTTAGCTGGACGCGTGTATCCCTCGCCTCACCGGTCAGCCACCGATCTCTGTTCTAATTGGTGCTGGCCGGTGATCAAAAACGAACGGGTCGGTCTTAATCAAGGAGAAGCGGTAGTAATCAAGGAGAAGCAGTAGCTCAGGTTTCGACTCATTACCGTCCTTAAGGTCGTGATATCGAGTGTAGCTGTGGTCTGCTAACTTCATCCCTGAGTCCTACAGCTATTGGACATTTCGTTTGAGAGGGAAGGAAAAGTTTCAGGTTCAACAGAGTGGTCGGGTGTAGGAACAAAATACTGAATGTATATTGCATTTTAGAGGCTCCTAATTAATTGATTGCGTAGATGTCCATATGTGGCCTAGAATCATATTTGTAGTTCAGGTGCGGCCCTGGAAGTTTTAGGTGTTCGTCAAGGTGGGACACTAAAATACCTGAGTAGTGATCGAAATTGCAACAATCTTAAACGGATATTGTAATATTGGCTGTCGAAAATATTATACAAATATGATTAATAATGTATGTAAAGCTACTCTTCGTCTATTAATGTCTCCGTCCCTTACACTGGTAGAAAGTTAAATTAAACGATCCTATAATTGTTTCCTTGTCTGTTCTATTTTGTTAATTTATTTGCATGTAATTAGGATGTTCCTTACAATACGCATGTCTATCCCCCAGTCTTGTTACCCGATATGGAGCCTGTGATGAGTTGAGATGAATTTATATGGCATGTATTTACGGTCGTATGCCCTTCCTGATACGATTCTCAGTTGAGGAGCTAATGAACATTAAATGAATAATAGTGAATGAAATTTAATAAGGAGGTTGAAGGTATAGGCTGTGATCTTTGACAGGAAATGTCCCGGCACTTGCTTGAAAGTGAAAATGGGAAACCACAGAAAACTATTCTCCCGTCAGCCGACGGTGGGGTTCGAACCGGATTGTCTCCCGAATGCAGAGATTGGCTCTATAGCCGTAGCACGTTAACACGCATGGCCACTCCACTCAAATTACTTTACAACTGAAATTTTTAATTTTTAGGATGAGTTCGTATGAATCGTATAAAATAGCCTGTTTAGACGTGAATGAAATGAACCACATCAATTTGTTGTTCGGAATGTTCGAAGCGTTGAACTCTGCGCAAATCTAGCGTCCGGCCGCACATGGATCATGCAATAAAGCATCCCAGGCCGCAATTGGATCCGACTTTCTTGGTAGTAATTGTTTAAAAAGTGGGTAAATACACCTTTCGCTAGGTTAAATTTACAAAAATTAAAATCTGTAAAGCTGAGCTAGTGTTAGTTAAATCTTCCTTGATGGGCAATGAAATGCAAAGGAAATTATTGCTTTGACTGACACACCTACTACCAATATATTATACGCACCTAGAAAATCTCTCGGTGTGGGGTTGAGCAATGTATAATAAATGGTAAACCTCATTACATAATCTCTCAATTATAATAAATTATCACGTAATGGAAATTTTTAATTATCATAGTGAAATGGAGGAACGCCTGACTCTAATTAAATCATTAGATATCATGGCTATAGTTTTCCATACCTTCGGACATATGCGAACTATTACGTCTACATTCATCTGAAAGCTGTGCCTCCGTGGCTCCGGCGGCAGCGCGTTAGCCTCTCACCTCTGGTTTCCGTGGTTCAAATCCCGGTCACTCCATGTGAGATTTGTGCTGGACAAAGTGGAGTCCGGACAGGTATTTCTCTGCGTACTCCGGTTTTCCCTGTCATCTTTCATTCCAGCAACACTCTCCAATATAATTTCATTTCATTTCATCTGTCAGTCATTAATCATTGTCCCAGAGGAGTGCGACAGGCTTCGGCAGCCGGTACAATTCCTATCCTCGCCGCATGAAGGGGCGGACTATATTTTTATTTAACCCGTGTGTTCGACAGAATGAGGAGCTTTTAAGTTACATTTACAGAGGAAGCCAGCAGTGCCTTCTGATATGATGGTTAGTTGAAAAAATAGTTTTTTTTCTGTTAGCGATATAACATGAAACCGGAAAAGATTCAAAGGAAAGCAGTCAACGATGTTGTGTTATGTTCAAGGATGGAAGGAATTAATGAAGCCTTGGCCCGGTCACTGACTGGAAAACAGGTTGTAGGTTTTCATATTTCATCTGAAAGCTGATCGTTTATGTTATCGCTAGGAATATAAGTTCCTTACTTCAAGGCATTTATAGCAACTAATAGATGACTGAGAAAATTATCTTGACTTATCAGAACTAACAGTTCTCATCAAAGTAAACGTGAAATATGCCAGTCTAAGAGAAGTTCTGGTAATGATGATGAAAATAATGGATCACCCCTTTGTTGTAATTGTGAAAATAAAAAGGAAACTCCAAGATATATGTCCCTTCAATTCGCAGTTCATTAATCACAGGTATTACAGAGTACATCAACTTACCAAATACTTGATGGACCGAGCTCGATAGCTGCAGTCGCTGAAGTGCGGCCAGTATCCAGTATTTGGGAGATATTAAGTTCGAGTCCCACTGTCGGCAGCCCTGAAAATGGTTTTCCGTGGTTTCCCATTTTCACACCAGGCAAATGCTAGGGCTGTATCTTAATTAAGGCCACGGCCGCTTCCTTCCCACTCCTAACATTTTCCTGTCCCATCGTCGCCATAAGACCTATCTGTGCCGGTGCGACGTAAAGCAACTAGAAAAAAAGGACTTGATGAATGACAGTTATGAGTGTTTCGGAGAGATCCACACGCTAGATGAACATGGCTCCAATAGATTACCTGATACTGTTGCTTACACAAAATATTCGCGCGTGGTATATATTCTTGATCCAACACTTCGTTATGAAAAAACAATACAAATCAGTCTGCACAAGTCGATCAAGAGAGAAAGAGCATTTGTGAAGGGTGAATTCCTTTCCAGAGAGAGAGAGAGATACTGTGAACGCTACGGGAGCCGTCACTACGCTATTCATGGACTTCTATTTGGCGCGCGAAGAACTATGTATCAATCCGTGGCCTCAAGTTCTCCAACACTGGGCATTTCATGTCAAGGTCTCAAGTTGATTACAGGGAGCATGCGTGGCCATTATCCACAATCACATTTATGTTAAGAAATAAGTTGGGAAAAATAATTCACCCTATTTTATCAAATGTACAGTGAAACAAAATGTGTTCGGAACAGATTGTCGATGTTGACTGAATTTTATTCTTGTGGCAACTAGATTAAAATCTAGCAGTTCATTTGTAAATAAATGTTTTCTGTCTCCATACCAATTGTAATATAAAGTTTAGATTTTCTAAAGCTTAGTAATTACCTAATATAACGAGAACTTCAGAGGGGAATGTTAGCTCTTGTTGACCGAGCAGGATAGCTGCAGTCGCTTAAGTGCGGTCAGTATCCAATACTCGGGAAATAGTGGGTTCGAACCCCACTGCCGGCAGCCCTGAAGATGGTTTTCCGTGGTTTCCCATTTTCACACCAGGCAAATGCTGGGGCTGTACATTAATTAAGGCCACGGCCGCTTCCTTCGTCCTTCGCCCTTTACTCTCCCATCGTCGCCATAAGAACTATCTGTGTCGGTGCGACGTAAAGCAAATAGCAAAAAATAAAAAATACTAAAGCTCTAGTTGAGTGTTTAGCGAATTATCATATTATCATTGGTCATTGTGTAAAAAAACGCAGGTCCAAAGGAGTCAAAGTACAACTCCCATCTATTCTTAGTATGGTTTAGAAGAAAAAAGTTTGTAATACCTGTTCTCATTCTGTACGCTGTAGGAATGTACCAATAGAAGTTACATGAGATTTCTCACGACACAAACAGATGAATATATCAGTCATAATAGTAAGATTTCAATACTTCTGAAACCTAGCAAATTGGTGGCGAGGTTACAGTCGCTTGGCTGTGAGCTTGCGTTTGGTTCTAGTCCCTCCGACGATAACCCTGAAGATGGTTTTCCGTGGCTTCCCCATTTTCATATCAGGCAAACACAGCAATTATTTATAACATTTCCACTTATTTTGTGGGTAGATATTTGATTGGGACGTTAACACATTTGAGACGGCCAAATTTTAATGTGCTATCCTCCAAAAATCGCAGTATTTTTAATGGTTTGTGAAAATTTTTCAATGCTAGGGTAAGCCATGATTATAACAACTTTTGGAATGCATAGAAAGATCACACTTTCTTCTACGCAAAAATGAATTTTAATTATCATAATAGTGCAGCAATTTTAAAATATAAATTTATGAAAATAACATGTTTTACAAACGAAAAAAAATCTGACGCAGCTATGGATGCCAGTTTGGTTAATATTTCAAAATTTGACTTTGTGGGCACATCTACTGAAACACACTGATGCAGATTCTAACCTAATTAGTCAATTGACACTGGTATTCTGGTTTACAATAAGGAATTTGCATTCCCACTGTTCTTTGTTTGACAACGGTGTTGCATCGAGTTGCTGCAGGTACACGGCAAACACCCACATTTTTAGGAAGCGGTATAAAATTGTATTAGAGAACCCACTTCAAGGAAGCGATGTAAAACTACGTTACACTTCACACCAATTTGAAATGAGCTCATTTTCTACATTTACTAACCTGAAGCGCCAGAATCGTCATGTTTACTTAGTGTGTAATTGTTATCCTCATCCTCATTTTCAGAAATCGTGTCTTCCATAAGAACATCCATTATGGATTCGTTGTCGAAATTTCTTACACTTGAATTAGACATGATAAATATTCACAAGAATTACGCAAACAAGCCTGCCTCTCGAACACACACTCTTCCTGACCGCATGTACCGTACATACTTTCCCGCCCATTTCACAGCTGGGAGTCAGCGACGACGCAGCCTTAGGTTATGTAGGAGCGTGGCTGTGTTATCAATGCCTTGAAAGAAGAGCTCTCGACTTATGCTCATAACTAGTATATTTATGCTTATAGAAGCATTCAGCAGTATCTTATTGAAGTCACAGCTCGCTGAGACGGCAAATACAATTTTTTCGCTACAGTGAAATCATGCCCGTAGATTCTCCGAGCTCCGTCAGCAGCAATGAATTAGCGCGCCCGTAGTTTCTACGAGCGGCGTCTCGAATGTGTTAAGTCCGTTCGCATTGTAATACATTCAGCCTGAGGAGGCCACAACCCGCTCTACAGCAGCGATAACACAGGTGTCCTTGCACAGGAACGGTTAGGAGTTAAGTCGGCTACTTGTCTCTCTACGATGTTAAATGGCTCTGCATATCTTCCAGGCGTTAACAACGGCGAAAAGAATGGACTTTTGTTCTTACTATATACGATATGTTAATTGATCATTCACCAAAGTTTCATTAAATTGTGCCTGGTCCATCCAAATCAGTTCCCTTGTGAGGGGGATTCTAAACAACTCAGTACTGGGTGGATTGAGCGTGAACCAGGATATCTCTGTCCCATAAAGCCACGACATTACCATCGACAAATATCGACTATGTAATCTGTCATTTCTCTTGCTCTGCCACGGGACTCATTTTGTCTGTCCCTGCAAATACCACGTGCCTGAGGGGATTACAGAGTGGATATAAATTTCATGGGGGAGTTAACTGCGATAGGGTGGTTACTTAAGGGATGACGTATTGGGCACGTGCACTGTTCATGAGAGCGTGAAATATTGTCACGTGTACATGCGTGAGTGCGAAATTGTAGCAGTTGAAGCACTCTACTCCACAGTTAGGAACGATGTGGTGTTGTTATGATCATTATTATGTGTGAACAATGAGTATTGAATTATCCTGGTATCAGTGTGGCAATACTATGGAGGCCTGGAATTTAATAATCGCAACAAGGAACTCGCGCAAAAATTTATGAAACAGCTGTGAGATCAGTGATTGCATACGATTCTGAATGCTGATGCCTGAAAAGTTCCACAGTTGTGGCAATTCAGGCAAGCAACTTTGAAAACATCCTAGGAATAAGAGCTACAAATTTTAGGTAAATAAAATGTAATAAATTATGAGAATATATTATTTGTTTATTCCTAAAAATTACAATACTTTTCTTAATCATCGTTATCTGGTCGATTAGATTAGCAGTTTGCCTTTTGGACTTTTTCTACCACTACGAGCGCTAACGTGACTCAATGCATTGTTTCACTAAAGCACCACTACGAGCGTTAATGTTAGTCAATGCAGAGTATCAGTTAAGCCCTAATAACTACATTCGGCGTGGACGTGTTTCAAAAAATCAAAACCGCCTGAGGGTATTGAACCAAGGAACACATTAAAGAATTGTTTAAATAAGTTAATTTGGCTAGGAATTGATTAAAAAATAATTCGAGTAAAGAAACAAGCGATTTTGGCTGTTCTTCTGGAACTGGATTTAGGCCGGAAGAGATTTTCGAAATTTGGTTAATTAGTATGACAGAGCTATCCAATCCTGACAATTTGATACTATTCCGGGCTCTTTATCCCTTCAACTTTCGGCACAATTAGGAAATTGCTTAAGTTTACGGTTTTCGTAGAACGGGGACCCCTGTTTTGTGTGCTGAGAAACGTTTTCTGTATTAAAATAAGAAAAACAAACAACAAACCACGGAGATGAAAATGCCGAAGTAGAGTGGTGGAGTCATCCACGTGGACAAAATAAAGAACGCCTTTATCAGAGACAAACTGGGTAACGCTGGCATTCTGAGCTACACTTGTTGGCTCTTTCCAGTGGCATTCGAAGGTGGTCAAATACTTCAGTCTTGTGTCAGTAGTCTCAATGATACGCAAAAAACTTCTGCAGGAGAAAATTCCAGCATCTCGGCCTCTCCAAAACTGTAAATGTAGTTAGTGGAATGTAAGGTTATTACTAGGGACCAGATTTCTATGACCTAAAAATATATTAAATATGCATTTATTACCTAAAAGCTATAAAAAATATGATCTCTATATTTCAAAATATGACTTAATAAATATCACCTACATTACCCCTACATACAGAAACACTTTTATTACGATTTCTACAGGCTGCAGTAGATCTGGGGTTAAAATAGTTTTCCTTCTTCGAAATCCTTAACCTAAATATCAACTGAAAATGAAAACATGAAAACCTACTACCTGTTTTCCAGTCATTGACCGGGTCAGGGATGCAATGAATGAAGCAGATATAGGCTATTAATACGATGGGGTCGCCACTCCCAAAGTGATTTATTAATGACTGATAGATGATATGAAATGATAATGGAGAGTGTTGCTGGAATGAAAGATAACAGGGAAAACCGGAGTACCCGGAGAAAAACCTGTCCCGCCTCCGCTTTGTCCAGCACAAATCTCACATGGAGTGACCGGGATTTGAACCACGGTATCCAGCGGTGAGCGGCCGACGCGCTGCCGCCTGAGCCACAGAGGCTCCTAAATATCAACTATAATGTTGAATAGTTCATGAACTCATTACGGTTACACTGCATACTCCTAGACAAGGATGGACTCTGTGGAAGACATAAACACTACTGTTACTTTCACTGTTCAGTATTCAATCAGTTTTACGTTATACAGAAAACATGTGTTATTTGAATGAAATATTCTTACCTGATACAGTCTCCATTATCAGGATTGTTTAAATTATTGGCCACCTGCATCTTAAGATTGTTGAATGTTAATCCTCTCCTGTTTTTTTTAGTACCGTCTTGTAGCGACAAAAACTTCTTTCGGCATCACCTAATGTAATGGGAGCGTACTTGAATAGAGTTAAATCATGCGGAGAAAATTCCTGGAAATCTGCAGACAAATAATTTCAGAATTGACTCAACCGGAAAACAATAGTTCTTCTATGTTAGAAATATTCTATACTACTGTTCAGTGGTTCTTCAGTAGAAGTATATTCCATTCTATCCTGAAAAATAATTCCCAGAGCTTGCTCTGATTTTGATAAAATGACTGAAATATGTCGTTATAAAGATACGTTGTTCAAAATATGCTACAAAACTCAAAAATGGTATAAATATGCATTCATTTGCCCAAATACGTTTCATTTTGATTGTTATGCTTGTAAACGACCGGGCGAGTTGGCCGTGCGCGTAGAGGCGCGCGGCTGTGAGCTTGCATCCGGGAGATAGTAGGTTCGAATCCTACTATCGGCAGCCCTGAAGATGGTTTTCCGTGGTTTCCCATTTTCGCCGCCTCTGTGGTGTAGTGGTTAGCGTGATTAGCTGCCACCCCCGGAGGTCCGGGTTCGATTCCCGGCTCTGCCACGAAATTTGAAAAGTGGTACGAGGGCTGGAACGGGGTCCACTCAGCCTCGGGAGGTCAACTGAGTAGAGGTGGGTTCGATTCCCACCTCAGCCATCCTGGAAGTGGTTTTCCGTGGTTTCCCACTTCTCCTCCAGGCAAATGCCGGGATGGTACCTAACTTAAGGCCACGGCTGCTTCCTTCCCTCTTCCTTGCCTGTCCCATCCAATCTTCCCATCCCCCTACAAGGCCCCTGTTCATCATAGCAGGTGAGGCCGCCTGGGCGAGGTACTGGTCATACTCCCCAGTTGTATCCCCCGACCAAGAGTCTGAAGCTCCAGGACACTGCCCTTGAGGCGGTAGAGGTGGGATCCCTCGCTGAGTCCGAGGGAAAAGCCGAACCTGGAGGGTAAACAGATGATGATGATGATGCTTGTAAACGTATTGAAAATATAAGACTACATGATACATAGTTAAGGAACAAACATGACGTGTCATAAAAATCCACCTGATCGTTATTGCAAAGAAATACTATGGAACGATCTGGGGTAGTGATAAGAACAAGTGCAACTGCACCTGTAACTGAGGGAAATAGGAAGATGAAATGGAGGGTGTCGGAAATATATCGCCCTGATTGAACAGCTCAAGTGGTTATGAAGTATTTAGCGGAGAGGAGAAACCTTTACTCGGTTTCCTCGTTCACAATATCCTCTGTGCGGTTCATGATAGCTGAGTGGCATCATCACTGCCTTCGTACCAAGACGGCTACTCTTTGAATCCCGCGAGCTTTGAAACGAAAAGTCACGTTCCTTTGGTTCGGATTCCACATACAACTGGAGGTCCCGCGGATATGATCATGATATACTGTACAGTCAGTTGAAACTACAACAGACACGTCAATTTTACGAGAACAGATGTTAAATTTTTGTCCCCTCCAAATAGCATACCTTCAAGATGCTGAGATTTCCAATTTACTGCACGGCAAGTTACGGCAATTCATCACACCTGCAACAGTACGCTTCTCGAATTCCTTTAAGGCTGCAATTAGAGAGATACGGTATCTAGTAGGAATTTATTTTAAAATAGACGGAGTAAATGCTAACATATACTTATGAAATTAAGACATAATTTTACTTATAATAACGTTACGTGTCTCTGAAGAATGAACCTTTCGTTTAGAATGTATATTTTAGTTACTATTGAATGTAATTATATATATACAGAATTAATAACATTAAGACACTGTAGTTATATTTTGTACCTTGTTGTATGTACAAAAGGGTATGAGCATGAGCCACTCAATCATAATAAAAATAATAATTATCGATTTGGCAGCGTGGCTTGGGTCATGTAGCTATTAGTTTGCATTCTAACCTATTAAAGCCTCCATGGCTGAGGCGGCAGAGCGCTGGACTCTCACGGTTGGATTCCGTGGTTCATATACCGGTCACTCAATGTGAGATTTATGCTGAACAGAGCGGATACGGGACAGGTTTTTCTCCAGGTATTTCGATTTCCCTGTCATCCTTAATACCAGCAACACTCTCCATAATTTCCTCTGTCAGTCATTAAACATTTCCCCAGGTTAGTGCGATAGCCTTCGGCAGACGTAACAGTGCCTACCCTCGCCACTAGATGGGGCTTCATTAATTCCATTCCTGACCCAGTTGAAACTGGAAACAAACTGTAGGTTTTCGTCTTTTCTAACGTGTCACTGCATAAAATCCGGGGTCCAGTGATTATTTTCCTTTTCAATATTCCGCTTTACGTCACACCGACCACAGTCCTTAAGACACAGATAGGTCTTACAGCGACACCCTGAAGATGGTTTTCCGAGGCTTTCAAATTATCGCACCGGGCTACAGTAGGTCCTCTCTTCTTAGAAAGAATGGATATGGAAAGTGGAATCCGTGCAATTCATTTTGACGACATTCCGGTGAAGGAAGCCGATAGGTAAATCTTCAGGGCTGCCGATAGTGATTTGTTTCTGGAGAACAGGTACTGATGGTCTGCTCTCAAGTAACCCAGGGGTTTCACTCCTAAATACCGAGCTCGATAGCTGCAGTTGCTCGGCCAGTATCAAGTATTTGGGAGATAGTGGGTTCGAAACCCACTGTCGACAGTCCTTAAGATGCTTTACTGTGGTTTTCCATTTTCACACCAGGCAAATGCTGTGGCTGTATCGGAATTAGGCCACGGCCCTTCCTTCCCACTCCTAGACCTTTCCTGTCCCATCGTCGCCATACGACTTATCAGTGTCGGTGCGACGTGAAACAACTTGTCAGCACTCCGAAATACACTATGAATAAGAGACATGGAGTGCCTCCGTCTCTCCACTATATATAGTCAATATTGTGGCAGTTTCTTGGTTTATTAAACGGATACATACGTTGTATGTGCGCTGTAATTTTATACTTCGTGTGCTGTTTAAACTGTTGAATATAATGTCTCCATAGTTGAAAATGGATAGAATCAGACATTTGCTCTAGAAAGAATGAAAGAAAATATTTTACCTTAAATTTTCTTTCTATGAAAGTTGCACGCTAGTTCCCATCACAATGAATATCTTCATATTTTTTGACTTACTAACTAAATAGTCGGGCTAACTCCTGACCATCTCCTACTCATTTCAAAGGCCTATAACGTGACATGTCCCATGCATCAATTGTCAATCAGAATTGCTCCATAAACAAAACCGAAAATAACAATTATTACGTTTCTGACGTCAACATATTTTTCACATACAATGTTTACCGAGTACTCCATCTCTGTTATTTATTGTCCAGTTTTTAATTCCACTGGAACCTGACACTAGTTTATTTATCACCAGTTCCACAGCTCATGCTATCTGCGTGTCCGTTTCTCGGCCATTATCCCGGGCAGCACTGATGGAATTTACGACACCGGTTATGCCTTTACAAATATTACATCCTCCGTCACTCATTGTGCGTTTGTCGTGCCAGACAAAGAGGAAACACCTAGTCGGCGGCCTCTACACTGCAGAGAAATGACGTGATACATTTAATGAATATACAGGGTGATCGGAAACAACGTGGACCAGGTTTATGAGCATTAGAGTGTTGGTCATACTGATAAATAATTTGGAAAAAATGATAATGGTTAGGAGTTAAGCCGGCCACTTGTCCGTTCACGCTGTTAAGTGGCTCTGCATACCATCCAGGCGTTAACAACGGCGATAAGAACGGGCTTTTGTTCTCACCATATACGATAAGTTAATTGATTGGCTTATGACCGGCTTGAGAGCGCCGAGAGAAGAAATAAATTATTCCAGGGGAGGGTCTTGTATAAGAACCTCCCTGCTCATAGGCTTGCGCCATAGCAAGCACGTCACGGTGTATTAGTGTCTGATGCTCACCACGCCACGTGCAGATTTAGCAACACTGCCTCGTACAGGCAATTTGATTTCACGCGCGAAGCGATCTGATTGGCTAACTTCAGCAGCTGATAAAATGGCAACGGTGCGAGATATCGACGTAATATTTTCAAATTAGCTATCAGTATGGCCAACGCGGTAACAATAATATACTCGGTTTACGTTGTTTCCGAACACCCTGCATTATTAATTTCGGTCAAAAAGAACGAGGAGGTGGAAGAGTTGGAATAATTTAAAGGATCAAGAAAATATTTTGAAATTCTGTAAATTTTCGATTATTCTAAAAGAGTTAATCAGTTAGTAAAAACTAAATATACTGTAACATATGCCAGTCTAGAGGTAGCGGGCCAGCCTCTTATGCGGAGGCCCTTGGTCCGCTTCCCGGGCAGGTGAGGAATTTTGCCTATCCACTCGCCCTAAGTGTGAATAACAGAGGAGATACCTGACGATGAAACAACATGGAAACTTAGAAAAAACAAAGATGTGCATAACAAGGTGGGCAAAGCAACGGGCGTCATCAGGAAAAGGAAGCTGACTTCCTTCTGTTACGTGTTCCGCATGTTTGATAGCTGCTGAGGAAACAGATTCTAACACAAGTTTGGAATCTCAAAGGGAAACCTACATGGAACCAAGCAGTGGCTGATTATTTGAGACTGGGCGGGATAACGGAAAAAGATGTACTAAATAGACGCATCTTTAAACAAAAAATCTAGGATTGGAGGGTACCTGAAGATGAGGTCAAATCAGCGAAACGACTTCCCTGGTCAGAGGGCAAAAGACCGGGCGAGTTGGCCGTGCGGTTAGGGGCACGCTGCTGTGAGCTTGCATCCGGCAGATAGTGGATTCGAATCCCACTGTCGGCAGCCCTGAAGATGGTTTACCGTGGTTTCTCATTTTCACACCAGCTTAATTGAGGCCACGGCCGCTTCCTTCCCATTCCTAAGCCTTTCCTATCCCATCGTCGCCATAAGACCTACCTTTGTCGGTGCGACGTAAAACAAATAGCAGCAGCAGAGGACAAAAGAAATGCTCATATTAGGAGAATGAAGGGCATGTGGGAAAGGTTACGTAAACATGGTTGGAATCCTAAATAAACGTGGTCCAATGAGCCCGTAACGATGTTTAAAAATATTTAATTTATTCCTCATTAAATTATGAATGTATTTCCTTAAATTATTAATGTATTTCTTAATACATGTGAATTGCTTACTTTATTACTCGGACTTGAGATCAGGGACAGTGTTTTGTGGTACAGTATTGACGACCTTCACAAGGTGTTGGCGCTAGACACCCTTTTGAGATAAATCAGACGAGCGTAGACTCGAACAAGGGTGGTTCTACCAAGGTGAAACTATTCGGTGAGAAGTAACTAAACCAAGCAGGGGACTTGATGAATGGAGGTATAAATATTCACCCTCCTCTCTTTGTGAGGGTTAAGTAATGTGAAGTAGAAGGGAGACTGGAACTACTTCCCTCTGTCCTAAACTCGTTTAATTAATTAGTGGGGCGATCAAAACCCTCAATGATCTACTTGTGTTGCGAATTACCAGCCCTCGCTTGGGTGAAAGTTTTAAGAGTTGAACGAGAGCCGCGAAAGGAAGGAAGGTAAACATTTATTTCTACACTTCCTTGCGCTGTAAGGTGACGTCGTACACTGGATACTATCCTGCCCTATGAGAGTACATTACTTCCAAAATTTACCAGATTGTGAAAGGCAGTACAGTATACGCTCCTGGGAGGTTTTATGTCTTGTGTCTTCTTTATCTTCTGTACAAATTCGTTTTAAAAGTTCCCAGTTTTTACACTATCTGATCAAATATATATAGACACCCCTGTATGCTCTTAAACATTGCGACTGTGAAATACCTGCTTTGGTTCAGGTGAGCTTAATTACCTTCAAAGTGGGGGAATCATTGCATGCCATATAAGCAAGAAATCTATAAGGGACATTTCTATTCAGATCAATGCAATTGCAACGTGATAAAGTGAAGTTATAAGCACAGCACCACAACGAACTGGTCGGCCACATATGGGATACTTACTGCTAGAGAGCAACGAACATTTAAAGAGGGTGGTGGGAGACAATCGTCTGTTGAAGACAAGAAGCGATCCGGAACACCATGAGTAACCCCTGAAAATGTGGAACGAATTTGGAAGCATGAGTCCGCGAGGATCAACAACATTGCATACAATGCTGCTGTATCGTTTACTGGTGAGTCTTAATGTCCGAATTGAAATTGTGGCACCGAGTGAATGGTCGTACGGTTACGGTCGCGCAGCTTTGAGCTTCCATTCAGGAGATAGTGTGTTCGAACCCCACTGTCGGCAGACCTGAAAATTGTTTTCCATGGTTTCCTACTTTAAGACAAGGCAGATGCTGGTGCTGTACCTTAATGAAGGCCACGACCGCTTCCTTCCCACTCTTAGCCCTTTTCCGCCCCATTGTCTCCTTAAGACTTTTCTGTATCGGTGCGACATTAAGCCAATTGTAAAAAAAAATTAAATGAACTTGTGGCGTATCCCTTCCAAGATTGTTTTCCTATTGGTGACCGCTGATCAGGCTTGTGAGAATTCCAAATAGTCCTAAATCACCGATATCGAGAGTCTGAAGCGGCCGAGCACATCTACTACCACAGTGGAACTGATTCTCTTGAAGATGTATACATTTGTTTACAGTTAGGATATAATAATAATAATAATAATAATAATAATAATAATAATAATAATAATAATAATAATAATAATAATAATAATACTTTCGTGGGGCTATTGTAAGCTTGGTGCAGCCCTTGTAAGACAGACCCTCCGACGAGGGTGGGTGGCATTTGCCATGTATAGGAAACTGCGTGTAATAGTGTTGGAGATCTGAATTATGTGTGATGCGTGAGTTGCAGGGATGTTGGGGACAGTACAAATACCCAGTCCCCGAGCCAGGTGAATTAACCATTTAGGTCAAAATTTCCGACCGAACCTGTAATCGAACACGGAGCCCTCTGAAGCAAAGGCGATTACGCTGGCCCTTCAGACAATTAGGGTACAAAAATGCTGCCAACAATACAATTTCAAACTCTTGCTGACTAGATACTTCATTTCGGCAATATTCACGTGACACCGACACAGCATCGAGCGATTTCTTCCTGCTTCCTCAAAGTTATGATTATTTATTTATTCATTTATTTTCATGCATTCATTCATTTTTCAATTATTTATTTATTTATTTATTTATTTATTTATTTATTTATTTATTTATTTATTTATTTATTTATTTATTTGTTTGTTTGTTTGTTTGTTTGTTTGTTTGTTTGTTTGTTTGTTTATTTCTTTCTTTCTTTCTTTCTTTCTTTCTTTCTTTCTTTCTTTCTTTCTTTCTTTCTGAAATTGTACATGTACAATCTATGGGTTGTAGATGGAGGAAGGACAAGCCCCACATGCACGAAAATAACTCCATCCCCACGTGTATATAGTTATGAACTCCACTGGATATTTACATATGTGAGGACAATTTTAAATTTACATATTTAAACTCCAAACTCCGTACTCTTAGAATAACAATTATCTTCATTTATGCTAAACGTATTAGAGTATGAAGACCCAGTCTTTATACTCTCACTCTTACCCCTGTATACATACTCATTCACAAGCATTATCACACCCGCACGCATACACATTCGCCCACAATCAACTGTACTTGCACAAATCATTCTTGAAATTCTAATTTGTACAAGTTACATACATCACATATGGGTTTATATTTATATATACATTTTCTATATTGCGTGGAGGAAGTGAGGAAGAGGAAGCAGTTTTAATCGAAACCGACTTTCAAACTAGTAGGTCATGTTGCATACATGTAGTACGTATTGAAGAGAAGTTAATATAGAACAAAAATGGTCAACTGGATACCAGTGGGATCCGAACCCACAGCCTCCTGATTTTGCATCGGTTGCACTACCAATTGAACTATGTTGACACAAGTCATCTTCGTTCTGTTGCAAAGGATCTAAGCTACAGGTCTGGCACTACTGCCATCACACTGTAGAGTGCGTGCAGGTCGTCGCTCGTTGTGGGCCAAGTCAATGAATAATGAATTTTCACCTCCGCACTGAAACTGAAATCGACTTTGAACCTATTAGGTAGTGGGTTCGGATCTCACTGGTGTCCGGTTCGCCATTCTTGTTCTGAAGCAGTTTTTCTTCAGTTGGTATAAGATTCCATAGACGAGCAGACCGTGCGCAAAGTCCATTTAAATATTAAGTGGTTCTGTATTGAATGTTCCGCCTGAGTACTTCCCCCAAATAGCGTCCTGCTAAAAATGGCCGGTAATCCTCACACCTCACACCCTTTATTCCTCTGCCCGTCTTTGTTTATTTTCTAATCTTACCTGAAACACTTAATGATATTGCACTGTAAATACCGAAATATTACATCGCAAGCCTGTAAGCTCGCAAAGCTCTTTAATTTATTGTTAGGATTACAAAACCAATTACGATATTTCTTCCTCTCATACACAAAGAATGGTAGGTATAGCAAAGTAGCAACTGCTATAATTTATTTCCCTTTACGCAACTAACTGTTGTCACGTCTCACGTGCGGAGATCTTTATAAATGAAACGAGTGACTCAGCTTTGACTTTGATGGAGAAGAGCTGTTAACGTGTGAGGGAGACTGTGCGAAATAAATTGCACTGGCGTCCCACTGGCTCTGCATTCAAATGCTGGCCATCCCGTAAATAAAAGAGTTATTATTCTCATCCTAATCCTATTATTCCGTTCAGTAGATATCCAATACTATATTCTGGTGCCCTCAATTTTCATTATATTTAATGTCTAGGTTATTCAATTCATGACTGCGCCAACAGAAAGTGAATCAATAATTTAGAGGCTCTGAATATTATCAGCATCATAATCCATTGCTGTGTTTGGTTTCATTTAGGGACCAGGCAAGGCAACGTTAATTATTCACTAAGAAGATGATTGCAGTATAATTATAGTTGACATTGCAATTGAAGTGTACTCCAAAAACCAGTCAAGTCCAGAATTTGACTTTCTGAAACATTACACCTACAGACATTTCTCACGATTTCTTTCACATAAGAACAATTCAGTCAATCATCAACAATCTGCATTTAGGGTCGTCGCCAAGGTCGCATATTCCTTATCAATTGTTTAACTCTTATTTATATGTATTTACAATCGTTTACCTAGCTTTATCTTAAATATTTTCAACTAACTTGGAAATGAATCGTACATTTCCTTTGATAATTTATTCCGTTCCCTCACTCCTCGTCTTATAAATGAAATCTGTCTCTTGAATTCCAACTTTATATCCATATTATGATCTTTACTACTTTTAAAAGCTTGTCCTTCTAATTATATCATTCCACGCCAATTCACCGCTGACAGCTCGAAACATACCACATAGTCGATCATCTCGTCTCCTTACCCCCAAGTCTTCCCAATCCAAAGTCTACAACATTTTAGTAACACTACTAGCAGTTTCCCGCTGGCTCCGCCCGCAATGTACAAAGTATGGTGTTGTTCGTTACTATCCTCACGGGTGTATTTGCTAAGTTTCGAGTTAAAGAAATAAAGCACATGATCTGCTGTGGTAATAGAATGTAATATTATGTCAACAAAACACTTGAAAATACATCACACAAAGAAATCGAATTAAACGTTCCTTGGAACATGTCCTTCAAAAATCTTCGCCATGGAGACAAATGTACTCATAACGTTTCTCAGAATCTACCAATTTAAGTAGTTATTACCTCAAAAGAAAGCACTTGATCCACTAAGTTTTTTTAGACCAAAACTAACTGTGTACCTCAATTAGAACGAAGGATATGATTGCTTCAATGAGAAAAATGTTGAAGAAATGAAACGTCAAATAGAATGTGCACTCATAACTTCCCTCAGAATCAATCAATTTGAATTGTTAAGAGCTGAAATGAAAGAGCTTGATCCATTGAGAGTTCTTAAGCCAAAACGAACTCCGTACCTCAATTATAACCAAAGATATGATTGCTTCAAAGAGCAAAAAATTGAAAAAAATCAAATAAATTTGAGAAAGGCGGAAGTTCAACGATTTATAGTACCTGATGACAAAACTGTACATCAATACCTTTCAGTTTAAAAAATGAAGGAAATTGACCGGATAGAATGGCCGGAATGACTGACTTTAGTTTTCATATTTTTTTTAATATATAGATTCCTATGTTGGAAATCATGCTGCTTTCCTTTGAATATTTTGCAGTTTTCCTATCAAGTCATCTTGGTTAGGATCCCATACACTGGAGTCATATTCTAACTGCTCTACTCTAACGAATTCTATGGAAAATTTGCTTCATAAATATTTAAACCTCGCTTCAAATTGCAACAAGTACTAATGACGATAACCATCACTCAACTTGAAGACGTCATCATACTATGGTGCGTGGTAATGACATATCGTGAGAAACAAGACTTATCAAGGTTGTATTTGCACCCTTGATCTGCCAAATCTTTACGAGAAACCACCTGGACTACAGACAGCTAAGAAAAGAAACTTGATTAAACCTTGAGAATCCTGCACATCGCCAGTTCTATGAGTTGTTATTGGAGAAGGTGGCATCCTCTCCTCAAAATCCAGCCGAAGAGGAAATTGTTATTAGAGAGTGTAGACAGTTATGATGGATGTGAAGACGGTTAAAGCAGTCAAACTGTAAAGTTTACTTCTTGCATTTTCATAATGAAAGTTTTTAGGATTAGACACAATTTTAATTGTAAAATTCTATAAAAGCTAGACAAGTCCAATAGTTTTATATTTCTGTTTTTTAAATATACAATACCGATATCGATAGCTGTAATCGCTTAAGTGCGGCCAGTATCCAGTATTCTGGAGATAGTGAGTTGTACCCCACCATCGGTAGTCCTGAAGATGGTTTTCCGTGGTTTTCCATTTTCACACCAGGCAAATGCTGGGGCTGTACCTTAATTAAGGCCACGGCCGCTTCCATCCCACTCCTAGCCCTATCCTTTCTGATTGTCGTCATAAGATTTATCTGCGTCGGTACGACGTAAAGCCAAATTGTGCTACATGTAGGAGTAGAGTGCTTGTCGGTTATCCGGAGGCCCCGGTTTCGATTCCCGGCCAGACCAGGGATTTTTACCTGGATTTGTGTTATGTTTCTACGTCCACTCGGCCTACGTCATTGCAGTTGAGAAACTATCTGACGGTGAAAGGCGGCCCATGTTTAGAAATACAAGAATAACGGCCGAGAGAATTCGTTGTGCTGACCACACGACAGCTTTCAATCCGCAGGTGTTCAGGCTGAGCAGCTGTCTTTTGGTAGGCCATGGTCCTTCGGGACTGTTGTACCATGAGGTTTGGGTTATGCGTGTCTATGCTACACACAACAAGCTACACTGTCTTCAGCTGTTTATGAAGATATTCAAAATTTAGACTTGTCTACATTTTAGACTCAACCATTCAGTAGCCTACTCTAGTAGAACAGGATTGGGTAGACTTTTGCACCTGCTCCCCAGTAACATTGCACACGTGTAAAGGCACAACATATTAAATCGTAGCAACCGGGGTAGACCAGTGGTGACTCGAATATTCTTGTGTTTTTCTACGTGTCGACACTTGACGTCACTCTCATTTAAGAATGACTGGGAGGTGTAGTTTTTGTATTTACTGCGCGGCTTTACACTTGCTGTCTAGCGGGAATTATGTTCAGCATTTATATGGTCAGATATTCTTTCCAATAATAATATCAGAACTTGCGCAGAACGTACACAGAATCTCAAGACAATCCTTACATACTGGTGTCGTGGCGAACACCACTGCGCAGTTATCTTAGCGGATTTCCAGAAGGCATTTGATTCAATGTACAGGAATACCCTTTTCTCCACCTTATGAGAACTAGGCATGGATATTCAGTGTCCCTCACTAGCAAGAACAGAGGAGGGGAAGCTTCTAGTGATCAGAAATTCCATAACATCACCTCCCCTTCCCTGCCGAGAAATGAAAGCTTTCTGGGTAATGTAGAAACAGAAGACCCATTTAAATCGGGCCTAAGTTGGTCCAAACGAAAATCAAAATATAATAGTCGTATGTCCTCAAGTACCATGCGCAGGTATTTTAATTTGACACAATTTAAGATACCTGCGTGCCAATTTCGACGTTCCATTTTACTCTACGAGAAAACCTCCTCTCTGTTGGCCGCTCATTGACTGGATTTTAATTTATATTACGGTAAATACGAAAAAGATCTTTTACAAGCCGACATCATATGACATGGAGGACTTTTTCTCACCCTTCATAAGCTGGAGTATCTCTGTTGGGTTTTAACTGAAAGTCTTAGAATCCAGAGGCCAACACTCTTCTACTGATCCACGGAAGGAGCTTTTCAGTCATGAACATTTAATGAAACGCTGTTACGAGAAAACATTACAGACGACAATTTCCAACTATTAATCTGGTAATAAGAGGAGTGCGACAGGTTTCGGCAGCCGGCACAACTCCTATCTTCGCCGCTAGATGGGGGCTTCATTCATTCCATTCCTGACCAGGTCGAATGACTGGAAACAGGCTGTAGATGTTCATGTTCAATTTGGTGATAGCTAAATAAAATGACCCGTGTGTTACAAAGTTATAATACAGTCATTCATTTCAACTACCCTACTCAGAATTGTTCTTGCTTTCGGTGATGGAAAATATGCAAATACATTCTGGAGGAAGACACAGTGAGAGACCACGTCTGTCTGCTCAGGCCTAGAGGGAGGGAGACGGTTCAAACTACCATTCTTCTTGCCTCAGGTGCAACAGTTACATGAGCGCATTATAGCGTAATAGGGAGAAATTATAATGAAGTTGCACCTACCTTAATGGTGTAGGTGTGGGAGGAGAAGGTGACTGCAAAGCTACGACTGGCAATATGCGCGCATGCGAAAGCAGTGCGTGGCCACCTATGATCTAGAAGACGTTTATTTACGGTACCATCGTGTGAGCTGGAGTATAATTACTAATCAATAAAAATATTAATTTGTGAACTACAGGATGACCCAAAAGTTTGTTAACATTTGACGAGGCAATACTTCACCGAATATTGGAGGTAGAGAGGTAATATGTCTAATTGACACACGTGATTGGCATGACATGAGGTTTTATTGATATCAAAATAAAGTACACAAAATGATCAACAGATGGCGCTGGACAGCAACACATCAGGTAAACATGGCAACACATGCTTGACATGACACAGGGTTTTATTGACACCAACAACGAGTGCACAAACAGGCCAACAGATGGCGCTGGACAGCAACATGTCAGTGATGCCGCATGAGACCCCTGCACGGTACAAAAGGAGCTGTCGCGAGAAGGGCGCCATAGTGAAACATTACTGTACTTTATTTTGCAAAGCCTAGCCGTCTCCGTACAGGCCATGAAGGCCCTTGGAGTGGTGGAAGGTAAAGGCTTCCACTATCCGTAACCTCGGCACTTGATAAGGTAGAGGGGTTAGCTCTACGCCCGGCCACCCTTGCCCCAAGGAATTAACCTGGTGCTCATTTTTGGTGTAGGCTGAGTGAACCTCAGGGCCGTGTGCACCTCCGGAAGTGGAAATCTCGGTTTTTAAATTTTACGACTTCCTGACGGGGATTCGAAACCACGTCCTTCCGGGCGAACCGAGCACGCCTTTACTGCCTCGGCCAGGCAGCCCCTGTACTTTATATTGGTGTCAATAAAACACCATGTCATGCCAATCATGTGTGTCAATTATTACCTCCAATATTCCGTCCAGTATTGCCCCGTCAAATGTGAACGAACTTTCGGGTCACTCTGTATTACTGTTAATGATGTTGATATCAGGTCAGTGTACTTAAACACATTAAAATAACCTCTCTAACACACCTGGCAGCAGTTGTATATCAATGTAGTTCTTCGGAGTAAGTATGCCATAGAATAAACTGAACACCTAAACTGTACTAAAATTAAAAACTATGTAGTACACCCGGACATCTCAGAAATGGTTCTCCTTTCTTCCCAACTTCAAGTCAATGCAAACACTATAACATAGAAACTACTTAATTCTGCTTCATCCCTGTTCACAGCTCCAGATTTCTACGACTACACACATTACTGCCGACAGCGCACAGCCTCACAATCTATCACTGCACACTACGATATCTCCAGTCCTTCAAATGAATGAAGCAGAACATATACAGAGTGTATCAAATGTTAAGGCACAACATAAGGGATAGAAGCAAAAACAACTATCGTTCTTAGTACAATCCGTGCCTTCATACTCTAATACCTTGCACCTCATCTTTATTAAGCACAATTAAGGAGGGAAGAATTTATGTAATGCGGGAAAATTAAAGATTCCCCAGTTTCATGAAACTAATAGGCCCGAGCTCAAAAGAGAGTGACAGTTCACTAAATGAGGTGAGATAGGATAATATCAGTAGTTTGACACAACGAAGTAGACGCAGTGTCAGACTCAATTACAGTACCGTGAACCACACACACCTGTCGGGAATTTCGTTCCTCTGGATCGCCTATGGAAGGAATAATAACCTTAAATTCTACTGCAGTCGTCCACTACCAGGGAATGCATGAACTAACTAGTGTAAATGTGGCATCGTTGTATTTGAGGGGGAAGGGTAGAAATAATTCAGGCTAAAAGGATTTAAAACTGACCACCGGTGGCACGCAGCAAGTAGAGGACTTTTAATTAAAAGGCTCCACCTGTGCGGTACAAGCGGTGATCACTTGTGAAAAGTCGATTGCCGCTTGCATGGAGCAAGGTGCCGTCGTCCAGCTCCTGCCTCCAGACCAGATAACAGGATGTCCATTACTTCAGCTCCGGGACTTGAGGCATCAGGATGATCAGTAACAATCAGACTGCAGTGAGAATTATTGAAGTGGTTGTAGATAGTTCCACAAGGATCTACTTCTTGACCAGTAATATTCATAACTTAAATATATTATTTACTGAGCCTCCGTGGCTCAGGCGGCAGTGCGCCGGCCTCTTACCGCTGGGTTCCGTGGTTCAAATCCCTGTCACTCCATGTGAGATTTGTGCTGGAAAAAGCGGAGGTGGGACAGGTTTTTCTCCGGGTACTCCGATTTTCCCTGCCATCTTTCATTCCAGCAACACTCTCCAATATAATTTCATTTCATTAATCCTGCATTAATCATTGCCCCAGAGGAGTGCGACAGGCTTCGGCAGCCGGCACGATTCCTATCCTCGCCGCTCGATGGGGGCTTCATTCATTCCGTTCCTGACCCGGTCGAATGACTGGAAAGAGGCTGTATATTTAAAAGAAAGTACTGTACTTGATGGTGTTATTCCCATACAAACGCCGAGTCTGCACACTGGAATTAATTTGTCCAGTTCTTAGAGTCCAAAAATTCATCGACTGTAAATGTAGCCTTCTTCGTATTTCATTGAGTCAGTGAAATCATAGCTCGTTTCCCGGTCACGAAAACCGCTAATCACGTGGCACTCAAATATCTGTAGGCCATCTGGGTGGGCAGGCGAAGGCTCTTAAGAATAGCTCACTTTCAGTAACTGTTTACTAAAATACCGTATAGAGAGTGTCAAGGTGCAATGCAAGCAAGGAAGAAAGAAAGAAGGATAAGAAGCAAGCAAGAAATTACATGTTTACTTCCTACTAATCATGTGATCACAAGATTGGTGTGGAATTTGAAGTAGAGGAACGTTTGTAATACATCTTATATTTTAAATTAATTAATGTAATTTTCTTTATATCCCACTAACTACTTTTACGGTTTTCGGAGACTCCGAGGTGCCGGAATTTAGTCGCGCAGGAGTTCTTTCCCGTCCCAGAAAATCTACCTGCACGAGGCTGACGTATTTGAACACTTTCAAATACCAGCGGACTAAGCCAGGATCGAACCTGCTAAGTTGGGGTCAGAAGACCAGCGCCTCAACCGTGTGAGCCACTCAACCCGGCCATCTTACATTATTTTTTTTATTTTTTTTTCTAGTTGCTTTACGTCGCACCGACACAGATAGGTCTTATGGCGACGATGGGATAGGAAAGGGCTAGGAGTGGAAAGGAAGCGACCGTGGCCTTAATTAAGGTACAGCCCCAGCATTTGCCTGGTGTGAAAATGGAAAACCACGGAAAACCATTTTCAGGGCTGCCGACAGTGGGGCTCGAACCTACTATCTCCCGAATACTGGATACTGGCCGCACTTAAGCGACTGCAGCTACCGAGCTCGGTATCTTACATTTTAACTTGACACCAACTCAGATAAGTAGGAGCTAGGACTGAGAAGAAAGAGGTCGTAATTAAAGTACAGTGTCCCTGGTGCGAAAATGGGTAAAAGACGGAAAACGATCTTCAGGATTGTTTGATGGGGGAAGGGTTCGAATCCGCCATCATCCAAATTCAGGCTAACAGCTACACGACTTGTACCATGCAGCCTACTCTGTCGGCATTGGCATAAACAATGATCCAGCGATTATCAGTAGATGTAGAGCAAATTAGCGCCAATCTCTTGAAGGAGGTAGAGCGTGGCTGCCTCTTAGCCGAGTTCGATCCCTGACCAGAGTAGGGATTTTATTTCTTAGCTCATAGAATTTAAATAATGTTTCGGTTTTTACGTTCCACTAACTTATGTTGACGGCTTTCGGAGCTGGCGAGGTGCCGGAATTTTATTCCTCAGGAGTTCTTTGTACGTGCCAGTAAATCTACCGAAACGATGCTGACATATTTGAGCACCTTCAAATGCCACCAGACTGAGTCAATTTGGGTTCAGAAGGTCATCATCTCAACCATTTGAGCCATTCAGCCCGGCGCTCAGGGACTGAAGACCTGTTGTTATGAACCCGATGTAGAATATAAAGTAATACATCTGAGGATGTCAGTATCTGGAGATCATTTGGATGGACAGCAGTCGCCTTGGCAGACCTATGCAATAATGAAATTTTGCACCATGGGTTTTCTTGTTTAAAAAACAAATTAGCAGCAATCTATATTATGTACGGTACTTAATACGCTAACGTGTACGTTTAACAAAACTCAGGCTCCTAAACCAGAGGGAATTAGAAGGTGCGGTTTGTATCAAAATCTTCCAAATCGTCTCAATAGTACAGGAAATATCTTGCATTTCTTGAAAAGTCAACGTAAATATATTTATTTTCAAGATCAAATCATTAACTGATCACTCCAATAATAATTGCGTGTGAAGGCTTACCCTATCCCGAACACATTCTGTACTTATCAGGTTGCTAAGCAACCAACACTTAGCCATAGAGTTTACACTTCATCTGATGATGGAAAAATACTATTCTCTGCTAGACTCTTTGATTCTCTGACCTTCCCCAGCTTCTGAATATCCTCAACAGGTGGCAGCACGTCCCTAATAACTTAAAAGCTGCTAAGAGAAAGTAGTATACGCACGTAAAATCAGGAAGGTAAAGTCGACTAGCCTTCTGTATGACCACTATCTCTTGCACTAAATCGGGCATGATCTTTCGAAAATGTTGAGATCCATGATAAGGCCGAATGGTGGAAGCACAGAGAATCTTGTTCGGAAACAAGTGTTATAAACTAAATTACGAATGAATCAGTTATTATTTACCGGTATGAAATGTCCATAAAACTATTGGAAGGGGCAGGCAAAACAATATGACTGCGACAGACTTATCAACCTATATGCAAAGGAAGTTTACTTTACTTGCCCTGGGAAGAACCTTCGTTATGTGCTTAACGATAAAAACATAATTTAGCATTCGGAAGCCTGGACGTCGTGGTGTGGGGAGCCAGAGGCCATCTGCCCCACGTACGAGGGAGAGAGGTGTCACCATTCTTCTCAGTGTGAGATAAAAGTTAACGTTCGGAACATTGGACCGTGGAATCGAGCCAGATATTATAGAATCATTATTTGGGAAGTTGGCCATGAAATTTATCGCCAGAATTACGTTGAAACCGGGTTTAATAGAACATCATTCAGGTACAGGTCTTGCGATAACTGGACAGTGCGATTCTTCACATTAATATGAGAACGGATTGCCGTTTGAAACAAATTGAGTATTTTTATATTCAATGGATGAAATTCGATAAAAGAATAGCAATGCACAATAGAATTAAAATTTTATGTATTCCTTATGACCCAGTAAATTTTAAAACTTGAAATTCACAGAACGAAATAATGTCGCACTAATGCAGGTTGAAACTTAGGCAGTGCTCGGAGAGAAGGTGAGGCAGCAGCTATGGCTGGGAACATAGTTGCTGAAGTCTTCTGGTAGTGCTCGGAGAGTAGGTGAGGCAGCAGCTATGCGTGGGAACATAGTTGCTGTAGTCTTCTGGCAGTGTTAGGAGAGTAGGTGAGGCAGCAGCTATGGCTGGGAACATAGTTGCTGAAGTCTTCTGGCAGTGTTAGGAGAGTAGGTGAGGCAGCAGCTATGCGTGGGAACATAGTTGCTGAAGTCTTCTGGTAGTGCTCGGAGAGTAGGTGAGGCAGCAGCTATGCGTGGGAACATAGTTGCTGAAGTCTTCTGGCAGTGTTAGGAGAGTAGGTGAGGCAGCAGCTATGCGTGGGAACATAGTTGCTGAAGTCTTCTGCTAGTGCTCGGAGAGTAGGTGAGGCAGCAGCTATGCCTGGCAACATAGTTGCTGAAGTCTTCTGGCAGTGCTAGGAGAGTAGGTGAGGCAGCAGCTATGCGTGGGAACATAGTTGCTGTAGTCTTCTGGCAGTGCTAGGAGAGTAGGTGAGGCAGCAGCTATGCCTGGCAACATAGTTGCTGAAGTCTTCTGGCAGTGCTAGGAGAGTAGGTGAGGCAGCAGCTATGCCTGGCAACATAGTTGCTGAAGTCTTCTGGCAGTGCTAGGAGAGTAGGTGAGGCAGCAGCTATGCCTGGCAACATAGTTGCTGAAGTCTTCTGGCAGTGCTAGGAGAGTAGGTGAGGCAGCAGCTATGCGTGGGAACATAGTTGCTGTAGTCTTCTGGCAGTGTTAGGAGAGTAGGTGAGGCAGCAGCTATGCGTGGGAACATAGTTGCTGTAGTCTTCTGGCAGTGCTAGGAGAGTAGGTGAGGCAGCAGCTATGCCTGGCAACATAGTTGCTGAAGTCTTCTGGCAGTGCTAGGAGAGTAGGTGAGGCAGCAGCTATGCGTGGGAACATAGTTGCTGTAGTCTTCTGGCAGTGTTAGGAGAGTAGGTGAGGCAGCAGCTATGCGTGGGAACATAGTTGCTGTAGTCTTCTGGCAGTGTTAGGAGAGTAGGTGAGGCAGCAGCTATGCGTGGGAACATAGTTGCTGTAGTCTTCTGGCAGTGTTAGGAGGATAGGTCAGATAGCATCTATGCCTGGGAACATAGTTGCTGTAGTCTTCTGGCAGTGCTAGGAGGGTAGGCGAGGCAGCAGCTATGTATGAGAACATAGTTGCTGTAGTCTTCTGGCAGTGCGGTTTGAACCCTCTAGACGGTCTATAAATCTAGACCAATGTTTCTCAACAGCCAGGTCCTGAAGTCAATTATACCAGGTCATCAGATAATTCTCCTGGAATTTGTCATATTATATTTCTAAACATTTTTCATAAATAAGTATTTTCAAAATACCTGTCTCACCAATTACCAGGGAAGTATGAATAATTTATTTTCACTTCCATAAAATATTAAGGCAGTGTTTATTCCATTCTCGATCTTGACGAGTTCACATTGCAGTGCTTGTTTTGAAGCTCGCGTGTCACGATTGTTTAAAAGTAATAGGTATACGGATTTTTAATGCCAATATTAAAAAAAGACAAGGGACTTAGCTGAATTTCGGAATTAAGAACTGTGACGCAACAACTATTGATCATCCACTTCAAATCCAGGATAAGTAAAACGAGATAATATCTACCAGCGCGCAGAAGATTGAACATTACATTATTGAAATCGCACTTTAACCATCGTCATTTTGCTCTCCTTCTGCTTCTCTTACCCTCCATGGCGGAGTTCATAATTCTCCTCATATGACCCCACGACCGAATTTTGTTATTACGAACAGTTTCATCCATGGACTTTACTTATAACTAAGCCTTCATCTCCTCATTCCGAGTACCCTCCTGCCATTTTTCTCACCTGTTTGTACCAGTGATCCTTCTCGTTACTTTCATGTATAACTTTGAACAATATATCGTGACTCCACCCAGCCCTCTCTCCCATACAACAAAGTTGGTCTGACAACAGACCGATCTAAAGATAGTTTCATGCGGCAGCAGTTTTATTAAAGAATACCATTGATCGCAACTACGATCGCACTGCATTAGCTTTGTTGCTCCTTGATCTAATCGCACTTTGTATACTACATACTGGGAGAGTACACATAATAAATACTCTACTTGAAATAATCTACCTGTTCCAGTTTCGAATTCCTTACCTTACATTCAGTCCCCATAGATTTGTTCACGACTGTCATCACTGTAGTCTTAGAAATATAAGATACCTGTACTTTCTGCGTTAGAAACTCCCACTGCTGCTGGAGGATGTACCGTTGCACGATCGTTTGACGATGTGGTTGCAACAGAATGGAGCTCCACCACATTCGACTTTGCCCGTTCGTAACCATCTGAACGAGGAACTTCCAGGAAAATGGATAGGACGAGGAGGCCCTGTTTCTTGGCCCGCCATATCACCGGATTTAATGCCGCTAAGACTTCTTCGTGTGAGGATATTTGAAGAACGTCGTTTACACACAATCTCCGGAAAACCCGACCAGCTCCGGCAACTCATGACGGACGCCTGCTGAGCAATTACACCTGGAATGCTTCAGCGCGCAAGACGATCTACTGGACACCGGGCCCGAATGTACATAAACCAAAACGGTCATCACATCGAGAATTTACTGCGATAAAACATTGTCAGGGCTGTTGGGATCCTATTATTTCCGGTCTGTTTGTGTCCAGCACAAATATCACACGAAGTCATCCAGATTTTGAGACCAAAACTCAGCAGTAAAATTCTAGCTCATAAGAAAATCAAGTTTAAATCCACGTGAGATTGTTTGAAACAGTGAAACAGTACACAATAAATTTTGTGAATGCAAGTCAGAAGTGAAGTGAGCTTAAACCTGCTTAGTGGTAGATTTACCGAACACGTAATTAAAATGTTGTTATTATTATTATTATTATTATTATTATTATTATTATTATTATTATTTACTTAGCATACAAGCGTTGTAAAATTACCTCGCTGTAACGAAGCAGTCTAGATGATTAGCACAAAAGACTTTAGAAGAATTAGCTATTGTCATTAGAATCATATTTTCATCAGACAGATTGACGGGTACATCCAAAAAGCTCTGGATGAAGCAAGGACAAAGAGGTGGTGTTAAGATTCAAGGAGAGATAATAGATACAATTCGTTTTGCTGACGACACAGCAATAATAGCGGAGAGTGAAGAACAATTAACGACAATGGTGGACGTAATGGACAGTACTTATACAAATGCATATAACATGAAAATAAATTCAGACAAAACAAAAGCAATGGTGATAAGTTAGCAACAAAGAAAAATAAAGATAGCTTTGCGTGGGAAACAGCTTAGTAACGTTGAAGAGCTTTCTTAATTAGGAAGCAAAATAACGGATGGTAATCAAAGGGAGAGAGATCTGGTCAGCAGAGTTAAGCAGGCAAAGATACGAGTAAAAGGTAAGGGTGTACTCTGCCCGAAGGCAGGTCCGAACCTCCGCAGAAATGTACCTGAGCCGGATTTTTCTACGATAGGGTGGCCAGTTTCTTTCCACTTCTCCATCCCCTTACCCCCCAGCAAGAGCGCGTGGCAATCCATCCAACTCTTGTTGCTTAGCTTCGGAGATCTCACGGCTACGGCCGTTACCAAGCAAAGATAGCCTTCAATAGAAAGAGAAAGCTCTTCACATCTAACAAAAATATCAGTTTAAAACTGAGGAAACAATTAGTTAAGGCACGTGTATGGAACGTATTTCTGTACGAAAGTGAGACCTGGACACTAGGTGTGGCAAAGAGGAGGAGGATAAGAAGCTTTTGAACAATGGTGCTATATACGAATACTGAAAACTCCTTGGACAGATAGCGTTACTAATGAGGAAGTAATGGAAAGAGTTAGAGAAACCCCGAGTTTGTCTAGGAACATGAGGAAAGGAAGAAATAGATTATAGATTATAAATTATATTATAATGTGATATAATCAGCCCTTCCTGTAAGGATCTGTGGAAGAAAGAAATTGCAAGGGAAGGCCTAGACTGGAAAATATTGGTCAACAGATGGAGGAGCTGGGATTCCAATCTTATGTAGAACTGGAGAGAATGACACAAAACCGAAACCTTTGGAGAGCTGCTGCCAACAACCTTAGGGTTGTAAACTTTAGTAGTAAAACATGTACGTAAAAAACTCGGCTCTATTGACCGCGGCCTTCCGGTGTTGCAACATTACCAGCTCTCATCTGCACGCTGTTGAATGAACCCACGTCACATTTCCAATTACCTTCAGATCTCCGGGCGTACTTACCTGTCAAAGTGACTCGCACAGAACGCAAGGATATTTCATTAAATGAGACAGGCAGAGTTTAATCCAGAAATAAAGTGAATTGCTCTAGCCTCCAGCTACCATCATCGTCACTTAATTGCCTATCAAATAAAAGTAAACGTACTCACGTAAGATTGGTTCCTAAAAATGTTAATATGGCTGACTTAAGTACGGCACATCACTGCTGCCAACCTGACTAGTTACACACTAAAACTGGTTTTTCTTTTTTGTTTTCTTTCTTTGCATCCGCTTTACGTCGTACTGACACAGACAGGTCTAATGCCGACGATGGGATAGGAAAGGGCTATGAGTAGGAAGGTAGCGGCCGTGACTATAATTAAGGTACAGTGTCTAGTGTGAAATTCGGAAACCACGGAAAACCATCTCCAGGGCTGTCGACAGTGGGATTGGAACCCACTATCTCCGGAATACAAGCTCACAGTTGCGCGACACTAACCACATGGCCAACTCGCTCGGTTAAGTTATCTCGTCTTGATATAATTTGCTTAGTAAGATTTTCGACTCCATTGCACGCTTTTTGTGTTTGTTGGCGGGAATAACAAGTCGAGCACCTTTCTTAGAATTCACCATCCCTCGCTTTACTTATTGAATAATAACGTACAAAATCAAATACAACCTGTGACAACAAAGTTAGGTCAATAGTCGTGTACTATCAACATAAATGAACCTTACTGTCCTTCGAAATAGTCACGGCGCACTGCTGAGATAGGCGATACATGCCCTGGAAACTTTGCAAGAAGGATTCCTTTGGGATGGTGTTCAAAAGCCTTGTCACGTTTCGTTGGATGTCAGGAATATCGTCAAATCCCTTTCCTTTCAAAGCGGGTTTGACTCTTCAGAATAGGAAGAAGACTGTAGGATTGAGATCTGGCGAGTATGGGGGAAATTCAAGTTGCAACACCCCCTTTTCTGCCATGAACTGTTTGAAGATATTGGCTGTGTGTGGGCGAGCGTTGTCATGGACAAAAAACTATGAACTTTGTTGTGCGTACTGGGGTCGTACTCTGCGTAGATGTTTCATGAAACGGGTCAAAATTTCAAACGTACCGTGCAGCATTCAACGTCGTTCCCTAAGGTAGAAATTCCTTGTGGATAATGCCTTGACTATCGACTCACGGTTAATCTGCAGTTCATCTGCTATCATGCGCACAGTTAATCGCCGATCGTTCGTGATTAATGTCCTCAAAACCGGCAGAGTTAGTCGGATTTTTGAAGGGCGGAAAAAAGTCCTTTCGCCACTCCATGTCGTACGATATCGGCATGTATAAGATCTCAGGTGACACATTTGGTGTTTACCCGACAAAATTCATTAAATCTCGGCCACAAACGCCCAAGAGAGATCCGGTTCAATCTGTCTGCCATCTAGTAGGCCTACAGTAAAACGGAACGTCGAAATTGACGAGCAGACAGCCAGATGGCGTCGAATTAAAATGTCTGCACACGGTAGCTGAGGCCACAGGATTATTATTATTAATGTCCTCACTTTCTCAATGGTTTCGTCACTGACGGCAGTCGCCGGTCTTCCCGTACGGGGGTTGCCAGAAAGACCCTCTCGGCCTCCACAAGAACGCGCGAACCACTCGTACACACACTTCAAGGACAGTGCTTGATCTTCGTAAACACGTACCAGCATCGCATGCGTTTCTTCCGGTGTCTTTCCAAGCTTAAAACAAAACTGTACATTGATCTTTTGGTCGTACATGTTCCTGTTCGCAGTTCAGAACCAACGCACTAAACACGCATTGTGTCAAACAGGTCTTACACGGCACACACATGATGCTCAACTGAACAGCGTTGGGAGCAGGTGGTTAAAACCTGCTGCTACGCCCGTGCATCGTTGCGTGTCGCCAGTGTTGCCGGATCGACCGTTCTACCTTAATTGACCAAAATGTTTTGTCACAGGTTGTATATACAAAGAATACCGCCATGAAATCAAAAATAACATTTGAACATTATCCTCCTGTTAGGTTAGGTTAACCATGAACTATTACTAAAATAGCTGCCTCTGTAGATCAGCGGTAGAGTATCGGCCTCCGGATCCCAAGACAGCGGGTTCAAACCCGGCAGAGGTAGTCGGATTTTTGAAGGGCGGAAAAAAGTCCATTCGACACTCCATGTACGATGTCGGCATGTAAAAGATCTCTGGTGACACATTTGGTGTTTACCCGACAAAATTAATTAAATCTCAGCCACAGACGCCCAAGAGAGTTTCGGTTTACTCGGCCTGCCATCTAGTGGAAAAAACGGAACGTCGAATTTGACGAGCAGACAGCCAGATGGCGTCAAATTGAAATGTCTGCACACGGTAGCTGAGGCCATACGATTATTATTATTACTAAAATGTTTTCATTCTTCCCCTGAAGGGGGACGCGGGCCTCTTAGACGGTAAGACTGTCTCTCAGGCCGGGAGATTTGTTACGGTGAAGGAGATGCTCGGAAAAGATGAGGCGGTTGGCGGCCGTGGCCTATACAAGAAACTGTTCCTACATTCGCCTTAATGCAGGAAAATGGAAAACCACGGAAAACCATTCTCAGGACAGCCGACGGTATCGGCCAACCATGAGGTCCATCCCTGTCCCATCTCCCGAATGCGGAGGCGTAGAGTCACGGTAGAGTCGTGGGCACACATCCTCTGCACGGTTGGCCGGTCAGAGTGCAGAGCGGCCACGGACCAGGCGTGGCCACTTATGGGCCAAGACCCACTCTGCATCTACCAACGAACCATGAAAATAAAACTTCCATTATCAAATAAACGTATCACAAATCACAGAAAGAAGATTAAAATTTAGCAATTCTAGTTAGGCTTGTTGCTTCACATTTTTATAGTCCTCATCGTCCAAAATTTTTGAGTCTGAGGGTGAGTGATGATCATGATCAGGTAAGGAGAGGTGAAACACGGTGTCGGCACATGGCCTACTCCTGTCGAATAATACCACGGGGTGTGTTCAAGGCTTAACGATCTCATCTGACGGTCGAATTACTATCAATCTCAAGAGTGTCTTATTCCCTCACTCAGCTTGATCACTGTGGAGAAGTTTGGAATTGAATCCAGGCTTTTGGCACACAATCTGCTGATTAGAAATTGTATATCACCACCTCTCCTACCAACATTCCGATCCCGATTTATTTTCGACCAACGGGGCTCAAACCAGCGAACCACGGTGTCAGGACTTGACGCCTTACCAATTATTGTCACCAGGCGGAGATTTTGACCTGAAAGGTAATTTCCCTTTGGATTAGACTCCCCGCAAAATGCAATGTCCCATCTCTACGATCACAATATCAACTGCTACGAAATTACCAGGATTCTTCTTCTATGCCCTTTCTCATTTAAAGGTGGTAGATCTCCTCCAGTACTTCCTGCCTTGGACCGTAGATCTCCATCTTAGTTTTAGTCCCCCCCACCCCAATGTTGGTTCACCCTCTAATTGGTGAACCACATACTTGATAAACACCCAGTCCCCAAGCCAGAGGATTTAACTATGCAGGTAATCAAAATCCTGTTTGCCAATTTCAAATTCCTTATTCCTAATCCATGAACATTAATGGGCTTATTTATCTCCTTAGCACTAACTTCACAAAGACTTCCTTCATGGAGTATTCTGAATATATCCCAGATTCAACCCTTGTCAAATCGTCTGTTTCTCTTCTTGAAAAGTAGTAGATGTTATCCTCGTTCGTGAAACAGCTCGCCTACACATGGCTCCCTTGACTGTGTACAATGTGACTGAAAGTAGATTGGATTTCGGTACGTCTCATTCCAAGAAGAGATTGGAGAATACAAATTTCTGAGCAGAATAGCAGTCTCACAGTTCTCTTTAATTGGCTCGCTCCACAATCGGACGAGTGTCCGGGGCGCCCTGCCTCATCACGTGAGATTGGTCTTTGGAAAGGCGCCTCCTCACACCTCCGCCTTATCGAGCGTCTAAATCCCAGCCCTTTTCTTTCTTTCGATTCATTCAAGTACATTTTAAATGCGTGGATTTCGTCATTCCAGAATTCACCTCACAGAAGCTCTTTCTGTTAATTGAGCACTAATTACTGCTGCAGAGAACGGGACCTCGCACACAACTACGTCAGTTTTCATCCTGAGCTGTACATGCTACCAAGCCAATTCCTATGTAATTGCAGTTCGTCGACCCGAAAACATGTATTCAAAATTCTGTGAATGAGCGTTCTTACATTTCACAGTAAGGGAGAATTCTCAAAGATCTCTACCTCGTTTTCTGAAATCCTTCTCACAGAGTATCCAGATAATCTGAAGTGAGTTTAACTCTTAACAGGAATTCACTAATAGGATAATATTAAACATTCCTATTAAGAAAAGTATATTTATAACAATAAAAATAAAAACAATAATAATAATAACAATATTTTTGATAGTGGTTTTACATCGCACCGACACAGATAGGTCTTACGGCGACGATGGGATAGGAAAGGCCTAGGAGTTGGAAGGAAGTGGCCGTGGCCTTAATTAAGGTACAGCCCCAGCATTTGCGTGGTGTGAAAATGGGAAACCACGGAAAACCATCTTCAGAGCTGCCGACAGTCGGATTCGAACCCACTATCTCCCGGATGGAAGCTCAAAGCCGCGCACCTCTAACCGCACGGCCAACTCTCTCGGTAGTAATAATAAATATAATAATAACAATAATAATAATAATAATAATAATAATAATAATAATAATAATAGAAGGTATAAATACTACTGGAAAACAATGGATATAAGAATGCAGGAAGCAACACAGCGAATTCTTGCAGAGATTTAGAGAGGAGGAGAAAAAAGGGAAGCCGTCGTCCTGCCCCGCGGTGTAGGGGGCAACGCGTCCGCCTGTCACGCGGCGGTCCAGAGTTCGATTCCCGACTGAGTCAGGGGTTTTTAATTGTAAATGATTAATATCCCTGGCCTCGGGACTGGGTGTTTGTGTCGTCCTTAACGTTCCTTCCCTCACATTCAACACTCTACACTGCCTTCATTCCAATTACACGCAGGTTCACATCACATGGTACAAGTAGGGGCAAAAGTCTTCCATAGGTTGACGCCGCGAACAAAAAGCATTTTTTTAAAAGAGGAAAGCTCTCAGAGCCAACTAATAAGTTTAAACGCGCTCTTTAATTCAGAATAACGAAGAAACAAATAAGGAAAGAAGAAGAAGAAACCTGATTTTATTTTCCAAACCTAGATATTGGAGACTATGTTACTTCCCCCAGCTGGGCACCATGAGCAGGAGTTTATTAGCTCGAGAGTAGCTAATACCTTCCAATTCCACCTGTAACCTTTAAAACTTGGGCTACCCATCCATTCAGTGACCACGGCAAATGTTGTCTAACATCGCAGATCTCACGGGATCCGTTATTTTAGCATGGCAACAAGAAGAAGAATGTGGCAATCGTGTGTGTAACATTTACAGATGACGTTACGATTGTTTTCATTCCACTGGTACAGCAGTAACTCAGCCTAATAAACTCACAAGCGGTCGTGGCCACTCTCCAGTTCTCCTTTGAGAAAACGGAGTTCATAACAAACACAAAGCCAGCGCTCAGGGAGCTAGCGGTAGAGCACAGGAGAATAAAGCAGGCCAGAAAGTTCAAGCACGCCTAGGCGAGTGGAAATGACCAGAGACTATGTCACGGGCACAGTTAGATTTTGTAATATAATATTGATAATAATATACACCATTAATGAGGGAAGCGACTGGGGATTTCAGAGGGCTTCGTAGCAGGTACAGGATAATAAATAAGTAAAGAATAGTCTCAAGTACCACATTTATGTTAGAACGTATATTTTAAAACTTAAAGTAACAACATTATGCAAAAGAAAGGAGAGGACCCGAATTAACAACCATAAACAGAGAGTAAGAAAAGATCAACAATCAAATGGAGTAACAACCACGACAACAATCGTTTTCAGTAAGGAATTCGAGTCACATTTACAACATTGAAAAAAGTTATATAACCCAGAACCGCAGTATTCTAAGTTTAAATTATAAGATCAGTCTACAAAGAATATAAATGCAATGATACAGAGATCTGAAATAATGTAACAAGACACAGAACCCTAACTGAAAGAGGGAAACAAGGCGAGGACCAGGTGCATGACAGAAGGAATTGGCAAGCGCAATACTTTATTAGAAATGTTTGTGAAATCATGAAGACTAGTTCACAGATGATAAAGTTAATAGCCGTAGATAAATGACCTTAATGTTCCTTTCATACTGATAATGGAAAAGTTCAGATATAAAAAATGAGATTTAGAAAAGGAACATGAAAATGATAACCACGGCCAAAATAACGTTCCAAAACATATCCTGAAGGGCTTTGGGAACTAAGTCCCGAAATAAAGGGCTTGAAAAGACACGTTTCTCACCCAATATCTCGTTGGTAAAATTCAGATGGTCTGGAGGAAAATATGATCATGTAAAACACGCGACGAGCGTAGGTTCCTCCACTAGACCGGAGTGGAGAGCAGACTGAATTCCATATAGAGTGGATGTTCCTTTTATACATACTGGGTGAGAAAAGACGAGAACATATCTATAATCAAGATTGTTCCAGAAGGTGACGTCAAATTGACGTCAGAATCACGTGGCAAACCGCTGAGATGAAGAGCTGAGTGTTCAGAATTGTAAAGGCAGCAGGCGATGGCGGGTGAAAACGGCGATCCGGAGCGTAGAAAATCGCGGCTAGGTAGTATTTTCTTCAATTTTCTTGTATATTGGCGGGAAAATATTACAACTATCACTGTCCTTCAACACCAAACTCAGGCACTACACCACCTGAGGCGCTGTGTGTAGTGGAATGATTCGTCATGAAGAAGAGAGCTTTGGGTGGAAAAGCTAGACACCGAGGAAAGGAAATTCCTGAGAAAAGTCTTGGGTTCGATGAAAGGAAACATTGACTACAGAAAAGGCCACAAATATGAGCTATATTCGCGCGTGCAAAAGGTAACGGACACCATTCGAGGGTGGAGCATCGCTTTCCGTGGTCAACGGACACGATAGATTGTCCAACCGGATCCTTGGGTACTTTGGATCAGAAGACCAAAGTAGTGCGCTTCACCGAAGTGGAAACGACTTGCAAGAATTGGGCGTCACACGTGATCCCCTGAAACGCAGACTGAAAAGAGGGAGGAAGGTAACCGAAAACGTATGTAATATTACTGGGCAAAGGTTAATGATCGTGAAAAGAGTAGAAATGGCGTGGTTCATAGCTGACGGAATCCAAACTAAAAGAAAAACCAGTAATAATTCTATTATTTAATCATTCTAGTTCCAAATTCTTATACTTTTAAGAATAATTCGATTGTATACCACTTTAAATTGTAAATAAGTGAATTACCCTGATGATGATGATGATGAGGAGGAGGAGGAGGAGGAGGAGGATGAGGATGATGATAACGAAATGCAGGACATTAAGGAAGATCATAAGTAATAGATGGGTTCATGGGCAGGTACGACTGAAATGTAATGAATAGGTATAGAGAAGGATAGAACCAATCACAGCACCGATTAGGAACAAATAACTACTATTCCACGGACACATTTTCAGGTGACCGACTGACAAAACGAATTCGGAATTTCATCAAACCGAGGTCAACAACGCCGAGGTATTTCCAGGAATTTCAATAGGAGCTGAGAGGTATCGGTACCCCAGAAGGTAAAATTAATGACAGGGTCAAATTTAGACAGATCGTAAAGAGGAAATCAGACCCAGAAGACAGATTGGATCTCTACGCGAAGGGCGCAAGAATTTCTGGAAGGATGTCAAATCCGGGAGAACAACAAGTTATAGACCAAAAAGGAGAAACCCATTGCGCAACAACCGTGAAGGGCCATGGCCTACCAAGCAACTGCTACTCAGGTGGGAGGCCTGCAGATTAGGAGGTGCAGTGTTGTCAGCACGACAAATCCCGTCGGTCGTTATTCTTGGTTTTTTGACGGAGACCACAGTCTCACCGTCAGATAGCTCCTAAAATGTAATCACGTAGGATAAGTGGGCCTCGGACCAGGCATCAGATCTAGGTAAAAATCCCTGACCTGGCCGGGAATCGACCCGGGGGCCTCCATGTAGGAGGAAGATACGCTATCCCTACAGTATACCGCGGGGCCGCCACAAGATAAAGACTCTGAAATTAAATTGGTTGCTATCGCGCAGTCCATAGAGATGAGCTCGTTACAATAATAATAATAATAATAATAATAATAATAATAATAATAATAATAATAATAATAATAATAATAATAATAATAATGTGTAACTAGGCAACACACCGTCCTTTGAGAGGGGAAAATGTTTAACTCGTCGAAGTACGGAGGATATCGAAGAAGTGTCACGAAGGCCAGACTCCCTAGGCTTCTTAATTTAATAGGGCTATAATGGAAAGACAACAAGAGTTAATCAAAACAGGTGAGGGAGGAATTATGAAAGTGAGGAAGTTACGACAAGTAGGTGAAAGTAAAGCCAATTAGCCAGGGGGCTCATAGTCATCAAAATGACAGCCCCTGTGGGATTTGACCTCCTTGTTCTTCAGGCAGAGGATGTATTCTATCGCCCCAACTGCGACATAATAATAATAATAATAATAATAATAATAATAATAATAATAATAATAATAATAATAATAATAATAATAATAATAATAATAATAATAATAATAATAATAATAATAATAATAAATGATGCTGTTGTCGTTCTAATTAGTAGATGCGTTAATAAAGGCTGAAACTTCGAATTACAATAATGACCTTTTGGAGTTCTTAGGTATGTTCGCAGCCAACGTCACTGACGTCCTCGACGTGGTCGTCGACGAAACGTAAAGGGAGTGAGTCTATCAAAACATTAGGTATTTATTACTTCGGTATAGTTCTTAATTGAGGCCGAACTATTATGCTTTGTGAAATTTTGGTCATCTATGTAAAACAATAACGAGGAAACTGGTGGACTCCTGTTCCGAGTCACTCATTTTGTCGTGCTGTGTACAGCCTATGTAACAACGGTAGCATGCAGCAATGTGCTGGACATCCTGCCGAGTTCTATTGCAATCAGCTGTGCCCAGCACAAACGGTTCCTTCGTTAGTGCAACCGTGATAAATAATTAGATCTAGAATTTTTAGGCAGTGATAGGTTAGAATGTCCGCCTCTGTGATGTAGTAGTTAGTATGATTAGCTGCCACCCCCGGAGGCCCGGGTTCAATTCCCGGCTCTGCCACGAAATTTGAAAAGTGGTAGTAGGGCTGGAGCGGGGTTCACTCCGCCTCGGAATTTCAAATGAGTAAAGGTGGGTTCGATTCCCATCTCAGCCATCCTGGAAGTGGTTTCCCTTGGTTTCCCACTTCTCCTCCAGGCAAATGCCGGAATGGTACCTAACTTAAGGCCATGACCGTTTCTTTCCCTCTTCCTTGTCTATCTCTTCCAATCTACCCATCCCCCCAACAAGGCCCTTTGTCAACATAGCAGGTGAGGCCGCCTCGACGAGTTACTAGTCATTCTCCCCAGTTGTATCACTTGACCCAATATCTCACGCACCAGGACACTGTCCTTGAGGCGGTAGAGGTGGCATCCCTTTCTGAGTCCGAGGGAAAACCAGTCCTGGAGGGTAAACAGATTAAGAAATAAAGAATAGGTTTCGTCGCCATAAGACCTCTCTGTGTTGGTACGACGTAAAGCAAATAGCAAAAAAAAAAAAAATTAGGTTATAATACAAACCAATTTGGTTAGTAGTAAATGTCATACGGTCCGCTGTTCCATAATGTAGCGAAAGTAACATAAATGCTAGGAGTTCTGATAGATAGGCCGTACCACTAATGATTATGCAAACCTCATTGCATAACCGTAGTGTACGCTCTCGTACTGTATACTTGTTACTCGATTCAGTAACTTTGCATTCTACCCTATCACCGCCTAAATGTCCGGCTCCATGGCTAAATGGTTAGCGTGATGGCTTTGATCACAGTGGTCCCGGGGTCGATTCCTGGCAGGGTCGGGAATTGAACCCATCATTGGTTAATTTCGCTGGCACGGAGTCTGGGTGTATGTGGCGTCTTCATCATCATTTCATCCTCATCACGACGCACAGGTCGCCTACGGGAGTCAAATCAAAAAACCTGTATTTGGCGAGGCGAACTTGTCCCCGGACATTCCCAGCACTAAAATCCATACGCCATTTCATTTTACCGCCAAAATATCCGGGCTGTCTAAATAAGAGTTTCACTGGAAGTGAGAGAGAAGAATTCACAGAAATAAGATATTACAAGATGTGGGAGGGTACCGAAGACGTCACGATTCACAGTTCTACTCCCGTATTTAGAATAAAATACCCCCACCCCCACTTTCGGATCACCTGAAACTGGGGAGGGAGTAATCATTTATTGTAATCAATAACATTATTGGCCTTACGTCTCACTAACTACTTTTTAAAGTTTTTGGAGACGCCGAGGTGCCGGAATTTAGTCCCGAAAGAATTATTTTATGTGCCAGTAAATCTACTGACAGTAGGCTTGCGTATTTGAGAGTCTACAAATACCACCGGACTGAGCGAGGATCGAACCTGGCAAGTTGGGGTCAGAAGGTCAGCGCTTCAACTGTCTGAGCCACTCAGCCCGTTATTTTTATTGTAACACAAAATGTGTTTTGATACATGTATTATTTTCCTTATTAATATTTATCTATTACTACATTAAAAATACAGTTACTGAATAACTATTTCAATCTAATTTCTAAATTGTAGTTCTTTCTTTTTTAAAGTGTATTTATGTATTTTGTCCTATATTTTAATAGAGTCGTATAGTCTATGATAAATATGTATCTTACACTCCCTAAGATCATCAGTCATTATAGAGTTATCCCACAATTATTACAACATACATTTTGAATGAATTGAATGAATGAGTGCCTATATGAAATGGTGAGTGAATGATTTCATGGCTGAATCATGTTCATGTATGAATGAATTAATAAACACTCTACTCACCCAGTCGCGAATAACAACCAACTTGTGTACTCCTATATACAAGAGCTTCCTGACTGTGCTAGAAGAAGGAAGGTACCTTTCTATGGGCATGTGGCAAGACTGTCTCCCAACAGGCTGGCCATGACCAATCGCCCGTTGACGAAACAAAACAGTCCGTACCACATGGATGACCGAGATAGAGGAGGACATAAAAGAACTGGGATTAGCAGACTTACAAATTGCCAAATACGTCATCCTCCAGTCAGTAGATTTACTGGCACGGGAAAGAACTCCTGCGGGAAGAAATTCCCGCATCTCGACGTCTTCAAAAATCTTAAAACTAGTTAGTGGGACGTAAAGCAAAGAGCATTATTATTATTACTATTATTATTACTATCTAAAAAGCAGGCATTGGGAAAGATCGTGAAGAAAGTCCGTAATTTCAGTGAAAATCACTCAAGACGAAAGGTACTCCCTGGTTAAAAGAAAGAAAAAAGGAAGGGGCTAGATCGAAGGAAGATGCGACAATACCGGACAAAGCGGAAGAAGCAGCCTCCAGAATCTTTGATGACGTGTATGAAGATAGCATTTGTCCAAAAGAACAACAACAGCGGATAGTGTAAACTAGAAGGTTTCGGCTTTTTAATATTTACGCCGTGACAAGAGGAAATGCTACACTATCTTCCTCCCAACTTTGTTGACTTTAAATTCATAAGACCATAAACAAAAGGGTGTTCTATTTTACGAGAAACAGGGTGAGAAGTTGCACTGCACCTGGCGTGCAGCAGACCAAGTTCGAAGACATTCCATTTTCTCTGGGAACATTTCCACTCACGTAGGTCTCAACTATTACACAATACATTTACTTTACGGCCGGTTCCCGTTCTAAGGTTAATGTAGCAGGAATAACAGAGTACGAGTGTAGAGCTTGAGGAGCTCATCCATGGAAATTGCTCTACTTCTTTCTTATTTATTAAAACTATAACTCGCATGGCTTGATTTTATGTGGGGAATTCTGTGCCCAGTAGAGTAACGGTCCCTGTTGCTCTTATGTTCAGAGATTTAACTACTATTCCCATTCTATCAGACTACTTTAATTATTAGATAATTTCATGGGTTTAACCCAGACCCTAAAATATATAACCTCCTGAGATCCCAATCATGTTTAGGGTCAAGTACTATGGCAGTGACATTTTGTATCAAACAGAACACCTTAACGGAAAGAAATAGAAAGAACATTTTTATTGTTACATTTTACCACACATTACACAGAAACATCATCTCCTTTCAAAATTTCTTTTTTCAAGTTGCTTTACGTTGCACTTATTCAAATAGATGGTCTTATGGCGACAATGGGTTGGGAAATGCCTAGGAGTCGAAAGGAAGCGGCCGTGGCCTTAATTAAGGTACAGCCCCAGAATTTGCCTGCTGTGAAAATGGGAAAACCATCTTCAGGGTTGCCGATAGTGGGGTTTGAACGTTTTATCTCCCGGAAGTAACTCTGTTAAAGTTATTCTCAAGAAGTTGATTTCTGTGCAGGGGAGGACAGTGCCCGCCTGATTGCCACCGCTAGGCAACTTGTGTGTGCGCGACGAATTGCGGGTAACCTAACCACCGTTCAATTCCTGTTAACGCTGTTCTGGCCGACTGGAGTTATTTGCCAAACAGCACGCCATTGCTTCACGACAAATAACTTACACACAGCTGTTTGATGAAGTTAACCAACATCCAATATAAACATTTCCTTCTTTTTACAGCTCTCTGTGTTAATATCCAAGAACAAACCACAGCAAACGACGTGGTTTACGCCTGTCACAACAATTACGATTGCTCTCATAGACAATGCAGAGCAGTGTGAAAACATTGACTAGACTAGCTTATTAGCGTTTGTTATGTATGTGAAATACACGTAGCCTTTCAGATTTTATTTAATAGATTGAAAATTATTAATCACCACCACCCTATGTTGTTTTTGCTAGTTGCTTTACGTCGCACCGACACAGATAGGTCTTATGGCGACGATGGGACAGGGAAGGGCTAGGAATGGGAAGGAAGCGGCCGTGGCCTTAATTAAGGTACAGCCCCAGCATTTGCCTGGTGTGAAAATGGGAAACCACGGAAAACCAATTTCAGGGCTGCTGACAGTGGGGTTCGAACCTACTATCTCCCGAATACTGGATACTGGCCGCACTTAAAAGACTGCAACTATCAAGCTCGGTCCCTTGATTATTATTATTATTATTATTATTATTATTATTATTATTATTATTATTATTATTATTATTATTTCTTTATGCTCAACTAATGAGCGCGTTTTACTTATCAGCACTTATTTTTTGTTGTTCTCCTTATCTTCCCAATATCTGTTCATCCTCTCGCTGTGTTCCGTTTTACGTTCTTCATTCCATCCTGTATTTTGTCGGGTGGGCTTTAGAGAAATTTTGTGTTTGTGAATTAAGGTTCTACACTTCATTCTATCTTGAATAGTTTATTCATTCATGCCAATTTCAGTTTGGTCTTCACTAATTTCTCTTAGCCAATTATTGTGATTATTTTATAAGGCTAAGTTTAAAATGTTCTTTGTGAGCCTGTTATTATCCATTGTATATCAGTGACAATAAAATTGTGATTGCCGTTTCCTGATTATATCTGTGACTTTTTTTCTGCAACGTGATAATTTCATGTGATTTCTTTTTCATCCGAATTCTATTTTCGCATTTTGGCCCTAAGATTATTTTAAGGATTTTTATTCATTGTTTCTCCATCACCTTATTCGAGATTTGCCACCAATTATAACAGTTTCAGATACATGAAGTGCTTCTGTTTTAACTACTGTGTTATAATGTCGTAATTTTTCATCTTTTGATATAGTTCTTTTATTGTGTCTGTTCCAAGTAATTTTGTATGCTCCTTGAATTTGTCCAATTCTTTCTTTGCTATCTTGCTGATTCAATCTTTCTGGTTCAATAATTTCACCCAGATACTCAAATTTGTCTACGTGAGCGATATTTCCATATTTGTTGATTAATGATTGACTGCTGAAATCTGATCTAGTCACTTCCATATACTTCGTCTTTTCATAAGAAATTTGGATCTCTGTTTTGGGTGCTATTTCATGGATATTTCTATCATTATTATTGTTTTTGCTATTTGCTTTACGTCGCACCGACACAGATAGGTTTTATGGCGACGATGGGACAGGAAAAGTCTAGGAATGGGAAGGAAGCGACCATGGCCATAATTAACGTACAGCCCCAGCATTTTCCTGGTGTGAAAATGGGAAACCACAGAAAACCATCTTCAGAGCTGCTGACAGTGGGGTTCGAATCCACTAACACCCGGATGCGAGCTCACAGCTGCTTGCCCCCAACCGCATGGACAACACGTCCGGTATCATCGTCATCATCATCTTCATCATCAACTGTAGTGGGTCACACCCTACTCGCGATCTGTGACACTGGGCGTGATAAAGAGCGACTTTGAATAATGGTTGCATAGTAACAAAACTATCTGTACATTGTTTTTCGATAACCTTACTGTACGGGAGTTAAATTTGGGATTATTCAGAGCTAGAGATGACAGGCATGAAAGTAGCCATGCTGATTTTTCGTAGAAAATTGTACAAAGAATGAGAGGACAATGGCCAAGAGACGTGTTTTCAGTTCGTTCCACTTCTTCCTGTCGTCATAGAGCAACTTTGGCTCCGGTACGTTTTCTGACACCAAGTGACGTCAATCATCGCGATTAATTGTTGAGTGAACTATCACATCTACCCTGGCACTCCTAGTGTCCTTCACTGAAACCGGTGTACATGGAATCCACCAGGGCGTATGGAAGTATTCACGCAATTGTCGCAAGGAGACAGCAGAGTAGCCTTCGACCTAGAAGGCGAATGTAACCGAGCAACAAAGTTAGTTGCTCAGCTTGGCTGAGAAAGCCTTAAAGCTTAAGTAGTTTGTTCCGGTGTCGCTAAGTTTCCAGCCCGTCACTTGAGAGCTGCAGTCAAATCCAATCACCACGCTCAGTGGAGCCTAGCGTCGATGGGCGTTGACGTACCAGCAGTGTCCTTCGTGGACACATAACACCAGAGTTACAAGGGGCCGGGACAGACAGAAAAGTTCAAAGAAAATCAATAACTTGATTAGTTTGTTATTAAAAGTACGTACAGAATTTTCACGGTCATTCACTATAACACTAAAGTGGTTGACTGGTTTGCGTCAGATAGCCATTAGCGTGCATTCGGAAGATAGTGGGTTTGAACCGCACCTTCGGCAACCCTGAAGACGGTTCTCCGTGGTTTCCCATTTTCACACACCGACACAGCTAGGTCTTATGACCACGATGGGATAGGAAATGCCTACGAGTGGGAAGAAAGTGACCGACCGTGGCCTTAATTAAGGTACATCTTGATGTGAAACAGTGAAATTACAGAAACTAACATCCAGGTGTGTTGATGGTGTGGTTTAAACCCACCGTCTCCCGAATGCAGAGCTGCATAACCCAAATAGCTTAGCCAAATTAAGCCCATTTTGACCACAGAATGCTCTTCGTGGCACCAGTACAATGTGGATGGATGTATACATTTCTGTGTTTCATCTGGGATGGTTGGCAGGGTATTGTGTTGTGTGCAAATGAAAAATATGTATTAAACGAGCATGAATATCCACTTCCGGATCCAGGAACAGAACCCGTGGCACTTTGATCGTACAGCCAAGAAGTAGGACTCTTAGGATCCAAATAATTCTTGTGAACTTTCCGAGGCGCAGCTTGTAATGCTTGGTCGAGCTGAAGTTGGAACTCGGACTTTGGGTCGATACTGGAATCGTATCGATTTGTTACCTTAGTTGGATGACGCTCGGCGACATTTACCACTCTAACCTCCCAGGACACGCGAGCGGCCCGCATCACGTGACCACAGGTCTGACCATGGCCTGCATGTTATGTAGGTTATACAGGATCCAGAGCCACCATCAGTGAACTCTGTAGGCGAATCATAAGTACTGGTGGACGTTTGCGAATGTATTACTTCAAATACGTGGTAGTGGTAGTCGTTATTACTATTCAAGGGGGAAAATACAACTATTTTTTAAATTCTTATCGACCGAGTGAAATAGCTGCGCAGTTCGAATGGCATAGTTCTGAGCTCCCATTCAGGGGATGGTCGCTTCGAACCGCACCGTTGTCGGCCCTGAAGATTATTTTCCGTGGTTTCCAATTTACACGTCTGTACCATAACCCCTTAGTGGTGGGTGGCTAAATATGTATCCACCGCTTTTTTCTCCGTATGTTTAAAATTTTTCTCCCTAGTCTGCAAGATATTTTGTTAGTACAGTTTGTATGGGCGCAATTTTGATCAGACCAGTGTGATTTGACTGCTTATTACAGTTGTTCTGGTATTGGGTAGCTAAATATTTAAGTACTATTCATCCAGGTTCAGAAAGCGAAAGATGGTCAAATATTTCTGGACTAAGTGTCGCCATATATAGCCACCAACCACGTATGCAAAAAGGGCATGAAGAAATGTGAGCGTTAAGGGATTAGTTAGGCACAGTTCCTTCCTTTATAGGCTTAGCGCTGGCCTGTCCCATCGTCGCCATAAGACTACTACTACTTATGGTGATGATGATGATGATGATTACTATTATTATTATTATTCCTGTCTAGTTGCCATGAACGGAGTTGACCTTGAGCTGTTCCCTTCAGTTCAGGATCGGTGAATACGGAAAGAGTTGCGCCTTCGTTAGTGAACCAACTCTTCTGGAATAGGCCCACTTTGTTTCATGATCAGCTCTTCGCGAGATCTTTTGCACACAGTTCTTGGTCTAGCGGTTATTCCGTTCTCAAATTTCGATGGACCAGATGCTTTTCATTTGCTCGTTCGACATAAACAAACCATTCTAATTGATCACAATCCATTTTCTCGATGTCATCATCGTAATCAGTTACTTCCTTTACTCTTACCGTCATATTTCACTCCCCTGCAAAGGAGTTATCCGTCCTTGCAATACACAGTCTACGAGGAGGTATATGGATTATCTCAGGCTGCGCCAAGCCACCGAAATGGCATTATAGTGATACCACCAGAATCAAGTAATGGGTACATAATAGACCCCACAATTAGAAACGAGGCATTATCCACTAACCACATGATGTACACAAGAAGAAATCCTTCATAAATAATATACTTTACACTACCTTTGAAGTTGAAAATGCACTTCTTAGGTAAGGTTTTTCGTTTTGGCAGGGTCCTAATGGGGGAAGCAGACATAAATACATTTCTTTCTCTCTCTTCTAAGACAGCCTGCTGCGAGATTAGGTTTTGATGTGCTACTCATAGAAAGCTGTGTTATGATTAAATATTAAAATGAAATAAATCATCAATAAGAGGATGTATGAAAAACACGAGTACATACAGTGAAATTCAACAGCAGGGAGTCCAAATACTTTTAAAATCCAGTAATAGTAGATTATGCAACGAGCATATAGTGGCAATAATGAAATGAAATGAAATGTCGTATGGCTTTTAGTGCCGGGATATCCCAGGACGGGTTCGGCTCGCCAGGTGCAGATCTTTCTATTTGATGCCCGTAGACGACCTGCGCGTCGTGATGAGGATGAAATAATGATGAATACAACACATACACCCAGCCCCCGTGCCATTGGAAGTAACCAATTAAGGTTAAAATCCCCGACCCGGCCGGGAATCGAACCCGGGACCCTCTGAACCGAAGGCCAGTATAATGGTAATTAAGACACTCGTTTCGCTCGTTTTGTGAACACACCCGTGTTTTAATTATTGCCATGTCCGACTCGTTGGCTGAACGGTCAGCGTACTGGCCTTCGGTTCAGAGGGTCCCGGGTTCGATTCCGGCCGGGTCGGGGATTTTAAATGTGCTGCTCCAACATCCCTGCACCTCACACACCACACACAACATTAACCTCCACCACATTAACACGCCGTGATGCCGCCCACCCTCATCGGAGAGTCTGCCTTACAAGGGCTGCACTCGGCTAGAAATAGCCACACGAAATTATTATTAGTAGTAGTAGTAGTAGTAGTAGTAGTAGTAGTATTACCATTATAGGCGAGTTGCATACGACTGTTTATGCTCGACGATAATGATAGCTTTATTTTTTTTATTCATAAATTTCTGTCGAGATGTCGCTTGACAGTTGAGTTTCCTCAACACAGCGCAGAGGGCATGTTCTGGGTTATTGATTTTCCATGAGACCTTGACAATGTCATATGTTTCCAAAGCTTTGATAGAAGGTTATCATAACCTAGCTTTATTTCAAATACAAATTGTTTATTGTACAGCTGGTGAAGTGAATTTGCGGGAATGTGCCGTGTGGTTGTGGAATATTGGAAGCAGAAGGTGCATTGATGTTGATTTGTGTGTCCGACATGTTTGATTTTGCTATCCTTACCTAATTGGTCAAACGGTTCTATCATACTGCAAATCTGAACTATGAATGGTGGAGAACCTGTATCATAAAGAAAATCTGAACTCTGATTGGTGGATAACCTCTATCATAATGAAATTTGAACTGTAATAAGCCTCATTAAGATTCAGTTTTCTGTCATATAATATTTATACTTCGGCATCGTCGAGCATAAGAATTATTTCGTGGAGACACTAAGCCGTGTATCTTACATTAAAGACTCTGCCACGAGAACGCTTCTCGGCAACCTGTCGTATATGGCGGCTTAAAACTAGAGTCTGCAAATTGAAACATTAAAATCTCAAAAATTAAAACACATTACCCCAAATAGTTATTGATTGTCCAGATAAACCTCACGAGTGCCCGTGACACTACAAGCTCGATCCTCGATGTTTACTTTACATACTACCCGTGTCCCGGTCTTCTAATACATTGATTTTAGAACATCCCAGACCTCCTGTCACATAAAGTGAGCCAAGGTCAGCTCTGTAATGAAGGGCACGCTCCTAGAATAGCCGGCTCATTTCCATATTAAAACTGCACTGCCGTACACTGCAATATTTGGACACTCTAATTACCATATTGCGCCAGTGTGATGGATTGTTTCCACTCCACTTGGCACGCCAGCCTCGCCATCGAGTACGTTCGCACTTCCCATCTCCATTTGCCTTGACCTCGAACGTGTAATCGCAGACCAGCATTTTCAAGAAATAATTGCACAATAAAAATTGTAATAATAACCATTTCTGGTCATAAGGATCGGCTACAGTGCAACAATCTGTAGAGAATGTGAGAATAAGCTGCAAGAATTGGCTAAAATTGGCTTATGGCCAAACATTAGGAAAAGACAAGTAAACAAGATCTTAATTAGGGTAATTACATTAACAATATTGTAAATAAAGGTTGCAGATCTCGTCATGTGGTTATGAGGGTATTCAGGCTTCTGGTAAGGATGTAAAGGAGAGAGCGTGTAAGTTGCTGATGAGATCTCACGTAGAGTATGCTCCGGTTTATGGGATTATTTGATTCAAGAACTGGAAAAGATCCAAATGGAAGCAGTACGATTTGTTCTGGATAATTTCCGATATAAGAGTAGTGCTATGAAAATATTGCTGTTCGACGAAGTGATGTGTTCCAAGCTGTGAGTGGAAAGATGGCGTGGAATGGTACTAGTATACGAATAAGCTTGAGTGAAAACATTTAAGCTCTCTATGCTTTTTCAATCGTGAAATTATGGTTTCCTACTAGATTTTTGAAGCTTGAGTGAAGTTTTTAAAAGTAGAAATATAATATGTCCGCCTCTGTGGTGTAGTGGGTTTATTGGTTAGTTTGATTAGCTGCCACCCCCGGAGGCCCGGGTTCGATTCCCGGCTCTGCCACGAGGGCTGTAACGGGGTCCACTCAGCCTCGGGAGGTCAACTGAGTACAGGTGGGTTCGATTCCTTCCTCAGCCATCCTCGAAGTGGTTTTCCGTGGTTTCCCACTTCTCCTCCAGGCAAATGCCGGGATGGTACCCAACTTACGGCCACGGCCGCTTCCTTCCCACTTCCTTGTCTATCCCTCCCAATCTTCCCATCCCCCCACAAGGCCCCTGTTGAGCATAGCAGGTGAGGCTGTCTGGGCAAGGTACTGGTCATCCTCTCCAGTTGTACTCCCCGACCCAGAGTCTGAAGCTCCAGGACACTGCCCTTGAGGCGGTAGAGGTGGGATCCATCCCTGAGTCCGAGGGAAAAACCGACCCTGAAGGGTAAACAGATAAAGAAGAAGAAATATAAATTAAAGATAAAATTTTCAAGAGGACAAATTATTGGGGCAAATGTTCGTTTATTGGAAAATCAATTAGGGATTGGTACACCTTAACAAAAGATATGTTCGATAATTTTCCAATTTATTTGGCATTATTTAAGAAAAGACTAAATATACAATTAATATGGGTTCTGAAAATTGGATGCTAGCCCAAATGCGTATTAGTGGTGACAGGCTAGGAACAAATTTGTAATACAACTACTAACGGGATCAGTTTTGAATTCATGATTCTAAATCTTCCTTTCAGATGGCATAAACCGTGCATTAAGTTAGGAAAATAGGTTCGAAGTGTCGACCTCCAACTTCCTTACAGTGGTACTGAGATTGGTGTACATGGCCAAAGACGTTGTCATTTGGGTTACTAAGATGGATATGATTTACGAGACTCCTGTATCAGGACCTCATGACACAGTGGCTGAAATAACGTCCAGCTGCGCTACATTACTTGTGTAACATGAAAAATTCCAACTTCAGTTTCGGGATGTTGCAGTGGAAAATATCACTTCCTTCTTTGCATCTGGTCTTCTTACACCATGCGGAATCAACCTTCACAATGAGAGGTAGGTTCCGATAAGAGTTTCAATACTTCATTTGTGAGGACAACAATTCATAAAAGGAAAGCGGAAACGCAATTCAAAAAGGGGAATACATAATTGTACCACCAAATATAACTAGGAAGTAAGTCCTATCACAATCCCATAACCACTTACAGACTGGTAATGTGAGCCATTGGAAAAGAACTACTTGTATAATGCGATGTCTCCGCAGCACCGATGTAGGCTTTGTAATAAATGTGGAAATCCGCAATTAGAATTTGTTTTTTGTTTTTGTTTTTTTGTTTTTTTGCTACTTGCTTTACGTCGCACCGACACAGATAGGTCTTATGGCGACAATGGGACAAGGAAGATCTACGAGTTGGAAGGGAGCGGCCGTGGCCTTAATTAAGGTACAGCCCCAGCATTTGCCTGGTGTGAAAATGGGAAACCACGGAAAACCATTTTCAGGCATCCTTCTTGTCCCGAATTACATTCCATCAATAATTGGTTAGCATTGTGAGCATTAATTTCCTTTGATACCGTTTTTCCATGGTAGCTATGTCTTTATGAAATCTTTCTCCATGCTCATCTGATACATCACTACAACTCTCTGGAAAGAAGTCTAGATGAGAGTCCGTTCAATTGTACTTTCAAGGACATATTGCTTCTTAAATCTGTATAAGCTCTGATCATTTCTTTCACAAACTCTTTGTATTTAGGATCTCTTCTACTTTCAAGGAAGTTTTGTGTTACTTTCTTGAAATATAACCTACCGAGTTCGATAGCTGTAGTCGCTTAAGTGCGGCCAGTATCCAGTAATCGGGAGATAGTGGGTTCGAGCCCCACTGTCGGCAGCCCTGAAGATGGTCTTCCGTGGTTTCCCATTTTCACACCAGGCAAATGCCGGGGCTGTACCTTAATTAAGGCCACGACCGCTTCCTTCCACTTCCTAGGATTTTCCTATCCCATCGTCGCCATAAGACTTATCTGTGTCGGTGCGACGTAAAGCAAATAGCAAGAAAAAAAGAAATATAACTAGGCTCGCTTTCCTTTATCAGACATACAGACATATCGAACATGAATACAAAATAAGAGAATATTCACAGAAAGAAGCCAAATAAGAAATGTTAAATTGGTAGAAATCATTGCATTCTCATTGTGATTTTGAGGTTAACATGCCACACTATCTGAACAAAAGCATCAATGTCTGAAAAAGATTTAGAAATAATAAAGTTAATGGTGCCATCTATTTAATTTTTTTTATATTTGCCGCATATATTTACCACATATGATATATATGTTCATATTGATGGAAAACTATCACTGATGGCGTCAATTCTGATTTCAGATTTGAATTTAGCAATGTACATTCCTTTAGAATTACATATTTTCATCCCAGAAATAGAACATTTTGGAGAACAGTGTTATTATTATTATTATTATTATTATTATTATTATTATTATTATTATTATTATTATTGCCTTACTTCATTCCTTATTCTTTACGATCCATCCTGCGTGTCGTTCTTAATTCTTTCCTCTCCTTCTTTAAGTCTCCTATATTTTACGTCATGAAGAACACTCCTCGAATGCACTTTCAATTCCTGGCCGTCCACAGGACTGCAGCCTCCATTTCCTTGCGTTCACGCCGTAATTAAAGCCAGGCCAAGTAAAAAGGGGGGAGCACGTATGAGGTAAGTAGGATGATTAATAGGGAATTTAATTATCGAAGAGGAAAATGTTGGAGGGGAAAGAAGGAAGAAGAGGAGTTCGTGGTTGGCTCGCTCAGTGCAGTGATGTGTAAGTTACGCGTTTAAATTTCGTTATTCGCAGCGTGCGGGATTCATTCCTTCTGTGACTGAAGGGTGAAATGTACCCTCAGCATACAACAGATCTGCTCAAGAAACAAACAGATCTTTCAAAAATACCGCGGTTTCCTATAAGAGGCCCTCTACAAAATGACTCACGGGACCTTGACAATTAGAATCTTCAAAATAGTCGTCATGGCATCTATAAAAACATTTATCCAATTATCTTTTTAAAACTGCAAAATTATACATTCATATTTATCTAAAAACATACGTAGAATATAAATTATTAATTTTGTAAGGTGCTATTAAAACAAAGTGGAATATAACTCTATAATAATAATTTTGAAACGTATCCACCCTCATTGTTTGTTAGAGTATAATTATTTTCATTGTCATTTTAGTGGTACTTTTGTAATAAATGGATATATAATCATATTAATGGAATCTAAGGGCGACATACTCTAAGTGATACAATGTAACCAAGTTGCGTGCAATAAATGAATGTATAAATAAATGGTTAAAATTAATGGACCAAAGACTGATCCTTGCAGTCCGTCACATTTGACTTATTCTCAGCTAGATCTCCCTTCGGGGATATCTGTGATCTCTGAAAGATATACAGTTCGGGTCAAATGTTTAGGACCACATAAAGAAATCACGAAATTTCATCTAGAACCTAAAATTGTTCCACTAGACCTCTGTATTTTTTCTTTCTGATATCTCACATCTAATAGGATATATGTCACCTGATTTCACTGAGGTAGTTCAAGTACTGTAGAAGTAATGAATTTTTAACTCTTGGAAGGTCACAACAAAAAATCAAAAATGTTGGTAATATAATGTACTGAATACTCTAATTGGTTGCAAATATCACCAACAAGATTTTTCTGTAGACTTAAAGATAGGTGGGGGCCATTTTAGTATAAATATAAAAATTCCGAAAATATGCGGCACCGGTTTTTTTTCGTGTTTAATTTTTTTGAACCAGGGCCAAAATTGTTGATTTCTCTTTGCCTTTTTCATGTAGCCCAAGGTCTCAGTGTGAGCTATCGGCGTCAAAAATATCTGCCCTGATAGTTTCATTTGCACTCTGTGGATGGCATCCAAGAATACGTTTCTGATGTCGATAGTTCACACTGAGACCTATGACAAGAACAAGGAAAAATTGACTATTTTAGAACTGGTTTGAAAAAAAATTAAACCCACAAAAATGGGTGCCCCATTTTTTTGGAATTTTCATATTTATACTAAAATGACCCCTAACTATTGCTAAGTCTCTACAAGAATCTTGGTGGTGATACTTGAAACCAATTAGAAGATACAGTACATAATATTTCCAAAAATGTTGACTTTCTTATGTGACCTTATAATATTTAAAAATGTATAAGCTATACAATACTTGGCGTAAATCACGGAAATCAGGCGATGTATATCATATTAGATGCAGGAGCTCAGGAAAAAAATACAGAGGTCTAGTAGCAAAATTGTAGGTTCTAGATGGAACTTCATGATTTTTCAATGTGGTCCTAAACTTTTGACCGGTACTGTATATATAAGTCACTGCGGAGAACTCTCCGAGAGAGACAGAGAAGAAAGAAAGCTTGCACTTTTACATGATTTATGAACGAAGGGACATCACTTTTCATTTTAAAAACCCTAAACGCTTTGGTCGGGACTGAAGCCACAGGGGCTTACTGAGAAGCCACAGACGATGTCTTTCGGCTGTCATGCTCCAAGAGAGAGGCATAACCACAATACTTCAAGACCCTGCAGGAGACGACATGAAACGCGTTGAAGTTTCTGTCTTTTACGACGTCTGACTGCGGTTGCCCTCATGAGACGGAGCAAACAAACGTTTCTGTGAACCTACTGAGTCAACACTTGTTGTTGGTGCGCTTGATCCATCCCGACGATAAACTGTAATGTATTCCTTTCTGTTTAACAGCATCCCGCCTCTGCTGCTGTACCCTGCTCAAATAGAATATCAGATGAGATTGGGACAGATAGACAGTGATACTGCAGATGAGGTGCTGCAGCATGACACCACTGGTTAACAGCCAGCCGGTGCGTCGAGCAGCCGTGAAGACTCGACTTCCCTGGATGTTTGATGTTTTAAGCGGGGGTGGGGGTAAATGAGGCGCAGATCAAAGCCGAATGAGAGGTGTCGGGAAGTGTATGCGATAGTAAAATACCTTCAGCACTAAAGACAGTAATAAAACCGTTCCCTATGTATGGAGCAGAAATGTGGCCATTGCAGAAAAGAAATGTTTTGTGTCACTTAAAGAGTGATGAGCAAATTCGACGCAGAGGTGGATTCGTGGTCATCGCAGGCAAAATGAAAAGTAGATTAAGGAGGTACGAACATGTCGCGAGGAAGACGAAAGGAGAGCCTGTAAATTGGTCAAGTGGAACACAAAAGTTGCGGCAGAAGGACAGGATTAGAAAGGTCGTAAAGGAGAAAGGATTTCTGGGTGAAGACATAAAGGACAGACTCGCAAACTACCATGAGGTGGTAAGAAGAAGTCCGCTAGTGCAAGTCTTACTACTTCACGCCCTTGGGCAACCTACGCGTCTGCCTGTATGGTAATGATGTAGGGAGATGATGAAACGCAATGTCGGCACATAGCCTACTACTGTCGAACACCGATGGGTCTGTTCATAGCTTAAATTCTCCACTCGACGGACAAATCTGTATCAACAGCGTCATATGCCCTCACTCTATATGAACACTGCAGAGAAATTTGGAATTAAATCTAAGGTTCTGGCACGCAGTCCAGTGATTAGAAATTGTATACCACCACATCTCCTACCCTGCCAGCCAACATTCTGATGGTGAACAGTTTTCCACCTGTGCGATTGTAACCAGCTAACCACTGTGTCAGACCATAGAGATTTAACACCTCGGTTATGGCCACCAGGCGGGCAAGAGAAGAAGAAGAAGAAATGAGGCCCGGTGTTAATATCGATGTCAGAACTGCAATTCGCAGATGGCATCATACTGTTTGCTAGATCAGCTCGGGAACTGCAGCAAATGATATATATGTACAGTCGCACACAAGAAAGAATGAGCACATGGTATTATACCAGTTCCTGGAAGGTACACTTTTCTCATAACAACTGAATCCATAGATATCAACACATTTGTACGGATTTTATCTACCTCATTAAAATTTAGTCTCTTACAATATTACAGGGACTGTCTGACCTAGGCGGTAAAGGCGTCCTCGATTCGCCCGTAAGGACGTGGGTTCGAATCCCCGTCAGGAAGTCGTAAAATGTAAGAAACGAGATTTCCACTTCCAGAGGTCCATATAGCCCTGAGGTTCATTCAGCCTACACCAAAAAAGAGAACCACATTAATTCCTGGGAGCAAAGGTGGCCGGGCGTAGAGCTAACCACTCTACCCCATCACGTGCCGAGGTAACGAATGGTGGAAGACTTACAGCCTTTACCTTCCACCCCTCCAAGGGCCTTCATGGCCTGTATGGAGATGACTTTGCTTTGCTTTGCTTTGCCTACAATATTACATACAAGGAACGTGCAGTTCCGTACGTTCACTTCTTCTTGAACGACTATACGTATACATTCATTGCAGACTGTTATGCCTCCATAGTTCAGTCTGCAAGTCTCTGTGAATTAACTAAGCACATCTACAACCCTCTATTTGGAACTAGCTCTGTGGCAACTTTTAGTTCCGCACGTCTTGTCATTAAATCATTGCCAATCAACTCTACCCGTCATCGCCTTTGTCTCCCTTTACATCTCTTACCCCCACCCCCACCCCCATCCACCCAACACCCCCGATGGCTGAGTCTATTATTCTCCTACAGTCGACGCACATAAAAATTCAGAATTCACACTCTGTAGAGTCGCCATCACGACGAATAGTTAAGAGGGGAGCGAAAAAAATTGCGAGTCTCAGTTTGAGAGGAAACAAGTGCCAGGTGAAATGTATGTGACACGTGATGGAAAACCGCCAATGAAGTTCAAGTTTTAGAAGAGTAGCACTCTCGAAAGGCCTGATCTTCTCAATTTTAGCGGTCCCGTTCTCAATGACTGTTTCCGATGTTGGCTTGGTGTGTTTGCCTTATTTTAAATAGTCAGGAGGTCAGCGAAGATAACAGATGCTTGGTAAACTGTATGTGACCATAGTGGAAACCGTCAATGAAGTTCCAATTTATTAAGGTTGACTTCTCGAAACGGCCTGACCTCGAAGTTAACAGTCCAGTTCTTACGATCGTGGATTTGTTGTTATGTATTGAATAGGAGTACATATTAAATTTTCCTTTGTAAAGTGAAATCCGTCAATACGGAATGCTTCTAATATTACTAAATGTACAAGTGACTTAAGACCGCTCGGGAGCCATGCCGAGATATAAGCTTCAAACAAATCGTGGGTATCAATCGGTGTCACCGTAGAGTACCTGTTATGACGCGGTAACTCTCAACTCGGAGGTCCATGTTCAGATCTTCCTCGTGGCAATGTTGATTTTCTTCAACTGGTGTTCTCACGCCGGCCTTAAACAGCGTGCATATAGAGTAACACCGCCTCGCAAAGCCCATTTGAATTCGCCCGCGAAGCAATCTGATCGGCTAACTTGAGCAGTTGATAAAAAACGGGACGGGATATCGAATTATTTCTTTCAGATTGTTTATCAGTATGACGAACCCTCTAAAATTCATATACCCTGTGCACATTGTTTCTGATCACTCTGTTTATATACTAGATCGTCGTTAGAGGCGTTTACAACTTTCACCGTTCAGTCTTCAAGCACCGGACGAGTTGGCCGTGTGGTTAGGGGCGCGCGGCTGTGAGCTTGCATCCGGGAGATAGTGGGTTCGAATCCCACTGACGGCAGCCCTGAAGATGGTTTTCCGTGGTTTCCCATTTTCACACCAGTAAAATGCTGGGCTGTACCTTTATTAAGGCCACGGCCACTTCCTTCCAACTCCTACGCCTTTCCTATCCCATCGTCGCTATAAGACCTATCTGTGTCGGTGCGACGTAAAGCCACTAGCAAAAAAAAGGAAAGCCTCCTTGCCTCCACCGTCCTCTGACCTTGTTTAATTCTATACATCTTATCGTTTCTAACCATGATCGCCTTGGTCACACTCTGATTCTCTGACCCTTCACGTCAGAGTCCATTTTTCACCTGGGTAACCTATCCTCTTTTATTTGCCTCATATGATCCTAACACCGAAACTTGTTTATACGTAGAGCTTCATCCATCGGGCTTATTCTTTAGCAAGCCTTTATCTCTTCATTCTGAGTGTCCTCCTGTTATTGTTCCCACCTGCTAATACCAGCAATCATTCTTCCTACCTACAATATCTAATACCCATAAAAACCTGTTCCTCTAATGGATGCGAGACCTGGATTGTAAAGTTAGTGACACCTTTGCAATGTGGTGCTGGTTCGTACGAACTTCTGGTTCTGATTCAACCAACAAACTACCATAGTGGACCTTCTCCGCCAAGCTGGCTGGTAGCATCTGCAATCACCACACGTAGCGAAAGCGCTAGTCGCAGGAACAAATGAAATGCGTTAATTTAAATCGTTTCCTTTTCTATTGTTCCGTTAATTGAAAAAGTTCGTCTCGTATCAGATCTGCGCCGCGGCTGTAATGGGATTAATTGTAAGTAGAAGAGGAGTAAACAGCATAGCGATTACAGTAATCTTTTGTAAAGGAACGCCCTAGGGAACGGAAATCTTGAAGCCAAGACTGAGTGTTCGATCCAGTCGGCTAGTAAATTACTTCTCTGGAGGAACTTATCAGCGATAGATTATTATTATTATTATTATTATTATTATTATTATTATTATTATTATTATTATTATTATTATTATTATTATTATTATTATCATCATCATCATCATCATCATCATCATCATCATCTTATACCACTTTACCCACACATGTGTGGTCGTCGGTGCAAACTGTGTCACACGTTAGGATTTGTTCCTGTTTCATGGTCGGATGCCCTTCATGACGCCAACCCTATGTAGAGAGACGTCATCACTAGTGTGCGTTCCTGTGGTGGTTCGTAGAGTGGTGTGTTCTGTGAATATGAAGAACAGTGTGTTGTGACAAACACCCATTTCTCGAGCGAAAAGAATTACTCAGACGAGATTAAAATCACCAATCCGTCCGGGAAATCAAATGCGAGACCCTCTGAACCAAACGCCTCAACGCTGACCACCTAACCAACGGCTCGGACAAAATGCTATTTCTACAGTGAAACTTTGTAAATTCACGGGCTTAAACTAATTTCCAAACCGTGGAGTTTAAAAGACTAATAGACTTCATGTGAAAAACCAATACCGAGTGAAAAATAACGACGTAGACGGTGAGTGGAACACATATTGTGTGTGGCCGATACGGAGGTGCTGATACAATTAAGCGTAGAACACGCAGCAAGGATATAATTAATGCGTGGGGAGGTATTTAATAGCGGCAGCCAGAGTTCCTTAGAGCAGCAATATCAGAGGGCCTTGGAATGTGTGCTATATTGTGTGAATGGTTATTACAAGGGTTACTGCGTCCGCTGATAGCCTTCATTCAACCCCCAAGGGACCTCCCTCCCAGTTCATAGCAATATCGGCTCGCTCTGTCCTACAATACACTGCCTTCAGAAGTTAGTGACCCAACGTTTTCGGCATTCAAACTGCAATTATATTATAATACTTAATATTAACATATTAACCGTTTCGATAAAATTTTCAATCAGTCACCACTGATCTACATTTTGGGCAGTCGCCCAGGTGCATATTCCCTATCTGTTCTTTTCCTATCCTTATCTTAAATGATTTCAAAGAAATTGGAAATTTATTGAACATCACCCTTGATAAGTTATTCCAATCCCTAACTCTTGAATTCCAAATTTATCTTCATATTGTGATCTTTCCTACTTTTAAAGACAACACTCAAACTTATTCGTCTATTAGCCGATGTACCCGTGCTTCGTTACGTAAATTTACATTGTGTACAGAATTCTAGGTTAGGTAGTGTATACGTTGTGAGCAGGACTGTATTAAATTGCATACCTCTTAACGATCCCGTAGAAACGCGACGAGGAAGTCACCAAACGTATTTCCTCATATGAATATTGCGTTAGGAAATTTTCATTGTAATGGTAGGCAACCCCTACCATCAGTCACAATCATGTTGGGGAGTTTTCATTATAAAGGCATGCACTCACTCTCCACCTGCCTTTTTACATCCTCAGAAAGACTGTCTTAGTAGTTTTCGCAACTGAAATGAACATAAATCATTACAAAGATGTCAGTAGGAGTGGTGCGATTAAAAGTAGTGCTTTCATACGAAATATTCGATCAAATGAAAAACCACACATTTTCTCACTATTAACGAACAGTACTACGCTGCCGATCTTACAGTCCAAAGTTCCAGACCTGGAATGACCAAGCCGCAGACAGCCGTGATCCGTGAATACTCTTCGTCTCTTTTCAGTTTTGGGGTCTAATAGTGGAGAGGCCCAGGGCTAAAAGTATGGCGGTTTACTAATCTGTTTCCTAGGAGCGCCCGATGAGTTGGAAAATCTCAATTCACTACACCGGCGGCGAAGAAATCTATCTGACTTGGAGGCAATTTTTTCCTCCAAGCCAGAGGAGAAACCCCTTCTTCACTGCTGATTTGGGATAAAATGAATGTAGAATTTAATAAAAGTTAAGGGGAAGTGGCTCATTTCAGGGTTGAATTTTGAGTTATTTAATGAATTGTGGTGCTATAATTTGGAATAGACCTAAATTGTAATTCTATATCCGGTCATACTACTGCTACTCCTACTCCTACTACTAAGTGAGCCTCTGTTTTAAGTGCACACTGCTCATTTAAAATAGCGCGTCAGAGTAGGTCAAAAATAGTTGTAGCAGAGCGTGGTTTAGGAAACGGCAGGACGGCCCATTTTGGCGATCTAAAAGAAGGAAAAAAAATATTTACCTTATTAGTCTTTTGACAACTTGGAACCTCGGTACTTAATTCAGTGATAAAACAGAACAGATCACTTTTATATTACAACTTCAATTATTTAAAATACCTCCCTCAATTAGAAGAGGAGTCACGAAGACAGAGATAATCGTTATATTTGCAAGATTTCCTGCCTTGCAATCCCCCTACCAGCCACAGCATCATCCAAGAGTCCAACGTCATGTTCACTAACCCAGCCACACTCGTAGAGACCTTCGTAATAGTTGGCAAGTCTGCTTTAGAGGGCCTTTCTGCTCCGTTCCCTACCACTCTCCGTAACAACACTGTATTACCCACACCGATATACATCACCCAGCCCACGATTGTGCGATAGCGTCACAGTAACATTACACCCAAAATATGGATCAGTTTCCTATTGCATCACTGATCATTACAATAGAGCATGGTCCACATCCACCTTCCAATTCACCAACATATTAAAAACTTTCCGATAGCTCTCATTTTACAGTATGTTGAATTCTTCCTGTATATAATTGCTTGTTTGTGAACCTGGTGTATTTACGGCATATTTAACAGTGTCAGTGATACACGACACCTATTATTGGAGGCACTAATCGTAGGTTCACGAACTATTATGGACAACGTTCATTTCCCTAGTACAGGGTTTCTCAACAAGAGTGCCCAGCAAAATACACTGTACCGTGAAATGTTGTGAGACTTCATGATATTGCCTCTTCTTCTGCTTATTATTATTATTATTATTATTGTTGCTCTTGACCTTTTCCCTATTCTATGGGTTCTTCACCAATGTGGATTATCTCAGTTTTATGGCCAGCTGCTCTTCCCATCGTCAACCATATGAAGAGCAATTTATTCACTATTTAGTGTTTCTTGGTAGTGTGATTGATGTGTTGTGTGTAACTAAATGACCATATTAATACTATAGCCATCTCACAACGCCCCAACTATAAAAATTAACCAAATGCATCTAAAATTCCCGACCCGACTGTGTATCGATCCCGAAACCCTATGAATAGATGGACAATACACAGACCATTCAGACAATCAGTCAGGCACTTCATGACATTCCTCTTAAAATTCAAATAAATTCACTCAATATTTACTTTGCGAGAAGAACTACAGAAAAATATCCAAGAGCTTAATCATATGTATTTTAGAGAATATTTGTTGACAAGCCTCTTACGGTAAAAGATTTTAGTCATTAATGAGAAAATTACACTTGTAGTTTTTTACACTTTGGTGGAACACTAACACACATGTTCAACTGACATGGAGAGAATGGCTTTACCACTGCTAGCCTACAAATGAGTGACTGTGAAAACAAACTGTGTGTGCAGAAGACCCAGTATCCATAGTAATACCAACTTCCAGATTTTTCGCGAAGATTTACTGAAAAATGGCAGATCGATAGCTGTATAATTTTCCCTGGAAAAGTTACGAAAACGTTTCCCTTTCTTACGCTTAACCACTACTACAAATACACAAGCAACATGAAATCTGAACCTAATTTCTGCCCTAATTGGCCTACACGTAAAATATCTAACACACAAACTTAAAGGATATATTGCATCCTAAATACAATAATGGTATAATTCCTATGCAAGAAATTAACAGAAATAATAATGATAATAGACATGTTCTCTAATTTATCATTCAAAATTAAAAACTTCAGATAGGGATTATTTAATTGGGTAATCACATCTGAGTACTATTGCTACGAGTTAACATTAATAATATTAAGAAGAAGAAGAAGAAATACTTTGGAGAAATAATTCTTCCTTCGGGATTAGACACTTTGGCCTCAAAACTTCAGAGGGCATTTAGACCGACATGGGATCACTACAATAAACAATTAATGTCACGTAATGCTAAATTGAAACCTTACAAAACAGTTATTCTATCGGAAGCCCTATATGCATCAGAAACCTTAATTTCTTTCTTCATAATGACCTTTACGTCGCACCGACACACATATGCTTATGGCGACGATGGAATAGGAAAGGACTAGGAATTAGAAGGAAGCGGCCGTGGCCTTAATTAAGGTTCAGTCCCAGCATTTGCCAGGTGTGTAAATGGGAAACCACGGAAAACCATTTATAGGGCTAGCAACAGTGGGATTCGAACCCACTACCTCCAGGAGGCAAGCTCACAGCTGCGCGCCCCTAAACGCACGGTCAACTCGCCCGGTCCTTCACTTTAGGAGGTTTCAGATATTGAAAAACGAGAATGTAAAATTCTTAGAAAAATTTTCGACCCCATCCAAGAAAATGGAATTTGTATTAAAAGGCGAACTGCATACACATACACATAGTTACACAGATAGTCTCATCAATACTGTACGGAGGAGACGTTTGAAATATTTTGGATACATTTTTAGGATGGATAATAATAGATTCACAAAAAGGTTATTCATAAATTCCCGAAACAGAAGGGTAAATTGGCAGTAGGAAACAAGAGGAGACCTGAATGAATCGAACACCGGGGAAGACATCGTGAAAAATCGCAAACTCTTCAGGACTTCAGTTAATAAACACACATTTGTGATCAAAACTAGCAGCAGGACTAGTACAAAGTTGTCAGAAGAACGGAAGAGGCAACATAGTGAGTTCATGAAGAGATTTTTGGAAGAATAGGAAGGTGAAAGTCGTCAAGCCAATGAACACCTTACAACGCGCTCTATGAATGGGCATAACCAAACAATAATAATAATAATAATAATAATAATAATAATAATAATAATAATAATAATAATAATAATAATAATAATAATATGAAGTATAGAATGAAGAAGAAAACTGTCGTTCTACAAACTTATCGCATGGCGACATTTTGAGCACGCGCGTTTAAAACGTCCGTGGTTTGATATCCCTCTGACTTATAGTGGAACAAGGTTCCATTCATTTACAGCCAAAACACTGAAGAAATACTTGTGTTAGGTTGAGGATTTGTGCTTAGGAATAGCGAGCGATGTGATGGCGTGGGAGGACATCAGTAGGCAAATAAGTTTGAGTGGTGTCTTTAAAAGTAGGTAAAATCACAATATGAAAATAAAGTTAGAATTCAAGAGGACAAATTGTGGCAAATATTCGTTTCTAAGACGGGGAGTTGGGGATTGAAATAACTTACCAAGGGAGATGTTCAATAAATTTCCAATTTCTTTGCAGTCCTTTAAGAAAAGGCTAGGAAAACAACAGATAGGGAATCTGCCACCTGAGCGACTGCCGTAAATGCAGATCAGTAGTGAATGATGTCGTGTTCCCACGAAAGACTGTTACATCGTTCATTTAACTAGCCTGGGGACTGAAAAGTAAGGATTCGGTGCAGTGTTGTCAAGTTGCTTGGTTTCTGTCCTCAAGGTGCATCCATTCGAGGTCGACGTAACTCCGGGTAACAAGATCAGAAAATTTCAAATTAGATATGAATCTTGCATATCCATTCTGTGCCTTATAGTTTATTCCGGAGTTCTGATTTTGCGTCTTTGTAAATCACGTCACACTACTCGAATATTGGAGTAAGGATGGCTCCGAGTAGTTTCTTATTTTAGATGAATGGAAAGTAAATTTAAAATGATTCGATAGTCGAACGTGTCAAAATCCTGTCAAAATAGAGGCATTGTCTGGTCCGATCAAGATAGATGTTAGTCAATGGTTATTCCCAGATTTGTACACTCCGACAAAATATTGGTTTTTAAGTCGTACATCAGTCGTAAATGAGTCTTCGGTGGGCAATTGATATCATCTGAGATTTTTCTGGTTTGGTCCATTCTTACTGCTTCAAGATCCATGTTTATATGTTCGATTGCTGTTGAAATGGTTGGTGTTTTTGCGTGACTGTATAATTGTACGTCGGCAGGGAAAATGTGTTGTTTACAATGTATCTGTTGATAAAGACTAAAAATAGTTAAGGAGCCAGAATTGACCCTCCGGGTAAATTTGGCTTTACATGTTGCCATGATGAAAAGATACCTTGATTGAGGACAGGTTATTGACGTCCCTGTAGATAGGCTGCCACCCATATCAGACTATTTTCGGAGAAACCTACGCAATAAAATTTGGTTAGGAGGAACTCGTAGTCTACAGAGCCACATGCTTTTCTGACGTCCTATATTACCAGCAACAGCTTTCCTTACTACTCCTGTCACGCTCCATCAGACAAGACATGTACTGTGATTGCGTCAGAAACCATACTGGTGTCGATCTAGAATGCCGCCGTCGTTGAGACTGCTTGTGATTTGATTATATACAATCTATTCCTGTATTTACTGAGGACATTACATGTTAACGGATCTGCATTCACTGTTTAGTCTTCAACAAGGGCCATTTTCCAGAGAGCACGGAACACCATTTTGAAGGGAGAAGTTGTATACCAATGTTAGTACTGTAATGATAGCGAAAATTACAGCAATATTCTGCCTATATTATCTACCCCTGTTGCTTTAGTATTAATTCTCAACATGGCGGCTTTCGCTTGCCGAGGTGAGACATAAATAAAATGGAACGTTTCCTACCTACGGGTGAGGTTTCGTAATTTTTACTCAAAATACTTCCTTTTGTTTAATGGTACATGCGAGGATAGCAAGTGATCATTCAGTTCCCCTAGAGAAATCTCCAAGCTTGGTTTATTTAATCCAAACTGACGAACTGACTTTCATAAAGAGGCGGGTCTTACGTCAGCTTTATAAGGTCATGGGAATAGCGCAGCCGAGCGTTTCTTATTGTCTTAGTCGTTTCATTTTGTAGTAGTTTTTAGTATGTACATTTTTCTTCTGTTGGGTGATGTTTATATTTCCTATGAGCTGTGTTCTGCTTAACAATATTTTAACCACGGGAAGTGTCCTTTTGAGACGCGTACTGTCCGCAAAGGGGCTTCTTTATAAAACAGGTTCAGAACCATGAGCCATCGTGTGCTGTGAACAAAAACGTAGGCCAATATCAATTACTACCGCTCCGGAGTCACGGAAAAATGCCAGGTAGAATCTGGATGGAGGTGTAGGGTATACTGTACTGTAGTATTGAAACCGGAGTACACATTTAACAAAATATATCAGCTGGACCAGAGACCATAGGTGATATGACTTGTTTTCACTCCATACATCGATTACTGACATTTTTCCCGTGTTATTTTTCACTCTGTGTGTGACTCGGTGCCGGGCCAGCAGTTTAGGGGCAGCATGTCTACTTCTTACGCGGAGGTCTCGGGTTCGATTCCTGGCAAGGTCAGGGACTCTTGCCTGCATCTGAGGGCTGGTTCGAGATTCACGCAGCGTACATGACTACAGTTCACGAGCTATCTGACGGTGAGATAACCGCCCCGGTCTAGAAATTCAAGAATAATGGTCGAGAGGATTCGTCGTGCCGACCACACGACACCTCGTAATCTGCAGGCTTCGGGCTGTGCAGCGGTCGCTTGGTAGGCCATGCTCTTTCGAGGCTTTTGCGCCATGGTTTGGGGTTTGGTTTATGTAACTGGTTACCAACGGCGGAGCGGTATTCAAACACCGAATCTCCAAAGATAATCAATATTGATCGTGGTCATCCCTTGAGTGAATAGCCTACATGCCACAGCAGGAAGAGAAAGCACCTCAAGTAAACCTGGGGATGTCTGATCAGTGGTCCTTGGCTTAGCTGAGGGCGATGACCAATACAACACAAAGTTTTCCAATAAATTTGCAAAGTTCTGTTCAATTAGAAAAGAAACAATAAAATGGCTAAAGCCATTTGTAGATAGACACGTACTAAAATTATAGTGGGTCCTGGGAGACTGTTTTTCATCCGGAGGCTTCTGGTTCAAATTCCAGTTAGGTGGAGGAATTTTACCTAGATCGATCTGACTCGATGTCCATTCCTCCTGCCCGAGAACAATTGAAGAACTATCACACAGTGAGATAGAAGCCCCGGTTTCGAAAGCCTAGAATAAAGGCTGAGAGGATTCTTCATGCCCCTTCTTAAAATGCATACCCTCGGGCTGAGCAGCAGTTTCTTGATAGACCAAAGCCCATCGGGGCTGTAGCTTCATGGGGTTCATTTGTTCTGTTCTCTAAAACCAGAGCAGCCCACCCTTTCATTGATAAAGACTGAAAATAGTAAAGGAGCGAGGATTGACCCTTGGGGCATACCTGCGTTACAAGAAATAACTATGTCTCATATCTCCAATGATTCATGGAATGGGTACTGTAGTCACGTCCTAGTTCGTGAACCGTGGGCAACGGCTGAGTGGCCTAGTAAGTGGTCCTGAGAGTCGGGATACCAGTTGCTATGGAATGGCAGTGGGCATCTCAGACATATTCTGAGTCATGGCCTTCCTTGTGCTCAGGCGGCTATGACTATACAATCCAACAGTGGTCCCTAACCCGTTAGAGGATAGATCCTCACTTGGACTATGTGGAAGTAGGGTAGCATCCTGCTTCAAGAATTTACCGAGCTCAGAACATATTAAGCAAGCCTCGAACCTATGGGGTAACGGAGTCCCACTCCCATTTGACAGACAAGGGACTCCTTGGAAACAACTTAGCGCAGAATTTGATGGGAAGCTATCAATAATAATGGGGCTTATGTAACAAAGGAAGTAGAACTGGCTGAGTCAGCAAAGAGGATGCATCTAAAAGTGTTAACAGTAAGTCATATTCGGGTAAGGGGAGATAACGAGTAAGAGATAGGAGATTATAAAGTGTACTTGATGGGTTTAAAACGGGAAGGGCAAAGTGTGGGATAGGGCTTCTTATCAGGAATACTATTGCACGCAACATATTTTGTGTTAGGCACGTAAATGAGCGAATGATGTGGGTATATTTGAGAGTTGGAGGAATTAGGACGAGAATTGTCTCAGTCTATTCACCGTGTGAGGGTGCAGATGAAGATGAAGTTGGCAAGTTCTATGAAGCATTGAGTGGCATCGTTGTCAGGGTCAACAGCAAGGATAGGATAAGGCTAATGGGCGAATTCAATGCTAGGGTTGGAAATAGAACTGAAGGATGCAAAAGGGTAATTGGTGAATGTGGGGAAGGTATGGAAGCTAATGGAAATGGGAAGCGTTTGCTGGACTTCTGTGCTAGTATGAGTTTAGCAGTTACGAATACATTCTTCAAGCATAAGGCTATTCACCGCTGCACATGGGAGGCTAGGGGTAGCAGATCCATAATAGACTATATGAGTCGTCCAGTTGCAAAACCCGTTATGTTCATTTTTTCTCAAAATGAGTTATCACCGCATTCACTCATCAAAATACACAAATCCAGCAATGTAATACGTGAACAAAGGCCATTTAATCCATACGTTTAAAGGTGACAAATAACGAATCTGCTGCAAAAATCGTTATGTCCAGCGTGTGTTATGCAGCAAAGCTCGTTATGCCAAAGATCCCTGTAAGAGGATCATACTTACACGAACAAAATCAGGCAACTGTGTGATAAGAAGTGAAGTAAACTATAACAGCGATTGTGGTGGAAGCAAAAAGCATAGTGAACCATGGGAAACCCTTTTCTGCTCTTGTGCCACTACCAGTGGAGGAAGGGGTTCCTCTTAAGAAAGAAAATCTCAACGACCTGCACACAATGCTGCCCAAACATTACGGGAAAGAGTGGATAAGGAACGATGACCGCACGTTCTACAAGGTACTGTTTGACCAGCGGCAAAATTCAAACAGTGAAATGCCAGACTATGACATTGATGTGGGAGATTTTGTTGAGGACAATAACAGATAGTTAATATAACTGTACAAAATGTTGAAGAACTTATACAACATTTTGAATGAATGATGATTTATTGATGTAATCATTAAATCAAAGAGCGGAGATTAGATATCAAAACATTATATCCTAACCTAAATTATTTCCATTTATGCTATTTTCATAGTGTAATAGTTTCAAACGTAGCTACTAAAACACTTTCACCATAAATCTGCACACACTATCCCATATCCTGCTGCACATATCTTTTATTTCCACAAAACTTTTGCAAAACTCGTTATGTCCAAATGTTTTTTGCAAATAACTTGGGTTCAATCAGTTATATTTTGTGGATATTTTGCGGTATGACGAAGATGAACGTTTACTGTTTAATTACAAAATTTCAACCTCCTATCTTTGTTGCATAACAAATGACAGATTTTTTGCGCATCCTGAAAAATTTGTTTGTCTACACATAATGGGTTTTGCAACTCGACGACTTATATCTTAACCGACTTCGAATTCAGGAAGTCTGTTAGGAATGTACGGGGTTTTCGGGGATGTTTCGATGATACAGACCACTGTCTGATCTGTAGTGAAGTATGTATCTGTAGGCCTAGGATAGAGAAAGTAAAATCTGTCTGCAAACAAATAAGAAGGAAGTGAAAATTTCTTCAGAGTGGACAGTAGTAAAATCCGTTCCTGTAGGAGAGAAGACTGTACATCTGGAGATGTGAGATTCATTTTATGCAAAAGTTTGGGTGAGCACCGCTATCTTTTTCTTAGAAAAAAAGCACTGCGTATAATAATAAAAATCTATATATTTTATTTGTTTCGTATTAGTTTATGCAATTTAATAATCATTATTTATTTAATTTTTCACCCAATACGGAAAGTAAATTGACTCTAAGAGGGACGTCCAGAAAGCTGGAGCAAGGAAGGGCGACAGCACAGTTCATGCTACTCACACCAGCCCTTAGCTTCCCGTTTCTCCGCCCTTGGCGGTTATTAATCTCCATTCCCTTAATGACTGCATATTGAGGGAGGGACGGGCTGATTTGTTGCCTCCCTCATCAGCAACCGCCATTTCTCGGATGGCTACACCTACCACAGTGTGATCAACGAGTTTAAGTAACGAGGCGAATCATCGGCTTTTATAAACATTGATACCAGGAAGTTACCTCAATCTGGAATCAAAAAGTCCATATTATTGATTTAAGTCATAATAAATATAACTCGACCTCCAAATTCTCTCCAGAGCTCTCGTTATATTACTAGACATAATAATCCCCCTCATCTCGAGAACTTTGAAATTTTCAACAACAATAGGAAGTTCTTGCACTCACCCAACAGATCGACCGAGAACCTGTGCGATTAGAGAGGAAGCGAAGACGGGCATGAATCCCAAGCCATATGGTTGACTTTGTCGTCACACTTCAGTATCTGCGGACCATATAGCGGAGCAGACGTCCTCTTGGAGTGCAGTCCTCTGTGACCGAGTATGTATATTGACGCCCGGCTGTATCGGCAACCCGCCCAACGCTACGGTGATGCAGCATTGTATACTATAACAGATTATGAAAAATCTGGCCGAGTAAGTTTATGTTTTCGTACGTCGAATCCCCTTGCGTTATGTGTAATGTATATTAAATGGGTAATATTCATTTTACAGGTTTCTCAAACATATTCAGTTATAAAATGAACGCTTATTATTAAGTTAACACTGGGTAAATTGTACAAGAAAAGTGCTCAGAAATTAACATCATGTCTAATATTTAAAGTTAATAACGGAACTGCGTTTTTTTAAAAGGAAAATCATTGCAGGTAGTCATAGTATCAAAACATTTATTCACCTCTTGATGTATTACACATTTTAGTCTATGCCATTCTCTTTATTCTTTGACTTTACAGTCAACATTTTCACATATTCAGTCCTTTGTCTACTGCGACTTTCCGGTTGTCATTACGCGTAGGTGCACGTGAAATCACAAACTGATGAACGTGCAGAAAATAAAATGTAATTCGTTTTGTCGTTTAAAATATTTTCCATGAGAAAATAATTATTTATATTATTATTATTATTATTATTATTATTATTATTATTATTATTATTATTGTTACCGTGTTTTAGCGGTAGGTAGAGGTGAAAGAAGGTGCGGGCGTGAACGGGTCTCAAACTACGGAATCAAAGTTAATGTAAAATTTAACAAGGTTATATTTTCTTTCCAAAATTCAGAAATAACAAGAATGGCAGGTACGGAGTAGCAAGACCACAAGGTACAATTACAATATTTACAGGATTTGGGCTTCGAGCCCTGAAAACACAATTCTTGAGCAACTAGCCCAACTTTACGATATACAAATTCCAACAACGGGGCAGAAGACCCCAATCAAAACCTTGAGCACTTGCTCCAAATTACACAGTAAAGCCTCCTCGAGGCACACAACACTCAGTTTTCAAAAAAAAAGCCACTCGCTCTCTACTTTAAGCCTCTCCCAGGCCACACCAAACTCCACCTTCAAGCTGTCCTCAACGGACATAAACACAGGGGTAAAATACCCAATCTACTGAGGCCTATTAAGTGAGAAAAGGTTAATTGTATGGCCTCTAAAATACCAACTTGAAAGGAGGCTCTCCGCACTCCTAATACACTTTATTTAAAACCTACTTGGCGCTAGGCCTTTAAAGCAAGGGCTAATCCCATACTACAGAGGTGACTTCAGAAAAGAACAATTTACATTATATTAACGAAGAATAGGTTGAGAAAAATAAGTTCACCTCAAAACAATATGATTGGGAGCTCGAGAGGGTTAAGCGCTCTCTATCCCGATATGCAGTTTAAAAGATGAAATAGATACAAGTTTCTTTACATTTTAAGGAAGGTTACATAATGGAAAAAACTTCGGACCCGCCCCGAGAGTTAAACTGCTGAGCAAGCAAGAAAAGAAGGAATTAATCGGCCATTACCTGGTTGTTGACTGTCGCCGAAGAAAGAGGCGCTTCCCGCCCCCTGCTATGTACTTTACACACTGAAAGATGGAACAGAAGTGGCGCAGAGACCCAAAAATCAGCAGTTTATATACTCTCGCGGAAGGTTCTAGGCGTTAGGGGAAAGAAAACACCCGCCCACAATCACTTTATTGGGTAGGATACAGCAACATATTCAAGTTGGGGGAAGATACCTCGGATTGGTCAGAAATAAATTGAAGAAATTCGGGATTGGATACATACAAAACAAGGGGAAAGAGAGGGGTATACAGCCAACTTAAACAATAACAGAAAGAAATTTAACAAACAACAAACTTTTGAAATAAAAATTTCTCCAAAAAAAACAGTTCTTTCACTTCCCACCAGGGTGCACTATTGTTGATCTTCAGTAGTGTCCTCTAGAAGAGAAAGTTCACACTTCTTACTTCAAGCAAAACAAAAACACATCAAAAATGACACAGTTCTAAAACTCCAAAATTTCCAGGTAGTGACATCTTCTGAGAAAGTAGAAAATTAATACCGTCAATAAAGTTCAGACTTCCTCCAGCAGAGGAGTTTCAATTGGCGCACATTTTAAATTAGCGGCGTGGAGGTGTACCGCCCGGTACAATTATTATTATTATTATTATTATTATTATTATTATTATTATTTGCGTATGTACCCTGTTACATCACGCATTGCCTTTATGATTCGCCTTTCTGGTCCTTCATATGACTTTCATTTTTCTCCGTGGGCTCTCTTCGTTTCTTGAGACCACTTGATACCTGGTCTCCTTGGTACTTCATTCTCTAGCTGTACTATCCACCTGTTTACGTTTTTTTTACAGATCAGAGTTCTGTGTAATATTTCTGATATACTTTCTGGGCTCTCTCCAGGTCCTTAAACTAGGTTCTGGGGTTAAGGAAAGAGTTAAAGCATATTCTGATTTTTTCTGCACTTCAATAGTTCCCACAGATGTCACCATGTGCTAAAAATGCAGCAAGTGACAATACAAGAGGCTACATCATGCCTCCAACCTAAGGTATAGTATACTATACCGGGGATCTCAGGAGGTTAAGTGATAACGAGAACAGGACATGTTACAAAGTCGGCAGACACAATCATTAATAACAATGAACTTCAGTATTTCACAAGCATAACGTATGATGCTGAGGAAAGCAATGGTAAACTACATCATTCCTTGTGCTACTCATTTTATCGTCATCATCGGTTTCCTTCTAATCTCGGAATCTTTGGGACAGCTACTTGAGAATCAAATAAACCTCCAAGTTAATGACTTAACAGTAAACATACTTTGTAGCTCAGTGGGTATATTGTGCATCCATGTGTCGAAGATTTATATTTTACTTGTTCTTTTTCGCCTCGTTCCCGTTTCACTGGGGCCGGATGCCCTTCCTAACGCCAAGCCCGTGTGGAGGGATATTGCGTGTTTCTGTGGTTAAAAAGTGAACAACAGTCTCCAGGATACTCGCATCAGAAGGTCCTAAATGTTTGAGGGATAAGCGACCGGCGATTGGTCAAGTGAACAACATATAACATTTCCTTACGAGCCATAGTAGACTTAAGAGAACAGCTGCATAAACACTACTGCTCCACACGAACTTCATCTTGTTGTGCTGTGCGAGCTACTCATACGGCGATGTTGGTTGCAGACCCTTAGGGATCTCAAATGGAATGGAGGAAACAACAAGACAGACTCAAGTTTGAGGAAACTCTTCTGAGCAGCAGCCTCCTGGCTTAAAACAACAGCGCTACGGTTTCCTCGAGTTCGTACGTCTTGACTAGTTTAGTACAGGTTCGATTCACCCCGAGTGAGGATCGATAGTGCAACCGACCTGAACATGGAATTAAAATTGGAATCACAGCGTTGTTGTTTATAGTGACCGAGACCAGGTCAAGTGGAATTAGGGAAAATAGACCCCGATACAGCGAATACTAATGAGTACACAGACTGAGAGAATGTCCCCAGTGTTTATTGGAGACCTCCTTGGGAAGTGAGGTGTACTTGGAAGCACAGTCGGTACCAAAACCTCCTCAACAAGCCTTTGTACTTGTGTGGTCTTCCTATTATTATTATTATTATTATTATTATTATTATTATTATTATTATTATTATTATTATTATTATTATACCACTTTTAGCGTACCTGTGGGGTCGTGGGTGCAAACTGTCTCACACATATATGGATTTGGCCCTGTTTTACGCCCTGATGTCCCTCCTGACACCAACTCTATATGGAAGTATGTAATCGCTATTGCGCGTTTCTGAGGTGGTTTGTATTGTAATGTGGTGTCAGAACATGAAGAGGAAAATGTTGAGAGAAACACAAGCAGCTAGTCCTCGAGCTAGAAGAATTAATCAGACGAGATTAAAATCCCCGACCCGGCCGGGAATCGAACCGGGGGCCCTCTGAGCCGAAGACCTCAACGCTGACCATTCAGCAAATCAGTCGGATTATATTTATTATTATTAACCAGAAATGGTTGTAAAAATAAAGTAGCCATCATTAAAGACTATACATACAAAGGGGCCATGTGCCTCTCCACAAGTGGAAGTCCACTTTCTCAATTTCTCCTCCACAAGTATGCATCTTTCAAAGTTTGAGGTAATATTAGCCTAAAACGTATTCAAGCACAATGATATTCCTCCTGCATATCAATTCATATGGAGACAGACGTATTATTTGCTGCAATAAGAGCCGAATATGAACATTTTATTGTACATTAAAATGAATACGCACTCCTACACTAATTACTGTAGTTTGTAATTAACAGTCTTGGTACATAAATAATAAAACAATTAAAATGCTAGAGTATTATTCATATTAATCTGGTAAATTCCATGAAACACAGTCCGAAGCCTGGCTATTTTCTATACCAGGGCTGGCCACAACGAAGCTCGCGAGCCGCATGCGGCTCTTGACACCAACCTTGGAGTAAAATTAAATGATATACAGTAATTAATGGAATCTAACGACATCTCGCGGCTGGCGGTAGTAAGTAGCAGTGATGTGCGGCTTAACGTTATTGGCGCTGTAGGTCAGTGGTAAGACATGGGAGGTGAAGATAGTTCCGGCGCCTTCCATTTGATAGTGTTTTGAGCGGGAGAGTGTGTCGTGAGGTGAAGACAGTAGCGTTCACGTATAGGCAGTATGAGTGTCGATACTTTTCTGTGTGCTGTTGTGTGCTGTTTCAGTACAGTATCGACACTCGCTACTGCCTATACGTGAACGCGACTGGCTTCACCTCACAACACTGGCTCACTGACACTCTCCCACTCAAAAGCAATATCTTCTTTGTAAAGATATTTCTGAATTGGCCCAGACTGTATGTAGCTTTCATAGCAAGTTGAAGCTTTTTGGGAAAGACCTTCAGTCTAAAACATTTTCTCACTTCAAATGTTTGAAGAAAATTACTGAAACCCTTCCTGACGTTCAGCTGGAAACTAAAGATTACATGAGTAAAACGTCTGGCCTTGCTGAAGAAATCAATGGCAGATTTAATGATTTGAGATCACTTAAACCTTCATTTTCATTCCTGGAAAATCCTTTTTTCTGTTGATGTTGTGGGCGATGGCAGTCCTGCTACATCACCAATAATAAAGGATACAGCAGCTGTAGAGTTGTAGCTACAAGAACTGCAAGAAGACGAAAGGACTAAAAGGACTCAAACGAATTGGCATTTCTACCATAGAATTTTTGAAGAATGTTCCAGAAGAAAAATACACACTAACAAAACAGTGTGCCAAAAGACTAATCTCAATCCTTGAGACTACTTATGTGTGTGAATCACTGTACTCAACGATTAAATTCATTAAATCTACATATCGATCTGAACGAACTGATGAACATTTAAGTGAACTTGTGCGAACTGAGCTTACCAATTGTCAGCCAGATTTAAAAAACTAAGAGCAAAAATGAACACTCAAAAAAGCACTTCTCAAAAGTAAAATCTCATTCCTTGGTGTGCACTTGAAAAATAATGTTCTGTGTAGTGTAGGAAATAAATTTTCCTTCATTTGTTATAAAATGAAAAACGTGTCTTCTTTTCTAAACATGCTCCCCATTTCTTGTCTCGTAAATTTGCGGCTCCCAGAAGTAAGGTTAGTGGCCACCCCTGTTCTATACTGTCACTGGCTGGCTGGACCGACTGACCGTATGTCAGCTATTATTATAAGTACACTTCCTGGCGGGGACTGTAGAATTGTGCTGATGGATCGCTATCGCAACATCCCATCCCTCGTCACTCGTGATTAGCGATAGCAAAGCCTTAATAAGTAATGCGATGTTCATTTCTTTACGGATAGTGAAGACAGGTTCAGCCTCGTGGGAAATCATAACACTGCAATGCCAGTTCAACTCCAACAGTTGTAAAAGGAAAGCCCCGGAGGAAATCGGCGAGAGACCTTCGAAACTGATATGTAATGAATTATAACAAGCGTCGTTGAAAAATGAAATGAAATGTCGTATTGCTTTTAGTGCCGGGATATCCCAGGACGGGTTCGGCTCGCCAGGTGCAGGTCTTTCTATTTGACTCCCGTAGGCGACATGCGCGTCGTGATGAGGATGAAATGATGATGAAGACAACACATACACCCAGCCCCCGTGCCATTGGAATTAACCAATTAAGGTTAAAATCCCCAACCCGGCCGGGAATCGAACCCAGGACCCTCTGAACCGAAGGCCAGTACGCTGACCGTTCAGCCAACGAGTTGGACACAAGCGTCGTTAATGATTATGGGACCATTGTCCGTCTTGATGAGACGCAACTACTGTAGCTTGACCGTTCGACCACCAGAACTTTTTCCTCCACACCACTTAGACTATATTGCAACTAGCATCCTTAACGAACACAGTTACGAGACTGAAGTAGTTCAGTACGCTTTCAAGCAGGTGAGTATTTCACCCCGTCTTAGCGTGATACTACACACATGACACCCAGCTCGTCCTGTGCTATCTTACTCTTTAATACACGTTTTCCAGTAGGCACTACGTGTACTTGTGACGGGTCATTCTGGGATAGTGGTAGATTGTCAGCCTGCAAGTCCTAAGATCATAGGTTCAAAGTAGCGATGGGTTAATCGAATACTTTTAATAATCGAACAACCTCCATCCGGTTATTTAAATAATCGAATAAAATAATCGAATTAAATAATCGAATTAAATAATCGAATAAATAATTGAATAAAATAGTCGAATAAATAATCGAATAAAATAATCGAATGAGTTTCAAATATCATTCAGTTGTATCGCATAGAATATTCGAATGCGTCATGAACCGCTTTTTCGATTTAAGTGTGTCGGATGGATAATCGATTGAAATAATCGAACAGATGAACTCCTATGAAAAATAACAATTCGCCTTTTTCCAAACGTATCCCAAAATGTTCAAAGTAAATGAGTGAATTAACTGTGAAAATAACATCACTTTTCGTTCGATGATATAGAAAGCATTCACTATTAAATTGCCTCATTCTTTTAAATGCAATTTCAAATGAATTATCGAAAAATAATTGAATGGAAAAATTCGCTATTCGATTGCGTCATTGATTTGAATGGAGTTTCGAATGAATAATCGAAAAAATAATCGGATGGAAAAAGTTCACTATTCTTTTGCCTCATTCATTCGAATGGGGTTTCGAATGAATAATTGAAAAAAATAATCGGATGGAAAAAATATTTACTATTCGATTGCCTCATTCATTCGAATGAACAATCGAAAATAATCGAATGGGATATATAATCAAATAATCGATTAAAATGTAATAATCGAATAAGCGATCATTTTGTATTTGCTTTTCCCATCACTAGTTGAAAGCCAGTTGAGGTGAAGGGATTTTTAACAGGCGAGAAGAAAATATATTCGCAACTCCATGCCGTGCGATGTCGTCATGTAAAAAAGACTCTGGCGACGCACTCTGTTTTTGCCGCATAAAATTAATTAAAATATTCTCCCATAGATCACCCAAGGACTTTGTTCTTTTTGCCGTCCTGTGGAGTAAACCGGGACGTCGAAATTGACATACAGGCATCCTAAATGTAGTAGTAGTAATTGTTGTTGTTGCAACTAGAATGAAACACTCAATCTCTCTCTCCCTCTTTCTTTCTTTCTTTCTTTCTTTCTCTATCTCACACACACACAATCGCGCGCGCTTTTGACTTCTCTCATAAAGGGGAACTGCTTAAGAAAAATAGTCATTGCAATGTTAGGAGTACCGTTGCCCATGGTCTGAGTAAATGTTGCAGGTTTGAAGTGCGGTATATGAAGAAGTAGGGTAAATGGAGTTATATTCTTGATACAGCTACGTTCATGATAAATTTTTGAATTAATATCATGAACTTCCCTATTGCAGTCTAAGCATGTCAACATTATTACTAGTTTCCTGAGTTTTTAGCGGAGTCTCTAGCTACATGCATTTTTCTAAATGCTATTTTTCGGGACGTCGACTTAGTCATATGCTGCTATATACAGAGGTGCCAACCTTTGAAGTGGAATATCAGTAATCGCCCTCCGCCACCCCGAGAAAAATTTCGAGTCAAATCAAAAGCATGCTCCTCTCTTCTTGATAATGACACCCGTTATGCCCTTCCCTCTAGCAATATATTCGAAAGTATATCATATTACACAATAACATTTGCACACAACCTGTTAGTTCTGTAACAAAATATACCTTGTAGCTTGTTTCTCACGCAGAAGCAGGTTTTCAGTGTAGGTTTTCTGGAAGCATCCTTTCCACTCCGATGAAACTTTCGACTTCTGAACCATAAGAGATTCCAGTGCAGATGCTCTTAATGTAGGCCTCACTTCTTTCTCAATCTTTCTGTCAACTGTCAGTGCACTTACCATAGCAAATACAACATTATTGAAGGATTTACAGTGGAGAAGAGCAGCGCTTGAGCTCCTTCATTCACAATGAATTTTACAACGCTTATGGGTAGCAAAAGGAAGTCACGATCGAATAAGTATCATTGTCAACTCACAAGCATTGAAATGAGGACGATTTAGGAGAAAGGCTCAATACTTTCGAGCCTTTTTCCTTCTTTTTTTTTTTCGTTGAAAATTATTTTTCCTGATTAAGTCAGCTTTTCCGTAATAATTTCCCCTTTGACCGTAATTCCGTAATCGTGAGGTGAAATCCGTAATAATTACGGACAATCCGTAATAGTTGGCACCACTGTATATATATCATATAGCAGCATATGATATGAACCTGCGTGTAATTGGAATTGCGGAAGATTGATGTTTAAAAGAAAAGACACTATGAATCTTGCTTGAAATAAACGGAAGAAAAAATACAAAGAAAAAACTTGGGAAGTCGTACGACTATTGTTTAACGCTCATGGGACAGTTACAAATGTATCGGTTATTAAGATTAATTCATCCATAATACAATAAATAGCCCTAATTGTGTGTCGCTGAAAACTAAAATCAAACATATGTTCCGCGTGTCAGCCTCCCGTGGATTTTTCGTTTATAGGTAAAGCCCGACCGTCTACCCCTGTCTTCCGTAATGTAGCGAGAGTAACCTGCATTCTAGGGGTTCTGATTGGCCACGTCCCTAATGTTTATACAAAGCTCATAGCATAACCGTTGTGCAGGTTACTCGCATCACTAAGTTTGCATTCTAACATGTCACTGCCCAAAATTCTGGTCTCTCGGCAGCTATCCCTTGCGGATATACTCCTCGGTGGAAGACCATGAGTGATTTCTCATCTCGCACGCAGAAGATCGCTGGCAATATTAATGCCATTTACAACCGCTGGTTACACATCTCCATTGATATTTATAGCACAGTTGTGACTGTAGTTGTTTTCATATTTCAATTAATGTTTCGTGATGAATGGTTTTAATTACAGCAAGATCATAAATACAATTACAGATATTAGTATTACAAATAACACCATTATTAACAGTTGTAAATCCTCTGGGTATTGTGCATCATGACAGTCAAAATAACGACTATTACTGGAGATTTTTAAAACAAATATATAGTCGAGTTCATGCCACGCCGCTGAGTCTTTCCAGCTCCTTCGGAATGAAAGCCGCGTCCCTTATGAGTAATGAGCTCAGCCTACATTATTGCCATCGTAATAGATTTCCCTGATACGGATTGAGTTGTATGGAAAAAATCTTGTTCTTTTCTTTACAAAACTTCCCAACAACAAAAATGGGAAACTGACTGAACGGAGTTACGATCCACGCATGTGTTTTCACCTAATAACTAGCTTATTTCATTAACTAATATGTTTGATACTACTTCTTTCGTCTTCAACTAAACATTCCCAAGCTTATGTGAGTTTAGCAGAGTAACAAGTCTCGATTTAGGACTTGCCTGGAGTTTGAACATCGGATGCCTCACAGTGGTCCTAGTCAAAATCCTGCCTAAATTCACAGGAATTGGACACCGGTACACTCAGTTTCATAGTAGAGTGGCCTCAAAAATCTGTCCTTCATAGTTCGTACGAAGATAGCTTTGTTTTGATTTGATTTGCTTTTTAGTCTTTGAAACCACCGGGCGAGTTGGCCGTGCGCGTAGAGGCGCGCGGCTGTGAGCTTGCATCCGGGAGATAGTACGTTCGAATCCCACTATCGGCAGCCCTGAAGATGGTTTTCCGTGGTTTCCCATTTTCACACCAGGCAAATGCTGGGGCTGTACCTTAATTAAGGCCACGGCCGCTTCCTTCCAACTCCTAGCCTTTCCTATCCCATCATCGCCGTAAGACCTATCTGTGTCGGTGCGACGTAAAGCCCCTAGTAAAAAAAATGGTCTTTGAAACTAAGCATTTTAAACGAATGCTTCATTTTTCTGACATTTGGTTTTGTAAGAATCAATACTTTTGAAGACGCCTTTTAATGTACAGTTGAACTTTGATATAACGACATCTGTTTCAGCGAAAACTCGTTTATAACGTCATGTTTCCTGTGGTACGGATATATTCCCAATAAGAAATGTGTTTTTCAGCTTTACTTAATACGACAAACGTGTATGCGTCTACCTCACATATAACGTCATTTTCAGCCTCAGTTTGGAATAATATTTTCTAAAAACCTAAGTATTTTAACAAATATTTTCTTGAAATCTGACAACCTGAAAAATTCTTTCCTGCCCCTTTCGTCATAGACCATGAGAATTCCGGAAGATTCCCCACCTCGTTGTGAGGTATTAACGGTACTTGCGTGCGGTCTGCTTCCACTGGACTACTTCTGCTATATTTGACTACTAAAAGAAGCGTTTTCACGTTGGAAGAAAGAGATGTAATAATTCACCAAATTGAGAAAGTAATTTAAAAAGCTGACGTGTCTCGTGAGTTTGGTCTTGTTAATTCCACAGTCCAAACGATTTGCAAGAGCAAGGATAAAATTTTTGATGCATTTGAACAGAATGGCGAAATTTAAGCGTCTAAGAAAACCTGAACGGAGTGAAGTTTATGAAACCTAATTAAGTTTATGTTAATGTACTTTTCATTTTCCACCTCACTGGACTGATAATACGAATCTCGGTTACTACGAAACTCGTTTATAACGACATATATAACCTAGTTCTACTGTATTTGTATTTGAGTCAATAAATAATACTGTAGCATCATCTACCATGTGCAGAATTAGATGATTGTTAATTAATTTCGTTGAGTAAACACTGAATATTCCACCAGAAATAATTTACATACCGACATCGTACGACATGATGTGGCAAATATACATTTTCTGATCTTTCAAAAATCCCGACTACCTCTGCTATATTTAACCAGTTCACCAGTCATGTTTATCCATCGATGGTTTCCAATATCCGTTCAAGAGACTCTAAGAGGCTCTAACAGTCTCTCACTTACTCACTGTTTCACATTTATGTGACTGCATTTCCACTACTTTAGAACTCGGTAAATGAAGATAGGTTTTCTACTAATGTTGACCGACCGGGCGAGTTGGCCGTGCGCGTAGAGGCGCGCGGCTGTGAGCTTGCATCCGGGAGATAGTAGGTTCGAATCTCACTACCGGCAGCCCTGAAAATGGTTTTCCGTGGTTTACCATTTTCACACCAGGCAAATGCTGGGGCTGTACCTTAATTAAGGCCACGGCCGCTTCCTTCCAACTCCTAGGCCTTTCCTATCCCATCGTCGCCATAAGACCTATCTGTGTCGGTGCGACGTAAAGCCCCTAGCAAAAAAAAAATGTTGACCGAATTTGCCAAACAATATGACTACTGATAAACACAGTATTATTATTTATTTACCATAATTTTGACAACAAATATTGAAGACGTCGGAGACCCGGCTTATAACTTTTTTTTTTTTTTTGCTAGTTGCTTTACGTCGCACCGACACAGATAGGTCTTATGGCGACGATGGGACAGGAAAGGGCTAGGAGTGGGAAGGAAGCGGCCGTGGCCTTAATTAAGGTACAGCCCCAGCATTTGCCTGGTGTGAAAATGGGAAACCACGGAAAACCATTTTCAGGGCTGCCGACAGTGGGGTTCGAGCCTACTATCTCCCGAACGGCTTATAACTAGATATGATTCTAAATACTTGCGTGGTTTACTAAACATTAATAGATAAAATAATAATAATAATAAACCATACATAATTCCTCATCATCCGCAAATGTTCTCGTTTAACCAGTTAACCAGCCATGTTGATCCAACAATAATTTCCAATAATCCGTTCGAGTGACTCTAAGCCTCTCTACCAGTCCCTCACTTACTCACTGTTTCACACCTCCAGGTACAAAGGCTGGTCTATTTATGTTACTGCACTTCTATTTGAACGATTGGTGCTAAGCAGTTCAATTTATTTATCTTATGTATTTATTTAGCGTATAATACTTGCATGACAACCTTCAGAAATTACAAAGTAACAATAAATTAAATAATAGTAGAATATGAGTTTAACAGACTAACAAAATTAATAGAAAGTAACTAATTATGAAGAAAAGTAGAAAATTGTTACAAGAAATGCTGTACTTAGAAGTAAAAAAAATATAATCGAAACACTGTATTATGGTTAGCATTAACTCTGCAACAGAAGATACAAATAACTTCTCATTACTGTCAACATTTACATCACTTCGGATTGGACTATAGAAGGAGATCTAGATTTTGTATCCATTGCACTGCTTCAAGCGCTTTTGAGTGAAGGTCCTCCACGCTTCCAGGGAAGGCACGAAGTGGATAGTCTAGCACAATGTGTTTTGTTGTTTTCCGCACTCATAGAAAGGGGAAGTTAACTATCCCCAACTGTATAGAGTAGCAGTATTTCTTCCCACTCCACATCTTAAATGGTTAAAACTACACCAGATACGGCGGAGCAGATTGAATCGTGCAGGATTTAAGGAGGGATTGTTAACTTCCCCTACCGCGAGGTGGAGATTATGTCTATTCTGTTAACCAGATGACGTTGCAATTGCGGTAGTTAATTATTAACTTACCGGGCGAGTTGGCCGTGCGCGTAGAGGCGCGTGGCTGTGAGCTTGCATCCGGGAGATAGTAGGTTCGAATCCCACTATCGGCAGCCCTGAAGATGGTTTTCCGTGGTTTCCCATTTTCACACCAGGCAAATGCTGGGGCTGTACCTTAATTAAGGCCACGGCCGCTTCCTTCCAACTCCTAGGCCTTTCCTATCCCATCGTCGCCATAAGACCTATCTGTGTCGGTGCGACGTAAAGCCCCTAGCATTATAATTATTAACTTTTTCCAATATTTATTTGTATTAGCGAAAATATCCTCATGTTTACTCCATAACTTTAGCTTACTTTTTCCTTTAATTTTTAGATCGCATCCGGGAGATAGTGGGTTCGAATCCCACTGTCGGCAGCCCTGAAGGTAGTTTTCCGTGGTTTCCCATTTTCACACCAGGCAAATACTGGGGCTGTACCTTAATTAAGGCCACGGCCGCTTCCGTCCCATTCCTAGGCCTTTCCCGTCCCATCGTCGCCATAAGACCTATCTGTGTCGGTGCGACGTAAAGCAAAATAGCAATTTTTAGATTTCCTCCATGAAGAACCGTGATGGCTACATACGAAAAAGGACACCAACAGATAACCCAGTAAAGGGCAAATATAAAGGAGCATATCTTGACTGAAGCTATTGTTTATGTTGTGTGTTTTATGTGATAATATTTTGGTTTTATATCATGCAATTTGACGAATTGGGTTATCATTTCTGTTATTGTGTGTTTCTCCAGCAGGTCTTCCGAGCATCAGGGACAGTCTCACACACCCGGTGCACGTGTACGAAGGTGACGACGCTCTCATCACGTGTGTGGTCCGCGATGTGGGGGACAACACGGTCATGTGGAAGAAGGAAGACCGCGAGAGACACAGCAGGAGGGTTCTGACGGCGGGCGAGAGCCGCGTCACCGCCGACAAGCGATTCGACGTCTTGCACGACGCCGGTAAGTACAAAAGAACTTTCTTCTAAGACGTAGATCTGATTGTTATATACTACTTCCAGCTCCATGGTGTAGAGTTTGTGAGGCTCAGGTTCTGTTTCTAGCGATTGGTTTAAACTGCGCTGGAATATATATGATTCCTTGCTCCTGTGGATCGGCTTATGTTGGCCAAACATGTAGGAAAGTAGCAACAAGGGTTAAAGAACATCGCAGGCACTTACGTCTTTGCCAGCCAGAGAAGTCTGCTGTGGCAGAACATGCCATACATAATGACCATCATATCGTTTTTGATGTAACTTCTGTCATTTATAAAGAGAAACATTTTATACCTAAAATCATTCGTGAGTCGATAGAAATTTCTAAACACCTGAATAATTTTAACAACGGTGACAGCTATATATACCATAGATAACTCGTCAACATCTTTCTCAGTGACTCTGAAGGCCCTGGAATGAACTACATTTCTAACTGGGTCTCTCGAGTGAGAGTTGCCAGTACCTTATTTGTTATTGCTCTGAAGACGACCCTGGTGGCAAGATCGAGACGCGTCAGCAGATTATTAACATTACGCGACCTAATATCCTCAAATTATTATCAAATCATAATTACAGTATATTAGAGCCTCCGTGGCTCAGACGGCAGCGCGTCGGCCTCTCACCGCTGGATACCGTGGTTCAAATCCCGGTCACCCCATGTGAGATTTGTGCTGGACAAAGCGGAGGCGGGACAGGTTTTTCTCCGGGTACTCCGGTTTTCCCTGTCATCTTTCATTCCAGCAACACTCTCTATTCTCATTTCGTAGCACCTATCATCCATTAATATATCACTTTGGGAGTGGCGACCCCATCGTAATAATTGCCTATATATGATTCATTCATTACATCCCTGACCCGGTCACTGACTGGAAAACAGGTTGTAGGTTTTCATTTTCAATTACAGTATATTATTACTCTGTAATAGGCCACCGGATACCACGGGTCCCTTATACCTTTATACTCAGAATGTATCCCTTAACAACCTCCACACGTTTGTCGGCGGATTTCAGGTTCACCCTTTATATGTGGACATCAGACAGTAACATTTTAATTTTGTAGTGTAGAAGTTGAAGACATCTATGACAAATGTGATCTACAAGACAATATAAACTATTCTGACGTGTTTGGATGCTGACAGATAGAGACAATATATTTCACTGGTGTATGGATACATAATGGAAACATATGACGGAGAGATTTACTACCTACTGTAGAACAGCCAATAATTGAGTTAACTGCACCACGCTTGTTAATTAATAGCCGCCGAAGCAGACTACATGACGAGATAGTGAGGAAATCGTGTATTTGATTACGAACTGTGATATTGAAATGAGAGTTCCAATTACATTTCTATTATTCTTCTGTTTGTTCGCTCTTGCGTATCGTTACATTACGATTACAGGCATGTAAAGACAACATGTTCTACTGTTTAAGTTCGGATTAAACCTCATCAAGTACGAGTATTGGAGGAAGCACACGCGGTCAAGACGGCTTGTTTTTCTTTTACCGATAACATCACCCTTCCAGATTTCCCCTGATTCATGTTTAGAGAGGATGGTTACCTTGTAGTTCTCGCACTTCAAATAACAATCATAACACCAGAGCACAAAACAAGTATACGAAGTACATTAAACACAGGGAGCTTGGAGAGGGGTTTAGTAGACAAAAAAGGATAAAGACAATGACTGAATAAACGGAACGTGAGATGAAATAAACAAAAACGAGTATGGAAATAAAAAAGTGTAAATTGCACGACTTCACATGACGACGTCTCCCTCCGTATCAATTCATGTTGCTCTACATCTATTTCATCTCAGCCTCCGGAAGGCACGTCTAATTCCGAGATTCATCAGGGAGATGGGCTTCTACATTGATAGCTTTGGGGATCTCCATTCCTTATGTGTGTTTGCAGGTTAAAAATTCTGAATAAAGAAGAATATGATCGAAAAAAGGGAAGGATACTATACACATGATGGAACACAGAACAAATCTACAAGAAAAGGAACCTGATAAGTTTAAAATAATTAATAATGAAATAAAACGCATACAAAGCCTATAAAGGTATTGAAATGATACTAGATAGCTTACAGAGTATATTGGCCTACTTAAGTTTCAGAATCTTCTTCTTTACAATGAGGTATTCTAGGGACCACATGTCAATTTCAATTCATTATTGATTGTTCTTTCCTCTTCCGTTCCTTTCAGTATTCCTTTAGCATTAATTTATTCCTCTCTTCTCAGACTACTTTGGACCGGGTTCCCTTTTCATTCTTCCTTAGAATCCTTCCATTTTTAAACTTCCCTTTTGTTAAACTGTTGTCATCCATTCTATAGATATGTCCAAAAAACGCAGCAGTCTCTTTTTTCCTATTGTTTCTGTTATATTGCTATGTTCTCGTGTATTTGCTTATTACTTCTTAATTTCCATTGTTCTGTTATTTTCACTGGATCTAGAATTTTTCTCATGATTCTTCTTTCTATTTATTCCAGTTTAACTAAATTATAGTACAAAACTAGTCGTTCACTTGCGTAAAGATATTCTGGTTTCACCGCTTTATTTTAGTGCCTTAATTTTGATTTTTCGATAAACATTCTTGTTGTAAAAATTCTTAGTGATGCCATACACTGTTTCCATCTTCCTTCTACAGCATATTTTTCTAAAGCATTTCCTTGAATTTTTTCTCCCAGGTATTTGAATTTCTTTACTTTATCTATTCGAACAATGTGTGTTGTCAAACATGTTGAAGCGCCTTTTTATATTTGTAATAGATTTCGTTTTTACTACAGAGATTCTCAAACCTGTTTGGTTGGTTATTTTTTCAAGAGTTTTATGTGTGTTGTTGCATTTGTCAGACTCTCTCAAAGTGTAGCATTATCGCCTGCAACTGCCAGGCAATTAATTTCAACACCGTTGTATTTTTTCTCCCCAAGATTTTGGCGATATTTATGTTCTTTAAATTTGTCATTCCAAATTCTTACGATTTGCAATAGATTTCAATTTAATTGCAACCCCTTCTCAAAATATGTTCAAAATTGCAGTCTTCTACTGTAATACACAAGGTTTTTAAAGAGCGCTAATTTGGGTGAGAACGAGCTTGTATTTCTGTATTTTGAACAGTTCTTGTACACGATTGCAATTGAAAAAATAATGCAATCTCGTTAAAATGTCCCTCAGTTACCAATGTCCAACCAATGGTTATTTAATAAAACAATTTTGAATATCTTCTATTACCCGTCGAAATTTTAATATTGAATTGTGTTACATCTGGTATAGTCTGTGCTTCGGGAATCTACCGTCCCTGAAGGGGTACGGCGGTGCTTTTAAACGGTGACGGCCTCTCTTAGGCCAGAATATCTGTAGCAGTGATTTGGGAAAAGGGTTAGATGGGTAGCGGCCATGGGCTATGAAAGGAACTGTCTCTGCATTCGCCTCATTGCATGAGAATAGAAACCCACGGAAGAACAATTCTGTACATCCCTACCCGAATGCAGAGCTGTGGCCTTTCCTCGCCTAAGCTATTCTGTTCCGTCCAACCTATTTTGTTCCACCCACCGGGTTTTACTAATTTTTCAGAACAACGTCCTACTACAACGGCAATGAATAGACAGTTTAATGCCTCCTGAGCTCGGAGGGCCAGAGCCCGAAGGTGTGGGAACTACCAACTGATACCAGGTCAAGAACAAATGTTGCCAACTATCGACAGGTTTTGTTAATTCTGGACGTCAGAAGTAGACAGTAGTTTAAAGGAGATCAGAAAGAAGCTACTGTGGCACATACTTTGCTAATTTTAAGACAGGTCGTATTGACAGTTCTGACCATCGTAGCTATCGAAAGGGCCAATACGATAAGAAGTACGGCGGACGGCGTAAGCTTGAACTATCGCATGACCACTTACCATACTTCATCGCTACTTTCTCTTTACACATACGATAGTATCGCATAGCTTATCTTAATTTCTGCGAACCATGCACGTGCAATAGTTTACCCATAAGAAGATACGACCAAAACAAGACATATATGATAAAAAATACGATATGTTTCTTCTTTCTAGTACATCCATTTTACGTAGTAGTAGTAGTAGTAGTAGTAGTAGTAGTAGTAGTAGTAGTAGTGGTAGTAGTAGTAGTAGTAGTAGTAGTAGTAGTAGTATGTCAAATACTGAGAGCGATTACTTGAAAGTCCTGTGTCGTTAAAATAAGCACAGTTCTGTTCCAAAACAAATGAACTAGACGACCGTATAGGCGCAGAAGTTCATTCCATTAGCAATATGGATTTGAAAAAGATACAATTTACGATATCCAAGCTTTACAGAATGAATATGTACAGGAGTTGCCATTCGTGTTCCACATGGACAAGTATTATCTTCTGTGTTCCACATGGCACTCTATGACCAGGGACTTATCGCATTGCTGTTGTCGCGTGCAGTGAGTGCTTTAAATGTAGCGTTTTAGATTAACGAGTGGTAAAGCTTTTAATTAAAATTTAAAGGAATTTCTAATGAAAGAATTTAAATTGCATGTTAAATTACTTTCTCTGCATTGGCTATGTGTAGTCAGGATGTTGCTTGTTGTTGATTACATGCCAGCTTCTAAGGTCTAGAGATGGACACCAGTTAGTAGCTCTATTTTATATTTATATGTGTTCTTACTTCGTCGGGTGCCTTGACTAAATAGTCAGTGCGGAGGCCTTCGGTTCAAAGGGCTTCGGGTTCGATTTATGAACGGGTCAGGGATTATAAGCGCGTGTAACTCCGCGACTGGTGTTTGTGATTGTTCCGAAAAATGTCTCTTCATTTACTCACAACACACCACACTTCAATCCACCAGAGAAACACACACACACACTCGCGCATGGGATTGACGTCAGAAAAGGCATTCAGCTGTAAAAAAGCGCCAGATGCACCTGCAACCAAACAACGGGGTGGAAGAAGAAGTAGGGCCTTATTTTCTGCAATATTTTCAAGCGAGCATGGCCAAGGTCCCTCCAGTTTTACGTGTAATCAGAACAGATCTCGTATGCATTGCCCGGAATTCAAACCACAGCCACCTTTTCAACCGGATCTCATCCCCTGTGCTGTATTTGTTTTTAGTTCATAATACGGTAACTGGTAGAATTGGAATAGTGTACGTCCATTACATGGGAGTCAGTACGACAATAACCCGCAACGCGTTTCAGCTCGCCGTGTTCAACGCTTATACTTCAGAAACTGCACAATGTAGACCTAAATGATCGTAGAAGACGAGATGACATTACTATCACATCCGCTTATGATGACATCATAGTGCAGCGAAAAAAAACTAAATGGCGCCGACTACAGTGCGCCATGTCAATTTTTTAATTATCGGATATACTTACGGAGTCAATTTTGATTATCTAAGTGTCTCTTGAAAGGAAATGAACACTCCTTTAAAGCATAATAGACTAAACGTTGAAACAAGCAAACGGTGCATTTATGAAGTAAAATTTGACGACAGAATTAAAAATGACGAAGATTATCACCCAAAAAGCCAAGAGGAAACCAATGAAAGGGCGTTCGGATGACCATCGAGGCGAAGAGACAATGTGGCAGGCGAGTGTCGACCACGCCGTAAAGCTGAGCGTGAGAACGAAGAAGACCGCGCACGGTGCGAGTGAATCCACTATTTCTTCTTCTGTTGTATCTAATATTGATATTAAAAAGCTTTCGGATGACAGAGGGCATCGAGACGAGAGGACAATGTGGTTAGCGAGTGTTAGGCACACCGTAAAGCCGAGCGTGAGAACTTCGCTCACTTCTTCGCTTCCTTTCAACAACCCAATAATGCCAGCAAACAATGCCACCCGCGGCACACGTGCGACAGAGCAGTTGCCGAACATCCTCGGCTATGGGTTTTCGATGAAGCAGAACATGGTACACAAGGTCATCCACCCCAGGGAATCGGCATATTTTTCAGGCTATAGAGTAACATTTTTTGTAAACATGGAGGGTATTTCTGGTTGATGAACTGTTCCACTTTGATCCTGCTGTACTGACATCTGTGGTGTGACGTCGTGATAGAATATGAATCCTTTAGTCTTTACCAATTCAGGTCTTTTATACTGAATGGCGACATTCAGTCCCTCCAACTTTGAATGGTAATTTTCGGAATCGATGGCCTCACCAGTCGTAATAAATTCAAAGTACAGAATTATCTTCCAGTCTTGCCAAATGCACGCCATAAGCTTGCTGGGATGATCATCTTGTTTCGGAACTGATACATGTGGCTCACCTTTCTTGCACAGTCCTTTCGCATACTGCATTGTCATATGCTATCCATTTTTCATTGCCTGTCTCCGGCCGTTCCAGAGAATCATCCTTGTGTGGGTGTCGCAATAAGGAATCGCAAATAGAAACGCGCTGCACCAAATTATTGTCACACATTTCACGTGGAACCCACATCGCACAGATTTCAGTAAATAAGCTTCCTTAAGTGCCCGGCTGCACTACTTTATTCCTTTCATGACTGCCACCGAAGTCTTTCCTGAGCTCGGCTTGTCTTTTAGGAAGAAATTCACCGATCGAATTCATAAAGATCACTTTTGACATGGCCGATTCGTCACTGCGTCTATTCTATACACCGCGCAAATTTTCATTCTGGTTTGTGAGGTGGTTTACTCTTACGGGAATCTATCGGTGGTCTATGCTCCATTCTCCCACAAAAGAAAGACAAGTCCACAGTGATGAGGCCAAGGTCAATAATTATACATACAAACTGACAGATCCCACGGAGGTTCTGGGTGTTGACTCAATGGAGCAGGGTGCATAGGCAACCACCATAGCGCAGGTGTAGTGCTGCACCATGTCGTCAGGCGTTTCACGATTGGACTTCTGATACCAGCCAATCGTCTACGGCACTGAAGAATATCGACGATAATGTTCACAGTGCTAATGTGGATCTTTCGGAGGACTTCATGGAAACGGTAGTTACGAAACAACACGAGCAAAATTAACCGTGGCCTGAGATATGTGTATCTGGTAAACACTCAGTCTGTAGGTTCAAAATATATCGTAGCATTTCACTCGTCAACCCACATAGAGGTATTCACGCTTAAATAGTATGCGGAAATGTCCAATACAGCCTAACACGGACCATGCTTATGCTGTAATAGGTTAGAATACCAACTTACTTGTTCTTTTCAGGGTTAATTTATTTTTAAAAGGGTAATTTCGGACCAGATATGTATTTTTGATTATGTATAATGGCCATGTTACCTGAATCAGAAATTATATAAATTTTTTATTCTGAACCATGTTAAAAATTTGGGAACTGCAATATATACTCCTCATATTCAAGACGAGGCAAGGTGGGAAATTAATTCGTTTACTTTCTTTCTTAACAACCGGGAGAGTTGGCCGTGCGGTTAAATGCGCGCGGCTGTGAGCTTGCATCCGGGAGATAGTGGGTTCGAACCCCGCTTTCGGTAGCACTGAAGATGGTTTTCCGTGGTTTCCAATTCTCACACCATGAAAATCCTAGGGTTGTACCTTAATTAAGGCCACGGCCGCTTCCTTCCCACTGCTAGGCCTTTACTATCCCACCGTTGCCATAAGACCTATCTGTGTCGGTGCGACGTAAATCAAATCGTAAAAAAAATATTCTTAACACAATAATCTAAATGACTCAGATCTGGAGTTAGAAACAGTATTTATTAACTGTTGCGGTACACGTTTTACATTGAGTACAAAATTATGAGATTTATTATTTAACCAATCGTCAAGTGAGTGCAGCCATAAATGAGAAAGGAATGTTGCAAAATATTTGGGTCATACCAACCCCAGAATTCAAACGGTGCTGTGTTTGGACCAGAGCAGCAAACAATACGCACCACGTGATGTGTATTGTCGAAATAAGGCATCTGTTCAGTATGCCTTTGAGATGTTATTGTTTTCATTTTATTTCTTAATAAACTTCTTAATAAACTTTACACATCATAATTCCGAACTATTTTGTTCGAATGTGGCAGTGGATGTGCTACTGGAGCACGGAACTCGCCTCACGAGGTTTGCCCACCTTGATTTCAAACGCTCCCTTTCGATGATCGACATGGGCGCCTTTTTTTTTACTTTTGGAATTCTTGCAAGCCTCTCTATTCTGTTTAATTCGTATTCGATCATTTTCAAGCCACTTTTGTTCATCTATTATAGTATTTTACGAAAAAAAGAAAGGTTTTTCTCAAAATTTCACTATTTGAATTCTTTTTGCTGTATACTTGTAGAACCCATTGACATCAATCAAATTACACCTATTGTAGAATATTCTTACCGCACCAATGCGTTAGTTTGTGTTTTGTATTCAAAAGAAACGTACGGTTTTCTCGCGCACCAAATATTAAAGAACTTGGTCAATCATTATTGTTTCATTCCATATACTTCATTATGGAAAACATAATCATAATTCAGGTTGTTGTATGACGACGTTATTATCGCGTTAATTGCGGTCAACATGGCTCTTTTTTATTTGTCCACAACTCCTTTTGTTCCGATGGGACACAATGGCAGAGTAATCCGTCCCTACATGCGTGGCTGACATTATGTTCCGATCAGTGTGCGGTCTAGACAGTATCCACTGAACTGAATATCCCATGGCCAGTATTTGTTCAACCTGGTCTTTCTAGCGTCATTAGTTTAATCTCGAGAGTATATTAGACTGCCAGTTAGTTAACTGATTACATTTGCCTTTGAAAACTTCTTGAACCTGACTAAAACTTTTTTTCGTGACGGAAAGAACTTTGTACTTGGTATCACCTCTCTGATGCATCAGATACAGAGGCATTTATTATTTTACACACAGTAGTTGTTATAAGGAATGAATGGACTATGATGCCTCAGTACTGGAGGTATCTGCACAAAATTTGATAATATGATGCCCGGGTTCGATTCCCGGCTCTGCCACGAATAATAATAATAATAATAATCAACTACCACCTGGATTCAAGAAGTCAAGAAAGACCTGGAAAGGAACAACATACGAGAAGAAGAATTATTGGAAAGAAAGATTTTTAGGAAGAAAGTCTTACAAATGGAAGGATTCCAAGGGAGGAAGGAAAAGAAAACAGGCACAAAGTGGACTGAAGACAGGAAAAAGAAACACAGTGAAACAATGAAAGAATACTGGAAGAAAAGGAAAGAACTAAGGAGGAACAATTGAAATTGTATCGTGGTCCTTAGAAGGCCGGAACGCAAGAATAATAATAATAATAATAATAATAATAATAATAATAATAATAATAATAATAATAATGAAAGTCTAAAGCCTGCTTCCAGTCATTTCGACCGGGTCAGAAATGAAATGAATGAAGTCCCATCTAGCGGCAAGGATAGGAATTTCGACGGCTGCCGAAGCCTGTCTCACTCCTCTGGGGCAATGATTAATGACTGACAGATGAAATGAAGTGATATTGGAGAGTGTTGCTGGAATGAAAGATGACAGAAAACCGGACTACCCGGAGAAAAACCTGTCCCGCCTCCGCTTTCTCCAGCACAAATATTACATGGAGTGACCGTGATTATTATTATTATTATTATTATTATTATTATTATTATTATTGTTATTATTATTATTATTATTATTATTATTATTATTATTATTATTATTATTATTATTATTATTATTATTATTATTATTATTATTTCTTCGTTTCTTAATCCCCCTACACTCCAGAGTTGTATACTCCCTCGGTCTCAGCGAGGGATCCCACATCTACCCCCTCAAGAACAGTATCATGGAGCGTCAGTCTTGGGTCGTAGAATACAACTGGCAAGGATGACCACTACCTCGCCCAGGCGGCCTCACCTGCTATGCTGAACAGGGGCCTTAAGGGAGGATAGGAAGATTGGAAGGGATAGATAAGGAAGAGGGGAGGAAGCGGCCGTGGCCATAAGTTAGGTGCCATCCCGGCATTTGCCTGGTGGAGAAGTGGGAAACTATGGAAAACCACTTCGAAGACGGCTGAGGAGGGAATCAAACCCCCGTCTACTCAGTTGAACTCCCGAAGCTAAGTGGACCCCATTCTAGCCCCCCTACCACTATTCAAATTTCGTGGCAGAGCCGGGAATCGAACCCGGGCCTCCAGGGGGGGGGCAGCTAATCACACTAACCACTACACCACGGAGGCGGCAATAATAATAATAATAAATACACCGGGCGAATTGGCCGTGCTGTTAGGGCCGCGCAGCTGTGTGCTTGCATTAGGGATATAGTGAGTTCGAATGCTACCACCGGTAGCGTTGAAGATGGTTTTCTGTGCTTCCTCATTTTCATACCAGACGAATGATGGGGCTTTGACTTCCCTTCCTTGCATCGTAAGACCATGAAAGCCTTTGGAGGATTGAAGGTAAAGGTAACCTTGGCATTGAGTCAGATTAGTTAGTTGCATGATTAGCATAGTCCACCTTAAGAGTCGGGGTTCGAATCCTGGTTGATCCTGGATAGTAATTTTTATCTCAAATATCACATGGCGTCAGAAAGGGCATCCGGCCTTAAACCACCGACCACCAAAATGAGTCTGGGTAGCTCCAGTGACCTCAGAAATACCTGGGATAAGCTGAAGAGACTTCCGACCTAGTCTGGCTAAAACCCGGGCCATCTGCCTTTCCAAAAATGTAAAAAGTTGATTAAATTTCGCTGTGGGAAAAACGAATGAACATAAATGTATGTTTCAATTAAATGTGTGACGCGATGTTATCTAGCAAGCGTGCAGGCTGTGATGTGAAGTATTCATGGATGACCATCGCATACAGCTCTCAAGGTACTGTTTCTAGGTAACATCGCAACACACATTTTATTACGAGGTATTATATCGTTACACTCATTTCCGGAAGACACCCCCCCCCCCCAGTCTATGAAATATTTGTTGTCACAAACATTTTTTCTAAATTCTTTAGACTTCATGGTGGGGTGGACCAAGTGTGCCTTTACTGTCTCGCTACGCATCCCCTTCCTGTGACACTGAATGTATGTTTGAACTGACCCAAATATCGTACAGTATTAACAAAGCTAATTGGTGAATTAAAAATGCATAAAGCCCAATTTCATTGTTGTGAAGGGATAATTTTCATAGACAATATTTTATAAAGGATCAAAGTTTAATTATCATACGCAAAGCAGCTTAGTTCATGTAACTATAAAATGAAACAGCACCGTAAAATAAACTAGCATGTGCCATCCACATAATTCCTTCACAAATAGAGTGTTGTACTTCTGACAATCTATAATCTCATAGAGGTTAATGTTGTCATTTTTATTCATTATTAATTCCTTTGCTGGCCGGTTTAATGTCACCCTAATACATAGTCTATAGGCTTTATGTGACAATCGAATGGAGAAAGAGCCACGACTAGAAAGAAAGCCAACTCGCTAAAATGAGACTCCGTAGGCCTCACAAACCTGATGGAGTCGGGGTCGGAAGAGAACGAGAGTGGACCAAGGGATGGATGAATGTGAAGAACCTTGACAGACCACACAGTAACGCTGCTGATCGAACACACACTCGTCTTGATGTGTAGCTGGGAGCCATTTAAATGCGAGTTCTCGGTCCTTGCCCGGCCCCTGGGTTATATATTGCTTACATCCCCCTCGCTTGTATCCCAGCAGATTAAAAGTTACTTTATGTTTCATTCGGAAGGGCACAAGCTCTTGTATCGCATATTGATGCAGATAAAATTTGCATACGAGAGAGACTCCGTAAACATTTCGTTGTATTTAATTTCTTATTACGACTCTCCAGACCTCGTTTTTCACAAGAGCTATCTTGGCATTGTGTTTCCTCTCAGGCTTTTCACTGTTATACCGCAGTTTCAAACATCTGAAAAGAACATGTTGGAAATGTGGTTTTATCGATAGCTGACAAGAGTATCTTGGGTTGAAAATGTGAAGTTACTTCTTTCTTTTTAGTGTCTGGCTTTTAGTGCAGGTATTCTAACCAGGAAATGCATTTTTTTTTCCGTCATCTCTGTATGTATTGCACCCATTTGATCGAGTATGTGTGTATCTAGGCACATCGCGAGAAAATGGCTGAAGAGAATTTAATGAAAATCGATAACTAACGTCAGAGTATAAGGCACTACCATCTAGGCTATAAATAATTGTATTTACGCTGAGTGAAATGGTAGTTTAGGGGAAGTCCTAAAATTCCGTTTGCAATAATATTATTAGTCGCCCTATCGATAAATACTAAATAACTACTGCTATATAGAATTAAAATTCCCATCATTTATGTCTTATATACATTTACCTTATCAGCTATGATAAAAAAGATATTCATGAATTTCACTTATTGTTGTTAAGTCCATATCAATGCCGAGCCACGAGAAAATGGGCGAACAGAATTTAATGAAACTTGGTATGTAAAGTCCAGGAATAAAGTACTATATTTTAGGCTATAAATGACTTATAATTTTATTCACGCTGGATAAAATGGTAGTTTAGGGAAAGGTGCCAATAATTAAATTTTTAAATACCTATGTCGTCATGCAATTTCATAAAATCTAACTCACAAGGTGTACACGACTTCATCTAGAATCCCGTAGAGAATTACGGGTACATCAGATAGTCACACAATATATTAGTCTCCATGACCTAAAGGTCAGTGAAATAGCTTTCTGTTCAAAGGATTTCGAGTTCGATTCCCGACCAGTTCTGTGATTTTAACTGCGGATAACTCTGATACTGTATATGTTCGTCTTAATACACATACAGCATACCATCACAGAAACATGCAATAGTAAATACACCCATCATATAGGATTGGTGTCAGGAAGGGCATTCAGCCGTAAAACTGGACTAAATCTTCACGAAGTGATGACCGTAGGAAACGAAGAAGAATCAACTTCAGGCAAGCAAAAGACAAACAAAGTCTCCTCCGTAAGGCGATGAAGGCCCTTGGAGGAGTGGAAGGTAAAGGCTTTCACCATTGTTAACCGCAGCACGTGATGGGGTAGAGTAGTGAGCTCTACGCCCTGCCGCCTTTGCCCCCAGGAATTAACCTGGTACTCATTTTTGTTGTAGGCTGAGTGAATGTCAGGGCCATATGCACCTCCGGAAGTGGAAATCATCATCATCATCATCATCATCTGTTTACCCTCCAGGTTCGGTTTTTCCCTCGGACTTAGCGAGGGATCCCACCTCTACCGCCTCAAGGGCAGTGTCCTGGAGCTGCAGACTCTTGGTCGGGGGATACAACTGGGGAGTATGACCAGTACCTCGCCCAGGCGGCCTCAACTGCTATGCTGAACAGGGGCCTTGTGGAGGGATGGGAAGATTGGAAGGGATAGGCAAGGAAGAGGGAGGAAGCGGCCGTGGCCTTAAGTTAGGTACCATCCCGGCATTCGCCTGGAGGAGAAGTGGGAAACCACGGAAAACCACTTCCAGGATGGCTGAGGCGGGAATCGAACCCACCTCTACTCAGTTGACCTCCCGAGGCTGAGTGGACCCCGTTCCAGCCCTCGTACCACTTTTCAAATTTCGTGGCAGAGCCGGGAATCGAACCCGGGCCTCCGGGGGTGGCAGCTAATCACGCTAACCACTACACCACAGAGGCGGACCGGAAGTGGAAATCTCGTTTCTTAATTCAGGCAAGCAACTGAATGTTAAAAATATTCTAGGGATATGAGCAACGAATTTGAGGTAAATATAATATAATAAAGTATGAGAATATGCTATGTGATCCTCCGTGGCTCAGAGAGCAGCGCGTCAGCCTCTCACCGCTGGATACCGTGGTTCAAATCCCGGTCGCTCCATCTGAGATTTGTGCTGGACAAAGCGGAGGTGGGACAGGTTTTTTTTTTTTTTTTTTTTTTTTTTCGGGTACTCCGGTTTTCCCTGTCATCTTTCACTCCAGCAACACTCTCCATTATTTCATAGCATTTATCACCTTGGGAGTGGCGGCCCCATTGTACTAATAGCGTATATCCGTTTCAATCATTACATCCCTGACCCGGTCAAAGACTGGAAGACAGGCTTTAGGTTTTCATTCATTAGAATATATTATGTATTCCTAAAAATTGCAATTCTTTTCTTAATCATCGTTATCCGGTCAATTAGATTAGCAGTTTGCCTCTTTTTCTATCACTACGAGCGCTAATGTGAGTCAATGCATTGTTTCACTTAACCACCACTACGAGCGCTAATAATAATTGTACCGGGCGGTACACCTCCACGCCGCTAATTTAAAAGTTGCGCCAGTTGAAACTCCTCTGCTGGAGGAAGTCTGAACTTTATTGACGGTATTAATTTTCTACTTTCTCAGAAGATGTCACTACCTGTAAATTTCGGAATTTTAGAACTGTGTCATTTTTGATGTGTTTTTGTTTTGCTTGAAGTAAGAAGTGTGAACTTTCTCTTCTAGAGGACACTACTGAAGAACTACAATAGTGCACCCTAGTGCGAAGAAAAAGAACTGTTCTTTGGAGAAAATTTTATTTCAAAAGTTTGTTCTTTGTTAAATTTCTTTCTGTCATTGGTTAAGTTGGCAATATTACCCCTTTCTTTCCCCTTGTTTTAAAACTAGCCAATCCCGAATTTCTTTAATTAATTTTCCACCAATAATGTATTTCTTCTTCATCTTGTGTAGGGGTTTCTCTTTATTCTCCAATAAAGTGATTGTGGGCGGGTGTTCTCATTCCCCTAACGCCTAGAACCTTCCGCGAGAGTATATAAACTGCTGATTTTAGGGTCTCTGAGCCACTTCTGTTCCATCTTTCAGTGTGTAAAGTACATAGCAGGGGGCGGGAAGCGCCTCTTTCTTCGGCAGCGGTCAACAAGGTAATGGCCGATTAATTACTTATTTTCTTGCTTGCTCAGCAGTTTAACTCTCGGGGCGGGTCCGAAGCTTTTTCCATTATGTAACCTTCCTTAAAATGTAAAGAAACTTGTATCTATTTCATCTTTTGAACTGCATATCGGGATAGAGAGTGCTTAACCCTCTCGAGCTCCCAATCATAATGTTTTGAGGTGAACTTATTTTTCTCAACCTATTCTTCGTTAGTATAATGTAAATTGTTCTTTTCTGAAGTCACCTCTGTAGTATGGGATTAGCCCTTGCATTAATGGCCTAGTGCCAAGTAGGTTTTAAAAACAAAGTGTATTAGGAGTGCAGATCGCCTCCTCTCAAATTGTTATTTTGGAGGTCATGTAATCAACCTTCTTTTCATTTAATAGACCTCAGTAGTTTGGGTATTTTACCCCTGTGTCTATGTCCAGTGAGGACAACTTGAAGGTGGAGTTTGGTGTGGCCTGGGAGAGGCTTAGAGTTGAGAGCGAGTGGCTCTTTTTGAAAATTGAGTGTTGTATGACTCGTGGAGGCTTTTCAGTGTAATTTGGAGCAAGGGCTCCTAGGCATGAATGGGGTTTTCTGCCCCTCTGTTGAAACTTGTGTTTGGGGTAAAACTGAGCTGATTGCCCAAGCATTGTGAAGTCAGGGCGCGAAGCCCAAATCCTGTAAATATTGTAACTACCCTTTTGACTTGCTACTTTGTACCTGCCATGCTTGTTATTTCCTTATTTTGAAAAGAAAATATAACCTTGTTAAATTTTAAATTAATTTTACTTTCGTAGCTCGAGACCCGTTCACACCCGCACCTTCTTTCACCTCTACCTACCGCTAAAACACGGTAACAATAATAATCGTATGGCCTCAGCTACCGTGTGCAGACATTTCAATTTGACGCCATCTGGCTGTCTGCTCGTCAATTTCGACGTTCCGTTTTACTCTAGGTCCGCTAGATGGCAGACAGAGTAAACAGGATCTCTCTTGGGCATCTATGGCTGAGATTTAATTAATTTTGTCGGGTAAATACCAAATGTATCACCAGAGATCTTTTACATGCCGACATCGTACGACATGGAGTGTCGTATGGACTTTTTTCCGCATTGTTTCACTTAACCACCACTACGAGCGCTAATGTGAGTCAATGCATTGTTTCACTTAACCACCACTACGAGCGCTAATGTGAGTCAATGCATTGTTTCACTTAACCACCACTACGAGCGCTAATGTGAGTCAATGCATCGTTTCACTTAACCACCACTACGAGCGCTAATGTGAGTCAATGCATTGTTTCACTTAACCACCACTACGAGCGCTAATTTGAGTCAATGCAGAGTGTCACGTAAGCCTTATAACTACATTCAGTGTGGACATTTTTCAAAAAATCAAATAATGCCTGAGGTATTGAAGCAGGGAACACATTACACAAAGAATTATGTAATACGTTAATTTGGGTGGGATTTTATTGAAAAAGAAAACGAGTAAACATTTTAGAGTGTTCTTCCAGAACTGCATTTAAGCAGTCAGTGATTTTCGAAATATGTATTCTTAGTTTGATAGAGCTATCCAAAACCCACAATTTGAAACCTTTTCGGGCCCTTTATCCCTTCAACTTTCGGCACAATTGAGGAAATAGCTTAATTTTACGTTTTTCACTATTTGTTTTACGTCGCACCGACACAGATAGGTCTTATGGCGACGAAAGGATAGGAATGGCCTAGGAGTGGGAAGGAAGCGGCCGTGGCTTTAATTAAGGCACAGTCCCAGCATTTTTCTGGTGTGGAAATGGGAAACCACGGAAAACATTTTTTTTTTGCAAGTTGTATTACGTCGCACCGACACAGATAGGTCAGGAAATGGCTAGGAGAGGGAAGGTGGTCTTAATTAAGGTACAGATCCAGTATTTGCCTGGTGTGAAATGGGAAACCACGGAAAACCATCTTCAAGGCTGCCGACAGTGGGGTTCGAACCCACTCTCTCCCGAATACTGGATACTGGCCTCACTTAAGCGACTGCAGCTATCGAGCTCGGTAAAATCATTTTCAGGGCTGCCGACAGTGGGGTTCGAACCCACTATCTCCCGGATGCAAGCTCACAGCCACACGCCCCCAACCGCACGGCCAACTCGCCCGGTTACGTTTTTCGTAGTAGCCTATGGGGACCCATACTTTATCTGATTAGAAGTGTTTTCAACATTACAAAGCCATGAAGAAGAATAACTAGAAGACGACATGGTATGAGATGTAGTGCCCAGTCGCATTTTAATTGCCCTATAAATACCCGGCCATCTTGAAGCCGTGATCCACTGAGGGCCTGTATGGATTTGCCTGTACAATCGTTTTGCTTTATGTGAACAATTGATTTCGTTATCACTGCCAGCAGTAATCAGTGCATTCGTCTGCTAGCCCAATACGTAGCCAAAATAATTTAGCAATATATATTTTACTATAAAAACGCTCTGTTGAGTTTCAACACTTTTATGGCTATAGCCCGAATTATTTGTCATGCTGTGTCCGTCTGGAGAATATTGTCGTCCAGACTTAATCAACATCCTCCATATTGGGGAGATAAGGCTACAGTTGGCAAAAACCCAAGTCAGCAGTAATTCGAGTTGACGTTTTTATTCCGTCATTGATAACCTCTGCAGAGTTAATACACTTCTTGGCGCATTTGAACGGTCATGTTGCGCGAATATCGCAGCCATCGGACTTTAAATGGACCGTAATATATAGTTCAGTAGGTCCTCAATTCGATATGGCCATCCTAGATAATAACAACTGTTTCGTAATCCTTTGATTACACGGATTATCATCATTTCAATTGCCTTGCTATGATAAAGCCAAGGAGATAAGACGAATATGCAAACAAAATTTATGTAATTTTCAATTTAATATAGTGATAAGTAACAGAGTTTCGTAGGCTGCCTGTGAACAGCTTTCGTCTGATATCGTTCTGCAATATAGCCAAAAACCGTATTTATTCGTTTATTTATTTAAGTATATCGATTGGCGGCAGAAACATTAGCAACCTGCGCTTTGAAGATGACACTTCCCTTGTCGCTCGAAGTGAAGAGGAACTTACTGACCTGTTAACGACAGTGAAGAATATTAGCCTTCACTATGGTCTAGAGATAACCATGAAAAAGACAAAACTAACAGTATTTGCTCGGCAAGATCAGATACAACTTATAAGATGTATAAAGGACCTGGAGATAGTAAAGGAATGTGTACCGCATATCTGAGGTCAATCCCGAATGATACGGGAACCTGTGAAAAAGAGATCAAAAGACGTGCTGTCCTACATAGGTCGGGCTTCAGTGGTTAAACTCACTAAGATATGACAGAATCGGGCAATATCAAAAGCTACGGAGATGCGCTTCGTGGAATCACTACTGTAGTTTTCTCAGTCATTTTGTATGGCTGTGAGACCTGGATCGTGAATTCTAGAGACAAAAATCGAACTGGTGCCTTTGATACGTGGTGTTGGCGGGAAATGCTACGTGTACCCTGGATGGAAAGAACAACAAATATTTCCATTATGGACGAACTGAGCATCAAGAAACGTCTATCATCCCGTGTGAGTGAGTGTTACCTCCAGTTCCTTAGCCACATTTTCAGAAGAGAAGGAAAGAACTTGGAAAAGACCATTTTGCAAGGCAAACTTGAAGGCAGTAGGTCCACGAAGACGAACAGCAAGTAGATGGTTAGATGAGTCAAAGAAGATCAATGGCCTACCTGTCCAGATCATGTTAAGGAAAGCTGAAAACCGCTCTGGATGGAAACATCTCGTCAAAGCTGCAAAGAGTTATGAGGTCTCGACGGTCTGCAATCAGCACAGCTAGTAATAATTATTTATTTATTTATTTATTTATTTATTTATTTATTTATTTATTTATTTATTTATTTATTTATTTATTTATTTATTTATTTATTTTATTTATTTATTTATTTTATTTATTTATTTGATGGAACGTTAAAGTGTGCTAGTGGAACGCAAAACAAATAACTGTGTCTGGTGAACCGAGTGACTGGTTACAGGGTTTGAGTCACATAGATGCTATCTTGCATTCGAGAGGCAGTGGGTTTGAACCACACAGTCGGCAACCCTGAATATAGTTTTACGAGGTTTCACAGTACTTAAACAAAAGTATTATTATTATTATTATTATTATTATTATTATTATTATTATTATTATTATTATTATTATTATTATTATTATTATTATTGTGGGTTATGTGGGTTACTGTCGTCACGTCCTAGTTTGTGAACTATGGGCAACGGCTCAGTGGCCTAGTAAGTGGTCTTTAGAATCTGAATACCAGTTGCTATGAAATGGGAGTGGACATCTTGGACATATTCTGAGTCATGGCCCTCCTTGTGCTCAGGCGACTAAGACTATACAATCCACCTCTGATCCCTAACCCGGAGGAGGGACAGGTTTTTCCGGTTTTCCCTGTCATATTTCATTCCAGAAACACTCTCCAGTGTCATTTGATTACATTTTTCATTCATTAATCATTGCCCCAGAGAAGTGCGACAGGCTTCGGCAGCCGGCACATTTCCTATCCTCACCGCTAGAAACAGGCTGTGGATTTTTTAATTCACGTGGTATGCCGTTATGTTCTGTTCCTGTGTGTTTCCCATTATTCCTACAGTAAGTAGAGCTGCCTCTGTGGATCAGCGGTAGAGTGTCGGCCTCCGGATCCCAAGATAGCTAGTTTAAACACAGTAGTGGTAGTCAGATTTTTGAAGGGCGGAAAAAAGTCCATTCGACACTCCATGTCGTATGATGTCGGCATGTAAAATATCTCTGGGGACAGAATTGGTGTTTTCCCGAAAAAATTCATTAAAACTCATCCTTAGACACTCAAGAGAGTTTCGGTTTACTCGGTCTGCCATCTATTAGGCCTGGAGCAGGGCCTCTCAGAGTGCATGCACTGTGCACGGTGCAAAAGACGACTTCTCTTGGTTGACCAGAGTACAAACCCCCACTCCTTGATTTGGAGCAATAGCGCTGTCTCTCTCTTTCTCCATGCCTGTCTCGCTCGCTCCGCCTGTCTCCCTCTTCCTCACTTGCTCCGTAGCGCTCCAAATCCGACCTGAGTTGAGCCGAGTTGAGCCGAGCTTAGCCGAGTAGCCCAGATACGTAGCGTTGGTCCGAGCCGAGCCGAGTGGGAACGATGCACTGTGCACAGGAACTCTGCGCCGCTGTTTGCACGCGTGAGATTTTGGGCGTTTGAGAGGCCCTGGCCTAGAGTAAAATGGAACGTCGAAACAGCCAGATGGCGTCAAATTGAAATGTCTGCACACGTTAGCTGAGGCCATACGACTATTATTATTATTATTAGTATTATTATTATTATTATTAATATTATTATTATTATTTACACTAAATAAAGTTGTAGAAAATAAGTTATGATACGGAAATAAATCGTTTTCATACCCATGTCCATATAATATATTTCCTTTTTCTACGTGTGAGGAATCTGTCCTGGAAGTTTGCTGATACCTTATCGTTACATCCGGTATATCATTTACCACAAACGTAATATGATGACAGCACGTAGATCCGACTCTGCACCAGCTGCAGACTTCTACTGCTGCGAGATGAGATGAGTTGTGGAAGAGAAATGGCCCCTGTATTGCTATTCCAAGCACGTCATGGCCACCCAAAGAATATAGAGAACTGTAGCGTGCGAGACGGGGAACATATCCAATAAATACCGCAACAGCCATTTCATCAACTCGTCTTTTCAATGAGAAAGCATCGATGCACAAAAGAAAGTATGTGTGCTGGCTAAATGGGAACTGGGAACATGTTTCGTTTTATCCGTTTTAAGGTTCCTTTATGGCGAACCAATGACCCTCGCTCTCTTCAGTTGAAAGCAATCGACTATGAAGTAGACAGAGCATAAAATGTTTGGCTGTCGGCGTCTAGGACGTGGAGATCAATTGTAGTTCGCTTTTGTTTCCCCTCGCTTCTCACCTTGCTGGAAGATTTCATCAGTGTGAAGCTGAAAATAATGACCTCTACTTATCTCGTGTGCTGTTCCACCATACGATTCACCCGCTCGCGTTGGCGGAAAACCGCCTATGTTTATTTGAAAAGAGGCGCTCATGTCCTCAGAGCATCGAGCATCTAATTACACATAGTTCCGTTAGATACCAGACAATTTCAATATCCAGTTTTTCAATTTTTTCCCAAGTTCCTTCCAAGTTTCGTGGGTTTCATACAGAGTGCCTACTTTTTTATTTACAAATGTTCATTAAGGTATCTTAGGAATTAACTTCAAAATATTCTGTAATTTAAAATGCGGTGCAGTTAGTAGTAAGTCAGGAAGAATTGATTTAACTTCAAAATATTCTGTGACTTAGGGATTAAAGTTTGCTGTTTTTAAAATGTGCATTGTAATTTATTTGAGAGTCCATCTGTCCAACCTACTAAAAGTAATCACAGGCATTTATGTTGGTAATAACTAATAATGGCGTATGGCCTCCGGAGAGGCCTGGTGTAGGTCTTTTTGTAGTAGACGGCCTATTAGGCGACCTGCATGTCTGTGAAGATGAGGGCCCTGCCTAGGATGATGTATTATGTTGAACACGCCACACACACACACCAAGCCCCCAGAGCCATTGGAATTAACCAATTAAGGTTAAAATCCCCGACCCGTCCGGGGATCGAACCCGGGACCCTCTGAACCGAAGGCCAGCATGGTGACCATTCAGCCAACGAGTCGGACATGTTGGCAATTAGGCAGCAGTGAGAATTGATGATAGAATGAGTTCTTGGTTCAAGGTCCTTACTGGGAGTAGACAAGTCTGTAATCTGACCTTTGTTGCAGATAGTTTATGGGGCTAATGTAGAGAGGAACTCATAAAAATAAACAAAAAGTGTCGAGATATCTCGCAAGCGCCTGTGCAATTTAAAGGCGGCAAGTGGATGAAGGAATGTCCCACGCTTATGTTAAAATACCGCATTTAGGCTCTTATACGTGACATGTTCTGAGCTATATTTATAATATTTTCAGATTTAATTTTGGCGTCTAATTAAAGTTGGCTGAACCTGAATGGAGTGACTTTTCTGTTTTGAATATTATAAACCTGGTATATCCATTTAGGCATGGATTTTTACGTGTGGGATTCCTTGATATTATTTCAGCCAGTAGTTGCTTGTATGTAGTTTCTCTTGAGATAACGGCAGTGATTCAGCCCAACATGCGAAGTGTTTGTCAGTGTTTGTGTACTGGGCGGAAGTGACACATACGAAGGTAGCTCGAACAGACATTTGATGAACATGCCAGGAAATTCGGACTTGTAGTAGCGGGATATCTTCACGCAATACAGGCGGGCCTGGAACTTAAGGGGCCCACAGACTTCACAAGAAGAAGTAAATAAATGAAAACTTCATCCGAATGCCGCTCTGTACGAGAAAGGTGACATCGTGATGTGTTTGTAGAATGGTCCGAAAAAGTTTGTTTTCACAAGTTTTGACATGTGGATATATCTGCTCGCAAATCATTATTATTATTAATATTGGCTAGTTGCTTTACGTCGCACCGACACAGATAGGTCTTATGGCGACGATGGGACAGGAAAGGGCTAGGAGTGGGAAGGAAGCGGCCGTGGCCTTAATTAAGGTACAGCCCCAGCATTTGCCTGGTGTGAAAATGGGAAACGACGGAAAACCATCTTCAGGGCTGCCGACAGTGGGGTACGAACCTACTATCTCCATAATACTGGATACTGGCCGCACTTAAGCGACTGCAGCTATCAAGCTCGGTATATTATTATTATTATTATTATTATTATTATTATTATTATTATTATTATTATTATTATGAGTCGAAGACCGTTGTATATCGTAACACGAGCGGCTCGCACTCTTACAAACATCTGTGCCAAGTTATTAAAAGAACAATTAAAATTGGTTCCGAAATATCAGAACTTGGACCTAATTATTTTTCTTATCCGATTGGTTGCTGAATGGTCAGCGTACTGGCCTTCGGTTCAGAGGGCCGCGGGTTCGATTCCCGGCCGGGTCGGGGATTTTAACCTTCATTGGTTAATTCCAGTGGCCCGGGGGCTGGGTATTTGTGCTGTCCCCAACATCCCTGCAACTCACACACCACACATAAAACCATCACAATAACACGCAGTTACGTACACATGGCAGATGCCGCCCACCCTCACCGGAGGGTCTGCCTTACAAGGGCTGAACTTGGCTAGAAATAGCCACACGAAATTAAAAAATTAAATTATTTTTCTTAGCGTTTTTTATGCAAAACAATCATTTTCGAAACTGTAAGTTATAAATAACTAACGACGAAATGTTACGACCCAAGACAGACTGTTAACTCAGCCTCGTCAGCATCGAATGTGTCATGGATATTATTGAAATCGTCAATGCCTTTGCGTCTCAGAAGATACGCTGCGTGGTTCAGTTTCTTTTCAATTGTGAGTACAGTAAAATTTTAAAAATTTAAAGTCAAAAGATAGAAACAGAACCTCACCGGACAAAAAATTAGTCACCCTAGTGCGCACGCACAGATGGACTGTTAAGCCTGTACGGATGGCGCAGCGAACGAGTCCCGTGCTCAACCGCACACGCACTGCCTCTTCGTGAGCATAAGGCAGTAGCGATCAGCGGGACATTGATGTTTCAAGCGGACAGTATACGTTAACATAGGTAGATGTAAGGATTTGACAGAATGGCAAAACGGGGTAATCGTGTTTCGCTGTGCCCATGGCCATACGGTGCGTGAAGTTGTTGGATTTGTTGGTGATCCGCAGCACCTGGCCACAAAACACGATGTCAGAATTGTCGTCGGAAGCGATCCCGATTGAGAGGGACCGGAGACGCGTTTCACAGCTTGTGAATCAAAATTGCTTCCAAACCCGACAGGAATTGCTGCAATCAGTGAATGAAGTTCCATACCAACCTCAATCAATCAATCAATCAATCAATCAATCAATCAATCAATACTGATCTGCATTTAGGGCAGTCAACCAGGTGGCAGATTCCCTATCTGTTGCTTTCCTAGCCTTTTCCTAAATGATTTCAAAGAAATTGGAAATTTATTGAACATCTCCCTTGGTAAGTTATTCCAATCCCTAACTCCCCTTCCTATAAATGAATATTTGCCCCAATTTGTCCTCTTGAATTCCAACTTTATCTTCATATTGTGATCTTTCCTACTTTTATAAACGCCACTCAAACTTATTCATCTACTAATGTCATTCCACGCCATCTCTCCACTGACAGCTCGGAACATACCACTTAGTCGAGCAGCTCTCCTTCTTTCTCTCAATTCTTCCCAGCCCAAACTTTGCAACATTTTTGTAACGCTACTCTTTTGTCGGAAATCACTCAGAACAAATCGAGCTGCTTTTCTTTGGATTTTTTCCAATTCTTGAATAAGGTAATCCTGGTGAGGGTCCCATACACTGGAACCATACTCTAGTTGGGGTCTTACCAGAGACTTATATGCCCTCTCCTTTACATCCTTACTACAACCCCTAAACAGCCAGATCTGTACCCTTTATTTACAATCCCATTTATGTGATTACCCCAATGAAGGTCTTTCCTTATATTAACACCTAGGTACTTACAATGATCCGCAACAGGAACTTTCACCCCATCAACGCAGTAATTAACCTGCTAGAGAGAGAACATTACGACGGAAACTACATGCAAGAGGCCATTGTTCACACAAGCACACAAAGCTGCACGTCTTTAATAGACTAGACATCATCAACCGCGGACAGTAGCCGACTGGCGGAACGTCATGTGGTCTGACGAATCATATTTTTGCCTGTGTTCCAATGACGCAAGTCGTCGAGTGCACCTAAGGCCAAATGATGCATTTCACCCTGGACGTGTGCAAGGTCAGGTTCAAGCTGGAGGTGCATCAGTGATGTTTTGGGGGTATTTTTCTTATCATATATTGGGCCCGCTCACTCAGGTGACCACAAACATGAACCAGCATGTTTATTTAAACATTCTGGACTATCTGTATGATGATACCCAGATTTTTCAAGATGACAGCAGCAAAGTTCATCTTGCTGGACGTATATGTGACTGGTTTTATGAACACTCCCCCACACTATTACATCTCGATTGGCCTGAAAAATCGGTTGTCTTGAACCCCACTGAAAATCGATGAGACATGTTGGAATAGCGTGTAAAACGCCAACATTATCGTCCCCGCATTTTCGTGGAAATGCGCGATCAAATCCTCAGCGAGTGGCTTAACCTGGATGCGATTTACCTGCACAACCTTGTGGAATCACATCTTAATCCAGTCCAGTCGATTATCAAGTCCAGAGGCGGAGTTGTAGGGTGTTAAATGATTCTTGTAATGATTTCTCAAGGGGTGACTACTTTTTGTCCCTACAAAATACAGTATTTAAGTTTCAAAGTAAAATCTATTAATAAATTAATTCATTTTATATTCTTATAATAAGTCCGTTATATATATCTGTACTAATATTATAAAGAGGAAAAATGTGTTTGTTTGTAAGGAATAGACTCAAAAACTACTGAACCGATTTTAAAAATTCCTTCGCATATAGAAATCTATATTGAAAGTGAGTAACATGGGATTTATTTTATTTTCAAAACAATTCGAGGTGGGGGCACGGGGGGGATATGAAAATAATAGGATAATATAGGCAAAATATCGAATTTGTCGTATAAGGACGAGACAAAGCTCAATTTAATCCTCTTGACGCAAAGAACAGAACTCGCTAAGACCTACGGGCCCGAAAAGCACGTTTTAAGGCCCTAAAACCAACCGTTACCGAGATATTGGCACCACATTACCCCTCCTCTAGGAATCCGATAAAATAATGAACTGCCGTAACCATGGCAACGACAGCTCTAGGATTCTACAGCAGCGAAATTATCTACAATAAATCACAAAAATCTAACATGTTACAGATATGAAAATTGATATTTGGAATCTCCTTTAAAAATAAAAAGCACAAATATTCGTTTTCAGAAAATCCACTTAAGGGGGAGGGGTGTGAAAAGAAGTGAGGAAGTAGTATTATTTATGTCAGGATACGTATATCTCAAAAAATGAAGTACAGACTTTAAAATTGGTACATGGAATCTCCTTTAAAAATGAACACACTTTCTTGGAAAAGCCACTTAACGGGGTGAAAAGAATAAAAAAGCGGGTGAATTTTTAAAATGAGTATCATCTTCTTCTATCGCTTTACCCACACCTGTGGGGTTGCGGGTGCGAACTGCGTAGCACATGTGTATTTGACCCTGTTTTACGGCTGGATGCCCTTCCTGGCGTCAACTGTATCTGTAGGGATGTAATTTATACTTCTATACTAATATTATAAAGAGGAAAAATTTGTATATTATTTGTAACGGATAGACTCAAAAAAATACTGAACCGATTTTAAAAATTACTTCACCTACAGAAAACTATATTGCCAGTGAGTAACATGGGTTGTATTTTGTTTTCAAAACAACTCGAGGGGGGGCGACGGGGGAAGATATAAAAATATTAAAATAATAGGCTAATATAGGCGAAACCGAATTTGTCGTACAAGGACGAGACAAAGCTCATTTTAAGCCCCCTGACGCAAAGAACAAAACTCGGTAAAACCTACGGGTCCGTAAACAATGTTTTAAGGCCCTAAAGCCAACCGTTGTGGAGGTATTGGAACCACACTACCTCTGCTCTAGGAATCGGATAAAGAAACGAACGTCCGTAACCATGGCAACGTCAGCTCCAGGATTCTACAGCAGCTAGATTATGCATGTACGTTTGGGCATAGCTGCCATCAAAAATTGATACACATATGACTTACTATCTGGAAAAAATAAACTATTGGGTAAGACGCTCATAGCACTCGTTTGGGCGGGGATGGAAAGGGAGTGAAGTATTAAAAGAATAGCCCCAGAGATTTCCGTAGTACAGCGACCAGCGGTTGCCGACGGGCCTCCTTTTTTACGTACTGGCTTAGATTTCAGCATTTTGCGGAGTCTGTTATCTATAGTTTAAACTATTTTCTATCAAATCATGGAGTAGTAGTATCACTGATGTTATTAGTGCTGATATTTTGGTCCACTTTTACGATAATTGTAATCATGAAAACAACCTATATACTGTACACAATAAATTTCTCTACATTTATACTCAGATTCATTATATGATGTGCGACATGAGTGACAAGCTCTGAGAATTATAATTCTCGATAATTATAGTAGTTTTTATGCATCGCGTATTTCCTTGATCATTTGTAATAGTTACGAAATGTCGGATCAAACAAATACATTCAATAATATTTATATTTGTGGTACTATCTAGCGGAAGTATACTTACACTAAACCTACATACAGCTTTGTGAAGGGAGCAGGTATATCTAGGTGGGAATGAAGGAAAGTCATGTTAGCAAAAGATCTTTGAGGTCGACGCTAATTCGGAACTAATATTTAGATGCCCCCATAAAGAAAAGAAGAAGGAGGTACTTACACTATAATTTCAAACATGACAAATAATTTCTACGTACTTAAGTAAATACACCAGTGATATAAATATCTAAAGAAGTCAGTCGCACCGATAGTATGAGTAACTAAAGCCAGTTTCTGATAACCCGTACGAAGAACGGGTACTTCTGCTAGTTAAATTAATATAGAGTGTATTAAAGTATCACCTCTAGTTAACTGTAAATGTGTTATTGATAGGTTTCGTCCAGTTATTTTGAGGGGCCCAATTTTGTTTCCTGCAGAAGGGCCTCCATCATACTCGTTACGCCTCTGCAGGTAGGAGAGTAAACTTGCCGTCCTTCCTCGCCTCATTATCCAAACGCAAGCGAGCTGAATCTGGCGTAGAAGAAATGCGAATGTTTTCTTAAAACACTTGCTAATGGGATAAAAAAAGTCTTTTTTCGTCTTCCTAAAGTTTCAGGTGACCACAATTATCCACAACTATTATGTTTTACATAAGGATGATGGTTGGTTTTTCAAATAAGACAATAATGAAGTGAGTGAGAGCTTGTTCCGTCAGTGGCTCCTAACTTCGCACTCGTTTAATGAGATGCTAAGGCAGGCGTGTCAAACACTGCTCGCACGGCCTAGAAATGACCTCGCACTCGTGCGGGCAGAACTTCTCCTCTCTAGGCGACAGGCAGGGGAGTTGAAGTGGCGGTACGCTCGATCATCAGGGATGAGTAAACCAGATCTCTTCGTGCCACCTGAAATGGAAGGACGATACAAGACGAGAGTGGTAAGAGTAAACGTTACGGCAGATTTCGCCCGGAAATGTAGCACAGTTCCCTAAGTCGCGAACATGAAGGAGAAGTTCAGTGTGTAAAAGGCATGTCGTCTGCAAAAAGTCTCTTTCCCGCCCTTAGCGCCCGAAAGCGCCCGACTGTTCACTTTGCTTTCCGGTCCTTAGCGCCCGAAAGCGCCCGGCTGCATTATCAGCACTTGTCTCTGATCTATGCGATAGGTTTGTATTTTTTCGGCAGTGAAGTATTTATAAGGCAATTATGAACACGCAGTACGATCTAAAAGGCTTAGGAAATAAAAGAAGAGCCATAATTTGTCTTGACATTGCCTAGGCAACGGTCTTGAACTTCCGCGAGCGCAGGTCAGCTGTTTGTTCGTATTTTGGCGGGATTTAAGACTGCGGATATTGAAACTGAGATGAATAGAGACGAAGAAAGTGACACAGAATCGTTGAGTAGGAGTGGAGGTGAATTTTTAGTGAATAACATATCAACGAAGATAATTTTAGTGATATAAGTTAAAACGTATATCGAGAAATTGGAACTTATGCCGGTGTCGCGGCATTTCAGGTAAAACAAACACTTCGTTTCGTTACTCCGAATGATTATATGGATGATGCTGAAGCTGTCCATAATTTCGAAAGAGAATTACGAGAAATAGATTATGTTATACTTATGTTAGGAGGAGAAGAACTATTCAGTAACATAGCCAATAGCATATATATCAATTCAGCATTCAAACAGGCACATTCCAGCAAAATAGATACGGGATGGGAAGACACTTGCTCAGAGGAAATAAAAGCTGATATATATGGGTATCATTTAACTTCCAGAATCACGTGATTATTGGATTAGAAGGATTAAGACAATGTGAGAATGTGACAAATATAGCCTACATCTGTGTCGATCGTCGTTAGGTGGGGGGAGGGGGAGTGGAGGTTTGAACCAACAACCTTATGACTCAATGAATAGAGAAATGGATGTGAAGGGATGTTTTCTAATATTATGGAAGAATTGAATGCATTGCGATCAATATGTTTTATTATGTTTAACTTCTGAAACAATGTGCTCTGCTTCAATTTTTCCTAAATAATAGGTTGAAACTTGGAGATAACCGGAGCGGGAAAGGGTCAATGTTAGGCGTCACTTTGAGCTGTGTCAGTCACATCAGGACAGGATTCATATTTCAGAACATTGATGTTGTGAAAGGAAAATCGAAGCTCTTTTCCGTATCGTTTAGTGTTCAACCAGAAGACGCACCCTAGCAGAATTTACAACTCGAACTTATAGAGTTAATATGTGGCGCGCGGATGAACACTTGTTCCATTACGATTTCCACAACTTCGAAAGTTTGCGGCAGAAATCATGTCAATCTTTGGAAGATGTGAACAGTTCTTTTCCAGGATGAAGATCAACAAATCTCGATTCCGATCTCGGCTAACAGATACACATCTCAGTGCAGTAATGAAAATAGTGTCTGCCAGCACCATCAAGCTTAATATTGACTGAATAATTTCCAGAAAACGTCACCAGAGCTCAGAAAATCGGTGAACATAAATGGGTCGCATTTAGGCAACTTTCCTTTAGATGAAGCGAAACCACCATGCCCAGGATGTAGACAAGTGCTCACCGGAATGCTTTTAAGTTATTGCATCACACCTTTGTCTTTTTCAAGGAGAATACTCTCCATTTATTAATTTAATGTATCTTGAACATTTCAGAATTTGATTCTTCATTCAATATTTGGTTAATGTGTGTCGTATTTACAGTATGTAGCCTAAAATCCTATTGTCTTTGTATATATTAATAACGTATTTATTATTATTTCATGTAAATTAACAACTTACGGTGCCCTATTAATAATAATGGTGAACGACAGCTGTCATTGAGAGGTAGCGCTCCTTCGAATTTCTCTGCTCCAGTCAGCATGCACCAGCCGAGACATGTCAGCTCGGCCGACGTGCGCTTGACATTGACATGCCTTTGCTAAGGTATGGCAGGGAGGGCTTATTTCTCCTGGTCTGATAACTGGTACTTCATTTTCTCAAGATCTTTGAAGGTTTTACAATATTGGATCATGATCTGGACATGCGAGCATACTGGGCCGGAAACTTGAAATGCTTCTTTGACATACAAAGGAGCAATTTTCTGGGAAACCGTGAGAGTTGCGGAGAAAAGATGTTTGAAGATTTTTTTAGCAAAATCAATTCTAAACCACGTGGATATGCTATTTTGTTTGTAAAACCAACAGTTTGGTTATTTTAGATTTTGTCGGATGAAACCTGTGCCAAAACACCTGCCAGAGTCAGGAACTTTGAACTATAATTTAGTAGGGAGCGTATTCACTTTTAAGGGTTCTGGACTTGTCCCACATTTTAAAAAGCTACTGTATGTACTATCTTGACAAGGTAGCATAGTTATACAGGTTGTAATTTAACTAAAGTACGTACATCTAACAGGTGATAGAAGAGACTATACTAAGCAACATTTGCGAAGAAGTTGTCAGCTATCTTTACATTTAGAATTAAACATTAAAAAATGAATGCTTTAGGTTTTCAGTAACTCTTCAGGCAGAAGTGGCAAACTAGAGCGGGTGAGACAAGCTCAGTTGAGGGAAATTGTTGCGTAATTCAAACATGACAAGCGTGAGGAGGGGAGGGAGCCAGTTGATGGGAGAATAGCGGTGCTTGTCTTCTGAAATACCTGCGTAAACAAATTGTTGCTGTTGTTATTGCAACCTCACATAAAGAATTGGGATATTCGGACCGGTAGTACGGTAGTACAGTGTACCCTACATCGTAAGAATGAAATTTGATTGATTGATTGATTGATTGATTGATTGATTGATTGATTGATTGATTGATTGATTGATTGATTGATTGATTGATTGATTGATTGATTGATTGATTGATTGATTGATTGATTGATTGATTGATTGATTGATTGATTGATTGATTGATTGATTGATTGATTGATTGATTGATTGATTGATTGATTGATTGATTGATTGATTGATTGATTGATTGATTGATTGATTGATTGATTGATTGATTGATTGATTGATTGATTGATTGATTGATTGATTGATTGATTGATTGATTGATTGATTGATTGATTGATTGATTGATTGATTGATTGATTGATTGATTGATTGATTGATTGATTGATTGATTGATTGATTGATTGATTGATTGATTGATTGATTGATTGATTGATTGATTGATTGATTGATTGATTGATTGATTGATTGATTGATTGATTGATTGATTGATTGATTGATTGATTGATTGATTGATTGATTGCAAAATAATTTCAATAATCAACCCCGGCGAACGACCCGTTCCCTCAAATGTAGTTTGATGTCGTCCAGTACCTCGAAGTCTCTGAAGAAAAGCCATTAAGTCCGATCACTTGGGGGTCTTCGATTGGAAAGTACACTGACTTAGCAAATGTCATGTAATAGTCACCTAATAGCGTGTGGGGCCTCCTCTGGCCCTACGAACTGCAGTGAGACGCCGTGGAATTGAGTCGACAAGTCCCTGGTAGTCCTCTGGACGCAGCTGACACCAAATAATTTGCAGAGCGGCCGCCAATGCTGGTCTGTTCGTAGGAGCAGGATCCATGGCACGGAGCCTGCGTTCCAGGACATCCTAGATATGCTCGATATGGTTCATATCGGGGCTCCTGGGTGGCCATGGCAGTCGTTGGACCTCCGCTACATGTTCCTGGAACCATTCCCGGGCGACGTGGGAGCGGTGTGGCGGCGCGTTATCATCTTGAAACACCGCAGAACCGTCTGGGCGGTGGAAGGCCAAAAATGGGTGGAGATGGTCTCCGAGCAGCTCAACATACCGCGTACCATTCAAAGTCTCTTCCAGAACAACTAGGGGCCCATTCCATACCAGAAAAATGCACCCCAGACCATAACAGAGACACCAGCGCCCTGGACCGCACCTTCGAGGCAGGTGGGATCCATCACTTCATGTGGTCTGCGCCATACACGGTACCTCCCATCGGCATGGTGCAATTGAAATTGTGATTCGTCCGACCATATCACGTTACGCCATTGTTCCAGTGTCCATCCCTGGTGACTGGTGACAAATGCGCGTCGTTGTGCCCGATGACGTTGGGTTAACACTGGCACCCGGGTGCGGCGCCGGCTCCCATACCCCCATAGAACTCATGTTCCTACGGATTGTCCACTGGGAGATGTGTCTAGCACGGCCTGTGTTGAATTGAGACGTGATTTGTTGCACGGTTGGCCGTCTGTCACTATTGACAATCCGTCTCAGATGTCGCCGGTCACGGTCATCGAGGGTGGCTGGACGGCCGGTTGTTCGTCTGTTGTGGACGGTGACATCCGCATTCAACCATTCACGACACACCCTGGACACGGCTGATCGTGTGAAGCCGAATTCCCGCACCACTTCCGAAATCGCACTTTCCCATCCGTCGGGCAACGACCACCATACCAGTTCGAACGGTGTCAGCTCACGGCGACGTTCCATGTTACACCTGTCACATGCACAGCCACCGCTCACAATGTCTCCTATACAACTGCCGCTGGCACAGGGGGGGCGTGTGGTGCGCAGACAACACACCTGCGCATCAGCGCTCCGCTATCCCATGACATTTGTTCAGTCAGTGTAGTTCCCGATACATTCGTCAGGAGTGGCGCTACGGACAGCAGGGAACGTCTTTTCTATCCATGTCAGAGAAAGAGTGAAATGAAGTGGCGTATGGCTTTTAGTGCCGGGAGTGTCCGAGGACATGTTCGGCTCGCCAGGTGCAGGTCTTTTGATTTGACTCCTGTAGGCGACCTGCGCGTTGTGATGAGGATGAAATGACGACGAAGACGACACACACACCCAGCCCCCGCGCCAGTTGAATAAACCAATGATAGTTAAAATTCCTGACCCTGCCGGGAATCGAACCCGGGATCCCTGTGAACAAAGGCCAGGACGCTAACCATTTAGCTATGGAACCGTACAGAGAAAGATAAAAGTAGGTAATTAGAAACATGAGCGTGATAAACCAATTACGAAACCTTTCACTGACAACAGCAACAAGGCTATTTCATGTAGTAGCATATGGTTTAGCGAACGTATGCCCACATCTAAAATACTTTAACCTGTCCAAAATTGAAAAAATCGAATCCACCTACCTAAGGAGAGTTCACATCACCACGTTCCGTGAATGTACTAGCGAATGAGCTTCCCTTCATCGAAGAACTAAAAAACTTCAACTATCGCTACCATCTACACAGGGATATACGGACCTCTTACGTAGTATGAGTCGAAAGAGAGAAGAAATATGGAGTGAATTTTATTGCACGGATGCTTTGACGAAAGGTGAATGGAAACAAGGTTCATACAAACTGCGGCATCTCGTAAAATTAAGAATTACTCGTATTGGATTTTTTGTGGAATTACCTGTGGAAACCACTGCAATAGATATGGTGTAAACGTAGACAGAAGTCTCTATCGGTGATTTATCGTGAAGTTTAATTACTCCATTATTATTTTCATATTATGTGTCTTTCTTCTTAATAATAATAATACCACCCTTATGCCACCGGTATTCCGGGCCATTCAGAAGATTGCCAGATACCCATGGAGGAGTCGAAGTAAAATTTTGGAATAGCATCGTATAGTCTAGAACAAAACCATGAATCAAGGTAGACCGGCATAAAAAAAGTGACGACCGACAGTTGGAACAACATTCACTGACCAGTGTGTAACTTCACGTGTGCACGAATTACTAGTTTCATTGTCAGTTCTGAATTATTTAGGAGTGTAGAATATTTTCGAAAAATAAATTAAACAAATTGACCGTTCTGTCTCAGGCTTGCCCTGGTGAAAGGTGTCATCCCAGATTATTCGTTCCTGTTGGACTGTAGTTGTATTTCATTCTCTCTACGCGTTACTTCAGGTTCTTTCGAATCATTCTGTATACGTCCATGTCTGCGACTCTGGGCTAAGAATTGCACATGCTGTTGACTCTAAGCATTTACGTTCGTCACAGAACACATTACAATCGAGAACCTAATATGACACCGGCATGTCTCAGCTGGTACGACATAAGGCAGGTCTGGTTAATCAGTTACAGTGGTGCTATTATCGATTATCGATACATCGCAGCCCTGTCTCTACAATTTGAATAGCAAGTGCCCATTATGGTGTTTGCGTCCCGACGATACGTCTCGGATTAACTAAATACGTTTTGCACTCTCCATTGAGTTCGGAGCGACTTCTTTTGCAATGGAGAAAATATATGACTGCTTTCTATCTCTGTACTAGAATTAGAAACTCTTCTAATACAGGGTCTTCTACTCAAAGTGGGGCCGGCGCACCGCAGCGGGTAGATGGGCGAGCTGAAGGTCAGACGAGCACATGGCAACTCGCTGAGCTTGGAGCCGGCAGATCGCCCGTATGAATCGCATGTAAATAACAAGCACACATAATAACGCATAATCAAAGTAAAATAATTTCTCACCTTCTCACAGAAGATGTTGAAAATGTCTTCCACCTGCATCTACACATTTCTGGCTTCATCTAAGGAAATGTTCATTCATACGCATTAGTTCATCTACAGAGATAGCCTCGATTTCTCTCGTGCTATTTTGTTTGAGTTCATCTAGAGTGTGAAAATGGGAGTGTTGGTGGCAGTAACTGCAGACGGGATAATAGGGCCTATAGTTTTTGAAACCACAATCACTGGACAGAGATATAGGAATGACATTCTCGTTCCATTTTTTAACAGTTGACGGACAATGAATGCCTGTCTGGATATTTCCAACAAGACTCGGTAACCGCGCATACGGTTCACGAGTCAGTAAGTTTAACTGAGAAAATATTTGATAACAGGGTAATTAGTAAACCATTATGGCCCACAATATTCCCAGATCGTACGGCTTGCGATTTTTATTTATGGGGAAAATTTAAAAATAAGGTTTATCCAACACTCCCATTTTCACACTTTAGATGAGCTCAAACAAAATATCACGGGAGAAATTGAGGCGATCTCGATAGATGAACTAATGTGTATGAATGAAAATTTCCTTAGGTGAAGCCAGAAATTTATAGATGCAGGTGAAGGACATTTTAAACATCTTCTGTGAGAAGGTGAGAAATTCTTTTACTTTGATCATGCGTTATTATGTGTGCTTGTTATTTACATGTGATTCATACGGGCGCCCTTCCGGCCCCAAGCTCAGCGAGTTGCCATGAGCTCGTCAGACCTTCAGTTCGCCCATCTACCAGGTGCGCTGCGCCGGTCTGTCGGCCGGCCCCACTTCGAGTGAAAGACTCTGTAGCTTCAACTGTTCTTCAACTTCTATTCTACAACTTCATATCCTCGACGTGTTCCACAACTTCACCATATGCCCCCGACTTTCGTCTTTTATCTTCAAGATTATGATTAACTTCGGATCTCTCGACCAACCTTTGACTTTTATTCTCTCTTCTTTGCTTTGATTATATCCGATCTTTCGCCATCGTCTAATTATAACCGACAGACTATCAACTTTATTTTTATGCAATCTTACTACTTGTTGTATAACAATCTGTTGTTTTTATCCATTGCACTTATCCATTGCACTTATTTTAACAACCTTCTAATGTTAATTTTGTTAATACTTCCACTATTATCTCATCACATTGTATTTTTAAACCATCATTCTTATTTTTAATGTTATTTTACTTCAAATCTCCTCAAGATTTTAAAATTCATTTCATTATTACTTGTTATTTAGACGCTTATTTTTAATTTAAGGTTAAGACTATGGCTGATGATGCCTTAAGGGAAGGCGAAACATGTACCGCTATTAGTTAACAAATTTATTTAATTCATGCAAGACTAGACTTTGTATTGATTAGGTGGTCTAATAAATAACTTACTGTTATTATTTCTATCAAATATCATCAATACGGACCAAAAATGATATTTATCACATGTAAAGACTCTGTAGCTTCCAATTCATCCTGTGATAAAGTCAGACCCCACACCAGACATTGTTAACATTCCTCCACCTGTGTTTCTCTGAGCTTTAACTGTATAAACAGGCTGCATCATAAATACTTGGACAATCAGTGGGGACGGGTTTGTCACACTAATAATAAATTCAAAACGAAGCCTATCAGGGTGTAGGCCTATTTTTATAGGGGAGGTTTCCTTTTGTTTTGCTCTGAGGAACGCACGTCAGCATCCATTTCCCTAAGTATGAGAAAACTAAGGAACTGCTCCTCAGCGAATAGGACCTCATTTCGCGAAATAATATCGAAGAAGAAGAAGAAGGAGAATATGATAATAATGATGATGATGATGATGCAGAGAAGACCTATCGTGATCGGCGTAATTCAGCACATGGAAATTTTGTTCTTGTTTGTTGTTTACAGGGGCCTAACATCTAGGTAATCGGGCCCACATGGAAATGGGCTCGGCATTATGCATGTCAGGATAGAAGCCAATGGACCAACAATTTGTTTAGATTTCAACCCAAGACATCACAACCTACTGTCAGAATATCGCAGCTGCAGTGGGCTGAAACATCCGATAGATTCGATGGATGACTTGGTTCCAGAGACTGCAGCAGGCTGACATGGCGAAACATGGAAGAAATCATAAGTGGCCACTGAAAAAGGAATAAAATTCATATTTAAGAAATCATCATTTTAACTTTTTTAAATATTTAACGCTGATGAATTTACGATAATTCTGAAAGTCAGTTGTTTAAGATATGAATGGCTTGATATTACGGTAATTTTAACCCGCGCTTTTGAGTAGGAGATGGAGGAAATAGCTTCACGCGGGGCGCCATGGAAGAAGGAGATTGGTTCCTTCGTGTCGGAGAGAACACATCCAACACTTCCGACCTCATTTACATTAGCTTGGTGCGAGCACGTTGATGTGTGGAACTAAACTGCTTCAAGCTGTGACACCTCCTTCGCGAGGCAACCAGAGTAACAGCTCAAATGTATTTTTAAACAAGTCTTCTCACTCACAAGAAAAATGTCTTTATTATTACACTGAAATTATCATGAAAATGAATACATTAACCAAACCTTCACTATTAAACAGAGTGGTAATAAGGTGTTCGCTTTACAACTGCCTCACAAATTTTAAGCAGTTCTTGAAAAGACGAACAAAATTCACGGCTAAAATCAGCACAAGCCTGAACCGATGACCGCTACGTAATCATTGGTTATTCTACTAATCTAAGTAAAAATCCTTTCTTTATTATTTTCCTAACCTGTTATTTCCTGTATCGGGAGATAGTGGGTTCGAACCCCACTGTCGGCAGCCCTGAAGATGGTTTTCCGTGGTTTCCTATTTTCACACCAGGCAAATGCTGGGGCTGTACCTTAATTAACCCGCGAGTGGTCGCTAGCCGAAATGTAACGTGAGTGGTCGCGCGTGAGTCTTTCTGTCACATTAAAATGAATATGGCATTTTTCACAGTTTTTTGGGGCGTAAGGCTGAAATTTAATACTGAAATGAAACGCAAGTTCTACCTTATATATTTTAGATAAAAATGAAATGCTGTATGGATTTTAGTGCCCCCGTGCCAGTGAAATTAACTAATTATGGTTAAAATTCCCGACCCTGTCGGGAATCGAACCTGGGACCCCTGTGACCAAAGGCCAGCACGCTAACCATTTAGCCATGTAGCTGGATATAAAAATGAAATGATTAGCTGTTTATTAAAGACACAGATTTCTACTTAAAATAACATATGCAATGTACATAAAAATAACTTCTGTCCTGAAGTTGTAAAAAATAAAATCTCACACATGCATTATATCTAGTAATATTTACGTAAAAAGCAAGGTTTCTGAACACAATAACATTTTCAAAAACAAGAAGTGCTCATAATACAAATACTAACGCGTACAACAGGAGTAAGCTTCCCGCTCCACTTCAACAGAACACCAACGTCATTGGTCGTGCGGTGAGAGAAACTCTCACGCAGTGCGCACGGACATATAGGAACCTTTGTTCTGACTAGGGGACCCCCTCCCCTTACCCTGCTTACCCTTCAAATGTGAATCGCTCTACTCACGACAGTTATAAACTCAGCTAGAAAAGGGAACAGTCACCTCCATTTCATCACTGTGAAGTAATATCACAATAAAAATAACGTGAGAGATAATCTCATACAGCAACCACCCGCGGGTTAAGGCCACGGCCACTTCCTTCCCACTCCTAGGCCTTTCCTGTCCCATCGTCGCCATAAGACCTACTATGTCGGTGCGACGTAAAACCACTAGCAATAAAAATATGTTTCCTTTATCACCTAATTTCATCAGACCACATTCCATTGCTTTGTTTTAGCTTTACTTATATTCGTTATGAGTCCGCCTCTGTGGTGTAGTGGTTAGCGTGATTAGCTGCCACCCCCGGAGGCCCGGGTTCGATTCCCGGCTCTGCCACGAAATTTGAAAAGTGGTACGAGGGCTGGAACGGTGTTCACTCAGCCTCGGGAGGTCAACTGAGTAGAGGTGGGTTCGATTCCCACCTCAGCCATCCTGGAAGTAGTTTTCCGTGGTTTCCCACTTCTCCTCCAGGCGAATGCCGGGATGGTACGTAACTTCAGGCCACGGCCGCTTCCTTCCCTCTTCCTTGCCTATCCCTTCCAATCTTCCCATCCCTCCACAAGGCCCCTGTTCAGCATAGCAGGTGAGGCCGCCTGGGCGAGGTACTGGTCATACTCCCCAGTTGTATCCCCCGACCAAGAGTCTGAAGCTCCAGGACACTGCCCTTGAGGCGGTAGAGGTGGGATCCCTCGCTAAGTCCGAGGGAAAAACCGAACCTGGAGGGTAAACAGATGATGATGATGATGATGATGATGATGATGATGATGATGATATTCGTTATGTATTCCATCATTAGTCGATTTTAACGTTGAAAACATTTCTTAGTAGTGGAAGTAGGGGTCCTCATACTACGAAAAAAAAGTAAAATTAAGCAATTTCCTCAGTTGTGTCGAAAGTTGAAGGGCTAAAGGGCCCGGAAAAGTTTTGAATTGATTCAAACTATTAACTAGAGCCTACCAGGGCCTCTCAAACGCCCAAAATCTCACGCATGCAAACAGCGGCGCAGAGTTGCTGTGCACAGTGCATCAGTCCCACTCGGCTCGGCTCGGCTCGGCTCGGCTCGGACCAACTCTTCGTCTCTGGACTATTCGGCTAAGCTCGGCTCAACTCGGCTCGGATTTGGAGCGCTACGTAGCAAGTGAGGAAGAGGGAGAGAGGGGGAGCGAGCGAGACAGGCGTGGGGAAAGAGAGAGAGACAGCGCTATTGCTCCAAATCGAGGAGTGGGGGGGTCTGCACTCTGGTCAACGAAGCGAGGGCGTCTTTTGCACCGTGCACAGTGCATCGGTCCCGCTCGGCTCGGCTCGACTCGGACCAACTCTTCGTCTCTGGACTACTCGGCTAAGGTCGGCTCAACTCGGCTCGGATTTGGAGCGCTACGTAGTAAGTGAGGAAGAGGGATCCAGGGGGGAGCGAGCGAGACAGGCGTGGGGAAAGAGAGAGAGACAGCGCTATTCCTCCAAATCGAGGAGTGGGGGTCTGCACTCTGGTCAACCATGCGAGGTCTTCTTTTGCACCGTGCACAGTGCATCGGTCCCGCTCGGCTCGGCTCGACTCGGACCTACTCTTCGTCTCTGGACTACTCGGCTAAGGTCGGCTCAACTCGGCTCGGATTTGGAGCGCTACGTAGCAAGTGAGGAAGAGGGATCCAGGGGGGAGCGAGCGAGACAGGCGTGGGGAAAGAGAGAGACAGCGCTATTCCTCCAAATCGAGGAGTGGGGGTCTGCACTCTGGTCAACCAAGCGAGGTCGTCTTTTGCACCGTGCACAGTGCATCGGTCCCGCTCGGCTCGGCTCGACTCGACTCGAACCAACTCTTCGTCTCTGGACTACTCGGCTAAGCTCGGCTCAACTCGGCTCGGATTTGGAGCGCTACGTAGCAAGTGAGGATGAGGGATCCAGGGGGGAGCGAGCGAGACGAGCGTGGGGAAAGAGAGAGACAGCGCTATTGCTCCAAATCGAGGAGTGGGGGGGTCTGCACTCTGGTCAACGATGCGAGGTCTTCTTTTGCACCGTGCATAGTGCATGCACCAGGCGCATGCACCCTGAGAGGCCCTGAACTGTACAAACAAATTTCGAAAATCACCTTGGCCTAAATGCAGTTGCGGAAAAGTAGACTAAAATTGATTGTTTCTTTACTCGTCTTCTTTTTTATTCAAATCCTAGACAAATTAACTTGTTTGCATAATTATTTCTGTAATGTGGTCCTTGATTCAATACTCTCAGGTGTTTTATTTTTTTTATTTTTTGAAAAATGGCCACATCGAATGTAGTTATAAAGGCTTAAGTTAAACTCTGCATTGACTCGCATTAGCGCTCGTAGTGGTAGAAAAAGGCAAACTGCTAATCTAATAGACGGGATAACGATGATTAAGAAAAGGATTATAATTTTTAGGAATAAATAAACAATATATTCTCATACTTCATTAACTTTTACTTACCTAAAATTCGTATATCATATCCCCAGGATGTTTTCAACATTGAGTTGTTTGCCAGAAGTGCTGGAGCTGTGGATTTTTAGTCTTCTTAAATGTCGCAGCAATTCCTCACTTTTGACTGTCGAATAAAAGCTTTACAGGAGGACAATCGGACGTTTATGTACAATTTTTCTTCCTAGAGAAAATTCAGTGAAAGGTAGGCTTAATTCCCAATGAACTGTTCACTAGCTGAAGTACCGAACACAGAGTAATAATTATAACGGTGAGAAATCATTGCACACTTAGTAAAACCTGGTGCTTCGAGCAGCTTTTCAACCGCACATATTGCACAAAGAAATCGATTCCTAAAGGGAATTTCTCCAGCCTGCAGACCCTCTCTCACGATATCTTAACCACAAATCAGGGAAATATCGTTAATCGCCCTCACCCTCATGAAGGAAGTGGTTGTTAGCAGATAGCTCAAACCCCTCCGCGCTGTTATCACGAGAAAGAAGAGCGAGGGGAGATCTGCAGCCACTTATCATACATTTAGCAAGCTACTACCCACATACATTTTCAAAGCTTTCTTCCCCTCCAGATAAAATGGATTTAAATGGAGAAACACTCAAGAACCTCTGCATCTAACTCAACTTACTCTCGGCTCTGATGGGTGGGTGTTATAAAACAGGCGGATAAGCACAAATGTTGAGTGTCACGCTACAAGGCTTCTTAATGTAGTCAAATCTCCTTCGGAAATTTGACAAATGTAGAATACTATAACGTGGCGTTATTACTAATTTACATCAACTACATCTGTTTTAATCGTTTTTTAAACCTTAACAAAAATAGGAAACTCAAAAAAACAAATAGATAATGATCATAAAATGGTTTAAAGAGTGCAATAATACTTAACTCTGGCATTTAAAACCTCCTTTCTCAGATTCATTAACACATAAAGTGCTGATGATCGTTAATCACCATGATCTAAGTCGTAACATTAAGTAGAGTAGAGTAAGAGGGGTTCGATTGCTCAAATATAGAGAAGGAAAAAGTGGGTCGGGAAATGAGTATTTTCAGAGATATCAGAGCCTGTCGTGAGTCAGGTCCTGAGGGCTACTGTTGTGTGTGTCCTCCGCGCCTACAATCTCCGCAGGCCGCCCGACACATGGATGTTTCCAGAGACCACGGGGCAGACTGCAGTGCGCTGACGTGATCGTCTGTGACGTCAGCCAGCGCTATAAAAGGAGCAACGTTCCTCTCCTCTCCAGGACTACCACAGTGTCCAACGACCAGACTACGCCGCAAGTCAGACACGGAGGTACCCTCTTAAAAATGTGTTCTGAATAAGTGGACTGATTCCTGGCCGTGAGTTTTCACCTCTGGACATTGCCTCATTCATCATGCATCCCGTAGCACCCATCCAAGCATTCTGCTATTCACTCAAGTCCCCTGCAGTGCTCCGACTCCAATCATAGCATTCTGCTATATATGAACACTAGACGCAAGTTCCTTGCTAGTTATACGCCTCCTGTTAGCATTCTGCTAATACGAACTCTCTCTACAAGTTCCACTTGTTATTATACATGACCGATAGTTTTCGACTATCAAGAACATTCTCTCATTTGAACAGACTGTATCATCAAGACAAGATTGAATGTATATAGGAATCTCAATTTGTAAATATTATTCAGGCCCTCAGCCTACTACCTTATATTAACAGTAAACGTGTGCAACTCAACAAGCTTCAAGAAAAGTTTCATTCTATTTCATGTACATATTGTATAAATGTGTTGAAGCAATAAACTTTTATGTTGTGCCTTGTATACCAAGTTCCTTGTATACAACAGCTACATTTCATGTACTGATGTACTCCGGTCATTACTTTACAAGAGATGCTCAAAATGCCCGCCTCTTGCCGCTTGTGCTCGTCGTCTCATGAAGTTACGAACACGCTCGAATATGCCAGGTATTGTACGTATTGTTTGAAAGGACCTTACAACTCTACCATGGATTGGCGCTTCATCCTCCACAGCAGTCCCGTACACCAAGAGTTTGTGTATACCCATCACAAAGAAGTCCAGAAGGTTCAGATTAGGTGATCGTGGAAGCCAAGAAAGTACGCATTTCCGGACCCATGTTTATATACACTGTTTTCCTACTTTGAAATTATGCAGTGTATTTCTGAAACAGACTGCATACGGTATTGTATTTGGATTTCACCTTAAACCGCTTTGCAGTGGTCAGTGTCTTGGAAACCTGGCTGGGTTCTAGAATTTTGATCGGAAACAGTTCCGTCCCTTGGATCGTCCAGGTCCTTGGCCAGACGGTCACCGTACTGGTCTTGGGTTGAAAGGGTTGCGGGTTCGATTCCCGGCCGCGCAGAGAATTTTAAATGCGTAATGTTTATTTTCCTTGTGTGGGTGCGGTGTTTGACTTTTTATACACACAACTCACCGCAGTAACACACAGTAGTGAATACTTCAGCCGGTCATAAAAATTGAGTCAAATCGATATCAAGTGCCGACCCCAGTAAATCGGGAAAATGACCAACCCTTGGTTCGGGAACTGGGGTTTATGCTGCGGCCAACATCTTTGGAAATCGCACACCACGCCAACACCAGTTTCACATACAAATCACACGCCCCCAACTCATCAGAGCTTCTGCCTTACAAAGCTGTAATAGCCACTTAGTAGTAGTAGTAGTAGAATTTATGCCATAAAAGTATTATTTGAATTGTCTTTCATTTTCAACTGTGTATGTTTCTGATTTCAACAATGCAAAGTGGATGATGTAAAATGCACGGATCACCTCATAATCCATCATAATCTCGCACAAGAATGTAGATCTCGTTTCGAAATATTGTCTTATTTTTTCCTTGTGGCTATACGAAGCCTCCGAATCGTTCCATGGAGACGACGAAACAAAATATCCAATAGAATGGCTTCAAGCTAATTAACACCGCCATCTCGTATCTGACCATAGTATTTTTGTTCTGAGATGATCTCGTATCCAACAGTTGGTTAATAAACTTGGCCTTTTATTACAGTTCGCAGCATTAATAAAATAATTAATAAATTAATCAAATGCCGAACATAGACATACAGTATTTGACGAGTCTTGTCAGTCAATCACCGTTGAGCAACATTTGGGTCTGTCACGCAGGTGGTGGATTCCCTATCAGTTTTTACCGAAAATGTTCTTAAATGATCTCAAGGAAGTTGGAGTTTATCAAACATCTTCCTTGGTAAGTTATTCCAATGTATAATTCCTTTTCGTATAAAGGAGTAATTGTGACCTTGAATTCCAACTTTATCTTCATATTATGATCTTTCCTACTTTTAAAACTCCGCTGAAACTTATTCGTCTACATACTAACTTCATTCCACGCCATCTCTCCACTGATAGCTCTGGACATTGCTCATAATCGAGCTGCTCTCACCTTACTCCCAAATCTCCCCAGCCCATAGTTTACATAGTTTACTTTCAGTCAGGAGACAACTCGCACAAGAAGCAGGTCTAAATTCAGTGCACATTATCATTTACATCACTAATATGTGTAGTTTCGTCCTTAAAGTACGGAAATAGAATTGTCTTTTAAAATGCTTATTAAGAGATAAAAATAAAATGCATAAAAAGATTTAAGTATCTTGTCCTAATAATGGCATGCACTAGAATATCGTACATAATGTTGCGAGATAAAAAGATTTTTTCTTCTAGATGCACGTATCGTGAAGGCTATAGAAACGATTCCGTAGGATTGTTACAAAATAGTTTAACACACTGGTGACTATTTCCCCCTGTAATATTTTAGCGCGTTTGTAGCGTCCTCTCCAGTCAACGAAAAATATTGGGATTATACCTCGAGTATCAATAAAGAGACCAAAAGCTCGGATACTCTATAGATGGTTCTTTCGTAGACAGTACGGTATGGCTTTCTTTTTCTTATCGACCTCAGCCGGTTGCCCAGGTGACACTTCAAATCGAACAGATAGATGGACAATAGCCGCCACAGATTTCCATGATGATTGGTGCTGAAAGGGTCATCAGCCCACCGCGGATTTTGATATTTTGTTCCCAATAATGTCAATACGGCTATACTTGCATTGTCTGTTAAGCAGTGAACTTCCGGAACTTCACTTAGTCCATAGTTCAGAGAATAAACACTTCGCCCGTGAGGACAGTAATAACTGTATAGTTGATGCCTCATTATTGACAGCGAACCTGTAAAGGCTTTGAAAACCACATTTTTGTCAACGATACTGAGGGGATGAATTTTAAGTGGAATTTTTCAAACAGCTTCCTCTTGCACCGATCATTAGGTCTAGCACCTCCATGTTATCGAGTCCAATTTTAAATCTGTAGAACTTTTTAAAAAAGCTCTTAATTTTTAAATTCATATTAAGTTATTTATAGGATTAGAAGTAAGAGACATAAACGTTCTATAAGAGGATAGAAATGCAATGAGAAATAAATACATAATTCTTATTTATGTATCTGACCCAAGATCTTAAGATAGGCCAGAACAACATTGAACAAGCCCATAAATACACGTATCTTGGTACCACCATAAATGACCAATGGGATCTTTCTGATTAGGTGAAGACCCGAATTGGAAAAGCCAGGGCTGTTTTCAATAAGTTGGGCAATCTGTTTAAGAATCACGGGTTAGAAATGTCGACGAAGATCAGACTTCTACGCTGCTATGGGTTCTCCACTTCTCTTCTATGGTGTTGAAACATGGACTCTAACAGAATCACTGGGTAAACGCTTGGAGGCTTTTGAGATGTGGCTATATAGAAGAATGTTAAGAATACCGTGGACATTGCATGTCACAAATGTCGAGATTCTACGAAGAATGAAGAAAGAGAAAGAAGTATTGACCACCGTGAAAGCAAGAAAGATCCAGTGCCTGGGACACATCATGCGGAACAACAGCAGATACAATCTCCTTTAGACCATCCTGCAAGGAAAAATTCCAGGAAAAATATGCGTTTGCCGAAGAAGAATATCCTGACTTAAGAACATCATAACGTGAACCTCTGAAACATCTACAGAGCTTTTTCGAGCCGCAAGTGACAGGACGAGCACAGCCAAGATGGTTTCCAACATCCGGAACGGATAGGAACCAGAAGAAGATGACCCAAGATATTTGGGTTTGCCGACAGACATGAAATAGCATACAATCATGGTTTTCTTCAAAAATACATTAACATTTAAAGAGAACAGTTACACTGAATCAATCTACAAGCACATGCAGGCTTCTGAAGCAACAGTCTACGTAATATGTGCGCCATACAGATGGTGCCGTGTTATGAAGACAGAATAGATATATAATCCCTATTCTGTCTGTCATTCACAGCGATATTGAGAAAACTAGAATGTTTCAGCAGCCGAAATTGGTACCAATTAAATTAAATTAAATTAAATTTGTTATGTTTTCTTTACATGAAAGTACCATGAAACTTTCACGATCACTACTTTTTAAAGAAAAAATATGTTTCTACCAGCGAAGTTATCGTCACATATTCGCCATGATGACGTACGTACACAGCTATATCTATCGGCATAAGTTCGACCTACGTACAACTTGACTTCTCTTTCCTTCCACGGATATATTGAAAAACGGGAACATTTGAGAAACTGGTACCAGTTATGGCTTACAATGATGACCATCATACTTGAATTGTTCACTGAAAAATGCTATCCTTCAATTAAATGAATGATTTTTCCCATTTTGGGATTTACCTCTATCGATAAGCACAGAATGTTGGCCGGCAGGTTAGGAAAGGTGGTGTTATACCCTTTCTGATCACTAGAATTCGTGCCAAAAGCCTGAATTAAATTTCAAACCTCTCCAAAGTGCTCATGTGGAGTGAGGGCATATGATGCTGTTGATAGTTATTCGTTTTGGACAGTTGTTTATAGCATGCTGAAGAGTACGCCGATCCATAGACGACGAAGTACAACTCCGAGCTACAACTGTACTCAGTATTGTTTGTAAGACAATACCGCAATACCTATTTTGATTCCATTAGAATGTTGTATCAAACGTGGAATGTGTAACTTTTATTCACAACATATATTAATAGTCCATTTAGAATTTCCAATTACTTGATAGGTAGTAATTTCGATTGTCGAAGGCAGGCTTATGTACTAGTACATAATAATGCGCGTCACGTTTTCATCTTAGAACTTTTTGTCCAATTTTTATTTCTTCCATCAGTTTAAAAATGATGTCAGAATTATGCCCTTAGCTCCAAAGAAGAGATCAGTCAAAACAATCTGCTTCAGATTATATGAATAAAGGAAAAAGGAGGCATAGGCTGAGAGACATTTGATTCGAACCGCATAGTTGGATCGATGATATCAGCTTCACCTTTCGATCGCGTGATATCAATGATATTGATCCTGTTACCTCTGCCTCCATCAACAACAATAAATAAATAAATAAATGAATAATAAATAAATATGAAAGGCTAAAAATATTGTAAAGTTTGTCAAACGTGGTCCAAAGACGGTCGAAATGAAACGAAAAAATAGATTTTCCAGTACACACATTTTTGGGCGAAGTGAGAAGCATCGTTTATCCAACGTTAACATTCAAACTCATCCTAATAATCCTCCGTGTATTAAGTAATCAATAAATCTGTACGATCATGTGTTGCTTCCTTTCCGTCGTGTATTCACTCAGAGACTTCAAATTTTCAGCCAATCACTGTTTATGTAAGTAAGTATGCCTCCTCCATCTATAAATTAATCTCCGAAGAACTTAACACAAAGTTAATGTAGTCCTGAAAATTCAATATTCAGTAATGTTGTGTGTGACAGTTCAAAGTCCATACATTAAGTACGGCGCTTGATTGACCTATGCGTATTTTATGTCCAAGCCTTTGATGTTCGGAAATTGAGCATTGGACGATATTCTCCTCGGTTATTAGGTCACTCGCTCAAAGTGGACAATGAAACGAGCAGTGCTTTATGAAATACCACTTAGTGAGAAAAAGTTGCAAAAGTTGCAGACTCGCTCGCCACACGCGTCGAGGTGGACACAACACAATACAGAACGACTGGTTCCAGAGTTTTAATTCCTCAACTTATTAGGGCCAGCTAATGAACATAGAGACAGACAGATCCACTTTCATTAAGTCTCAACTTGCTCGTCCATGCAGGCACAGCGTGCTTCATTTGAAGGATAAATTTCTTCGACATCGTTTTATCGAAATACCTTACCACACATGTTCAAAGTTTTCGAGATAGACAAGCCTTTAGTAGGGAACTTAAGATGACTATGTCTATGATAGGATATGTTTGCATAGAGGTAAACTTTAACCCAAGTCTTGTGTAAGAACATGGATTTACAGTTGGATATTATGTATCTCATGGATGGAAAAAAATACGTGTGAAAACAGATGAGTTCTGATATGAAAGACACTTTAGATAGTAATGTCAATACAATTGCATTTACAAGTGCCAGATGATAACTAGAGATTAACTGATTTTATATGTTTACGGCTATGGTATTGTTCATTGTGAAGTAACTTACCTGGCTGGAGGTCTGGTGAAAGTCCAGAAATGTACTTTAACAGTATCATTCCGTGCTCTTCGGCGCGTGTGCTTATGTAAATCGTATGATTCCGTGAGGTTATAACTTGTGAAGTTGAAGCTGAAGACAGCATAGTTCAATCTTATTCGAATTTCGCTTTCCAGTCGTACTAAACGCGGGAATATTTCAAAACATTTGAACATTTTGGAAATTCCGTACACTATGTAACTTCTGCTCTAATTTTCCCGCGTCCGCTCCAAAGCTACTGTTATTCCCGGCGTAATATTCTTTATTCACTAATACACAACTCATGGGTTTGAAGTTACATTCACAGGTCAATCTGAAGCAAATTAAGAAATTCTGACTTTTTTGACCCCAGCATAACTTTCCCTTAGGGTCGTCATCTCGGGCTCAAAGATAGCCTTCTAAGAATACTGAACATAAGGGGTATGAACTGGCATTTAGATGGTCTGTTAGCCAACTTCAAGAAAATCCAACTTCAAACATTGGACCCACCTTGTCGTTTTATTCTATTGTGATTTGGACCATTTTGTTATGTAAATGTAAAGCGTTAAATTTTCTATCTCCAGATATATTTACAACGTTCGTGAATCTTTGGTTTTGGAGCAACTAATGGCAAACCAAATCATGTCGTAACTTTCTTTAAAGTACCCTCTCGACCACTTTTTCCCATGTCCTATATTTCCAATCAAACAAGACCTCAACCATTCGCAGCGAGGCTTTAGTTCTAGGACATGATTGCATTGCACTATGGTTAGAATGTACTGTATGTAGCATTAATGATGATGCCCTATGTAGCGGGGCAGTTTACATGTGAAAGAGTATTCCTTCCGGTGTAATTGGTCGTGTGTAGCGGGACTGTCTAGTTGTGCAGTATTATTCTTTGTGATGTAATAGGTAGTGTGTAGCGGGTTAGTCTAGTTCTGTACGAGTATTATTTGTGCCGTAATAGATCGTGGGTAGCGGGTCAGTCTAGTTGTGCAGTATTATTCTTTGTGATGTAATAGGTAGTGTGTAGCGGGTCAGTCTAGTTCTGTACAAGTATTATCTGTGCCGTAATACGTCGTGTGTAGCGGGTCAGTCTAGTTGTGAAGAGGTTCTTTGTGCCGTAATAGGTTGTGTATAGCGGGTCATTCTAGTTGTATGAATGTTTTATGCCGTAATAGATCGTGTGTAGCGGAACTGTCTAGACGTGCAGAAACCAAACGAAACCAAACCCCATGGGATGCTCAGCCCGAAATCCTGCAGACTGCAAGGTGTCGTATGACGGTCACGATGAATCCTCTCGGCCGTTATTATTGGCTTTATAGACCGGAGCTACTATCACACAGTCAGGTAGCGCCTTAATTGTAATCAGCTGGGCTGAGTGGCTCAGACGGTTGAGGCGCTGGCCTTTTGACCCCAACTTGGCAGGTTCGATCCTGGCTTAGACCGGTGGTATTTGAAGGTGCTCAAATACGTCACCCTCGTGTCGGTATATTTACTGGCACGTAACAGAATTCCTGCGGAACAAAACTCCGGCACCTCGGCGTCCCCGAAAACCGTAAAAATAATTAGTGGGACGCAAAATAAATAACATTATTATTAATTGTAGACTGAGTGGGCCTCGAACTAGCCTTCACATCCAGGTAAAAACTCTTGACATGGCCAATAATCGAACCCGGGGCTTCCGTGTAAGAGGCAGGCACGCTCTAGATTTGCAGGCTAGGAGTAATGTAATGACTATTCTTAGTGCTGTAATACGTCGCGTGTAGCGAGACAGTCCAGATATGCAGACTATTAGCAAGGAGAATCCCGAGCGAGAGGCTGCGCGGTTTGCGTCATCTAGTTATCAACTTTCATTAGGGAGATAGTGGGTTCGAACCCCACTGTCGGTAGCCATAATAATGATTTTCCATGATTTCCCGCTTTCACACCACGCAAATGCTGGGGCTGTGCCTTAATTAAGGCCACGGCCGCTTTTTTCCCACTCCTAACACTTTCCTAACCCATCGTCAACATAAGACCTACCTGTGTGAGTGCGACGTACAGCAAATTGTAAACAAAACAAAATACAATTATGCTGTTATAGATCGTATGTTGGGGGACAGTCTGCATGTATAGTTCAGTAGTAAGGAGTATTCTTTGTGCTCCAATGAGTCGTGTGTAGCGGGTTAGTCTAGCCCAAGTTCGCGAGTTCGACACAGGCTTTCTGGTGGTATTTATAAGTACTCAAGTACGCCAGCCTTGTGGAACAGATCATATCTGAAATGTAAAAGTACTTGTGGGGCAAAGAAAACAACAACATCAATTTTATTCTTCCTGAAGTAGGTCATCTCCTGATGTTTCGGCATTGTCATGGAATATGTCTAGCCGCCAAATTCAGTGAGAGGGAGGTATGTTATATGTTTCCTGATATGCTGGTGTAGGAAAAATAAAAGTTCATGGTTTTGCTTATCTGTTATAGCAATGACGGGCCTGCAATTTTCAATGTAACACAGGCTATAATGATGTGACATATGGTTTCAAATTTCCATACGCATTGGCAAAAATTCGAACAATGGCCACCTTGCTTGGAGCTAGTGACTATTTTATTCAACTATTAATTTCCTGCCGTGCATGGAGGGAAAGTCTAGTTGTGGCAGTGGACATTAATGAGTATAATTTGTGTATGAGGCGTGTGTAGCTGTTTCCAGCCAGCGCTGTGTAGAACATGCCTGGTGCTGTACAGTACAGTGGGTGCGTCGACATGTGTTTGGCTGGTTCTGTGCTGCAGTACCTTCTTCGCGTTATAATGAGCTGCGTCCAGCAGACTGTTCTAATGAAACTGCCGTGTTCTGTAGAAACAAAATACCTATGTTTGCATTTCTTACTTGCCTATTTCATTCGTGTGGTACAACAAATTTATTATTACTTCACTACCACATTAGCGGTGATTTTCATTATTAGAAATTTATTTTAAACTGAGCACTTCCTATCCTAAATGGATGGTGTTATGCAAAAATGGATTAACGGCACAAAAGTAAAAAATGTGTTATCGACATATCTGGCTAGTTACCACGACAATCTATACCAGGGTTTCCCCAAACTTTTTTGTCTCTGAGGGCCCCTGAAGATATTGCAGTATGTCCAAGGACAACTTAGTTACAGAACATAATACTGCATTCAGTAAACCAAAAAACAGAGTGTTGTAATGACACCATGTTTGATTTTATTCATGTAATGTAGGACTAATAATAACGGTATTTGAAATTGAAATTTAAATTTAAATATAAATAAAGATGCTTTATATGTGTACAGAAATTATAAACCAGCGTGACGCTTGGCTAATAATTACAACAGTCTGGATCTAGAAATTTACTTGAAAAAATTCACTTATTGTGGTTGTTGGATCAATGAGATGGATGGTGCTGTTTCCTAAAGACTAAGCGCTTTACAAGCGTAGTCATTTGAACTGAAGATCAGCCTCTACATTAGCTCTGTTTCTGTACTGCCTTTAGATTTGTATGAGAGAAGGAAAGGTTGACATGAGAGGCATTAAACGCAATATTTCCTTTCTAGAAATTTTCTGGTATGGGGATGTCATAGGACACAAAAATCAATCAGAGGCGTGGTGTTGTAATGCATCCATGGAACTTCCTGAAGCCAAACATGCAACTCCATCTGATTCTCCACCCATACCACCTCAATTTATTTCTCACTTTCTTTCTGCCAAGATACTTCGGCTAGTTGATCTTCCTCGAGGGAGGGAAGTTCATGTTCAGTTTCGAAGAAGGGATTTCTAATCCACGAGATTTCCTCAACCAGAGGCAGAAAATATTGTCCGAGCGTGGAAAACAGCAATTCGAAGTGTCTCACAATTACATCACATACACTGTCTTGTAGTATTTCTTCTTGTACGATCCATCGGGCAAGTTCAGAGTTATACAACAGTGAAGACAAAGTACTTAAAACTTACATTATTATTGCGGACCTCGTGGGTTATCGTTGTGGCCCACCGGGGGTCCGCAGACCACACTTTAGGAATAGGTGCTCTATACTAAGCAAGTATGTTTTAACCAACATTCTCGATTACTACGCCATCTAGCGCCCAAACTGTGAACCCACTGTCACTATTACACCAAATGTGTGTAAAACAAGAACCGGTTAACCAACGTGCTTACCAACCAACGAACGAACTTGCTCTTCATGAAGTACAGCGTATTTCCAGAAGACCCCCAAAAAGTAGACATCACAAGGACTGTGAAAGTGCGGTGGGCATAACTGAAGGATGCATTTTCTCCTTTGTGGCCAAATGGACAAGAACTGTCAAAAGAAAATATTAAGGTTTCGAAATATGTGCTCAAATTAGAAGCAAAAGGTGCAGATTATTTTTTCCTGAAGAAGGTATAACAAGGAGAATCTGGTGATGACATTGAATAATTTGGTAATGACGTGAGCATTCGTGATAATGGGGATGCAGTAATTAATAATGATGATGATGCTTGTTGTTTAAATGGGCCTAACATCTAAGGTCATCGGCCCTATTAATAATGCATCTGCTGAGTAATTTCAGACATTTCCACATGAATTGTCTTTTGACATGTAGCGTATTTTCATGTTTTCACTAGGAATTCTCATTTTTAAAAATCCACAGCCTGTTTCCAGTCTATTGGCCAGGATAGGAATTGTGCCGGCTGCCGAAGCCTGTCGCACTCCTCTGGGGCAGTGATCAGTGAATGACAGATGAAATTAAATGATATTAGAGAGTGTTGCTGGATTGAAATATTACAGGGAAAACCGGAGTACCCGGAGAAAAACCTGTCCCGCCTCCGCTTTGTCCAGCACAAATCTCACATGGAGTGACCGGAATTTGAACCAGAGAACCCAGCGATGAGAGGCCGACGCACTGCCGCCTGAGCCATGCTGGCTTAAAATTTCTCATATTTCATTCAATTTTAGCCTATTAAAAACCCTTCAACGTTTGAGTTTCCTTTCTCAAAGTTTGTGTTCGGAAGTTTTAGCCATTATTACAGGATGTAATTTTCTTCTTCTTCGTCGTCGTCTTCTTCTTTTCCTTCCTCTTCTTCTTCCGCTTTTCCAACACCTGTGGGGTTGCGTGTGCGAACTGCATAGCATATGTGGATTTGGCCATGTTTTACGGCCGATGCTCTTCCTGACGCCAACCCTTTCTGTGGTGGTTGGTAGTGTGCTGACTTGTTGGGATAGACACAAGCACCCAGTCTCTGAGCCAGAATAATTAATCATAAGCGATTTAAATCACCGACCCGGCCGGGAATCAAACTCGCGACCCTCTGAACCGAAGGGCCGTATGCTGACCATTCAGCCAACGAGTCGGACTTATTGCAGGATTTAATGCAGATACTATATCATATTATTGTAATTTATTTACCTTGTTATGAAGTGCTATTGCACTGCGTTACATTTAAGCTGCATAATACATCATTATAACAACATGTGAAGTAGTGGCTTACCACGTTTGATTAATTTACTATCAACAAAATGATGTGGTTAATGTGATTATCTGCTACCCCGGTAGGTTCGGGTTCTATTCCCGGCTCTGCCACGAAATTTGAAAAGTGGTATGAGGGCTGGAACGGGGTCTGCTCAGCCTCAGGAGGTCAGTTGAGTAGAGGGGGTTCTATTCCGTCCTCAGCCATCCTCGAAGTGGTTTTCCGTGGTTTCTCACTTCTCCAGGAAAATGTCGGGATGGTATCTAACTTAAGGCCACGTCCGCTTCCCTCCCTATTCCTTGTCTATCTCTCCCAATCTTCCCATCCCCCCACAAGACCCCTGTTCAGCATAGCAGATGAGGCCACGTGGGTGAGGTACTGGTCCTCCTCCCCAGGTTTATCCCACAACCCAAAGTCTCACGCTCCAGAACACTGCATGTATCATGCTGTTCTTATTTCATGGTTTGAGATAATATATTTGAAAAAAGTAATGTTCATGATTTTTGAGGAGTGGTTCAACTATGAACTCTACTCCAAACTAAGGTTTGGTAGATTGATAGATTTTTTCATAACACCGTCGAAACATAAGAGAAATATTTATAGTTAAAATTTAAAACTTTCTCGTGAGACTTCTCATGCTTATCTTTATTCATGTCATCATTAATTTCAGTAGATTTTAGAAATGTAAGTGCTTATGCGAGAAAAGTGTGTGTTACCACAAGAAATTAATTTCATAGTTAGTCCGTATTGGGTAATTCCACCATTACAATACTATACAATGTTACTCCTTTTCTCTATTTAAAAAGGGACAGGTTTCGTCTATCTAAAATGAGACATCTTCAGCCTTTTCCTTTGCATTTAGATTAATTCTCACAATCTTAAATATATGGAATCATATGGTTTGTCCAGCAACGTAACCAATACATTGAGAAAATTCCACCGGGCGAGTTGGCCGTGCGGTTAGGAGTGCGCAGCTGTGAGCTCGCATCTGGGAGATAGTGGGTTCGAATCCCACTGTCGGCAGCCCCGAAGATGGTTTTCCGTGGTTTCCCATTTTCACACCAGACAAATGCTGAGTCTGTACCTTAATTAAGGCTACGGCCACTTCCTTCCCATTCCTAGGCCTTTCCTTTCCCATCGTCGCCATAAGACCTATCTGTGTCGGTGCGACGTAAAACAAATAGCGAGGATATTCCACCTAGATGAAATAAGCCCCGTTCCACTACAAACATATCTACTTCAAAACATCAATAAGTCTGTGACGAATTTAATTACTCACATAATACTACAATATTCATATATTCAGAACATTGTTACTCTAATATTGAACTCTTCAATTTAAGAATTATAAATCCAATTGAACTTACAATTTCTAGCAGTCTGTCTACCTTCGTGATATAATATTTTCATTACAAGATATTTTAACATCATGAACTGCTTTCAGTTATTTTTATGCTTATTTGACTGAGTCGCATTGACTCCTAGAATTTTGGGTAGGTCATTGTTTATATCAGGGCCTCTCTGATGCCCAAAATCTCACGCGTGCAAACAGTGGCGCAGAGCTTCTGTGCACAGTGCATCGGTCCCGCTCGGCTCGGCTCGGACCAACGCTTCGTCTCTGGGCTACTCGGCTAAGCTCGGCACTACTCGGCTCAACTCAGCTCGAATTTGGAGCGCTACGGAGCAAGTGAGGAAGAGGGAGACAGAAGGAGCGAGAGAGACAGGCGTGAGAAAAGAGAGAGACAGCGCTATTGCTCCAAATCGAGGAGTGGGGGTCTGCATTCTGGTTAACCAAGCGAAGTCGTCTTCTGCACCGTGCACAGTGCATGCACGAGGCGCATGTACCCTGAGAGGCCCTGGTTTATATTAATATGAGTAATATTATGTGTTTTTACTATAATTGTATCAAGGTTGAAGATGTCTCATATAAGAGAGACGAAACATGTCCCTTTAAAAAAGGGAATAAAACTGTATAGTATTGTAAAGATGGAATTACCCAACCGTTAAGAACTCCTAACTTGTTAAGTGTGTGTTAAGCACCACATTACACTGTTTTAACACTTAAGTTTCCATCGTTTTATTCATCATCAAATTCGAGTATCTGACAACGAGACCTCCTTTATCATATCTATCACCGTCTGTTGGTTCATACCTATTCAAGCCACCGTGGCCGTAAAAAACATCTCAAGATACCGATAGACTCACACGCAACTTCCTGGATATGAATCATATTTTGTTCACACGTTTTGTTTAATTTCTTTGCTGTTGCTTAATTGCACCTGCTTATGACATCATGGCCATCAGTCCCATGTACTTCCTGTTTGTGTGCAATCTGCCAGAAAATCCTTCAGTATTGTGAGATTAAACCAATCATTCCCCTCACTCCGGGGATTATTGTTACAATGGGTATTTAGGTGCGCATTTCAGTGAATTATCTGCATAAATTCTTGTGCTCTGGTGTAACTTAGGGCAGTAATTGAGAAGGGAGCGTGAAATAATGCACCACTCGAGCATTTTCTAAGAATGAGAAAAATCTAGCGGAACACTCACACTTACAAAATGTGTACAACCTGTACCGATGTTCCAGCCTTAGATACGTATATTACCCTAAAATATTTGTTACAACAGCGATTCTACTAACGTCGATTACAGCTGCTTCTAGAATGCAACTCGAAAGACAATTCAGAGCGAGAGACGCAGTTGACTGGAGGACATATACCAGCTATTACCTGCGAGGACACTTGCTGGTAATTTACGTACACATACTCAATTTTATCCTTCACATTAACATAAGTTTAGTGCGGACTGAGGTGTATGGGAAGAAGGGGGTGGACCACAGGTATTGGAGGGTGACGTCAATTTGCCTACTACTCTACTATATTGTTCAACTTTCATGACCGAGCACACTTCCTCTCATATTCTATAGACCTTCATTAGATCTGCGGGGTTTAATGAATTCTGGGTCTCAATCAGATAGAGAGAGAGAGATGGTCTCATGCCCTTCATCATGGCATAGGAGAAATTCACATTAACCACCATATACCTCATATCAGCTGTTCTTATGAGAGAGGATTCCCCATGTTTCACATGTTAAAAAATTAAACAATATGTTGCCTACGCCAGCTAGTAAAACTTTCTTAGAAGGGCGACGACCGGAAACAGTAGAAATGATCCAGAGTTTTTTCTGCGAACCAGCCATGATCAACGAGAAATGGAAAACAGCCAACTACGATATGAGACACCTCTACACGCGAGGACCCTGCCAATCTCTCATTATGCTTTAAAACTGGCAGTGGCAGTCAAACATTTTTTAATTTTTAATTTATTTCTCTCAATCAGTCTGTACACACTGTGTTCAATAAATCTATTAATAAATTAATAAAACTAAAATTAGATCCACTATTAACCAAAAACTTCTGGAGAACTCATTGCTACCGATCATGTAACAGAAACTCACAATAGACGACATTCAGAAGAGATTAATCAAGAGTTCTAAATGATGGTTCGTTTCAAGAGGACATGTTACAAAGTCAACATACAGGTAGTCACTATGTCTCTATGTCTGGTTTTTATCAACTTTTGATTTCGTAAAGATTCAATTTTGTAAATTAAAACAAGCAGTGTTTAAATAAAAGTATCTTAATTAAACATTATTTAAGGACTTTTATTAATTATTTCATTAATTTGGCAGGTTCGATCCTGGCTCCGTCCGGTGCTATTTGAAGGTGCTCAAATACTTTAGCCTCGTGTCGGTAGATTTACTGAAAACACAATAATATTATTAATTATTTCATTTTTCTTACTGTTATTCTTTAGATCTTGAAAACGTGGATTTTTGTACTCTTTTGGAAGGAAAAAGTGCTTAGAATACGACTTTAAGAGATTAACGTCTCAAAATTTTTCGGAGGAGGATTCCCGGACTTCTCACTCTCCTAGGAGCATTCCACACCCCCAGACTCCCCAGTATGGTGGTAACTCTGCGCAAGTCTTTGAATATGGTCTCATCACATTGGCCTTAAAGATTTATATACATTTGTTTAGACAAAAAAAAATGTGAACAACTTTTCACACCCATATTGTCTAAGTACTTTATTTCGATAATACATTTCACACCATACGTATTCTTCGCCGAATTTGTTCCGGCACACACCCGTCGGAAACCCTTACGTTAGCATTGTGATAGAATATAAAACAGGTTCCACCATTATAAACTGGAAACAAAACTGCAAAGATGGCATGGCATAATTCGAATCCGTCTGCAAAACAGATAGCAAAAGCAATGCAATCTTCATAAGTGATAAGCAACCAGAAAGACGATCATACCGAGGAGGAAATTGGGGAAGAAATAACAAATTGGGAAAGAAAGGATAAACTTCTGTTTACCTTGAGAATATCTGCATGCTATTGCTATCTAGAAATGGTGAAGTCTTGTGGAGTAAGTAGAACAATCTGTCATTGCCACCAAGACGGTGGACTCTGAGCTGTTGAAAGTAAGGCCATCCCACTCCAAGCTATCCTGTTTTAAATGTCTTTAGAGGATATACATGAAGCAGTGCGTCCGTGTCTGCGGCTGCATGAGCAGAGTATCTTCAGTCTTGTAGAACGGTCATCAAATATGCGCAAAGAGTTGGAGATTATGTTCAAACGTCTACGTATTAGGATGTGAATGAGGGTTTTCGAGAACAGGAAATTCTGGTTCATGATAAATTGTGGCTCATTACTTTCAATATTTCTTAGTAAGAATGTCCATTAAGTAACAATTAAGAGTTGGTATATTTTATTCTTTACTTATCATTTCTCCATTGCCGTGTGATATCACCTCTGTATCCCCGTGTTTTCTTTTTGTGCTCTAATATTGTGGCTTGTGTGTGTACATAACTCTGTTTTGTTCTGTGTGTGTTAGAGTAAATAACATCCGTTTTTGTTTTCTTTCTTTTTCCCCACAGTTCCCCCAGAGGAGCGAGCTATGTCAGGCAAGTAACTCCTTGTGTCGTAAGTTGTTGTTATCGTACTCTGCATGAGGTGTGGAGCATGCATTTCCCTTCCCTTGGGTGGTGGATTTTGGTGAAATAGATTATGTTTGGTTCCAGCTCTATAGTGTAATGCCTGCCTGCCGTCCTCGGAATACCGGGTTTGAATTCCGATACTGCCAGAAATTTACGATTGACGTACGGTTAAAAATGTGCGCACAACTTGCCTCCAATGGGAGTGTGCTTAAAAAGGGAAGTACTGCCTCGAGATGCACTACATTTCAGACTAACTCAATTCCTTCATTATTCAGAAATGACGGTAGTCATAATATTGTAAATCCGTTCGGATCATCTATGTCAACGTCGTTAGTGTGTGACTTTTACTGGCTAATGCGTCCGACTCGTTGGCTGAACGGTCAGCGTACTGACCTTCGGTTCCGAGGGTCCCGGGTTCGATTCCCGGCCGGGTCGGGGATTTTAACCTTAATTGGTTAATTCCAATGATACGGGGGCTGGGTGTATGTGTTGCCTTCATCATCATTTCATCCTCATCACGACGCGCAGGTCACCTACGGGTGTCAAATAGAAAGACCTGCACCTGGCGAGGCGAACCCGTCCTGGGATATCCCGGCACTAAAAGCCATACGACATTTCATTTCACTGGCTAATGCAAAACATTACAAGGTCTTTTGAATATTCTTCATTGCGAATTTCATAGGGAATTAAATGAAATTACATGAAATTAAGTATGGCTTTTAGTGCCGGGAGTGTCCGAGGACATGTTCGGCTCGCCAGGTGCAGGTCTTTTGATATCACTCCCGTACGCGACCTGCACGTCGAGATGAGAATGGAATGATGATGAAGACGACACATACACCCAGCCCCTGTGGCAGTGAAATTAACCAATTATGGTTAAAATTCCCGACCCTGCCCGGAATCGAACCCGGGACCCCTGTGACCAAAGGCCAGCACGCTAACCATTTAGCCATGGAGCCGGACAGGGAATTAAATATATTCAGTATGTACGTACAGGGATTTATATTTTTCCATCGTCAGCAGCTGACCGTAGCCCACTCTGGGCCAAGACCAAGCACACAGTAGTCAGATCGAACTACTTAATTGGTCAAGCGTTATAAATTCCAGTCACTTAAAAAGTCACTGATGGAATCCTTGGTTCCTTAATTTTTAAAGACTCTAATTTCTAGAGGGTTATTTACAGTTTGCTTTACGTCGCCCCAACACAGAGAGGTCTTACGGCGACGATGGGATAGGAAAGGCCTAAGAGTGGAAAGGAAGTGGCCGTGGCCTTAATTAAGGTACTGCCCCACCATTTTCCTGGTGTGAAAATGGGAAACCACGGAAAACCATCTTCAGCGCTGCCGACAGTGGGGTTCCAACGCACTATCTCTCGCATGCAACCTCACAGCTGTGCACCCCTAACCACACGGCCAACTTCCCCGGTAGGGTTATTTTAAACGTAATGCTGAGGAGGGGCGGATACAATAAAGGTACAAGTTATAAGACAGTGAAGGAGGACCGAGCAAGTGGCTCCGAGAATTGGGGAGATAGTGGGTTCGAACCCCACTACCGACATCGTTGGGGATGGTTTTACGTGGTTTCCTATTTTCACAACGTACCATCACTTCCTTCCCACTCTTAGCCCATTCTCATGCTATCGCCGTCGTAAGACCTATCTGTGTCGGTGCGACGTAAAGCAAATTGTAAAAAAAATAAGTGAAGGAGGAAGGAGCACGCAGGCGAGCTTCAATCACTTACTAGTGTAACACTTGGGTGCACAGGTCCTCTAGCCCTGTAAGTGGTATGTTGTCGAAAACAGTTGTTATTAGTTAGAGCGAAGTCTGCTGCAGTGTGATCTTTCTAAAATATGGACACGAATACGTCACGAAGATATTAGACTACACTTCGAACGTCTTTCTGTCACTCCACATAGACGTTCAGATCAAGGAATCAAAACTAAGTCTGCAAATAGGATCCGCGTGCATCATAAACACATTAGATAACATTAATAGTTAATACACTGCTGTAGTTCAATGAACTCTGGGCATTAGAGCCAATCAGCCGATTTAATTGTTTATTTTCAATTATAGTAATAAAAGAGCGGTCAAGGAAACAACAAGTGAATGTTCCAAGTTTAGGACGACATATTATTGACAACACAAACTTGTTGAATTATTATTTTATTTGATGACCTGTACATTTCTACATGATTTTCCTCCAAGTTTGGACCATTGGTTGAAATTCACAGAACCATGGTTTGACCGCCCAAGTAGGTCAATGCGTCTACTGTGCACCAATCACTTGTCACAATCACAGGCAGTTCCTATGTTAATGTTGCACGTGTTCATTAACTGAAGTCGTTATATAACAACCGGAGTTGCCTCACAGGTGGACTGGGGAGATGCTTGATTTGTTCGCGAGTGGCGCGGATAGAGAGGGCGATGTTGCAACGCTGCGAGCATGGTTAGCGGGTGTCGTCCTGACTGCGAACAGTCCAGATTGCGAACAAGTGGGTACCTGAAAAGGATGATTTGGGTTTGACACACATTCATGGGTCGAGATTGCGGCCAGGCATAAAGCAGAGCCGCTTAAGCGAGAATATAATGAGCAAGAATATGTCATTTTATATATGTCACGCTGCTTATCTAGGTGGATTGTGGCAGCAGTATGCATCACTAGAGGCACCTACAGTCTTCTGAAGTTCCTTAGAAAGCCGCTTTAATTATTACCCGAAATACAAAGTTGACTTTGAAATACAATATTGACTTGGATATGAACAAAAATTCTAATTTGACGGGCTGCAGAAAAATCAACCCTCAGTTGGTACACCAAGTTCTAGTACACACAATTGGAATACTGGGTAATACAAATAAAAGTCAAAAGCATGTAAGAAAAAATCCACTGTTTCCTAATAAACTGACTATTCCACTGATTATGTGTTATTTTTAATAATAATAATAATAATAATAATAATAATAATAATAATAATAATAATAATCAATTTTCTAAAGGCTAATGCCTTGTCGATGCAACCACTCACTCCTTTCATTGGCATAATTTCTTCTTTCTTGCGAACCGGCCAAACTTAGGACCACGCCAATACCACTTCACTTCCTTCTAATCATCCCTTCTTCCTTCCTCTTTCTCCACAGTGCCTTCATTCTTTCAGAATGTTGCGCTCTTCTCTCTTCGGTCCATCTTCCCCCTCTGCGCTCTTTCTTTTCTTCAACCAGAACTTTTATGTTGGAAAGTCTTTTCCTGAATTGGTCTCTATCACGACATTGGCATAATAATAATAATAATAATAATAATAATAATAATAATAATAATAATAATAATAATAATAATAATACCGTGCGAGTTGGCCGTGTGGATAGGGGCTGTGAACTTGCATCCGGGAGATAGTGGGTTCGAATCCTACTATCGGCAGCCTTGAAGATGGTTTTCCTTGGTTTGCCATTTTCACACGAGACAAATGGTGGGGCTGTACCTTAATTAAGGCCAAGTGTTTTGATTAATTCAGGTGAACTCATAATAGATCCCAGGGAATCACTGGAGAGGTGGAGGGAATATTTTGAACATCTTCTCAATGTAAAAGGAAATCATCCTGGTGATGTTGCGAACAGCCAAGCTCATGGGGAGGAGGAAAATTATGTTGGTGAAATTACGCTCGAGGAAGTGGAAAGGATGGTGAATAAACTCCATTGCCATAAAGCAGCAGGAATAGATGAAATTAGACCTGAAATGGTGAAGTATAGTGGGAAGGCAGGAATGAAATGGCTTCATAGAGTAGTAAAATTAGCATGCAGGGTTGGTAAGGTACTGTACCTTCAGATTGGACAAAAGCAGTAATTGCACCTATCTTAAGCAAGGGAACAGGAAGGATTGCAACAACTATCGAGGTATCTCATTGATTAGTATACCAGGCAAAGTATTCACTGGCATCTTGGAAGGGAGGGTGCGATCAGTCATTGAGAGGAAGTTGCTTGAAAACCAGTGTGGTTTCAGACCACAGAGGGGCTCCTCAGGATCAGATATTCAGTATGCTCCAGGTAATTGAGAAATGCTACGAAAGGAATAGGCAGTTGTGTTTATGTTTCGTAGATCTAGAGAAAGCATATGACAGGGTACCGAGGGAAAAGATGTTCGCCATACTGGGGGACTATGGAATTAAAATTAGATTATTAAATTCAATCAAAGGTATTTATGTTGACAATTGGGCTTCAGTGAGAATTGATGGTAGAATGAGTTCTTGGTTCAGGGTACTTACAGAGGTTAGACAAGGCTGTAATCTTTCACCTTTGCTGTTCGTGGATCATCTGCTGAAAGGTATAAAATGACAGGGAGGGATTCAGTTAGGTGGAAATGTAGTAATCAGTCTGGCCTATGCTGACGACTTGGTCTTAATGGCAGATTGTGCCGAAAGCCTACAGTCTAATATCTTGGAACTTGAAAATAGGTGCAATGAGTATGGTATGGAAATTAGCCTCTCGAAGACTAAAGTGATGTCAGTAGGTAAGAAATTCAACAGAACTGAATGTCACATTGGTGATACAAAGCTAGAACAGGTCGATAATTTCAAGTATTTAGGTTGTGTGTTCTCCCAGGATGGTAATATAGTAAGTGAGATTGAATCAAGGTGTAGTAAAGCTAATGCAGTGAGCTCGCAGTTGCGATCAACAGTATTCTGTAAGAAGGAAGTCAGCTCCTGGACGAAACTATCTTTACATTGGTCTGTTTTCGGACCAACTTTGCTTTACGGGAGCGAAAGCTGGGTGAACTCGGGATATCTTATTCATAAGTTAGAAGTAACAGACATGAAAGTAGCAAGAATGATTGTTGGCACAAACAGGTGGGAACAATGGCAGGAGGGTACTCCGATTGAGGACTTAAAGGCTCATTTAGAAATGAACTCGATGGATGAAGCTGTACGCATAAACCGGCTTCGGTGGTGGGGTCATGTGAGGCGAATTGAGGAGGATAGGTTACCTAGGAGAATAATGGACTCTGTTATGGAGGGCAAGAGAAGTAGAGGTAGACCAAGACGACGATGGTTAGACTCGGTTTCTAACGATTTAAAGATAAGAGGTATGGAAATAAATGAGACCACAACACTAGTTTCAAATCGAGGATTGTGGCGACGTTTAGTAAATTCACTGAGGCTTGTATACTGAACGCTGAAAGGCATAACAGTCTATAATGATAATGTATGTATAATAATAATAATAATAATAATAATAATAATAATAATACAACTCTCACTAATCCACCATATACAAAGGATAATCTTCTAAATGGTAAGATTACATCAAACTAAATTATTAAACATTTTCAATAAGAAAAATATTTTTAAAAATATGGTTAGGTGATCTAAAACATCCCAATGTACCAGTAATGTTAATACTACTAGAACAAAAATTACATATGAAACGGTTTTAAAAATTGTATCTGTATTATGTATCTTACGTCAACACTAACCTCTTGTTCGCAATCAAGTCACAACCGGTCAGCGTACGGAGTGAATGTTTACTTTACAAGTGGAGTTTTCAGTGAGCTCGCGTTGCATTCCAGCAGGTTAACGACACTGCCCACAAAGCTCATCACTCGATGAATGCTGTAGAACAGATGTTCGATGAACGAATAACAAGTCTTTTCGTAATTGACCTATGCACATCATTGCTAATGGTATTTTCATGATTAAAGGCACTGGAGCACAGATAAACTGCACTTAATATAAGAAGATACACTGTGTGATCTAGTGTATGACGTGCTATAACAGCAGAAAGAAGAGTATAGCACATTTTTGATGATGCTGTAAATTCAGATAGAGATTAAACATAAATCATTTGAAAAAATTGAACTCTTGTCCAATAACGGAGGATAATATGGAACTATACAATAAGTTTCTACAACAGCACTCCACTCAGCATTCTTTGGCATATTACGGAACAGAGTGCTGGCTTACGACTGAATACATCGAGCATAGTCTTCACATTATGGAAAAGCAGATATTCTAATCGACATTGGGCTTCCTCTTACCATAACGTATTCGCGATGACATAATCAAGCGATTACATAAAATAAATTTCATTTTGCTAAGCCCGTATTGCCATAAGTATCACTTTAGCAATCCTTATCACGTATCCTACCTTTACAATACAATTTGAGTATTTATTAATAGACTACATTAAAATCGTCACATATTTCATCCCTAGCGGGACATCATCACTCGACACATAAATAATAGACGTTGTAAAAGTTGTCACATGGATATTGGTACATACGCACAGTGAAAGACACATTCACATAATAGGTAAAAGCGACGAATGTCGTCTTATCCTTAAAAAATCAAATGTGAGTGCAAATTTGTGATATAAATCTTGAGGAGTCTGTCCGTATGTTGAGCATAATTGATGTATTTTTCACTGTGTATATGTACCAATATCCATATGAGAAGTTTAAATAATGTTATTTGATGTATGTCCCACTAACACGGTTTTCGGAGACGCCGAGGTGCCGGAATTTAGTCCTGCAGGAGTTACTTTACGTGCCAGTAAATCTACTGACAGGAGGCTGACGTATTTATCTTCAAATACCATCGGAATGAGCCAGGATCGAACCTGCCACTTTGAGGTCAGAAGGTCAGCGCCTCAACCGTCTGAGCCACTCAGACCGGCAATAACAATAATTTTTATAAGGTCTGTTATTCATGTGTCGACTGATGATGTCGCACTAGGGATGAAACATGTACCGATTTTAAGGTATAGACTAAAATAAATTGTATTGTAAAGGTGGAATACCGGATAAGGATTGCCAAAGAGATAATCAGGCAATGTTTGCAAAGCAAAGTCGTTTCCGTACAGGCTGTGAGGGCGCTTGGAGGAGTAGAAGTTAAAGAGTTCTACACCGGCCGCCCATGCCCCCAGGATGTAACATAGTACTAATTCTTGGTGTAGTTCAGTGAATCTCAGGGTCATGTGCACCTCCGGAAGCAGACATCTCGTCCTTCCTTGTTGTAGCGACTCTACATTTTTCTCTGCCCTGAGCCAGAAGACAGATTCCATTAAGAAATAGCAACAGGTGGAATAAAAACCAAGTACGAGACGAAAAGACTCTATTACTGGTATTTCAGTCAAATGCAACAGGTACAGATAAAAAGCTTTAGAACTAAAGTATTTATTATGGAGAAGCATTGAAACTGAATTTAGCTGGACTCCCATTAACGTGGTCATATGCTTAATCACCAGTGTCTACACCGCTCCCATCAAGTGTATTGTTCAGGAAAATCCTTGGTAATTATGAATGTAATGTCCTGTGTCATATGATACAGCTTAAAACTTGAGCTGATTACCTGGCCTCTCAGATTATTGTAATAGTCAAATAAATAGAATTAGTTGTCTCTTCAAGTAATCCTCTTACACTTCTCTGTTAGGTAAACACCGACATAATGACCTTACTATGGGTTTAATTTATCTCATTAGCTGTCGCGAAATTAGCCACTCATCTGCGTTAGATCAAACAATTGACTCCCACTCCTCGTGAACAGTAGGTTTCGTTCCCAGCATTTAGCGTCATTGAGAACAAAGAGAAGATTAAAATAGGGGGCTTTACTAAATTTACCATGTAACTACAATTAAGTTCTTGATAACTGATTTCACGTTTATGTTTTCATTTTAATGGCGAGATTGACAAAATGTTTTATTGGTCTGAGAGTGCTGGTAAGTCTTCCGTGTATGCTTAGTAAGGTATGAAATTTATGAACAACTTTCCTGGATGTAATCTTCATTATATAGGTTTCAGAAAATTTTTCACAAACTTTAGAAAGCAAAATGGAATTTCACAACGCAAACCATATATACATTACTAGCTGATGGATCCGTGCTTCGCTACGGGATTCTCAGGAAGACTGTCTTTGTGGTTTTCCTAACTACAGTTAACTTAGGCCATTACAAAAACTTCAGTAGGAATGTAGGGATTAAAAGCAATGTTATCTTATAAAATGCTCAAATGAAAACCCGCTCATTTTCTCACTTTTAACGAACAGTACTACGATGCCGATCTAACAGTCCGAAGTTCCAGAGCTGGAATGACCAGGCCGCAGACAGCCGTGAGCACTCCTCTGCGATTGTTCCGTTAAATATACACACTGCTCATTTCTATCAGTGCCTCAGGGTAGGGATTGAATAGCTCGAATGCTATGATGAGCCAGTTTGTTACGTACCGGTAGTATCAGAAAATTCATGAACCAGAGGAATGGCATGCTTAAGAAGAACGTTATCTAACTCTCCAGCTACTTCCCGCCAATATTCAGGCAGGCTGTTATACTCGATATGACCGGATGAGTTGACCGTGCGGTTAGGGGCGCGCATCTGTGAGTTTGCATCTGGGAGGTAGTGGTTTCGAAAACCACTATCGACAGCCCTGAAGATGGCTTTCCGTGGTTTCTCATTTTCACACCAGGCAAATGCTGGGGCTTTGCCGTAATTAATGCCAGGGCCGCTTCCTTTCCACTCCTTGCCCATCGTCGCCACAATACCTATCTGTGTCGGTGCGACGTAAAGCAAATTTTTAAAAAGTACTCTGTATACAGCAGTAATCCCATCTATCGGACGTGACCGGCAACAGAAGACACAACAAACAATGGTCAATGTACTGTTATTGTTGTTCAATGTTATGAACTTTCTGTATTGTAGGCCTTCACATTTAGTTTTCTTTCGACTCTGTGATATTAGGGCGTTTTACGAAATTATTTATAGCGTAGACTGTAGTTCCTTATTCCCCAACTTTACATAACGATTTTCATTAAATTCTGTTTACCCATTTTCTCGTGACTTGGCGCTCATATGGACTTAGGAACAAAAATCCAAATTCATGAATATCTCTGTTAACATAGCCGGTACGGTTAAAATTTATAAGACATAAATGATCGAAAATTTAATACTATAGCCTATAACTTAAATAATGTAGTATTTGTCGATAGGACCACCAATAACACAAATATTTGAGAATTAAATTTTAGACCTTCCCCTAAACTACCATTCCACTCAGCGTGAATAAAATTATTCATGGCCTAGATTGTAACGACTTATTTCCCGACTTTGCATACCGATTTTCATTAAGATAGGACCACTAATAACATAAGAAATAGAAAATTTAAATGTAGGCCTTCCTCTAAACTACCATTTCTTTCAGCGTGAATAACATTATTTATGAGATGAATTGTAGCGACTTATTTCCCAACTTTGCATGCCGATTTTCATTACGATGGGACCACTAATAACACAAATATTTGAGAATTACATTTTAGGCCTTCCCCTAAACTACCATTTCTCACAGCGTGACTAAGATTATTTATGACTTAGATTGTAGCGACTTATTCCTGGACACTACATACCGATTTTCATTAAATTCTCTTCAGTCGTTTCCTCGTGACAGACAGACAGAAATTACGGAAAATTAGAAAGTGCATTTCCTTGCTACTATGGACACAACCAATACAGAAATACCATCCTTTTTAAATTCTGAGCAATGAACAGACAAACCTCCTATTTTATATATATATAGATATACAAAACATTATATACAGGATGAATCACCTAGAACTTGCACCCCAAATATTTCTGAAATGGAAGGTGCTTTTGATGTGCTGTTTCCACAGAAATGAAGAGTAACTAAGGGCTTATTGTTATAGCCCATAAACAGATTTTATAACTATTAGAATATGTATTTATTTTAGAGAGTTACATACAACCACATGTAGGTGGGGGACGCAGACGAAGAATACACCCACGGTATCCCCTGCCTGTCATAAGAGGCGACTAAAAGGGTGAAACACCCCCTGCGGGTGGCGGACGCAGACGATGAATACACCCACGATATCCCCTGCCTGTCGTAAGAGGCGACTGAAAGGAGCGACCAAGGTATGATGGAATTGGAACCATGAGATTTCTTGTGATTAGTACCATTAATTGAGAAACACCATGGGTCGACGTTACTTGCAATTAGTATTGTGAGGAACACTATGATTCTGGGCGTTGCCTATGATTAGTACCATTGTGTACATTCCGCTGAGGTGGAGGAGTGAGCGCGCGGCATCACGGCCTGGTGGCCGTGTGGGAGGAGCTGCCGTGCGCCGCGCTGAATTGCGTTGGTTCTCCTGTATTCAGAACGGGTCTGCATTACCTATGAGTAGTACCACGTATAAGGAGCACCATGGGTCTGCGTTGTCTGTGGGTAGTGCCTTTATGTGAGGAACACCATGGGTCTGTGTTACCTGTGCGTGGTACCATAATATGTGATACACCGTGGGTCTACATTGCCTACGGCTAGTAACCCTATGTGAACAACACCATGAGTTTACGTGACCTGTGGTTAGTTACACTGTGTGAGGAACACCACGGGTCTGCATTGCTCGTTAGTAATACACTTTGTGGGGAACACCACGGGTCTGCATTGCTCGTTAGTAATACACTTTGTGGGGAACACCACGGGTCTGCATTGCTCGTTAGTAATACACTTTGTGGGGAACACCATGGCTCTGCATTGCTCGTTAGTAATACACTTTGTGAGGGACACCACGGGTCTGCATTGCTCGTTAGTAATACACTTTGTGGGGAACACCACGGGTCTGCATTGCTCGTTAGTAATACACTTTGTGGGGAACACCGTGGGTCTGCATTGCTCGTTAGTAATACACTTTGTGGGGAACACCATGGGTCTGCATTGCTCGTTAGTAATACACTTTGTGAGGAACACCACGGGTCTGCATTGCTCGTTAGTAATACACTTTGTGGGGAACACCATGGGTCTGCATTACTCGTTAGTAATACACTTTGTGGGGAACACCATGGGTCTGCATTGCTCGTTAGTAATACACTTTGTGGGGAACACCATGGGTCTGCATTGCTCTTTAGTAATACACTTTGTGGGGAACACCACGGGTCTGCATTGCTCGTTAGTAATACACTTTGTGGGGAACACCACGGGTCTGCATTGCTCGTTAGTAATACACTTTGTGAGGAACACCACGGGTCTGCATTGCTCGTTAGTAATACACTTTGTGGGGAACACCATGGGTCTGTGTCACCTGCGAGTGGTGCCATTATGTGTGAAATACCATGGGTCTACATTACCTCTGATTAGTACCACTATGTGAGCAACACCATGAGTATACGTGGCCTGTGATTAGTTCCACTACGTGAGGAACACCATGGGTCTGCATTGCTTGTGAGCAGTAACCTTATGTAAGGAACACCATGGGTCTGTGTTACCTGTGAGTGGTGCCATTATGTGTGAAATTCCATGGGTCTATATTACCTGTGATTAGTACCCCTATGCGAGAAACACCATGAGTCTAAGTTACCTGTGATTACTACCACTATAGGAGAAACGCCATGGTTCTGCTATACCAGTGATTAGTACAATTACGAGGATTCAGTGACCTGTAATTTGGATCCCGCTGGACAACAAGATCATGTCAGAATGGGAGGCATTGTGAATTGGATCCACCGATTGTTTTGGATTCATGGTCATTTTTCCATCATTCGTTTTAGTCAGTGGATACATTTTGAGGTTTAAATTATCGTGTCATTTCATTGCACCTCGTACCATTATGGGCTGATGATCTAGCTGTTAGGTACATTTAAACAACAAACATAGTCATCGGAGTTACATGGGCATGGACCCATTGATATTAAAAACATAAAACTAGAGTAAATTAGAATGTGAATACTGTTTTGTTTTTCAGAATTCTAGTACAAGGAATTTACGAATTATCGCAGTTTGGAAAGTGTAAATACAGGCAGATGAATGCTACATGTGTCAGTACTGACTTAAGAGAAAAAAATGATAAATTAATTCTTTGGACTCTAAAGAGGAAAGAAAATTGGACTGCAAAAGTTGTGTTCAAAATGACGACCACTAACTTCAATACAAGCCTCCAGTCTTCCATGTAAATATTGATGCACACGCTCTAGCATTTCATCAAAAATGTCATCTCAGGCTGCAGTAATTCATCGTTTCTTATCACCTGGTGTAGACGGTATGTCCTTTTAGAGGTAAGGTAAGGGGTTGTTCTGCCCGAAGGCAGGTCCGAACCTCCTCAGAGGTATTCCTGAGCCGGAGTTTACTTGCGGTAGGGTGGCCAGTTCCTTTCCACTCTTCCATTCCCTTACCCCCCACCAACAGCGCGTGGCAACCCATCCAACTCCTGACCACGCCCAGTGTTGCTTAACTTCGGAGATCTCACGGGATCCGGTGTTTCAACACGGCTACGGCCGTTGGCTCCTTTTAGAGAGTTTCTTTTAAATGATCTGAAGGGGTCAAATCTGGTGAACGTGTCGGCCAAGGTGCAGGTCCCCTTCGTTCAGTCCAACGATTCAGAAACAATCAGTAAATACTAGCTGTAGTACGCCGTTCACTGTGTGCTGGACAGCCATCATGCTGATATAACATGTTCCTCCTAGTCAGCAGTGGAACGCTTTATAACATCTCTGAAGTTTGAGATACGTTTGAGAATCAAGAGTTCTTTCTATTTAAAAAAGGAGGCTTCGGAGCTGATGGTTTACTATCCCACCTGACGAAGCTAGTGGGGATTGTTTACTATCCCACACCTCATATTTAAAACTCCATGGACGTTGTCGTTCCACCTGACGAAGCTAGTGGGGATTGTTTACTATCCCACACCTCATATTTAAAACTCCATGGACGTTGTCGTTCCTCCTGACGAAGCTAGTGGGGATTGTTTACTATCCCACACCTCATATTTAAAACTCCATGGACGTTGTCGTTCCACCTGACGAAGCTAGCGGGGATTGTTTACTGACCAATAGTGCATGTTTGTGAGGTTTATGAAAATGAAAACCTACAACCTGTTTTCCAGTCAATGACCGGGTCAGGGATGGGATGAATGAAGTCCCCAACTTGCGGCGATGATATGAATTGTGTCGGCTGCTGAGGCCTGTTGCACTCCTCTGGGGCAATGATTAATGACTGACAGATGATATGAAATGAAATGATAATGGAGAATGTTGCTGGAATGAAAGATGACAGGGAAAACCGGAGTACCCGAAGAAAAATCTGTTCCGCCTCCGCTTTGTCCAGCACAAATCTCACATGGAGTGACCGGAATTTGAACCACGGTATCCAGCAGTGAGAGGCCGGCGCGCTGCCGCCTGAGCCACAGAGGCTCTCTCCGGAGGTTTACTTGGTCATCATTTTAAATTTTGATTCATCTCTAAACAAAATACATGATAAGTATTTTGTTTCAGTGCCCCTGTAAAAAAAAATTAATACGATTCTCAAAATCGTTTCCATGCAACTCTTGATGGAGAGACACATGATACAGATGGAGCTTATGACGGTGGAAAACGCGTAGTACGCTTGCCTGACTCATGCCACTTCCTCGTGCGTAAAGCTGGGTTCACACGGTGCGAGTGGACTAGCATGATGCGTGCGCATCTTCTGGCCAGCTACTCGCATGTAATGGGTGTTCACACGACGTTGTACTCGCGTCTGAATTAAGATGACGGACCTCGTAAGGGAAAGGATATCAGCTGTTGCTGATATGTTAATTGTCGAGTTAGTAAATAGTGTTGGAAAAATAAATAGAAACGATAATGTATTGTGAGCGCGAGAGTGGATTGCATGACGTAGTGCATTCGGTGCGTCGACACATGTTTTACGTCAAGTTCTAGAGGGCGATGAAAACACATTTAAAAATCACTTACGACTCACAGCTATCCAGTTCGGTCAACTTCTACAGATGATTAAAGTACAATACAGAAACGCAACACAAATATGAGAGCGGCTTCAACTGCCCGTCTGAAACTCCAGGTTACACAACGGTACTTGGCGACTTGTGACTGTCTCAGATCTTTGGAATCTTTATATCGAGTTCCAAAGACTACAATATCCACGTTTGTGTCGGCTGTGTTGGATGCGATCTATGATGCACTGAAAGAAGGCATCATAGTGTGTTCGCATGTATCCATTATTAAGTGTCAAAGAATATAATATATTGTTAAACATTCACTCAGCCCGGTAATATTGAATGGTTTACAATGTAGGTATTATATTCTTTGACCCTTTAATAAATGATAGACGACAACGGAGTAATAAATAAATACCGGTAAATAAATAAATAAATAAATAAATAAATAAATAAATAAATATCACACTCTTACCAAGTTAGTGAAATTGCTTCTCGTATTCATTACTCCATTCAGGAATCTATCAGCGAAGTTAAACCATTAAATTTTCGGTGAATAAATTTATTCGGGTGATGTGCCTGACTTCTTGGATTTCTTAATCTTTAATAGTTTTTCTCGTTACGTGCTACGAATGTTTTTAGTTTTTGTTGATTTCTTCGACGCCTACCCCAGGAGTATTCATTTTTCAGCAATCCGTAGCAACGCGGAATCCCTGGCATCTTTTATTTTATAACTGGGAAACCTAGCATTCCACAACACTTCTTCAGATTCGTATAATTGTACAAATTTTATTGTCTGCATATCGCTCCACTTCCTTCCTTGCACCGTCTTCAAGCTTTCCGCCATCTTGAATTTGTTACTCCCTTGTAGAAAGTTGGGCACGGTCCGAGTTGACTCGCTTCTCTCAAACTCAGGCAACTGGACTCGCATGAACTGTTCACATGATGCGAGTGGCGGGCCAAACATGCGCACGCATCATGCGAGTCCACTCGCTCCGAGTCTACTCGCACCGTGTGAACCCAGCTTAAGGGAACTAACGCGTGGATCTACAGTAACAGCAGCTGGAACATTAATTTCATCCTCTTCTCCATTCACTCGTTTGTTTGTGTTACATCTTCTAGGTGTGTCGCTTCAAGTCTCACGTAATTGGTTGAAGAGGTTCGCAAATAATTGTCGAGATGGGTGACGTCTATTGACATATCGTTCCACGTACAGAGCACAACAACGAACATCATTATTCCTACATTCTCCGCACGCCATTAACATTACTGAAAATGAAAATCCACAGCCTGTTTCCAGCCTATAGAGCGGGTCAGGAATGGAATGAATGAAGCCCCATCTAGCGGCGAGGATAAGAATTGTGCCGGCTGCCGAAGCCTGTCGCACTTCTCTGGTACAATGATTAATGACTAATAGATGAAATGAAATGATACTGGAGAGTGTTGCTGGAATGAAAGATGACAGGGAAAACCGGAGTACCCGGAAAAACCTGTCCCACCTCCGCTTTGTCCAGCACAAATCTCACATGAAGTCACCGGGATTTGAACCACGGAACCCACATGTGAAAGGCCGGCGTGCTGCCGCCTGAGCCACGAGGCTTTCATTATGATTATGATTATTATTAGTAGTAGTAGTAGTATTATTATTATTATCATTATTATTAACAAATACTTCGCAATTGGGAAATATCCCGGTGGCAATGGTCACATACAGTAGTGTGATAATAAAATAAAGTTAAAACATAATTAGCCGGCTCCCTGGTGTAGGGGTAGCTTGTCTCCCTCTTAGCCAGGGGATGCGGTTTCGATTCCGGGCCAGGCTGGTTCGAGGTCCACTCAGCCTGCGTGATTACAATTGAGGAGCTATCTGACGAGGAGATAGTGGTCTCGGTCTCGAGAGCCGAGAATAACGGCCGAGATTCGTCGTGTTGACCACACGTCACTTCGTAATCTGTAAGCCTTCGGGCTATGCAGCGGTCGCTTGGCAGGATAAGGCCCTTCATGGGCTGTTGCACCATGAGGTTTGGTTTGGTAAAACATAATTACACAACAACAAAACAAGCAATTCCATGGAAAGAAAATTTTGCAAGAAATACTACTAGTTTAACATTCTAAATGCAGTTCTTAATACTTCGACTTACAATACTATAGTCTGAGCTTACTACTCGCTTAACCGGGCTAGCTGGCCGTGCGGTTAGGGGCGCGAAGCTGTGAGCACGCATCCGGGAAATAGTGGGTTTGATTCCCACTGTCAGCAGCCCTGAAGATGGTTTTCCGTGGTTTCCCATTTTCACACCAGACAAATGCTGGGACTGTACCTTAATTAAGGCCACGGCCACTTTCTTACCATTCCTAGGCCTTTCCTGCCCCATCGTCGCCGTAAGACCTAACTGGGTCGGTGCGATGTAAAGCAAATAGCAAAAAAACCTACTAGCTTAACATTACAAGTGATAAAAATGTAAAGTTAAAGCCTACAACAACAGTACTACAAGCAATTCCATGGAAAGATGTTATTACAAGCAATACTACTAGTTTAACATTCTAAATCCAGCATCATCATACACAAATTCACACACAACTTAAGGTATTTCCAGTGCTTAACACTACTGCTTGCAATACGCTGATCTTACTACTAGCACATTACAAGTGATAATAAAGGAAAGTTAAAACCTAAATACACAACAACAACAATAACAACAAGTAAGTCATGGAAAGAAAATATTACAATAAATACTACTAGTTTAACGTTCTAAATTCGGCATCATCACACACAAACTAATTCATGTCGGCTTTTATCTGCATTGGTAAATGCCGTCTTCCAACCAGTTTCTTTTCTTGAACTATCACAAAGTAACTGACAAGAAAGTCAGTGTTTCTGTGGTGTTTGGTAGTATGGTGTGATGTCTGAATATAAGGAGGAAAGTGTTGGGACAAACACAAACACCCAGTCCCCGGGCCAGAATAATTAATCACACCCGATTAAATTCCCCAATCCGGCCGGGAATCGAACTCGGGACTCTCTGCACCGAAGGCCTCAACGCTGACCGTTCAGCCAATGAGTCGGACTGGAACAATAACGATTGCTGTACCCCTCATGTGGGGTACAGTTAGACAGATGTGAAGGTACCACTGTGGGTTGTTCTACCGCACCTTTTACAGCGTGAGGGGTGTGCAACTTTCACTTGTTGCCCTAATCCTTCCACAAGATCATATCTGTTGTGTTTGGTAAATTGTGGCGTACATGTACCCCACAAACAGATCTTTCTTCGTCTTTCCGCATCCACTAATTACATATCCATCAACCCTGCTCCATTCATTTACAAACAACATGGAACAGGAACGTTTGCTAATGTTTTACTGTGAGCGAAGTCATAAAGTCAAAAGATATCCTTACACCCCCCCCCCTAATGCGCATTGCTTTAACCCCCATATAATGAGCCTTGTAAATATGGTTTTGCTTCTAATATAAACCTGAAGCATTGACCTTTAGTAAGAGTAGACCGTCCCGCTGCACAGGTAAAACGGAGAGGTTGCCGACATATCGGGAGTTTGGGCTGTTACATTAGGCCACCCAACTTACTGAACTGTATTCATAAGTACGCTATACAACACCCCTCAAAGGAAACACTTCGATGAAGACCTACTTTCACTTAAAATGGATAAGAAGAGGGCTTGGCTTCTTTTGGTCTGTCTTTGTTCTGTCTCTTACTACACTCAGCACAGTCCGTTGTGCGACTAGATCAAGTGGAAATGTAGTTCTCGGTTTTGTGATTTCCCTTCTTGATAGGAAAACTCTATTCGAAAGACGTGATTGCCGGAAAGTTGCTCTCAACCCGTGCTATTATTACAATAATCATCATAAGAAATGAACTTCATAATTAATAAGTATCGTCAATCTTGAACAAGTTTTAAGAGGGTTTGCGTAAACTCCACCTTTATAAAACATAACAAACTTGTATTCCATGTTCCTAAAAAAATAAAGAATTCTTTATTCCCTTTTCATAAAAAATAATTCTTTATTCCACCTTTTTCCTAAAAAAATATAGAATTCTTTTAAGTATTGTAAAGGTGGACTTTACTCAAACACTCTTAAAACTTGTACAATAATCCTGTTGGAACAGTTCCGACATACTAGTTCAGAAGGTTAAGAGGAAAGGAATTTGAAAATCAGAAAGTTCAATTCGCTACTGTACTCGAAATATATGAGAAATGCGTGTAACAAGTTGTAGTTGGAATCTCCTAGTGATCTCACCATTCTAGCCAAAATTAATGAAACTCTCAAGTAACAAAACCTATGATGTATTTAATTTTGTGTTCACGTGTCCTGTAGGTGGAGACGTATGGGTGTTGGTGATCAAAGAGGCAAAACCTTCAGACTCTGGAATGTACGTGTGTGAAGTGAACAGCAATCCCATCGTGCGGTCCTTCCACAAACTGAGTGGTAAGTACTCAACTGAAAACTGTTCCTTCTGTATCAGTCACTGCTGATCTGCATTTATGACAGTCACCAAGGTGGCAGATTCCCTATCTGTTCTTTTCCTAGCCTTTTATTAAATGATTGCAAGGACATTGGAAATGTATTGAACATCTCCCTTGGTAAGTTATTTCAATCCCTAACGCCCCTTCCTATAAACGAATATTTGCCCCAATTTGTCCTCTTGAAATCCAACTTTATCTTCATATTGTGATCTTTCCTACTTTTAAAGACACCACTCAAACTTATTCGTCTACTAATGTCATTCCATGCCATCTCTCCACTAACAGCTCGGAACATACCAATTAGTGGAGCAGCTGGTCTCCTTTCTCACAAGTCTTCCCATCCCAAACTTTGCAACATTTTTGTAACGCTACTCTTTTTTCGAAAATCACCCAGAACAAATCGAGCTGCTTTTGGTTGGATTTTTTTCAATTCTTGAATCAAGTAATTCTGGTGAGAGTCCCATGCACTGGAACCATATTCTAGTTGCGGTCTTACCGTAGACTTATAAAAATATATCGGGTGACTACCATATTGACAGCACTTTTCGTGACTTTTGAGGAGTTGAACTATTGCAAACGTTCATAAATTTAATATTGTGAAAGTTACTACTGATATAATTTGGAGTGTAATTTTTCTAAGAGCAAAGTGATGAAGTGTAGTATTAGTATTACTTATTTACCACGATTCTGTTCAGAAATATGGATGGTCCAGAGAAAAAGGGTGAGCACCCATGTACGTAGAAAATATCCCCTAGACTTATGTTAAGACGGGATATTATTTGCATTATTTACATAGTTTAAAAAAGACTTAAATAGTACTCTGCAAGATATACATATATCCTTAATTTGTTACTGTTCCTTCATTCTGTCTATCGATAGTAAGCTAACCACTCATTCATTCGGTCATTCCTGTGCTTGCATAATTAAGATTTCCATTTTACCATTCATCACGATTAATCGGATTTTTTAAAAGACTACTTATTGTTCAGTACAACTTTCTATTATAATTTTGGATCCACCTTCTTCAATACATTAAAATTATTGCGTAGATGTAATTACAACATATATTTTGTAGTAATCTTGGTTCAATACGGACAAACAATGAAGTTTATTCATTTAACTATGAGAATAGTGTTCAAGTCCTCTAAGTCAAATATATTCCTTCCTGATTCCGAAGATCTGACGACTCTATTTGAGAAAAGAACAGAGTCACGCATGCGCAATTATTATAGTATAACACGAAAAACTTCAGTTATGGATTTTATGGCTCTATGTTGAAAAACGAAACCACTAGAATGTATAGCAAGGTAAGGAAAATTAGACTGATAATTTAAATCACATAAAACATAAACTCGTTTCTCTAAATTTGTGCGTAGGCTATTATTTATTTTTCCCAACTATACGCAATACCAACCTACAGTATAGACCTTGCCCCGAATTTACTTTGTTTCGTGTGGGCCTGTATGGCAACCTTGTAACAAATCCATTCCTGTTTTGTAACTCTAGTAATTTCATTGTATCTTGTTGCAGTGCTATCTCGAGCCTTACTGCCTCCCGACAATGTCACCGTGCCATTCCTGTACGAGGGCCAGAAGGGAGAGAGCGTCAGGAACCATAACTACACCGATTGCTGCATGGCGAGCAACGTGTCCCAAAGCTGTTTCGGCTTTTGTAACATCCAGAGCATCCTGGACGGCAACACAGGTCAAGACCCCGAACACTGCGAGAAGGACTTCCCTGCTATCGTACGCTGCATGGCCGGTAAGTTGCTCAGCTGATCAGATTCCTCCTGTTTCCTACCATCAGACCGAATAATAATAATAATAATAATAATAATAATAATAATAATAATAATAATAATTGCTGGCGAGATGTAGTGTTCACAGTGCACTATGTCTTCTGCTATGGACTACAATAAGTTTGTTACTTTCAATGATCTGTCTCGGTTTCATCCTTGGCTTTGACAATATGAAAGTGACGGAGGTATGAGTGATGCTACTAATACCATTCCTTATGCAGCCAGTCCCTGTTATGAATGGTATGAAAATACCACTCATAGGGTCGGTTGGTGCGTGCATTTCAGTGGGCTTGGCAGACCGATATGTGAGCAAACTTCTAGCTCGGTGAGGAAAGCAACGGGAAACTGCCTCACTCCTCATTTCCAGTGGTTTTTTCCTTGTTGGCTACTTTGAAGATATTATAGGACAGTCTGTCGGATTCCATTCTATACATGTGTCTTTAGGGTTTGAACCATCGCCTTCCATCTGATAGGATTTTTGGTCCTACTATCCTTCTCAGGAACTTTTCTTTCTTGTACTTCGAGGGCTCTTGGTGGCGTCCTGTTAAGTAGAGATGGGTACTTTGCTGCGTAGAGGACTGACGGTCTGACTATTACATTCTATTGTCTTGGTTTGACATTCATCGATAGGTGTTTTGAGGCGTACAGTTTTCTGCAAGTCATGGTATGCCTTGTCTAGTTTGATTTTGATTCTCCTTTGTTCGAGAGCAACCATTTCAGTAAGGTCTTTTGAAATCCACTCTGCAAGGCACTTCACAGATTTTGCTCTCTTGATAAGCTTGGTCTCACTGACTCTCATTGTTCTAGGGGCGTCTTTCTTATCGGTAATGAACTCTGTCTTTCCGATGTGTATCCGGAGACCTGCTTTAGCCGCTATTGTGTGTACTGTTTGGAGTTGCGTAGTAGCCTCTTGCATGTCTTTATTTTTTAAAGTAAAATGAGATAGTTCTAAATCTTTTCTTGTCGTAAATTATGTCATTTTAATTAGAATAGTCCAAATAATTTAACGAGCTACTTTTCAGGAAGAAATTTTATGTTTGCCTGGAATGGTTTCCTAAAGCCCTTAGAACTAATTGGTTATTTCCAGTTTGTAACCAAGACGTTATGTTTACAGACGGCAGAAATCATGTTCCCTGCTGTATGGAGCAACGCGTGCCAGACATTTGCCAGGACGTGTGCCGTGGAGAGTACACAATGATCACTGACAATATCAAGACGCACTTCTCTTGCTCGGCGTACACGGAACAGACTCTAGCGTGCATTGCTGAAGGAGTAGGTAAGTCCAGCCCACAATCATCTCACTTTCTAAAATTAAAATAAATAGCTGAGATATGTGCTAGAAGGACTTGACATTCCAACGGAAGTTGGAAATTAGCTCTAGGCCTGTATTTTGAATGTTATCACCTTAAATTTCATTTACATCTAAAGGTAAAATTAGGAAAGATAATAATATGAAGATAAATTTGAATTCAAGAAGACAAATTGGAGCAAATATTCATTTATTGGAAGAGAAATTAGGGACTGGAATAATGTATCAATGGAGATCTTCAATAAATTTCGTTCAAGTTACTTCATCAATTCACAATCACGTACACATACTTTACAGAATGCTCTCACTCCATTTGCTGGGTAACCACGACTGGGAGAGAGGGCTTGGAATCCAGTCCATTCATTCATGCATTTAGCCACTCACCAACCCGTTCATTCATTTAGGCAGTCAGTATTTCATTCGTAATGGAATGTTCAACTTAGTCCATCAAGTCGTTCACTCATCCAGCCATGCTCTCTCCCCAGTCAGTGGTTATCCGAGATCGGCTGAGAAGAGTATTACTTATTCACTCATGCATACATGACCACAATTCAAGCACGAAATTACGCATCTACCAATTCACACAGTCATCGACTCATTCACCTCAGTCATAATGTACAGTATGTTGTAATGGTAGGATAGTTCCATAAGACTTAGGACACAAAAGTAAGCACTAAGGAGTCCGGCCCCGGGTTCGATTCCCGGCTGGATCAGGGATTTTTAATTGTAAATGATTAATATCCCTGGCCTGGGGACTGGGTGTGTCGTCCTTAACGTTCCTTCCCTCACATTCAACACTACACTTCCTCCATTCCAATTACACGCAGGTTCATATCACATCCGGGAGATAGTGGGTACATCACAAATAGCATTTTTATTAAACAAAAGCACTAAGTAAATAGAAGATACATGTTTTCCTAGAGCAGGGATGGCGAACCTATGACACGAGTGACACCAGGCGATACGCGAACACGACTTCTGTGGCGCATCAGACAACATACACTGACTGACAGAGCAAATGCAACACCAAGAAGGAGTGGTTCGAAAGGGATGAAAGTTGGGGAAAAAACAGAGACGGCACGGACGAATAATTGATGTTTATTTCAAACCGATATGCAGGTTACACAATGCGCACGGCATCGACTCAGTAGGATGTAGGACCACCGCGAGCGGCGATGCACGCAGAAACACGTCGAGGTAGGCCTACAGAGTCAATAAGAGTGCGGATGGTGTCCTGAGGGATGGTTCTCCATTCTCTGTCAACCATTTGCCACAGTTGGTCGTCCGTACGAGGCTGGGGCAGAGTTTGCAAACGGCGTCCAATGAGATCCCACACGTGTTCGATTGGTGAGAGATCCGGAGAGTACGCTGGCCACGGAAGCATCTGTACACCTCGTAGAGCCTGTTGGGAGATGCGAGCAGTGTGTGGGCGGGCATTATCCTGCTGAAACAGAGCATTGGGCAGCCCCTGAAGGTACGGGAGTGCCACCGGCCGCAGCACATGCTGCACGTAGCGGTGGGCATTTAACGTGCCTTGAATACGCACTAGAGGTGACGTGGAATCATACGCAATAGCGCCCCAAACCATGATGCCGCGTTGTCTAGCGGTAGGGCGCTCCACAGTTACTGCCGGATTTGACCTTTCTCCACGACGACGCCACACTCGTCTGCGGTGACTATCACTGACAGAACAGAAGCGTGACTCATCGGAGAACACGACGTTCCGCCATTCCCTCATCCAAGTCGCTCTAGCCCGGCACCATGCCAGGCGTGCACGTCTATGCTGTGGAGTCAATGGTAGTCTTCTGAGCGGGCGCCGGGAGTGCAGGCCTCCTTCAGCCAATCGACGGGAAATTGTTCTGGTCGATATTGGAACAGCCAGGGTGTCTTGCACATGCTGAAGAATGGCGGTTGACGTGGCGTGTGGGGCTGCCACCGCTTGGCGGCGGATGCGCCGATCCTCGTGTGCTGACGTCACTCGGGCTGCGCCTGGACCCCTCGCACGTGCCACATGTCCCTGCGCCAACCATCTTCGCCACAGGCGCTGCACCGTGGACACATCCCTATGGGTATCGGCTGCGATTTGACGAAGCGACCAACCTGCCCTTCTCAGCCCGATCACCATACCCCTCGTAAAGTCGTCTGTCTGCTGGAAATGCCTCCGTTGAGGGCGGCCTGGCATTCTTAGCTATACACGTGTCCTGTGGCACACGACAACACGTTCTACAATGACTGTCGGCTGAGAAATCACGGTACGAAGTGGGCCATTCGCCAACGCCGTGTCCCATTTATCGTTCGCTACGTGCGCAGCACAGCGGCGCATTTCACATCATGAGCATACCTCAGTGACGTCAGTCTACCCTGCAATTGGCATAAAGTTCTGACCACTCCTTCTTGGTGTTGCATTTGCTCTGTCAGTCAGTGTACTAACATACTGTAGTTTAATATTTGTTTTTACCGAGCTCGATAGCTGCAGTCGCTTAAGTGCCGTCAGTATCCAGTAATCGGGAGATAGAGGGTTCGAGCCCCACTGTCGGCAGCCCTGAAGATGGTTTTCCGTGGTTTCCCATTTTCACGCCAGGCAAATGCCGGGGTTGTACCTTAATTAAGGCCACGGCCGCTTCCTTCCACTTCCTAGGCCTTTCCTATCCCATCGTCGCCATAAGACCTATCTGTGTCAGTGCGACGTAAAGCAAATAGCAAAAAAAAAATTGTTTTTTTGGCATCGCACCGACAGAGATAGGTTTTTTTGCTATTTGTTTTACGTCGCATCGACACAGATAGGTCTTATGGCGACGATGGGATAGGAAGGGCCTAGGAATGGGAAGGAAGCTACCGTGTCCAGCATTTGGCTGGTGTGAAAATGGGAAACTACGGAAAACCATTTTCAGGGCTGCCGACAGTGGGGTTCGAATCCACTATCTCCCGGATGTAAGCTCACAGCTGCGCGCCCCTAACAGCACGGCCAACTCGCCCGGTAGCTTAATATTTGTAACATGTAATAAATAGGTCGAAAATCTACGAACATAGCATATCTTAACATTATGTGTTAATAAAGAAGTATGTCTCAATTAATTCTATAGTCATACTGTTTTACAAATTTTATTAGGTTAAAGCAAAAATACACCTTATTCTTAAAATTTACCTTTTTCTAAGAAAAATGTAATTTTCAGTGATGTATCTGTCGAACGGATTTATATGTAATGCAATCTAATACGTAAATCAAGTCAAATGAGGACGCCACACTAGATAGCAGAAAGTAATTAAAAGGACCTTAACTGACACACTACTCGCTAAACGGTTTGCCATCCCTGTCCTACATTATATAGCATTGTTAACGTCTAGGACAAAATAAATAATATTTAGTATAGCAATAGACAAATAATTGTAGGAAGATAATGTAATTCATGTATCGAATTTAATGAATTGCAATAATAGAGTGCTCTCTCCCTAGTTCCAGAGGATCCGGAACTAGGGGATGAGAATATTCTATTATATCATATTCAATAAATTTCCAGTTTCTTGGAAATCATAAGGGGGGGGGGGGGGCTAGCTTAACACGGGGAAAATAGGCCAATATTCATTCGATTGTTATATATGCTGCAAACGTTGTTGACAAATGCTGCACATATCCCAGTATTGGCATGCTTCAGAGCAATCAGAAGCAACTTCAATAATGTCAAAATTCTAATTATAACATTTTCAAATAAAATGTTCAAAATTTCCCGCCTTTTTAACAATATATCACGGTTTCCTTCGTAACTCTCTTACTGATTCACGGATAATTATGAATTTTTCAGAGTTTCCTCCCATAGTGTTGTACTACAATCTGTACCTCGTTCAGATCAAGAGGATTTAAATTAAATTTTATATAACATTTTTACTTAAAAAACTATAAATATTTTCTGCTGCTCGGAATAACAACGCGACAAAAAATCCAAATTACAGTCTATGTTAATGATTGAGGTTCATTTTGTAGCTGGAGTTTTGATACAGACTTTAAAAAAGTAAAAGTACGAAAATTCTTATAAACTTGGAATTTATAAGTGAAACAGTGATATATTGTTAAAAGGCGGGAAATTTTGAACATTTTATTTTAAAATATTAAAATTATTAAAATTCTGACATTATTAAAGTTGCTTCTGGTTGCCAGGAAGCATGCCAACACTGGGATATGTCCAGCAATTGTCAACAACAATTGTAGCATATTTAACAATCGAATCAATATTAACCTATTTTTTCCTTTGTTAAGCTGGGTCTCCGCCCCCCCCCCCCCTTAAAGTAAAGACTAGGTAAGAAAACTGATATTCTGTAGAATCGGTCACTTAGGCGACAGCCTTGAATACAGATCAGTGATGATGATGCTGATGATAATGAAGTGTTCTCTTTATTTTCATTTCCCGTTAATTTTAAAGCCGTAATTCATTTCAAATACTATGCAACACACAATTTTTTGTGTTCTAGATCATTTTGCTTAACTGCTCTCCTTGTTTGTTTCTTTCCTTAAGTCCGGAAATTTTAAAATCCACATATCAGTCAACTTTCTTGTTCAATCAATGATCTGCATTTTGGGCAGTCACCCAGGTGGCAGATTCCCTATCTGTTGTTTTCTAGTCTTTTCTTAAATTATTGCAAAGTGTTGGAATCTTGTGGTTTTCTTATAAAAATAATATACCGGGCGAGTTGGCCGTGTGCGTAGAGGCGCGCGGCTGTGAGCTTGCATCCGGGAGATAGTAGGTTCGAATCCCACTATCGGCAGCCCTGAAGATGGTTTTCCGTGGTTTCCCATTTTCATACCAGGCAAATGCTGGGGCTGTACCGTAATTAAGGCCACGGCCGCTTCCTTCCAACTCCTAGGCCTTTCCTATCCCATCGTCGCCATAAGACCTATCTGTGTCGGTGCGACGTAAAGCCCATAGCAAAAAAAAATAATAATAAAATGTCATGTATCATATATTGTATATATCTTAAGGAAAACAACATTGAGGTTATATGTTGGTAACTCATATACATTTAGTCGAGTGGTTTATCTTCGTTTGTTTTGTTCTTTGAACGTTTGCATTGCTTGGTGTGTGTGAAAGTCAGTTGTAGTCAACAACTTGTAATAAATGGATGTGTGTGAGGAAGCTGGTGTTTCTATGGTATAATTTGCTTACCTAAACCGGTGTAACAAGCAGAAATGAAGATATATCAACACAAAGAAATTGGAAATTTATTGAACATTTCCCTTGGTAAATTATTCCAATCCCTTACTCCTCCTCCTTTAAACAAATGTTTTCCCCAATTTGTCCTCTTGAATTCCAACTTTATCTTCATATTGCGAAATTTCCTACTTTTAAAAACACCACTCATACTCATCCGTCTACTAAAGTCATTCCACACTATCACTCAACTGACAGCTTGGAACATAGGCCTTCTACTTAGTCGAGCAGCTCGTCTTATTTCTCCCAAGTCTTTCCAGCCCAAATTTTTCAACATTTTCGTAATGCTTATTCTTTTGTCGATAATCACCCAGAACAATTCGAGCTACTTTTCTTCGGATTTTTTCCAGTTCTCGAATCAAGCAATGCTGGTTAGGGTTCCATACACTGGAATCATACTCTAGTTGGAGTCTTACATGCCTTATATACCCTCATAATCATAATCATGCACAGAGATCTGTACCCTTTATTTACAATCCCGTTTATATGATAGCAGTCAGATGGAAAATAAGCAACGATCATGTTAATGCTTACAGAGCTCTTACCAAGTCCACCTGAGAACGTGGAAGTGGAATCATTGACAGAGCACTCGTTACGAGTGTCATGGCAAGCCCCACTTGAGAACCCTGAAGGTATCACAGAATACGTCGTCAACGTCACTCATCTGCGCTCCTTCGACGAGGACGAACCCTTGCCCATACAGGACAGTTATGCTGCCGCGGCTGATAGCTACGCTGCAGCTGCCGCCGAGCAGACAGGTGTCACCCTCTACTACAGCACAACGTCCAAAACTCCGACCAGCACTCCTTCCACTGTAGAACAGAGAACCATTACTCTACAGGTATGTACAGCATCGACTCTTTTGCTACTCAGTGAAATTATTTATATTATCTTTCTCATGTTTTAATGCGATGGACATGTCTGACCAGTTTTATGCTTGAGGGAGAAGAGAAGTCTTCCCCCTCTCCAATTCTCAAATGAGATAATGCAGTAACATTTTGGTCTACCTGCCAAAATTAATAAAAAGGTTACTTTATACTAGGGCTTCTCAGGGTGCATGCACTGTGCACGGTTCAAAAGACTACTTCGCTTGGTTGACCAGAGTGCAGACCCCCACTCCTCGATTTGGAGCAATAGCGCTGTCTCTCTCTTTCCCCATGCCTGTCTCGCTCGCTCCCCCTGTCTTCCTCTTCCTCACTTGCTCCGTATTGCTCCAAATCCGAGCCGAGTTGAGCCGAGCTTAGCCGAGTAGCCCATAGACGAAGCATTGGTCCGAGCCGAGCCGAGCGGGACCGATGCACAGTGCACGGAGCTCTTGCGCCTCGATTTGCACGCGTGACATTTTGGGGGTTTGAGAGGCCCTGCTTTATACTGAAAGAAATTCGCTTGTGTACCAAGTCAGTGGAATAACATCAACTAATGCTTGCTTAATTACCCAGTGTTTATGTCAATATTTTAATCACAACGCAGGATCCCTCTAAAAAAATTACAGAACATTAATAAATATATACAGCAACGTGAACTAGAAGTATCTGTCTTACGCAGATTTGAACATTGCTGCGGGAAAAACAACAATAAAAACAAAATAATAACAAAGCTATTAAAGGCTAAGAAATGAGGAATTCAAACTATGGTGCTCCCTTCCATAAAAAAAACATGGTAAAGGAACTGCCCTCTTCGCACAGCACCCTCAAGGAAATAAATGGTTCGCAGAAAAGGTAGGCCTTTCAACATAAGAGTGGACTTTAGCATCAAAATGATGGCAGACGTAGCTCCAGTAAGAAGCTTGTATGGTAGAAGTCAGGAGAACAACCACTGCAGGCGTGCTTGTGGTGAGATTGAAACTTTGGGACATGTTCTCGGCTACTGTCTATTCAGCTCATTTCCTAGGAATACTCGCCATCACACAATTCGCGGCCTTGCAAAAGCCTACCGCGATAACGGGTGGGAAGTATATTGCGAAGAAGTGAACTGCTTGGCTGAAAACGGTAGCCATAGATAAACAGAGAGATCGTTATGTAATATTGAACCCAACAGTGCGTCTAGAATGAGGCGAACAACAGTCCCACGATGTGCACTCTGAAAAGCAGGCAATCTACTTTCCAGTATCCATTTACTGTACATCATGGAGAAATGTCATGTAAACTCCGTCACCGTCTACGGATTGTTAGTGCGTGCAAGAGGTGCCATACCGGGACGATGGCCGACTTGTGGAATATGTTTGCCCTCAAGGAAAGCTACGTAGCGGCTGTGCGTGGGTCCGTGCTTCCTTTTAAGAAGCATTTAAATTCAAAAACATAAAAATGGTACAATACTGTGTCCTACAGCAAGCCCGTTGAAGAATACATGAAATTTCATGGAAAACGAATGAAAAGTGCACGCTACACTCAACATAGAGTCGTTCAGGAAATATGGAAACTATTGCAGAACAATCGACATGATGAACCTACCACCTGCCGACCACAAAAGCAGACGCTAACCAAGAACCTCCTTTAAAAACCTATGCGATGAGTGTATGCCTCTCTCTCTCCATAAATCCAGACCTGATATAGTCTCATATTTTAGTCACAATGAGAATCGTCATATTCTTCTTCTTCTTCTTCTTCTTCTTCTTCTTCTTCTTCCCAATTACTTGAGTAGGCGCTTTGTATGTATTTAGTCCAGTTTTACGGCTGGATGCCCTTCCTGACGCCGACCCTATATCTATATATATATATAGAGAGAGAGAGGGATGTATATACTATTGCATGTTTCTGTAGTAGTTGGTAGTGTGATGTGATGAAGTGCCAAGTGGAATAAAGGCAGCCTGGATGAGATGGAGGGAGGTCGCAGGTGTACTCAGCGACAAAAGCATGCCGCTACGTCTGAAGTCCAAAATATACTGCATGGTAGTACGTCCTATTGTTTTACACTGTGTTGAATGTTGACCAGCTGACAAAGCTACGGATCGCCAAGTTACACACCATGAAAATGCGTACGCTCCGTTGGTCGATAGCCATCTCACTCCGGCATGATGTCAAAATCGACACCGTTTGCCAGCAAATGGCCATTGCACCCATCACTGAGAAGGCACAGAAAAAACGTCTCTGATGGTATGGTCACGTCCTCCGTGCTGCACCTGGAACAGCAGCCAGTTTCACCACACCTTTGAAATTAATGGGCAACGTCCACTTGGATGTCTAAAGCAACACTAGAATGACACGGTAATGCTGAAATGAAGACTCTGAACTTAAGACCAGATAATGCTCAAGATCGTGCAAAATGGCGAGTGTGCCCTGCACCAGCAGAAAAACGATAGGAAGAAGAAGAAGAAGAAGAAGAAGAAGAAGATGATGATGATGATGATGATGATGATGATGATGATGATGATGATGATGATGATGATATATTACAAATGTGATCTAAAAGTTTCCACCTATACAATACGCATATATTGTAACAATAATTACATAGATTCGGGACTAGTTTCGGTCTCTCCAGAGACCATCTTCAGCCAAAATTATATTCGTTATGTTATAACGTTAAAAATAAGTCATGACATACGATAATAAAACAAGTGTTATACAAGATATAAATGACAATGTAAGAATGTATCATCGAAGTTATATACGAGACAATTAAAAATATATTGAATGGAAAACATTCTTGATTATTAATGTAGGTTCGTGTGGCTATATTTGTTGACTTCTGGTGCTAGGCTAGATTATTAAAAATTTCATCACCGTTTAAACGGTTGCACTTCTTGAAAGCTTCAATTCATCATCATCATCATCATCTGTTTACCCTCCAGGTTCGGCTTTTCCCTCGGACTGAGCGAGGGATCCCACCTCTACCGCCTCAAGGGCAGTGTCCTGGAGCTTCAGACTCTTGGTCGGGGGATACAACTGGGGAGTATGACCAGTACCTCGCCCAGGCGGCCTCACCTGCTATAGTGAACAGGGGCCTAGTAGCGGGATGGGAAGATTGGAAGGGATAGGCAAGGATGAGGGAAGGAAGCGGCCGTGGCCTTAAGATAGGTACCATCCCGGCATTTGCCTGGAGGTGAAGTGGGAAACCACGGAAAACCACTTCGAGGATGGCTGAGGTGGGAATCGAACCCGCCTCTACTCAGTTGACCTCCCGAGGCTGAGTGGACCCCGTTCCAGCCCTCGTACCACTTTTCAAATTTCGTGGCAGAGCCGGGAATCGAACCCGGACCTCCGGGGGTGGCAGCTAATCACGCTAACCACTACACCACAGAGGCGGCGAAAGCTTCAATTAAAAACTTAAAACATCGACACCTAGAAAGTTCTTCTTAATATCAAGTTACAATTGATCGAATGTAACCAGAATCTTGTAATATTCAAATGGAACTCCCTTGCGTAAAGGTACAGTGCTGAATATTGAATTTGCATTCCAAAACGGATTGCTGAAGATGTTCGTCTCAAACATAAAGTTGTAGCGTGCCAACGGTGTCGAGTTATTATAACATTTGCAATAATGCTCTGCCGTCCCCGTGGTGTAGGGGTAGCGTTCCTGCCTCTCGCCGGGAGGCCCCGGGTTCGAATCCCGGCCAGGACAGGCATTTTTCTCTCGACCTGAGGGCTGGTTCGAGGTCCACCCATCCTACGTGATTAAGCCCAGAATAACGACCGAGAGGGTACGTCGTGCTGACCACACGGCTCCTCGTGTGACGCGGGCTGAGCAGCGGTCGTTGGGCAGGCCAAAGCCCTTTCAAGGGCGTTAAGTGCCGTGGGATGGGGGTAATAATACGGACCATCATTGCCGGCCCCGCGGTGTAGGAGTAGCGTGCTGCCTCTTACCCGGAGGCCCCGGGTTCGATTCCCGGCCAGGTCAGGGATTTTTACCTGTATGTGGTGGCTGGTTCGTGGTCCACTCAGCCTACGTGATTAAAATTGAGGAGCTAACTGATGGTGAAATGGCAGCCCCGGTCTAGAAAGCCAAGAATAGCGGCCGAGAGGATCCGTCGTGCTGATCACATGACACCTCGTAATCTGCAGGCCTTCGGGCTGAGCAGCGGTCGCTTGGTAAGCCATGGCCCTTCGGGGCTGTTGCGCCATGGGGTTTGGTTAATACGGATGATCATGAAATTTATTTCTTATGATGATGATATATTACAGAAAGATTTATACACTAAATAGAACTGAACAGTTGGAGACAAGTGACTTAAGAACATGATAGATGTGTTTTGAACTATGTTCTTATGTGATAAGATTCTGCTCTCCTTTTGTTGCACTTTCTACAGCTGTACCTCTTTACATTTCATACCAGAATATTTATATAGAATTTACTTTCCTCCAGATTCCTGGTACTTATAACAGTACCATCATCAATGACCTCATCCCATACACCATGTACGAGATAATTGTGGTGGCAAAGAACCACCATGGGAGCAGTTTACCATCATATGCTATCCGAACAATGACCCTGAGTCCTGGCAAGATGAAGCCTACTACTGTTGGAGAAGCTCCCACTCTGCCTGATATAAAGAGCTGCTGCATCAAGAAGGGCATTACACATGCAACGTAAGCCATTTACGATTATTTATTCTTGATCTTATTTATTTATTTATTTATTTTATTTATTTATTTATTTATTTATTTATTTATTTATTTATTTATTTATTTATTTATTTATTTATTTATTTATTTATTTATTTATTTATTTATTTATTTATTTATTTATTTCGTCGATCTTGACGAGCTGTAGACCACATGACTTAATCTAAAGATTTTTCCCTCCCCTTGCCATCCTGTTTTTCCAGAATTTCTTCATTCTTTCATAACGTTCCCTTCTCTTTTCCCCCATCCAGACAGATTTCCTTTGCTTCATCGCTTTCTCCTGGAACCCTCCAAACTCTTTAAACCTTTTTCTGAAAATAACTCTATCGAATATCTTGTTTCTTGTGATACCCACGTCAGCCATATCCTGTTTAACTTTGATGAACTATTAAGTTTGTATTTTGGGAATGATCAAATATTCCCATCATTAGCCTCTCTGGATTCATTCGGACCAAATGGTCATGAAAGGTACTGTTATTATTATTATTATTATTATTATTATTATTATTATTATTATTATTATTATTATTATTATTATTATTATTATTATTATTATTGAGCAAACAAAAAAAGTACAAAATGTTTAAACATAAGTTCTCAGTAATGTAAATAAAAGTTCTGAGATTGTTTGCTGGTAACCTTTAAGGAATATTTTTTTAGACTGCACTTTGACTTCATTTCAGGTGTCTGAACAAACTGTGTGATCCATCTCTGTCTGACATCACAGAGGTGACAGACCTGATGATCTGTGCTCCTTGGGCTGCCCATACCTTCAGCTGTCTCACCAATGGTATGGACCACACTCCTTGTTGCCAATCCCGAGGCCTGCCCTCGCTCTGTCAGGGGCTGTGTACAGGCAACATTACTCAGATAGACTTCAGCTACTTCAAGTAAGTATTTCTCCTTCTTTCCCTTATCCTTAGACATTTACAACCAGACATACTGTAGATGTAAGGAAATTATCATATATTTAGCCGCTGAAGAGTATACAACTACATATTAAGAAATATCCAGACAATGTAAGAATTACATGTTATGTTGAAACAAGAAGAGTAGTAGAGAAAATTTATCAGTGTTAAATATTTCAACTTAGCAATTTACCGTAGACCTCACTTGAAGTGAGCAATGTATTAATGCACCATTTGGAATTGTCAGCTACATTTTATTCATTAATGTGTTAATCAATCTGTTTAGGATGTATTAGTTTTCTATTATGCCGTCAACCTCCACAGGGCACCTATTTGCTATATTTAAACAGGAACTTTCAGGAGGGTGTATAAATTTTACGACTATCCATATTTTAATCTTTAAACTATTGTCAACCATTTCGCTCAGCATTTGTAACATCATCTTCACATTTATATTTAATTTAATTACAATCAGGAACCTGATTATTTACCTTTCAGTTTGAGATATAGGCTGATGATGCTCTTAAAGAGCGAAAAAATGTCCCTACAGTTTTAATTCTTTTTTAAATTCTTTTTATGTATTGAAAAGGTGGAACAATAAACTTTCATATTTATTTGACTTTAACGTAAGAATTGTCAAGTGATTTCTTAACACTAACAACAATTTACGGAATGGAACCAGTGTGTGACATTCATCTTCAGCTCTTTGTCCGTGTGAAAATGCTGCCCAGAGGACAGGAATTTCTTGAGCTGCAAGAAAAGATGAAAATCACTGGGAGCAAGATCAGGACTGTACGGTGGATGTTAAACACCTCCCAGCTGAACTCCTGCAAAGCAGTCGCTGAGCGCCAAGCCATATGTGGGCGAGCATTGTCATCGATCACCACAACACCTGCACTGAGCATGTTTTAAATGCCTGTCATACTGATTCACAGTAACGCTCCGTGTTCACTGTTTCACCTCTGGGTAGGAAGTCAATGAGCAGAATGCCCTTCATGTCCCAGAACACCATACGCATCACTTTCCACAATGACACAGTCTGTTTCACTTTCGTCCTAACTAGAGATCCACTGTGACCTTAATGCATTGACTGCTGCTTGGTTTCCGTGGTAAAGTGAGCAACCCATGTCTCATCGCCAGTGTCGATTTTGTGGAGGAACTCATCGCCGTCATCATGGTTACCACTGCAGAAGTGGCAGTGCTACTCATAAACACTGCATTATGTGGTGGGTATCAGGTGTTTTGGCACCCATCTGGCAAACGCTTTCTTGAACAGCAGGTGCTAAGTGACAATTTCATGTAACAAGAATCGCAATATCTGTGGAAAATGATTGCTGAGTTCCATAAACGTGAAGCGATGGTTCTCTGTAATGCATTACCACACCAGCACCTCAAGGTCATCATTCATGAGGGACAGTTGCCCATGGCCATCTTCATCATGGACATTTTGACGACCTTTGGCAAAGTGCCAGCGCCGGCAATACACCATCCGTTTGCTTTGGTCCGTAGACCTGACACAGCTGACGATGAATTTTGATCGGCGCTATATTTTGTGCATTAAGAAACTTTATCACAGACCGAACCTTGTAGGCAGCTGGAGAAAGAATATGAGCCGCCATTTCGAACCATTGCTACTGCGCTAGTGATACCAGGCGGGACTTGTCCGGCCAGTGTATGATTGTTATGTCATAGATCTGTTATGCATGCTCGTATCTCCTGGCTAAATATGTTTAATTTTCAAAAAAAAAATAGGAAAACTTAATTTCTGGATGGCCTATGTAAAATGCCATATTATGCCATGTACTAGGTAGCTTCAAAAATAAGAACTCACATGCACAGTCAGATATAAGGATACACAGCAGTAGAGAACTGATGCACATTACAGTTCAACACAGTCATCCATCTTGAGCAATCACGTGTTCCAATGGTTTATAAGGCATCGGTACTGGCATGTAAGAAATCTGCATTCAGGCCCTGGTGCCACGTCATGCTACATGTTGAACGCTTTATCTTTGATGAATCACTTACCATCTAGGTGCTTCTTCAACCAACAGTCCAAACAGATGGAAATCACTGAGTACCAGGTCGGAGTTGTAGGGAGGATGGTCCAGTATCTCCCACCAGAAGCCCTGAAAAAAATTTGTTCATTCTGTGGGCTGCGTGTGGTTTGGCATTGTCATGCAGCAATAAAATGAGTGTTGGGACAAGTCATTTTTGGCAAATTGCTGCTTTAAAATGCTCCAGTGTATGACTGTAACTGGCAGAATTCACTGTCTCTCCCCTGGACCATCTGACACCCAGTGGTGTTCATATCTTCAGATTGTTGAAGAAGCACCTGGGTGGTAAGCGATTCTATGAGATTCTATGACAATACAGCCATACAGCATGTTGTCAGGGACTGGACAAAAATGTCTTCCATGCCAACACCGATGCCTGCCTTGGTGTACCGTTGGAAGAAGTGCTTGGACAAGAATGGTAACTATGCTGAACAGTAACGCGTATCAGTGCCCTACTACTATGTATCCTCATATCTGCCTCAAAATAACATTCCTCCAAGAGAGCTATTGTTACCTTATTTTTGAAACGCCTTTTTGCATAATAATGAATAAGAAAATAACCAAAACTCTAAACATTAGAACAGCACATGTTAATTTACAATACTCAAATGCTCCTTCTAGTGCCCAGTTGTACTTCCTCTTATTGTTATAATCACCATAATCACCAGTAGCAGCAATTTGGAATTAGAAGTGGAGAGGGGTGGGGCAAAAAATGTTCAGACAACAAAACGTACCCAGATGTGTGGGATATAGTGGGCCGGGGGGAGGGGGGGGGGGGGAAGAAATCTACAAGTGGTAAGTTTTTTGATACTCTCTGAATGAATTTTGACAGAGAGGTAACGTTTGACAGTTTACCAAGTGCAGTAATAATAGTTTTTTTGAGATTTTGATTCAATTCAATACTATACAATAAAACTTTCACCAAAGGAACAATAATTACACATGTATCACAATGAAATAGAAGTATGGTGTGATTATACTATTAAAAATCATTTAATATTTGACTACACACTAAGAAACCAACAGACACTAAAGATTGCCAGACTGACAAATGCGCGTAGCAAGTGGATCAATCATACCTGTGTCCATAACCTTGGTAAAAATAATATATCCCTGCTACCCTTCCTCACAGCACATGCAAAGTGTGGACGACTTGTTGTGGTGCTATGCAAATTTCATGTGTATTTCTGCTAATAACTTTGTTAATAATTGAATAAAATAAAAGAAATAATTAACCGATAAGACAACAAGTCTTGTACAAATTGTTTTTCTTTTTTTTAATAATTCCTAGTTTCAGCTGGCTAAAATGGAATAAAAATGTCATTTTTCCTCGCCCCCTTCCCCTAATCGCTGCTACTGATAATCTCCACCACCAGCATATATTAATTTACAATACTTGAATACTCCTTCCATTGCCCCATTGTACTTCCTCTTAAAACAATAATCATCATAATCGCCACTACCACGACCATGCTTCTTCCAGTAAATGTAGAGCTGATGTAACCAAATGTTCTACTCTCTTCAGGTGCCTGAAATACATGAGCGATTACACGAACTGTCTGCTACAAGGGTACGGCGTTCTTCCCAGCGCTCCCACCAACGTTCACATATCCAACATCGACTCAGAATTTGCTATCATCCAGTGGGACCCACCGCACACACTGGGCGATACCGTGGTACACTACAACGTCCACTACAGGATGATGGCAACCTACGATAATGATTATCGCATGGTCTCAAAGGCACATCCCCCTTTCATTCTGGAAGGACTTCACAGTGAAACAGAGTATGAAGTGTTTGTCGAAGCAGTCAATGTCCACGGTATTGGAGAGCCATCAGCAAGAATTGTTTTCCGCACTGAAAGTAGGGTGAGTTGATGTCCTGGTATTGTAATAAAAGAAATCTTTTAGAACAGGGATGAATGGTGAGTGTGAAACACAAGGAGGCCAAGACATGAGAAAGAATTAATTAATCTGACCACATGAAAAAACTACACTTATTAGTTTGAGTATTCATATGCTTTGAAAGAAATAAAGTGCATTAAGAACAAGAAACCCTACAAATTTCACAACAAAAAAACTGGCCTCGTACAATTACAGTACTTATCTGAAAGGTCTTAATAATCTTTCCCATTGACTTCTTTGCCTTAGGTATAATTTTATGAATCAGTTACTTTTCATAACTGCCACAGTCCATCGTTTACCTTTCTTCTCCTTCCTATACTTCCCGCATTAAAAATGAAAATCTCTCTCTAAAATGTGTTGTCCACTCCTTTAACAAAGCTAGGAAATAATAACATTTGTGTTGAGGGGTGAGAAGGAAGTGAACAATTAAAACTAAGGTTGATGGAGAGAGACTTTATTTATGAAAATTAAGAGGTTGTCACTGTCTTTTAGTGATTTCAGTTTTGTTCTTGCCACTTCTTTCCAACATTCCCTCTACTCACACCACCTTTATCTATCCTCAGGCCCATATTTAAGTGTCATTACACTGCAGAGCAGAAAATAATCTTTGACTTCTCCTCCAAATAAAGGCACAAAACTGTATTACATCAGTTTCTTTTTATGTATTGTTATGTTTCTTGTTTTTATTTTGGTTTTTGTTCTTTTTAACAAAACACTTCCAGTTGTAAACTCTTGCACAAACAGTTCTGCACAGGTTTTTCACAAATCATGCTTCATATAACACATGACAGTGAATGTGTGCTGTTTTGTCATGAGCACCATTTTGTGTTGAATTCAGCTAGTCACTCAATACATCTGCTCCTCTCACTCACTCACACACATGTAATGACAAGCAACATACTTGGGACAGAGCATGCGGTGCACGGACACTTGACAGCAACTGACAGGTGCATCAAAATCTCAGTTTCAAGCATTTTGTGATGGGTCATTAACAAGGGTCAATTCCGCATCAGACTTAAAAAATATTTTCCAGGCGAGTTTTATTTTTCCCACTCGATATATACGTATATAACATTGCTGAAAGATGTTGCGTAAGATACAAGTAAGAGCCATTTAATGAATATTGAACTTTCACAACTGCATTGAACTTAAAATAAACTTTCATTGTATTAGATCGGGTTCAACACATACAAAAGACGATATTAAGTACAGAACAAAAATGTCCAACCGGACACCAGTAGGATCTGAGCCCACAACCTTCCGATTTTGCATCAGATGTTCTTACCAGTTGAGCTACTGTTACCTAGGTCCTATTTGTTACATTGGAAAGGATCTAAACTATAAACCCAGCACTACTGCTGTCACAACCGTAGAATGCATGCATGTCTCCCATAAGAACATCTGATGTGAAATTGGTAGGTTGTGGGTTTAGATCGCCCCAGTTGGCCATTTTTCTTTTGTACTTAACATCTCTTCAGTATTTACACTGAAAGTCCATTTCAAGATGAGACATTTAATTCAAAGCTGGTTGCATACTTCAAGAAAAAATACTTATACCTAATTTATCTGACATATCTTTTGTGTCTTTCACTTTCTATACAAAATTCCTTTTCCAACTTAATTAATTACTGTACTTGGAATGGACCAAAGTTTGTATCTACCATAGTGGAGTTTATACAAGAGAAGCTTCTGTTTTACACTATCTCATTATGATTCTAGCTCTTGGAGGAAAAGATAGAGGAAGCTCTCTTCTACAATGTGACTGCCTGCTGTGTAGAGGCAGACCTGAGTAACGTCTGCATGCCTTTGTGCTCTTACGATGCCAGCATGTCTGACATCAAACTGCTGGCTGGAGTGTGTGGAGGAGAGCTACACAAGTTACTACGATGTGGAGCAGGAGGACGGAACCACAACTCGTGCTGTTCTCGACGTGGAGTCCCACCAGCTTGTTTGTCCATTTGTTCTGGGGTCATTGTGGATCCTCTCATCATTACTGTCTCTTCATGCATTCCATACATTGGCAACATTGTGCAGTGCTTTGAAGAGGGTGAGGAAATATTCCTAACTGTGTACATCCAATATAACTACTAACCTTCTATATCCCCCGCATTTCCCACAGCATGGTGGAGACTTCCGTCAGTTCTGCTGCTGTATACCCTTTCGGACACCGACCTTTATTGCTTTATTTATGTCACACCAACTCAAACAGGTCTTTGGCAGTGATGGGATAGGAAAGGGCTGTGAATGAGAAGGAAGTAGCCATGGCTTTAATTAAGGTACAGCTATTTGTCTGGTATAAACATGACAAACCATGCAAAAAGATCATCAGGACTTCTGTAGGTAGGGTTCAAACCCACCATCTTCCAAATACAAACTAACAACTACTATTACTAGTACAATTTCATTACAGTCTTTATGAAGAAAGCAACTGCATAATATGCATGTTTGGGGAAAGTTAAGATTTTTAAACAAGGTGAGAGGGAGATGAAGCTTTCTGCTTCACAGTTTTGTCAAGGGGAAGCAAATATCATCACTCATTGAAAGAACAAAGTTGCAGCTGATATGGAGATTAAGAAAATCAATAAAGACGTCCAACACCCATTGCGTGGGCATCAGTTACCAATAAAGGGACTGAAATCAAGACGCAGTCTTCTGACAACCAAACTAATATCCAAACTACTTGTGGAGCAGCCAAGATTGCAAGGTTATATAAGATGTGCACATGTCAACAAAAGAAAGAAGACTGACGAGAAATTGCCTACTGGGTACAATCATAGCTGGACTACCTGCACCAGTTTGGACTCTAACAAAAGTCCAGATATGCTGCTGAGTTTTCTGTCAGGTAGGAAAGAAAAACAGATTGTGTTCATTTTATGCATCCCTGTTTTCACACTGACAATGGCTGTAAGAGACTTCCCAGCTAAGGTGGTAAAGGCATGTTCTTTTTTCATCCAGAAGGACGTGTGTTCAATTCCCCGTATTCTTCTTCTTCTTCTTCTTCTTCTTCTTCTTCTTCTTCTTCTTCTTCTTCTTCTTCTTCTTCTTCTTCTTCTTCTTGTACTATATCCTCATTGGATGTTGGTTGTCATCAGGGTGATCTGATTTTTGTTCTCAACAACTCGGAAAAGAGTGGGAGTACTGAGCCTATACCATTCTCGTAGATTCCGTAGCCAAGATATTCTCCTCATTCCCCTACTTCTCCTTCCTTCAATTTTACCTTGTAAGATAAGCTGAATGAGTCAATATTTAACATTTTGAATTATATGACCAAATTACTCAAGTTTTTTTTAATGTTGTGCATGATTCTAGCTCTTTGTTCGGGCAGTAGAGTACTTCAGTCTTACGTATTCTGTCAACCCACCATATTCTGAGCAGACATCGGTAGCACCACATCTCAAAGGATCTAAATTTTTTGGTGGTGTTCTCTGTTAGGATCGAAGCAAGGTCACATGGTTCGCAGGGGAGGTGTTTAATCATATCATTTATATATATAAGAAAACATAAAGGTCCAATAATACTGCCTTGAGGAATTCCCCTCTTAATTATTACAGGTCAGATAAAGCTTTGCCTAATCTAATTTTCTGAAATCTATTTTCTAGAAATATAGCAACCCATTCAGTCACTCATTTGTCTAGTCCAATTGCGCTCATTTCACCAGTAGTCTCCCATGATCCACCATATCAAATACTTTAGACAGGTCAATCTCGATACAGTCCATTTGACCTCCTGAATCCAAGATATCTGCTATATCTTGCTGGAAACCTACAAGTTGAGCTTCAGTGGAATAACCTTTCCTAAAACCGAACTGCCTTCTATCGTACCGTACCAGTTATTAATTTCGCAAGTATGTCTATTATAATTAGAAAGAACGCCTTCCTAAAGCTTACATACAACGCATGTCAAACTTACTGGCCTGTAATTTTCAGCTTTATGTCTATCACCCTTTCCTTTATACACAGGGGCTACTATAGCAACTCTTCATTCTTTTGGTATAGCTCCTTCGACCAAACAATAATCAAATAAGTGTACTTCAGATATGGTACTACTGTATATCCCAACCCATTGTCTTTAGTATATTCCCAGAAATCTTATCAATTCCAGCCGCTTTTCTAGTTTTCAACTTTTGTATCTTATTGTAAATGTCATTATTATCATATGTAAATTTTAGTACTTCTTTAGCATTAGTCTCCTCCTCTATCTGGACATTATCCTTGTAACTAACAATCTTTACATACTGCTGACTGAATACTTCTGCCTTTTGAAGATCCTCATATACACACTCCTATTGTTCATTAATTTTTCCTGGAATGTCCTTCTTGGAACCTGATTCTGCCTTAAAATACCTATACATACCCTTCCATTTTTCCCTAAAATTTGTATGACTGGCAGGATATGTGCAACTAAAAACTAGTATTATCATAATTTATAACTTTCATTTCCATGTTGACATTTGACTTATATGATAGGAATCAGTCAAGAGATGTTCCACCATTCAACACTTTATATAATGTATATCAAGTATACCTTTAATAAATGAAGACTAATCTCGATTCTCTTGAAATCATCATCAGTTCAAACAAATACTGTACATAAATCAGAAAAAGTATCAAGACTAACACACATTTCACATGGAATATGCCTTAAAAAAATAACTTAAAATAGTTAACATGAGTTTTATGTCAATAAAAACGCATTGAATTTTAAATGACTTCCTTAGAGTCTAAGTCACAATAATTGAGCACATATGCACAATTTTAAGCAAAGTTTTTGAAATATTGTGTAAAATCTTGTGGTTGAGAGTCATAAAATTTCTGTAGATGCTGTGGATGTAACCATAAATATAAAGATATACACTCAACTCTCAATTTACCATAAATAGATAAACCCCATTGGGGCTTAACCACGATATCGAAAAAACTAAAAATGCATGAGTGTTAGGAGTTACAGTAATACAGAATTACAAAGGGTCGGGATAATATTGCCAGGATGATGTTCTCATCACCAAGAAACTTGTTTCGAGAAACTTGAAAAGCAAAATAAAGAAAAAGTGTTTCTCGGTACAAAAGCAGAAAATCATGACTGATTATTTTCAGAAGCAGTAAAGTTAGGCAGTCTGAATATTTTTCTTTCCCTTATTAGTTTCAATGAAAAGTGTTTATTTTTCCATTTATTAATTGTGCTAAATGCTCCTTTCACTGCAACATATTGGGTAAGTTAATAAAAAACAATACAGTAGTATCATTTATTATCATTTTAACTGTACTTTCAGTATGCCAGTTCTATTTTTAACTTTTTTGCGGGTTAACAACGATTTTACTTATACAGGAAGCCTTAACCCTACATTACACCGATTAATCGAGAGTTGAGTGTATGTTCAAATGTAAACGCTTGATTTGGTTCACTTAGTCATAGTCGAACCATCAAATAGGTTAAAACATGTGTCAGAGTTGACACTTTAAAATGTTGTGAAAATTCTTGTAAGAGTGCCGATGTTAAGGCAGTCAGAGGTTGTAGAATTCAGATGTACCCAGCTGTTGCTTATTTATGAATTATGTACAAAGTTGCTAAGGTGTTGGGAACACAACCTTCATCGCTTGTAGTAGCTGCTATAATTTGAAAGTGACACTGCTGAATGTTGATGTTAAAAATTATAGGACGGTACAGCCTTGGTTGTATGCAACATGTAATCCCAAAAATGGTGAATGTTCCCTTACTCCTCACTCTCATAATCCTGCCGCTAGGAATGCTGGAGGTGCACTGCTCGCCTGTATCTGCGTGGAGCTTGTTGCTCCTCGGCAACTCTGTAGATAATTCATAAATAAGCATAATTCATAAAATGATACACGTTATAATAAAGTGTTGAATGGTGGAGCATCCCTCGACTGATTCCTATCATATAAAAACAGTATTGCCTTCGAAATAGAAATAATATCTTTCACTGAAAATAAAGTTCTGCTCTATGTGAAATATTTCCATCCTCAGATTTAACAGGAAATGTTGAACCAATCTTTAAACATGGCGATCATTACTTGCAGGTGCTGGAGTCTTACCGGGTCCCATTGCTGAGCTTCATGCTACTGAGGTCACAGACACAAGCGTCACGCTGTTGTGGGAGCCACCAACAGACAGCAATGTTACAGACTACGTCATCCATTACCAGAAAGTAGACAACACAACAGTGCATGAAACCATCATGAAGCTAGACAATGTAAGCAGTTAACCATGAGTTTTAAAATGTAATCAGTTCATATGTAGTGTCCCCTGTATTTATAAAGCTTTGATATCAGGATGAACTGGAGAACGTAGATGTTCGGTATGGAGAGCGGCTAACTGCTTGTTTAATTACATTTGGTTTGGTCTTTACAGCAAATCAACGTCACTAATACTATGGCTGAAATATCTGACCTGGAGACAGGAAGCCTCTACAACTTCTTTGTAGTATCTCGTAATTCACATGGAACATCACTACCCTCATCTATACTGATGATCAATGTCACCAAGACAGGTATGTGGTACTGTAATGCTTTGCCTAAGCATTTTAGATTTCTTACTTGCAGAGATGATCAATCATCAGTTCTTCATGTCAGTAACAAAGAAATTGCTTTATGCAATTTTCTTCTTCTTCTTATCAGACTTTTTCCACCTTTTCTACAACAGAGGTTTTTCCTGCCTTTTCGACACTAAAGATTGTTTGGTATGAAGAACAAATGACAGCAGACTCATCTACACCTCAATGGAGTGAAAGAAACTCCTTTAAAATAGTAACAAGCAATATGCATGAGTAGCCGGTATAATCACTAAAATACTAACTATAATATTGACAGAAACGTGGGTTCCTGAATGTTGCAAGGTTGCTTGTACAGTTTTAATCTGTAAGGGTGGAGACATGAATGATATAATTTAATAATTACATTATATAAATAGAGACCAATAACTATATGTTCTATCCTAAGAAGAACCACTGAAAAGGTATTAGATGGACAGGTGAAAGCTGTCATCTCCTTTAATCCAAATCAAAGAGGCTTCACCAGCCTTCGTGAAGCATATATTAATACTTCAATCATTAGTTTAGTTTTGGAGAAAGTAAAACAAGAAAATGGTAAAGCAGTAATATTATTCCTGATATTACAAAAGCATATGATAATATCAGTCAAAATCATATTTGTTCCACACTGAAAGCATTAAGAAGATTAATTATAAATTTACAGTCTGGAATTAGCACTAGAATACGGATTATTAAAGATGTAACAAATCATATTAGTCTTCAGAGTAGCCTTCTTCAGGATGCACAACTTTCTCCAACAATTTTTAATATGTATATTTATTTCACATTTGATGAACTATGTAAAAAATCAGTTATCTGCTTGTACCTGGAACTGACAATCTCTCCATTATGTGCTCCACAGATGATATTGTGTTGATAATAGAAGATCAAGAATCTGTTGAGGAACTGTGAGTCAAGGCTTGAAAGTATTGGGTTGGAAGTCAATAAATCCAAGTGTTCCGGCATTCTAATCGATAAAGGAAATCTTAAAGACATGAATTTCCATTCATAAGAAAAAATAATTATGAAAAGCATTCACAATGTTGATACAATTAAATATTTGGGAGTATATTTTTCTAAGACAATTGCCACAAATCATAATAAAGTTATTAATAACCTAAAAGATAAACTGGAGAAATTAATCACTACTCCACCTCTGAAAGATGATAAATAATTAAAGATACTAAACAACCACGTATGGCCAATGCTTGTTGGGACCAGGCATTGTATCTATCACCATTTTTGTTAGAGCATTTGTTATTTCATCAGAGCTTACTGTCACCATCATAAATAGAGGGATCTGAATATGGTTCTGGATCATTTTCTCTAACAGCGGTGTTGGGGGTAGAGAAAAGTTGGAATTCAAGAGGACAAATTGGCACAAAATTTATAGGAAGCAGAATTAGGGATTGGAATAACTTACCAAGGGAGATGTATAATAAATTTCCAGTTTCTTTGAAATCATTTCAGAAAAGACTAGGAAAATAACAGATAGGGAATCTGCCACCTGGGCGACTGCCATAAGTGCAGATCAGTATTGATTGATTGATTGATTGATTGATTGATTGATTGACTGACTGATTGATAGAAATTTTTACTGAATGTATGGTGAAGAAGGTTAGGAACAATCATACAGGCATATGCCCTACTTGTTTGCCAGTGATTTTTCGTTATCTATATAAAATCTATGATAACCTATGCAAGCTGATTTTGAAAATAGGGGTGCCTATTATATTGTTACGTAATTTACCAGCCAAAATGTTTCTCATTTCAGATGTTGGTGAGAAAGGTTTGGCAGGTGTGACATCACCTCCTCATTCCCTTGCTGTTTCTGGTCACAGTGCAACATGGGTAACCATCGCTTGGCAGCCTCCTGAATTTAGCCACCCATCAGAACAAATTACGTACAGGTGAGAACACAATTTATGAATTCTCTCTCCCATCAGTAATTTATTGTCTCTTAATTTAAGATATCTAGATTATAATCCCAGAGTATTTGAGGTATTTCGAAAAAGTTTAGATCTACTATGGAAATAAACTTCGCAAAGTTTGGACAAAAATGTAAAAAATTATGAATGGGAAGTCCATGTACATGTTTCTTTATCAATTTTGAAAACCAAAATCTTTCATGTTGCCATCGTTTACACCCTCAAAGTTGGTGACATTTTTGTAGGAATGATTATGTTCTTCAGGCAAGTAGGCTGTCATACTCTTCCCAGCAGACAAACGCAGTGCAAAGTGACTTCTTTGATTTCATACTTTCTAAATTCATTATATGTTGTTCCTTTCTTAATCACTTTTACAGTTGTCCATTACATGACTTTTGAAATTATGTATCACTCCAGCAATGCTAATTTTGATCCATCTCCAATGTATTGATGAGCTTATCAGCAACTTTCCAAAAATCAAAGGAATCATTCTCTTTCATATTTACAACTTCAAATAGTTGTGTAGGGAGAGACCATATTGTTCAGAGCATTACAAAGAAAAGCTTTATTTTCTCAGTCACAGCAGAGAGTGGTCACAAGCTAAAAAGCTATGACCTGAAATTAATTCTGTTCTATAGATACAAAAACACAATTTGCATCCTGAAACATGTACATGAATATCAAAACTTTTTTCTTGTTTTGGGAGCAGCAGTTATCGCTCCACATACACCACAGGAGAAAATAATAGCTTGGAGTTACCTGGCACTTACGCCTATTTCAACATAGACCTTATAGTGGGTACAAGGCTGTGACACATTCAGCCTACAGATGATAGTATCTTGCTATTTTATTTTTTTGTAAATGGCTCTTAGCTCCTTTGGAATGATAGGTCTTCACCTGTTATTTTGAGGTTCTGAGTAAAAGAATGTTATTATGTTTGATGTTCTGTTCCTGAGCTACTTGCATTGAGTCTCTAAATTTTGATTATTTGTCCCCTTAGAACATTGCCAGCAGAATTAAAACTACCTGTGGATAATAAAAGACCAGAAAAAGATATGAACATTACAAATAAAATTATGTATTCTATCTAACAACAGCACATATTGTAAAACATCAGTAATCCAAACTAACAGATGTTCATCCCTGTTTGGTGTATGATTTATTTGGATTTTTGGACTAGAGCAAAAAAAGACAGAAAACCTAATTTTAACAACATGCAGTAATGTATTAATTTGTAAAAGCAGACCTGGCCAACAGCTGGAAACTGCAAATGAAGATGATGATGATTAATTTGTAAAGATTTCAATAGGCCTACTTCTAGTACTACTGTATTCTCTTCTTCACTTACAGATTAAAATCACATGAATGTATTAGACCTCACTTAAAATTATGCCCTCACATGAAACTGGTTAAAAACAATACAATAAAACATATTACAAGTTCAAACATGAACAACATTCATGTTACGTCCAATCTTGTCCTGTAAATTTCATGAGAGTTCATGTATGGTATTAATATTAAGCTGATTTGCAGTTATCAAATACTGTTGTGGTGTGGCATTTGTATGACCTTCATAAACCAAACACCATTCATTGGTCACATGTTGTTCTTCTTGATAAAGTTGATACAGTATGTGTCTGCTTTTACCATAAACAATTATTTTCAAGGCACATCCAATGGAAAGACATATAGGTGTGTTATAGCATTAACCTGCCAGGTTAAATTGAATTTTATCAAGGTGACTGATGTATTGCTACTCGATTCGAGATGATCAGTCTCCTTACATTGTGCCTCCACCCTCAGGATCACTGGAGCCCCAAGGACAGCTCTCACAAGGCAGTCAAGACAGCTGTTTTTTTATTGCTGTTATATAACTTGGGGAATCCTGTGTTTTTTTTGTTCTGTCCTGAACACTGGTAATTTGTGTACAATAAGCATTCAAGAATTGCTCATTTTGTAATCCTTCTCCAAAATCATGTTGTTCAGATGTTTCTTTATTCTTGGATTTTTCTACAGTGCCTTCAACTATTCTCTCCACAGCGAGCAATCAGTACATAAGGTTCACAATAGGATTTCAAGGTGGTCACGTGTCACTTCGCTTACTGTAACTGATTTTAAAATACACTGCAGTTGGATTCCACATCCTAGCAGTTAGTGTGGAATAGAATAGAGAAATTTGTCACGCAGGTAGCAGAGAGAGAAGAAGCGTGGGGGAGGAGGACAGAGAAAGTCAAGCAGGCTGTAAAGACCTTATGAGCACCCAGTGCTCTGCAGAGAGAATAGCTGAAGTCACTGTACTTGCTCAGTATCATTTACTATTTTCTCTGCAAGTTTTAATTTTGCTCATTTGATTCCACAAAACACCATGGTATATTTGTTTCAGGCTCTTCCACAAGTCAGCTGCTGACAGTGACTTCCAGATGGTAGAAACAAGTGTGACATCACACATGATTGAAGGTCTAAATCCCAATACCCAGTATATTGTCTACGTTACAGCTGTGTCCAAGAAGGGACAGAGCTTGCCGTCTGAAACGCTCATTGCATGGACTGATCCAGCTTACCCAGCATTTGTCGAAGTAAGTTGTGTTCCACATTCACTGAGGAGTGATGGTAATGGAAAAATAGGAATATGAGAGCAATTTTAAGCCACATTCTTACTCTGAATATTGTTAGAAATTGTTGCAGAACAACCCTATTTTTCTTTTATCAAATTTTTATTCTGTGACTTTGGCCCATAGTTTTTAGGTCTCTCTTTTGTACTCAGTGTGTCTGTACAAGTGAACAGTATACAGTAAAACCTTGGATTGCAAGTTTTTCACACTACAAATACTAGTGATCTGTCTGTTGAGTACCATGTAATCACAAATGAGTCAATCATTCCCCCACCTCCCCTTTCCCTCATGCTGTGGGGTTGTGGGTAATCTTCTCCCATGCTCGAGTTCAGTCAGCATGTCAGCATGCCTCAACACCCATATGAGTGTATACTACAGCATTGTGTGTAGATAAAACATTTTCTATTTTGTGTCCAAAATGTAGTGACTATTATTTAGTAACTTTACTACATCAATGACCCCTGTGAAGAAAATAGTTGAAGAGGAAGGCAATAAGAAGAAAAGGATAATTACGGTGAAAGAAATGAAAATATCATCGAAAAGTACAAACAAGGCATGCATCTCCCCAACTTCACAAGATTTTACACATCAACTAATTGTGCAATATTAAAGAACGAAAGGGTCCAGATGCAGCAAAAGAAGTCAAGAGAACACTAAAGAATGGACACATGTTCTAGAAGATGTGGGGAAGTTGCTTCTTGTGTGGATCATTTCATATCAATACGTATGTGTAATGAAACGTCTACATTTTAGTTATTTCTTATGAAAAAAGTGGCTTTTATATATGAGTGCATTGGATTAGAAGCATGTTTACAGAATGAATTATCCTCGCAATTCAAGGTTTCACTGTATGGTTTGATATTTGTAAATGAAGTAGTTCACCCTGATGCTTATTGCAAGTAAACCACACAATTAACTAAATTTCAATTTTAAAGAGTACGGTAGCTGAAAGTATTTTTCTTTTTCTGGCTTGTCCTCTCACATATCAACAAGTCTTTTGCCTGTTGCTCCTTATGAGGAAGCAAAGTTAAGTCATTTCAAAACATCAAGTTTTACAGTAGTTAGTTTAATTTCACATGTCATAAAATGGAAAGACTAACAGTGAAACTTGATTTTGTTCATGGAAGGCAGAAAACTAGGAAGAGCCAAGGAAGTTCCCTTCATGGATCATTGTTAGTGTCGGCTGCCATGGCCCAAGATCGTAGGTTTCAGCTAAGCAGAGGTAGATGGTAGAATGAAGTTCATTAGGCATTCCATGTCGTACAGTACCAACTTGTGTGAGATCGCTGGTGACACATTTCGTGTTTTCTTCTTCTGCTTCTTTAATGACTCTACAGTACTTGCACTATTTTCCTCCAGTTATCCTGATCTTGTGCCAGCACTTTTCCAGTTCCTGTTTCCCATTTTCTGTACAACTCCCTCGACTTCATCTAGCCACCTGGTTCTCAGTTGACATCCTCCTCTTTGTTCACCAGGATTTCCACTCCTTTCAAATGAAATACCTTACTTTCAGAAGCATCCAACATTTAAGCATCTGTTGATGTTAGTGTCCCTGTCTCTGAGGCATATGTTCACATCATTCTTATAAATGTTTTGTAGACTTGATGGTTCCTGAACACAGTAGGTTGTTTTTCTTAGTGTGTAAGAGTTTAAGGATCTATACTGTTATGATTGCGAGGTGGTCATCTAATTCAAATTATGAACCATGTACCCTCCACTTTCCTCAGAAATTTCTTACACTGAAGCCTCTGTTGATTTAGCAATTTTCTCACTCTATTTGGCAGGGGTTTCTCCTATTTTAGGAGCTGTTAATTTTATTACTACAACTATTAACATACAGGCTCAAGGAATATCATTAGATCAAACTCCTTTATTAGTATGGGCTGTAGCAAATCACAGTTCTTCTTCTTCTTCTTCTTCTTCTTCTTCTTCTTCTTCTTCTTCTTCTTCTTCTTCTTCTTCTTCTTCTTCTCCCTGTATTAGCTGATGCTGTTACTATACCATTTACTGACTGAAACTTAAATACTTCATTCTTTGATCCTACTGGTGGTGGAGATCCAATATTAACAGCCATTAGCCTCTGTATAGGTATATTCAGTGTTTACTTAACAAATGTAAATTTTTGAATTTCCTTAGTTATCAGCCAAAAAGGTTGCGGTTTCCTTCCTATCTGGTACAGTAAAACAGAACATTGAAATTCACATCCAGGCAAGCTTTAACCTCTTCACTCTAGCAGAGAAAGAGCAGGTGCAAGGCCTCAGGGTACAGGATACTTCCCACTCTCCACTATTTTACTCACATTTGTTCACGTTGTTAACCCTTTGCCATTTCTCATCTAAAGGTGGATGCCCAGCCGAATTACAGTGTTTTCCGACAGAGTCCTTTAAATCACAATAGGCACAGCAGCATAAATACCACCCTTTAAAAGAAAATAACTAGAAGTCGAACAAATAAAGATACAATGTAATTTCTTTTGCATTTCGTTCCTAAATGATTAGCACATATAAATGTGAACTCACCCTAATTTGGAATATCCACAATTTGCTCCTGATGGTATTCCGAAAAGCACCCATCCTGCGAGGTGGTAGATTGCAGTGCTTACATTTGAATGTTGTTTGTTTGCCTCTCCCAGAAGCTGCCCTATTTTTCATTTGTAAACACAAAGCACACACTTTGGCACAACCAGGTATCTTCACAAGAGAATGAAATAATTTAAGGGATGGACAGCGGATGGGTAAACTTCTTTTCCTGCCCGTACGTTTGCTGGACGTGAAGTTCCCAATCACCTGTTGCACCAAGTTGCACCAGAAGTTCAGCTGTCTGTTTCCATGAGCTGTGAGAGCTGGTCACTTACTCATATCATAAAGAATGAAACTGTTGACAATGCACACATTGATCACAAAATGAAAAATAAATTTCCACCAGTTTTTAGATGATCGCCCAACCCCATAGCATTCTCTTTTCTGATCACTGATGTTTTGTGTAATTAATGACAGCACGAGGACACACAATTTCTATTTCTTCACTGCCTTTACCAGTTTTTTTGTTTCACTGTACTATCATTCACAGAATCTGAATTTGTTGACAGCATAAGAACAGTACGTTTATCTTGCCAGACTGTTGCTGTTACGCCCTCATTTTGCATTTTCCTATATTTTCCCTGCTTGAGTTTCAACTGTGCAGGTTCCCTAAACTGGTCAGGCCAACCCTTTCTATTTACCCTCATTGCTGCACAACTATAGGTGTTATGGGTTAGCAATAATTTAATCAGTTTTGCAGAACTGAAAAAGTTATCAAAGTAAATGTGATGCCACTTTCCCCAGTATGACTCTGTCAGGTGTAAAACCATCTGCTCTCCTTTCTTCCCCTTGTAAATCTCACATTTCAGAAGGTAGCTATTTCCACTGTCACCAATACCCCATGCTTTGATACCCCATTTAGTGGGTTTCCCTGGGGGGTACTGTTTCAAGATAAATCTTCCCTCGAAACCTATCATAGCATCTACTGTGAGTTCCCGGCCAGGTGCATACAAAATTCCAAAATTTTTGGTAAGTTGCAGAGCTGATCTTGTTTTATACAGAATATTGTAATATTCATCTTGTGGTTTTGGCCTGTTTACATGGCTACTTAGATGTAAATATTACCCAAGTTTCCTAAACCATTTCAGTGTCATTGCCTGCCTTACTAATGGGCACATGCAGAAGTCTCCTAGGAAGTAATCATCTATTTCAGGTAAAACAACCAATCCCATACAAATTAGTACTCCTACATATTCCCTTATTTCATCAGCATTAGTGTCTTGCCAGGTAGTATCAACAGTGACAGTTTTTCTTTATAAAGATTCATTATGAATATTGTCTGCTGTGCTACTAGCTCATAAAATTGCGATCTCGCAAATAATTCAAAAGAATCTTTTTCTGAACTCCCAGAAGGTAAATCGTGATTTGGACTGGCATTGTTTTCCCATATTTTCAGTTCATCAAAATGAATATTGTGACTCCAGATATCACTAGTAACATTTCTTTGTAGCCCTGTCCCTCGATGTTCTCACAATATTTGTTCATGCTCATGATTCTCGGAATCATGATCACTACTACATTCATCAGAATACAATTCTGAACCACAACTAGAAAGCTCACTATCTCCACTAACTTCTAACATACAGTAAGTTACCTTCAATTTCACATTATTTCATACCTTGCGACACAACTCCACAATTAGAAGACATAGTGTGAACTTGAACAAGAATAATCTCTTACTGAAAGACAATGTTTATAAAGTAGGTCTGCTTGAGAAATACACACAGCAAATGCTGTCAACAAGGTTCTGACAGCTTGCTGGGTCAAGGAAATACAGTGTGATTTCACAAGACCCTTCAATATTTCTCTCAACACACTTCTAATGAATGCAAGTGTGACGAGCGCTTTGGAGCGTTAGGGACGGCAAAGAGTTAAGATACATCATGTTGACTGCTTTTCATAATTATAGTGGTAAATTGTTCAGTCAAGTATATTTGTGCATGTATTATCATTTTCATTCATGCAAATCTTCCCATCCTCCTTTTAGATCCGAGGCTTTGGACAGAGTATTGGCAGAGTTAAATCTTTCATGTCTTCAGTTTCTTCAAAGTCACTACCCATTATGAGGATAATAGCTTCATCTGTGGCAGAAACTTTCTTATGCATTATAAACTACAGTTCCACAATGTGTTAAAGCTGCCTATAGAAGCATTAATACATTGGCAGTGATCAGCACTGCCATAGTGAAGGACAGATAAGCCAACAAATGTTAACTCAAAATACAGTACCTGGATACTTTTTTTTTTTTTTTTTTTTTTTTTTACAGCATTATGCCCATCTCTGGAGCACAACAGAACTTATTTAGCTAATGTTGATTTATCTTCTCCCAAAATCTCTTCATTTGGGCACTGAACATTTTCCTCCTTTCTTCACTCCGTTCCTGGTATTAATTTTCTCAGAAAAATTGAATGGATGAAAACCATAACAGTATAAGTAGTATTTTGGTCATTCAGAGAAAAAGGCATTTAAACATCTTAACACTCATATGAAGCATGCTATTTGTAGTTATACCACCCATCACTAGAGCGCAGAATATTACCGCTATCACTTGTATCTTTTTGCTCGTGAAAAGATACAACCTCCCAGAGTTACATCCTGCCCTTAACTCTTTTTTTTTTTTTTTTATGTCATTTATACCATTATGGTTTTCATCCATTCAATTATGGTTGTTGACTGCATTTCAACTGGAGTCAAAATCTTGAAAAATTTCCTGTGGGATGCAAGTTACCTGAAAGTCTTTTCCTATTTCACTAAGCCAGTTGCTCTTGGCTCGTCATTGTTCATTCTGATAACGTGGCCATAGAACTTTAATCGCCTTTTTCTGATGATGTCAGTGATCTTTTCAGAATGTTGTTGTTGTTGTTGTTGTTGTTGTTGTTGTTGTTGTTGTTGTTGTTGTTGCTGTTGCTGTTGTTGTTGTTGTTGTTGTTGTTGTTGTTGTTGTTGTTGTTGTTGTTGTTGTTGTTGTTGTTGTTGTTGTTGTTGTTGTTGTTGTTGTTGTTGTTGTTGTTGTTGTTGTTGTTGTTGTTGTTGTTGTTGTTGTTGTTGAGAGTGGGTAGATGAAGTATGTTATATCTTTGTCCTATTTTTGAGAATTTACCTTTTGCCATGTTTCCTTTCACTGCTCCCTCTATCTTCATAAATTATTTCAGCTTCAGTTAACAGACCTTTCAATAACTGTTGTAGTTCACACACACAGTTCTAGTAGTTGTGTTTCTGTAACTTTCAGCCTCCAACAGTACATCCGATCAACTTGGTCATAGAAGGAAGCAGCATGACAATTCTTTGCATTGCTATGGGAACTCCTATGCCCACAATCTCGCTGTACATCTCTGGCCGACTGGTGCGACAGGAAGTAACAAGACACATGGTCACCGTCATTCACAATGTTACTCGTGACATGGACCAGATCTCCTGCTATGCTGACAATGGATACGGCACTCCAATGCAGGCTTCTAGAAAGATCACAATCAGCCGTAAGTAATTAGTGGTTAAATAGTACAATAAGGTAACATGTGGTACACCATCTCTCTTCTCTTCACACCATTGGACTGCGCCTTATATCCATCATACTGTCCCAGTATCTGTTGTAAGGAGGGATGGTCAAATACTGGGGTGTGTAGTGTGTTCCCATTTCCAAATCTAAAATACTGATGCTTTCTTGGCCCAGATATTTATTTCTTACATCACACTTGCTCAGACAGATTTTTGATGATGATTTTAAAGGAAAATCTAGGATCGACAAGAACTGGTCATGGTCTTAATTAAGGTACAACCCCAACTTTTGCCTACTGTGGAAACGGGAAACTAGAAAAGGCATCTTCATGGCTGCCAATGGAGGGGATTCAATCCACCATCTCCCAAATGCAGTCTTCCAGCTACATGGCACATACCATGCAGCCAGCTCTTTTGATATGGCCCAGACTAATACACACAATACCTCTGAGCTTTGCCACATGAAAGAGAGAAACTGTACACTTCACAAAGACTTTGTTTTACTTGCTCCAAGGACAAACTCAGCAGACCTTGACTGTTTTAATAGTACCAAAAGGTTTGAATTTCAATGAGTGTTGTTCTATTGATAACATGGAACTTTCTTTCATCATTAGATGGCTTACTATGCTGTAGAGTATTCTGAGAAGAAATTCATATTGCCATGTTTCCTTGGCCATAAGTTAGAAAATAGAAAATAATGAGACCATGAGATTAATAAAACAAGGGGGTAAATATTCAAGGAAACATAATAAAGGATAAATAAAGAAGAAAGAAAAGATAGAATTGAGATGAGATGAAGATAAGATGGAGGGGACAGAATTAAATTTAATTAAATACTTAATTACTGGTAAATTTTAAGTAATTATTTACATCTTTCTTTTGGTTTTGTCTCTTTAACTTTCTTTAGTTGTGACAATCTCAAGGAAACCATACCTTTAGTCACAGAGCAAGATTTTACAGGATGAGAAGAAAACATGATGTGGTACTGACTTTTTATTTCAGCACCATCTGTTAGCCTGATCCTTAAACTACACAAGAGTGCTGACAGTGCACTGGAAAGTCCCTCGATGCACGTTATGCACATTTAGCAAGTAACTCTGCAAATGCTGTTTAAATGTTAAACTTACAGGAAACTTTCAAGCTAGAGACTTCTTATTTTTCAGGAAAATGAAGCAGATACTGAATTATAGGTCAGATAAGCTTGAAATGTTAGAAAGAAGAATCATTAGAAAAATTGTGGGCCCAATGAAGAATGCAGAAATGAATAATTAAGAAATCAGGAAATCGATCAGGACATAGAAATTATAACACAACTTATAAGAAACAGGAGTTTGCTACTTTTTTGGCAATATCTTTAGAATAGACGAACACAGATCAATAAAAAAGATATCATATTCAAATTCCTTTGGGAGAAAAGTCAACAACAACCTGGATTCGAGAGCTCAAGAATGGTTTGGAGGTAATGGAAGAGAAGAACCAAAGAAAAGAGGGATTTTTAGGAATAAAGCTTTAAATTAAGGAAAAAGGGAAAAGAAAACTAGTACAAAGTGGTCTAAATAGAGAAGGAAGGAACACAGCAAAAGGATGAAGGACTATTGAAAATGAGGAATTAAAATTGGTACATGGTTCCTAGCAGGCCATAATGGGAGGAAGAAGAGGAAGAAGAACTACAAACATTACATTTTCCAACTTAAGGTATCATTTTTGAATGATAGTCACATATTCTTCCCATCTTTTTCTGTTCCCCCATTTCAGACTGATTTCTTAATTCACCTTTTGGCTGTACTGGCCATTTTTTAGTTCTTCCTCCTTAGCTTTTGGTGATTTACATTTGAGTAGCAGAATAACCAATGATCACAGAAGCAATGATGACATAACATAAAGTCTAAGTCAAGTAAGGAAGCTTTTCTAAAGAAAAGAAATTTGCTTACCTCAAGCACAGATTTACACATTAAAAAGAGATATTGCTGAAGACATTTGTGTAGAATATGGCACTGTATAGGAAATATAGACAGTAACTTTAATTGAAAGAAAGCGAAGAGAAGATAAGAGAAGAAAAGTCTCTGACCCATTATTAGTTAATGGCCACTGCTTTTTTCTCTGTACGCTCAACTTAATTTTTCTCCCTAACAGGGGCGAATGCTGGTCATGAAAGTCAGGCTTGCTCTTCCATTCGTGAAAGTTGGTGGGGTGGGGCATGCATAGTTCTGAATGAATACAATTTATAAACCCAATAATCGCTAAATCACATGAACATTTTAATCATCGGTTACATTCAAACTGGTTATGTCACACCTTCAGGAATGGCCAAAATAATAACAATCAGACACATTTTATAATTATTAACACATCATGACAAGCCAATGATTATATAATTTAAACAAGCAAACGTCAAACTATGTAAACAGAAAAATTGCGACTATTTATTAGATCTCCCTACTTGAAAACAAATTCTACTCTGCGGCTTCTCTTTACAAAACCATCAATAACTTCATCACAGAAAGAGGACTGTAATCTAATTTTTGCAAGCAATCCTTTTTCAATCGACAACATAGCTAATGATGATAGCCTCTCCTGACCTTGAGTCGATCTGCAATATGTATTAATGCGTCTCAGTGTTGAAAGAGAACGTTCTGCAGAGGACGTAGTAGCAGGAATTGTTGCTACAAGTTTGATGAGCTTGAAAATTTCTGGCATACCCATGTACAATTTATTAGTATGCATAAACTGCATTAAGTCTTAAACACTTTTCTCTTTAAAATCGCAAGATGAATATATCACACTTAATTCGGTTTTTAAGCGAACAGTGTCGAAAAATGACCCACAGGTCTTTTCTAGGGCAGTAACATCACTGTCTGGAAACCTATTTCTGTGCTTCTCAAACAAATCACAATCCAACAGCGAGAAGAACACAAATTTCTTTATGCATTTAAAACGCTCTCCTATTTGGACAAGTACATTGTCAATAATTTCATTGAATAGACGTTTGTATTTTGATTTTTCTGGTTCATCACTAATTCTTCGATTTTTAGAGCACGGCTGTCCTCCATAAACATCAATTTCAGTATCACCATGTCCGTACAAACTATCAAAATCTTCATCTCTCATAGACTGGATATTTAAAAGGAGCTCCTCAACCTTCTTGCCACAGTACTGAATATCCAGACTTTTTGTTTGTAAAATATTGAACACAGTATCGGAGAATGAAAATATCTTGGAGAACACTGCCAGCAGAAATCTAGTGTTGAACTTAATTAAGAAGAACAAAAATCCTTGTGCTTTCAATGTAGTGTCCTCATCCCAGTCGTCTGAAGTATCCTGTACATGTTGAAAGAATTTTACCAGCGTATCATAATATTCGTTCACAGTATTAATAAGACGTCAAGCAAAATTCCATCTCGTTGGTGCTAATGTTGGCAACTTCTTCTGAATAAAATCTCGAAGAGCAGCTGTTCTCTTTGTAGACTTTGAAAAAAAAAGCAGCAAGTCCTGACATTGTTTGGAAGAAAATTGTACATTCTTTGATTTTTGAAGCAGACTGCTGTAGAGTTAAATTCAATAACAATGCACAAATGTCGCATATGGATACTGGTCTTGAAGTAGTTTATTAAGCCCATTCACATGACCGGCTAAGACAGCAGCACCGTCATATGTTTGAGCCACAATCTTTTCTTCACAACTGAACTCTTTTAAAATAGCACGAACATGATTTATTTATTTATTTATTTATTCCTGACTTACATTTGTGGCGAAGTTAGGGCTCACGGCCCTCTCTTACACTTAACCACTATAAACAGAATTTAAAAATGTAAACATAAAAGTAAGACATAGAAATTCTAAAAAGAAATAATACTACAAACAGATAATTCTAAGACTACCGGTAAGTTAGGCCTACATATCAGTACAGCAATTACTGTGATAATTACTAATAATAATAATCATAACAATATTAATAATAATAACAATATTAATATTAATAATAATAATAATAATAATAGTAAATGAAGAAAACCCATTCACACAACATACACACAATGACTCACACAACTCAGTTTTATGTTACCAGGAAAAACTTTCTGCAGGCAGATTTGAATTTATGAGAGGAAGTAAGGTGCCGAATGTCCATTGGGAGTGTATTCCAGAGTCTCGATGCGGTAACTAAAAAGGATTGATTGTAGGAATTGGTTCGACTTAGTGGAATTTCAAGTAAGGAACCAGAACGGGTACTAATTTCATGGAATGAGGAAAGGAAACGAAAATTAGAAGAGAGGTAAGTAGGAGTGTTCGTCGAGAGCACTTGGTAAACAAGTGTCATTAGGTGATAATTCCTTCGTTCATTTATGCGTAGCCATTCCAATGTTTTGAAATATGGTGTAACATGAGTGTCATGTCGCAGTTGGAAGGCATATCGTATGCATGAGTTTTGTGCTCGCTGAAGTCTCAAAGCTTGTTCAGCATTTAGATTGACTAGTACTGTATCACAGTAGTCTAAAATTGGGAATAGTAGTGCTTGGATTAATTTTAATTAAAGTTTTTGAGGAAAAGAATTCTTGTGACGTTTCAGGGGATATAGAGCTGCATGAACCTTTCTACATACATTTGTTACGTGTTCATTCCAGGTCAGATTCTCATTGATGGAGATTCCAAGATTAGTTACATTTTTAAGGTACGGTACAGCAATGTCATTGATTATGATCGGAGGAGGATTGATATTGCTTATTACATGTAATAATTTAGAGTTTCCTGTACATGTTGTACATCATGACAAGCCAATGATTATATAATTTAAACAAGCAAACGTCAAACTTTAAGAGGGCTCCAGCAGTGCGATCTTTACTAAAGTCAGCAAAACCAAGAAACCTCTCTTGAATTTCACCACTTTCACCTACAAAACAGCGTAAAGTAGAGAGTTGTGACTTATTAATAATATCGGATGTTTCGTCCAACATTATTACCACAAAAGTTGCTTGCTTAAGCTCCTCCTTTATTCTTCTCACAATTACTGAACTTATTTCTGCTATTAAATCATTTTGGATTGCAGACGACGTCCCTCTAAAAATGGTGGAGTCTTTCAGATGAGCTGCCAGAAGAGGATTATATTCACTTATAATTTGTAGAAGTTCGATGTAATTCCCTCTGTTTACGGAAGTTGCAGACTCGTCATGTCCGCGTAATGGTAGTTCCCGTTTTGCTAAAAAACACACTGCATCGATCAGTCGTTTAAGTATGTCACGATTTTTCTTTACCTTTTCATTATGAAGTTGGTCACTGATGCGTTTCTGTTCATCCAGCTGGTGGTCGATCCTTGTACGCCCAAAGCTATTTAACTGCAAGAAACACTTCATATGGTTTGCAGATTTCTCATGTCTTGTAATGAACAGTGTCAAGGTGTTCAAATTGTCAAAGTCACTTTTACACCATACACCGTTATCAGCAGATAATAGTAAACACGACCAGCAAAACAGTCTATTCAGTTTCTTGGACCCTGTCAACCAGTGCGTATTATATTGAGATACAGAGAACGAACGTACCTACATATTCTCTATTTTTTACCGTGTGCTGTCTCTTTAAATCTGGCAGCGCCGGACAGGGCCTGCCATTCTTAATAATGTCTGTTTTCTCTTGGGTAGTCCGAGGAGAAAATGGATTTGGTAACAAGCTGTCAATAATGCATGGTTCAGAACCCATTGCAGCACGTCAAATCATTCAGAATAGATGATCAGGAACTTACAGTACACTACTCACTGACACAACACACTAGATCTGTAGCTCTCAGACCAGAGCTTCCAACTACACATTACACACGTGACAGCTTGCAACCGGCCTTGGAGAGAAGAAACCTGCGCGCGCATACATTTCTCGCTGTGTCGACAGCTCTGCTGAAGCTCTTAAGACACGAGCAAGCCTCGCTGGACTCGCCAAGATATATGCAACATGCGATTTGTATAATGCAGATCTATTACAGATACAGTACATATTGTAATTTTTTTAACTCGCCTGCTTTAGAAAAATATTGCGCTTGCTGCGCAAGCGTAGCATGCTCGGAGAAATCGCCCCTGCTCCCTAATCTGCAAGATATTGTGTTAGTGCAGTTTGTATGGGTGTAATTTTGATCAGACCAGTGACTGCTTATTATCACAGTTGTTCCGGTATTGGGTGACTAAATATTTATTTGGACTAAATGTCCAGATATGTAGCCACCAACCATCTATGCAATCAATCAATCAATCAATCAATCAATCAATCAATCAATCAATCAATCAATCAATCAACCAATCAATCAACCATCCAAACAAACAATCACTACTGATCTGCATTTAGGGCAGTTGCCCAGGTGGCAGATTCCCTATCTGTTGTTTTCCTAGCCTTTTCTTAAATTATTTCAAAGAAAGTGGAAATTTATTGAACATTTCCCTTGGTAAGTTATTCCAATCCCTAACTCCCCTATCTATAAACAAATATTTTCCCCAAATTGTCCTCTTGAATTCCAACTTTATCTTCATATTGTGATCTTTCCTACTTTTAAAGACACCATTCAAATTATTCGTCTACTAATGTCATTCTACTCCATCTCTCCACTGACAGTTCGGAACATACCACTTATAATACTTATAATACCAGGTTCCCTATGGGAATCAACATCTTTATCACATACCACTTAGTCGAGCAGCTCGTCTCCTTTCTTCCAAGTCTTCCCAGTCCAAACTTTGCAAAAGTTTGTAACGCTACGCTTTTGCAAACTGTCCACTTCATGACCGTATCAATGAATTCAATCAACAAATTATTAAACAAATTAATTTAAAACACCACCTAATCAATACTTTATTTCTTGCCTTTGAGCAGAATTATAAAAACGTTATCATATACAGGACAGGTTTTGACCACTTAGTGGTCATCTTCAGCTGTCTTTAAAATAGCTTAGATGAAACAATTTGATTAGTAAGTACATTAAAATCTTAAATTACTTTCCCATGGGAAGTTACTATTGCTTAAAGCGCTTGAAATTTGGGAGGGGAAAGGGTTAGGGAATAAGTGGGGGAGATTTTAGTGATGTGGTGTGTAAAATGGTACTTAAATTACAATTCATGTCTACGGCAAAAAAACTTCTAATTTCTAATTAAACGCATTTGAAAAGTCTAAAGCGTCTGTAATTGGGCACTTTTTGTAAAAACACTAGGTGGCTTGATCTTGCTTATGCTAGAATCGATGTGTATAACAGTCTTCAAGTGTCTTATTGATTGTCTGTTGTGTTGATTATCTTCCTTTAAAGTTGATTTTTATTTTTAGTATGAGGTTGTGTTGAACTGTTAATATACAATGGTTTTAACATAAGCAAGATCAAGCCACCTAGTGTTTTTACAAAAAAGTGCCCAATTACAGACGTTAGAGACTTTTTAAATATGTTCAATTATAAAATAAGTTTTTTTACTGTAGACGTGAATTGTAATTTAAGTACCTTTTTACACACCACACCACTAAAATCCCCCCACTTATTCCCCCCCCCCCCTCCTCTCTCAAATTTCAAGTGCATTAAGCAATAGTTATAAGTTCCCATGGGAAAGTAATTTAAGATTTTAGTGTACTTACTAATCAAATTGTTTCATCTAAGCTATTTTAAAGACAGCTGAAGATGACCACTAAGTGGTCGAAACATGTCCTGTATATGATAATGTTTTTGCCCAAAGGCAAGAAATAAAGTGTCAATTAGGTGGTGTTTAAAATTAATTTTTTTAATAATTTGTTGATGCTACGCTTTTGTTGGAAATCACCCAGAACAAATCGAGCTGCTTTTCTTTGGATTTTTTCCAGTTCTTGAATCAAGTAATCCTGTGAGTGTCCCATACACTGGAACCATGCTATAGTTGGGGTCTTACCAGAGACTTGTATGCCCTCTCCTTTATATCCTTACTACAACCTCTAAACACCTTCATAACCATGTGCAGAGTTCTGTACCCTTTATTTATAATCCCATTTATGTAATTACCCCAATGAAGATCTTTCCTTATATTAACACCCAGGTACTTACAGTGATCCCATAAGGAACTTTCACCCCATCAACACAGTAATTAAAACTGAGAGGAGTTTTCCTAAAAGGGCATGAAGAAATGTGAGCATTAAAGGGTTAAAATGATGTGTAACACAGGAATGCAAATGAAGGCATATTGAATGAAGTTATTGAGAGGAGATTAAGACACCTTGAGACATTCAGAACTTGTTCATAACTTTGGAGCAAAGTTTAGGAGTGAGAAGGAAAGGCCAAGACATTAATATGACAAATTAGATGTAAGATGCAATATTTAATTAGAGATGAAGAGGTTAGGTGAGAATAGGGTGTGATCAACAACCCACATACCACAATATCATGCTTGCCCCAACTACATGGAATGTTGAAAAATCTTGGTATTCAGAGGGACAAAGTATTCTTAATAGAGATTCATTTGCCTTGTAGTTGAGCCTGTGAGTTTCCGATGTTATTAAAATATATACATCTCTCTTATATAAATCCTATGATTAAACTGTTATTTTGTTGCCTCCAGATCCACCACACATTACAGCGTCCATAATTACGATGGCTGCCCTGGGTGACTCGGTGGTGCTCGAGTGCCAGGTGGATGCTCACCCAGAGCCCAAGATGATGTTCTGGAGAGATCACAGTGGGAGGATCCCTGTCATCCAAGGAGGGAAGTACGACATCACCACTTATCCTTCTAAAGATGTAAGTGCTGTCAGGCTGAAATTTTAAATACATTTGTTGTTGTTGTTCAAATTGCTTATTAAAGTTAATTCTTGTTATGCATGGCAGAAGATACAAATGTTCAAAAAGCAGGACATTTGAGAAAATTGCTAAGAGCCTCATGAGCTCATGAGACACCACCGCAGTGTTCTCCCCAGAAATTTTCGTCAGTCAGGTAACAGGAATGAGTAGCCGGGTGGGGAAAGCTAGGTAAAAAATGAATGATAACATTTCAATGTATTTCCCTCAGGGCATTAGCAATAATATCACACAGGTAAACACTAACTGTAAATTTGAACTATTTTAGTGTTATTATCAGGAACAAGACATAACCGAGTATTCTGAACTTCTAGAGTTCTACTGCTCGTTCATAATCATGTAACACTGGGGCTTACCACTTGGTTGGTGTGGAGTGCCATACAGGTTTGTGACAGTGGTGGTGGTGGTGATTATTGTTTTAAGAGTAAGTACAACGAGGCAACCATCCTCTATATAACACTAACCAGAGAGGAATCTGCCTCTGCAGGGTAATGGTTAGCATTATTACTTGCTATCCTGGGGGGCCTGGGTTCAATTCCCAGTACTGTCAGAATGGTAGGAGGGCTGGCATGTGGTTAAAATGGTACATGCATTGGGGGTGTGCCTGAAAAGAGTTGCACCACCTTGGGATGAGGACACGAGTTTACTTCACCAGAGAGAAAAAATGGAAGGGATCCAACACTTCGAAAAATGAAGGTATTGGCCAAAGAAAGACAAGGTCCATGAAGGGCATGAAAATGAAAGATTCCCTAGGCCTCGAATGCTCTAATACCATCGGGGTCAGAAAAGAACAAGAGTTGACCAAGGGAGGTCGTATAGGGTAGATGAAATTGAGGAGCCTGGCACAAGTAAGTGAAGCAATGTAAAGATTCAACTAAGGGCCCCGTGGTCACCAATCCACGCTCCCAAGTTAAGAGCCACTGGGGCCCCTTATACTCGACTCTTACGACAGCCAGGGAATACCATGTGTGTGTTATTCTACCGTCCCCACCCATAGGGGAGTTTGTGATGTCATGCCGAATCAATTGCTCGCATGTGATTCCATGCTAATCCAGAACACACTACATGTGTGATAGTCAAGCTAATCATTTAAACTCTGATGTAAGCACCCAATGACTCAAACATGTATTCATATTTAGTAACTAGCACTTACCTAGGTTATGTTAGCTGAGCAATCTGTAAAAACGGTCCTAGGGAGAACATTGCACCACAGATAATCATAATCTTCATTGTTGAGGATCATTTTCAGTTGCCGGGGTGTGGTTTATGAGCCTCTTTTTTCATCCCTGTAAATCAGTTCTCCATTTCAACATTTGTCCAATTAATCTCTGTATTGATCACAATCTGTTTCACTTCTTACCCCTGGTCTGGTGCCCTTAACTTCTCTCTCCATCCTTATTGCTCCTGGGAGGCATTCTTTTAACATACTGAAGTCATCTCAGTCTTAATCTTACAAGAGCTTTGTAAACTTTGTTCCTTTCCATTACTGATACTGACCTATTCTGTTCCTTTTCCCCTTCTGTACTTATCCTGTTTTCTTAGTCTTTTACTGTCTGTATTCAACTTTACTTTTTGTCTCTTCTTTTTGCTATGTTACTGGACTCTTCTTTTCCTACACTTTTGGCATCAAGACTAAAGATCTGGCAAGATCCCATCTGGGATTGGGCTGGATTTTCCCCCTAACCAGACTAAAATAGCAATATTACAATATCTTCAGAAAATATCTCTTAGAGCACCTTCCCAACCACTTACATTCTAGTTGACCCATCTCGCCAGGAGAAATTGATACAGACAAAGAATATCAGAATATATTACATTGATGCCAACAGATAGTTTAAGGTAAATTAAGAAAGAACACCAAAAAACAAAAACAAATCGGAGGAAAATGGAAAGTTAAGCAAGAGGCAGCTGCAGTGTAAACTTCAAATCTTCACCTCTCAGTTTATAGTAAAAGTGCTGTACACAAAGTTTGCACTGAAGTAAATAGTTCTAAAGGTATTGTAAAAATGTCCAAAATGATTCGTTAATCAATATTCCTCCCATATTAAATTTTCAATTTGTTTTGACGAGGAATTGACAATTACCATTCACTTCGAAAGTGAATAAAAGAGAAATGCTTTGATTACAAAGTGTGGTACAAATGTTCTTACCTCATGTCCTTTCCTGTCGCACAGCAGTCCTGAGTGCACAAGTATATTTTGACTAGAGACATGTACCGGGAGGAAAGTGATCCCTCTCCAACAGGCCAAAGATCCATCTCAAGGAGTATTCATACCAGGCAGTATATATGTGTGTGTTGGAGAGAGGAGAAGAAAGGGGAGGTCATGATATATACACGCACTCCTAGAACATGCTGGAAGTTAGGAGTTGAGAATTTAGCACTGATGACGTCATCCGGCATTGGCACAGACGATCAGCTGGCAATATTTCTACACTCATCGCGGAGTGCAGAGGCAAAAAACTGGGAAGATTTGAGCAATATTTGATGAATAAGGGTGGAGGTGAGTAGAGTCCATTTCAATAGACAGAGAGCCTGTCTAAGTGAAGACAGCAATGTTTAACAATGCAGGAAGTGTCCTTTTTCGCTTTTGTTTTTACGTTTATAATTGTCTCCTCTTTCTGTTGTTCCCTCTTCCCACACTGTGCTGTCATCATGATTAGCTTATTTCTGTCCCCACCTTTCTATATATGACTCATTTATCACTAGTTTCTTCCTTTCCACAACTTAGATACAGAGAAGATAACTTGAGCCTATCCTTCAAGCGTAAGGTGGATACTGCCTGAAGAATGAGCAGCTGAGCATGTGAATTTCATTTTGAAGAGTTAACACTTCTGAAGTGTTTCCTCTATTCTTTGTTAGTGCAATAATATTTACTTACCCATTTCTATTTTCTTTGATTCTAGGAAGAAGCTAAATACATCATGCATTTAACAATTCACAAAATTGCTGATGCAGATGAAGGAGACTACTTCTGTCATGCTGAAAATGCCTTTGGAAGTGCCACTCAGCCTGTCTCAGTCAGGATTAGAAATGTGGTAAGTTTCAGTTCTCGTATCTCGTACAATGTTAACCCACGAGGGGTTGCGGCGAAAGAGTTGCATGATGGGTCACACATGGTCGATTTGACCAGGGAGTATAAAATACCAGTTACTGTAGCAAAATGCATTGCATTATTAACACTTTGAAGATGAATGATCTGCACCGTACATCAATGGTAATGTTCTGTGGAGGACGAGCGACATACACCGTACAGCACTGAGTTCTAGTACTTGCATACCCACTTCAACATACTAAAAATGTTAGCAGAGTGCTGGAACACATTTCTCAGTTCATTAAAAAATACCAGGTAGCAGTACAACCTAATTCTAATATGCTACTAAGTTGGTTCTACCGAGGAAGCTTCATAGCCGCATGCTCTCGCGCAGCCGAAGGCTAGAGCCAATTTCCACAATTAACATAATTCTGTCATTTCTCAATGATTAGTAAGTATCTTGTTTTTCATAAAAGTATCATGGTGTGTGTAACTTTTCATGTTTTTAATATTCATTGTGAAAATTTAAAAACTGAAAATAGATAAAGGGGTTTTAATTTATTTATAAAAGTTAGCAGTTTTACTTCAATTTTCAAAAAAAAAAAAAAGTATGTATGCATAGCTCAAACATTGCTGAATCCAAAATAGGTTTGTGACTGTAAGTAAGGTTATCAGTTATTAGTATAAAAATGTGTAAACGCACTAAAATGCTCAGTCCACAGTGTAAGATCTAACTTCACCTGCTCAGTCTTCAATTTAAGGAAAAATATGTCCATGAAACAAAATACCACTTTTTAATGCAAAACAAATTGCATTATTAAAAAAATATCCATGAAACCAAATACTAGTTTATGTAGCAAAACACATCGTATTGCTAATACACCATTCTATATACAAATTAACACAACAATAATTCACTGAAAAAATAAACCTTGAAACAAAACACTTCTATACTGACAACAAAGACCAGGGACAGCAAACGTCGGGAGTCGCACACGGCGGAAACAACCAGGCTTACAGATAAAGCTCTCCACTAACTGACTGGTGATGGAAGAGGTAACAGCGAATGTAAACACATGCAGTGGACGAGTCCATTGAAAGGTAGAGGAGGGAAGGAAGTTTTATACTGTGAATCTGTTTCAAAAGAATAAAAAATGTATGCACCCAGTCTAAAAGACCCTGACATGATCCTTCGCAGGTTAAAATGGTTTTATGTTTAGAACTCAAGAAGTCTTATTGGCATGCAGTTTGCTTTATTGCTCTGTACAGTATGACATCATCCACAAAAGGCTTCATCTTTGACTCCATTTCTACTGGGTGAGTTGGCCATGCGGTCAGGTGCGCACGGCTGTGGGCTTGCATCTGAGAGATAGTGGGTTTGAATCCCACTGTCGGCAGTCCTGAAGAAGGTTTTCCATGGTTTCCCATTTTCACACCAGGCAAATACTGGAGCTGTACCTTAATGAAGACCATGACTGCTTCCTTCCAACTCCTGGGTGGGCATTGGGTAAAGCATGGCTCTCTAGTGAGAGTATATTTTCCCTGTTGAGCAACAGTTACAATGACTGTTTGATTTTGATGGTAGTTTTTGATAAGTGAAGTTGCTATGGCAGACATGAAAGTAGAAAATGAAGGTGATAACAAGGTCCATATGTTGAGCCACATGCTTGTGTGACAGTGGGGAGGTATATCTACTCATGTTGTTCAAAGGGAAGCACTTTGCGATGTAGAGATATATTATTACTCCAAAACTTTGTTCGCATATGTCCCAGCTCCCAGCTAGCCATGAGTAGCAGCCTGCTCCTGCACTAGTGAGTGACACGTGCTGTGACTGCTACTCACGGGTGTAAAATTACGGCCTGCATGTCCTACAATGCAGGCGGGCCCAGGCCTTTAAGGGGCACCGCAGACTCCTCACACAAAAAATATATATATATACAGTACATCTAGCCTAATGTCATTCTGCACAGAAATGGTCTGGGCAGTTTTGTAGAACCAGTCGATTCTTTTTAAATTTGTACGTTGAGCAGTTTATTGTACTGAGTGTTACACAGCAAACCAATGTTTGCCCTTACCATCTCTTGCAACACCACGACATGCTCATTACAAAAGACCTGCACAAAATTATTGCAAAATGAAAATTCATACCAAAATATCATATTTCAGTTAGAAAATGATGATTTGTTGATGTGTAGTGCACCTGAGATCGTATTCTGCACAAATTTTGCATAACATTTAACTTTAGTCACACATTTACTAAACAAAAATGTATAATGCTAATAAGAAGTTGGTGTAGTAGCAATCACTCAACTCATTTTTGAACGAGCTATCTCTGCTCAAGGTTAATAATAAATTAGGCTTATCAGTTGTAAAGCAAAAAGCAAAGTCACATCCGTACAGGCCATGAAGGCCCTTGGAGGAGTGGAAGGTAAAGGCTTCCACCATTGTTAACCTCGGCACGTGATGAGGTAGAGTGGTTAGCTCTACACCCGGCCGCCTTTGCCCCCAGGAATTAACCTGGTACTCAGTTTTGGTGTAGGCTGAGTGAACCTCAGGGCCATATGCACCTCCAGAAGTGGAAATCTCGTTTCTTAAATTTTATGACTTCCTGACGGGGATTCGAACCCACGTCCTTCCGGGCGAACCGAGCGCGCCTTTACCGCCTCGGCCAGGCAGCCTTCCTTATCAGTTGTGGGGTTTGATATTTTCAAACTTTATTTGAACATTTTTTAATTTAATTTTTCGTTGTTTTTGTAATTGAATAAATTACTATAACCAAGACTTCAGTATCAGTTACAGTATAGTTCTGAAGTTACTGAAAAATGAAATCATTTAAAGTTAAGTTCGAACATCTAAGTGGTGCATGGTTGGCAGGTCTACAGCTCAGCTGTTAAACAACAGAAGCTGTCAAATAAAACCTATTACACACTATTTTTTAATAATATTAAGGCAACAAATAATCCCTTTGTTTATATAACTTGAAAATACTGTATATTGCATTACTTCTACCTCTTGTAATTGAATTTACATTAGCTGTTTATAGGTTTTTATATTTTATTTGAGGGGGGTCCAAATTTTATTTTGGCAGGTGGGCCCATATCAGATTTGTTATGCCCTTCCTGCAATGAGGGGTTAAAACACAAAAGGAAAAAAAAAGACCCCTTTCACACATGTATCCTCACATACCATCTTCTTCTTGGTTTTTCCTTCCTAACTGAATGTCTAATACACTTATTGCTCCCTTTTCCATTATATTTATGTATAGAGTGGTTTGTTTCTTGTCATAGTCTATAAACTTGATGACAGTGATAGTGCTGAAGGATGAATTCTGGTTGACAAGAAATAAACATTTGTAGGATAAGACAGGTACTGATGATTACTTTTGGTGTGTACTTGTAGGCTGCATCAAACAACGTGACTCAGTGTTGCATTGAACAGAACGTCACCTCCACCTGTATGGAGGCTTGCTCTTTCTACCTGGATATTGATGCTGTAATAGATAAGCCGGAATGTATTGGAGACTTCGACAAGCTCATGAAGTGTGCTGCAGGTGAGGATACATATTTTATATTTGCTACAATCATGTTCTTTCTAAATGTAAGTTACATTCAGATTTGGTTCAAATAGAAACCAGAATTTTCACCTAGCAACTGAAGTACCAATGGACTTGAGTGGAGGATGGTGGGATGTGTGAAACTGATTCCTCACAAGGCCTTCCTCTTGTCAGTAGCAAAATGAGCAAGCAAGATGTCCATCCATTCTTTGTGCAACATAACATCATAAAATTTCTTGTCAAAGAATATGTCATAAGTGCTGAAATTCTGAGCAGTCTGCGGGCACGGTTTGGGTGGGAAACAAACCCTTCCAAAGACACAAGTGTTTGATGGGCATGAAAAGTTTATATCGAGATGGGAAGCTGTGGAAAATGAACCACACCAATAACGTCTCCAGACAAGTGTTACAGAACCAAAAGCTCGTGTTGCTCCTGACCTCACTGAAGCACATGACCAAATAAAGGTTTCCAAAATTGCATCATCAGTACAAATAAGTTACAGAAGTGTTCAGTCAATCATAAGTGATGATTTTGACTACCATAAAATGTCCATAAGGTCTCCTTACTGACGAACATAAACGTGTTTGTCCAAAAAGTTGCTAGAAGTTCTTGACTCACTAGAAGGAAGAAGGAGAGTATTTTTTGACCTGCATCATCAGCTTTGATGAAACCTTAATTGAAGCAAGAGCATAGATAGGCAGGAGAGAGAAAAAACTATGCTAGTAGAGGCCAAAAGGTGCTTGTCAGCTGCAAAGGTCCTTGCAATGATTTTCCTAGAGACTCCATGGGAAATTTGTTACATAATCTCATCCATGAACAATGAGCAATGAATGCTGTGAACTACTGCTAACTTGCAGATGATGCAGCAGCTGCTTATGGCAACAAATGATATCAGCAACCAATCCAAGACATTATTATTCTCCGTGATAATACAAGCTCCTATATTGCAGCCTTAATAAGCTGGAAGAAATTTGCTGGACATCACCCTTCTTACTGCCCAGGGTTAACACAGTAATTATAATTTGTTTGGACCACTCAAAGAGGTATTGGGGAGCGACCAATTTGATGATAATGTGGGAGTAGAGGAGTTCATGACCTGGTGGCAGTAGTGTTTCTAAGTAATGAGTTCATGCAGGAAAGTGGCTTGTTACTTTTGCACCTCTTGGCTAAATCCCTAAAGTGTAAAATTAAAATTCTGGTTTATATTTGATCCATTAAATACATTAGTTGGAGTTCCATATGACAAAGATAGTAAAGGCCAGAAAATAATCAACAGACCACCTTCATGTTTAAAAATGAAGCTAATTTGGAAGAGGAGATATACAATTTACATGATACAACACAGAGTTCACCATGATAATCATGTTCATTAACTTTTCAAAATAGCAAAATTGAAATCCAGGTAAATATCAACTTCTCCTTAATATAAGGAATGCAATGAAAGATAATTCTAAATATCCTAAAGAAAATTTAAAAATCACCAATGTAATCACTGTAATTCAAATTGGTTTCCTTTTAACCTTGGAAGTTTCAAAATGCAACTTCATCAGCAGCATTATTGTAACTTTAACTAAATTATTAGGAATGGATGATATTTGTACTTTACAGATGGCTCTGATCACCGCAGTTGTTGCGGCCAGTGGGGCGTTCCACGTCGGTGCCTCGACTGGTGCAGAGGAGAACCCTTACTCAACAATAAGCTCTGTGTACTGTCGTACACCAAACAAATCATGGCATGTTTTCATGAAGGACGAGGTGAGTTAATTCAGACTTTTAGACATTTAGAGTACTGGACCTCATTTCATGAATTCCAAGAACCAAAAGATGTCCCATTTTGTCATAGGTGAAACATTAGTTGCTATGAATTAAAATGTGTACACTGAAACAATGGTGTTGTAATGACCCCCACCTCACTACAATCTAGTGAAGAGTCTTATTTTCATTTCTTAATAATCTCATTAATACAGTTATTCTTCCTGGTAGCTCTGGTAATAATTCATAACTCATCTCTCAAAGGATTACAGTCGTGCTGAGTATTGTTTGAAGAGGAGGTAAAATTATCCCCCCACCCCTATCTTAATTCTAACCACGAGAGAAAAATGCTTCCAAAATGAAAGGTAGGTATCAACAAAAGGAAGGGCTTCACAAACCTGTACCAATGGGCTCAGAAGAGCATGAAAGTTAACCAAGAGAGGCCAGAAATGCAAAGTGCCTGCAACAAGTAAATGGCAGCTGGCAGCCCAGAGTCACCAAACCGAGTACAGAACACTTGGCAGTTATTCCTTTCAGTTTCTTGATCAGCTGATATGATCTACAAGCCTCCCATCAGCAGGGGTGGTTTTTGGCAGAGGCATGGGAGGCTGGACCTCCAGATGGCCTTCATACAAGTTAAGGAGGTCCAGCCTCCGATGCTTGGCTTGGCCAGCCTGCTCAAGATGATGCAGGTAACGTAGTCGTTGCCATGACAACCAGTAAACCTCCTTTGCTAGTAGTCAAATTTAGCAGAGGCCAATCTCATTCTGGTCTCACAGGCCATGTGATGCACATGTGCCGAGAGCTACTTATATGGCTCCTTCAAAGTGTAATCACAGACGTTTGTGCAGTAAACAGTGGCTTTGTTATTAATTGTTAGCCTGCATTTAACTCTAATTTGGTACAACTAATACGTATGTGCATTTAATATTATTGTCCCTGGCCTTCCCATCACACAAACCCATGAGTCGCCACTGCCTAACAGGGAAAGCTGTGGGAATAAATGAAGGTGCCATAGAAATGATAAAGGCAGCTGGACTTTTGGAATGAGACTTAAACTGCAAAAGTTAACAGAAATACTTTGTATAATAATGCATTTATTCTATCTGATCATAATAAAGCCAGCCCCGCTGTGTAGGGGTACGTGCCTGCCTCTTATCCGAAGTTACTGGGTTTGATTTCTGGCCAGGTCAGGGATTTCTACCTGGATCTGAGGGCTGCTTCGAGGTCCACTCAGTCTATGTGATTACAATTGAAAAGCTATCTGAGGTGAGATAGCAGCCCCAGTCTAGAAAGCTAAGAATAACGCCCGATGGGATTCATCATGCTGACCCCACATCACCTCGTATTCTGCAGACCTTCAAGCTGAGCAGCGGTCGTTTGGTAGTCTATAGCCCTTTTGGGGCAGTTACGTCATGGGGATTTGGTTTGGATTCCTTTTATCATAAAAAAAGTGCTGAAATGAATTTTTAGTTGAAATTTTCCACTCTAAGCATATTTCCTCTCTCCTGTAAAATTTTACTTTTGGATTTGGTACCTTTTGGAATAAGCTTCTCATTTGGAATACAATGACAAATGTTTTGTACCAGATTGTTAAGTTGAACGACAATGTAGTTCCTCTCATTATTGGCCTAGTTGCATCCGAGGTACTAGAAAGGTACCATACAAAGCCACTACTACCTTTCATTAAGCAATGGTGTGTTCTGCCAGTTATGTCAGAAATGGGCCAAATTTTTACCTTATAAATGAATTTAGAATATAGATTACCGGTATCTAAAACTGCTCATTACTTGAAATAAAAGACTTGTAATTTTGACTACCCTTTGGACTGAAAACCAAATCTTTTGCTTGATAGAAAGACAGATTAACTGTTCCAATAGGACAACTGATACATGAGACAATCATGTTCAACTTGAATCACTGCTACTTCAACACTTGCACAGAGATTTAAGTCCTTCCAGGGGTTTGGCAGCTGAGTGGCAGTCACTGGGTGCAGTTTGAATCCCAACTATTGCATGTGGGATTTTTATATGAAAATTCTGGATTCTGTTCAGAATTGAAGCCACAACTACAAGTTAGCTTTTCTCTTATGTAAAATCTTCCTAACAGAACTGGCTAATGCAGAAGACTCTAGACCAGGGGATTTGGATTTAAATCTCCCTTCTGTAGCTTAGTTTATGGAAGCTGTTCTCTAAAGCCATGTCTTTATCTAAGATTTGTAAACCAACATAAAAGTACTTCCTTCTGTTTCAGATCGGTTGCCTGGTCCACCTCAGAATGTTCACATAGAGCTGATAGACGCCACCTCTGTGAGAGTGAGATGGGATCCACCAGTGAAGAACCCCAATACTGTAGAAATGTACAGGTGAGCAGTGCTGAATTATAAACTAATTTCTCCTCTACCATCAATAACTTTTATATCTTTTTGAAGAGCCTCCGTAGGTCAGGCAGTAGCACGTCAGCCTCTCATCGCTGGGTTCCATGGTTCAAATCTTGATCACTCCGTGTGAATTTTGTGCTGGACAGAGCGGAGGTGGGACAGGTTTTTCTACAGGTACTCCGGTTTTTCCTGTTATCATTCATTCCAGCAACACTTTCCAATATCATTTCATCTGTCAGCCATTAATCATTACCCCGTAGCAGTGCGACAGGCACAATTGGCACAATTCCTATCCTCACTGTTAGATGGGGGCTTCATTCATTACATTCCTGACCCAATTGAATAACTTGGAACAGGCTGTGGATTTTCATGTCCTTTTTGAACTGAACTCTATCTATATTTTTGTCAACTCAAAATGTTAAGGTAGTAGGCAGAGTGGCAAGCACCCTCACACTAGATCAGATGGACTTTCTCAAATGATGTAAAATATCAAGACAGATGCAGCTCCTTATTTACTGTTACATCCCTGCAAATGAATTCTTATTGGATATATACTTCTGAATAAAAAAAAGAGTTTCCAGTATCATTTTCTCTTTGCTGAAATCCTGTCAATTTTTTTTTCTTTTGTGGTGCAGATATGTCATTAATATTGTGAAATCTTCAAACGTTATTTCTCTCAGGCTGAGAAAATTTCATATTTGGATCATAAGACAAGTTACTGGAGTCCACTTGTAACGATCCTTGAAATGTCAAAGACAGGAAAGTGGTAAGAAGGATAGGAACATTCTCTTATTTGTTTGTCCTGCTGGTGGCAAGCTCTGTTAAGTGGCTCCGTTCCTCTATTTGCTGGACAGGAACATACACAGGTGATAAGCACAACACACTTATTTAGACGGTAAAAAGTGGGAGCAAGGGAAAGAATAGATAAGGACAATCATACCAATGAGTTGGATGATGAAAACTCCACATTTCACTCTCTTCTCATCAATACCAGTTCTTCTTGATCTATTTTTACTCAAGTTTCAGCTTAACCACAGTGAGTGGACATTCATATTAATGAGGCTAATATTAAATGGGAGATTAGAGAAAATAAAAATGTAAAAAGTACAGGATTACTAGGCAAAATTGAAAGGGATGGTACAAAAAACAGAAGTGAAAAGACAAAGGAACTGTCACAGAAGGTTGGACACAAACATTGGGGACTTCCTATGGTAGTACCAGATGTATGCAAAAGTTTTTGCCAGTTTTTGTGATGAAGAAAACATGTCATTTTCGAGGGAAATTCAGTTCTTGTTTATTCAAAATATTGGCCATTGGCTTCTACACTCTTCACCCATCTTTAAGGTAAGTTATGAATACCATGCCAGAAAAAACTGCTTGTCTTTTGCGGTAAACCATTCGTGAGCTGTTTTCCAACTTCCTCGAAATTGCGGAAGTGCTGCTCTGCGAGCGCGTGCCCCATTGATGTGAAGAGGTGATAGTCAGATGGTGCCAGATCGGGAGAGTACAGTGCATGTCCCATCCAAGCAATTTCAAGTTGTCTTTCACTGTTTTTGCTGTGTGAGATGGTGCAATGTCATGTAACAAAATCACTTTGCCATGTCTTCTGGCCCATTCCGGTCGTCTTTCGATCAATGCGTTATTTAAATTAATCACTTCTTGGTGATAGCATTGTGCATTAATGGTTTCGCTAGGCTTCAAGAGTTCATAATACACAATACCGCTCTGGTCCCACCAGACACAAAACATTGTCTTCTTGCCGAAGAGATTTGGCCTTGGTGTTGAAGGACCGGCTTTGCCAGATGACGGCAACGATTTTCTCCACTTCAGATTTTCAAAATAAATCTATGTTTCATCACCCGTCATAATTCGGTACAGAAATTATTTTCTTTCGTGGCGTTGAAGCAACATTTCACAAGTAACTTTGCGATTTTCCCCTTGCCGTTCATTCAGATTGTGTGGGACCAATTTACTGAGTTTATTGATCTTCCCCATTGCTCATAAACATCTGCTGATTGTTTCTTGTGACACATTTAATACTTGTGCCAATTGCTGTTGAGTTTGAATTGGGTCATCATCCAGTAATGCCTGCAATTGTTCTTCATTGCACTTTTGTGGTCTACCAGAGTGCGCACTGTCTTTCACATTGAAATCACCATGTTTAAATTGTCTAAACCATGTCTCACATGTTCTAATTGATGGAGCATATTCACCATATGTTTCTACCAGCAAATGATGACATTCCACGGCCATGTTCCTTTCATTAACTAAGGAAAGCAATGCGTGTCAGAAATGCTCTTTTTCAGGCACAAACATCGACATGATCACTGAAAGATACAATACAGATGCAAGTGTTTGGCGGACTCAACTTGTGTGTGTTGGTAGGTTAATGTCAGACGAACAAACTGGCATATGTGTCAAATTCATATGCTCTGTACTGTACACTGCTGCCATCTCTTAGTGAAACTGGAAAAGCCTTATGCATATACCTGGTATACACTGACTGACAGAGCAAATGCAACACCAAGAAGGAGTGGTTCGAAAGGGATGAAAGTTGGGGAAAAAACAGAGACGGCACGGACGAATAATTGATGTTTATTTCAAACCGATATGCAGGTTACACAATGCGCACGGCATCGACTCAGTAGGATGTAGGACCACCGCGAGCGGCGATGCACGCAGAAACACGTCGAGGTACAGACTCAATAAGAGTGCGGATGGTGTCCTGAGGGATGGTTCTCCATTCTCTGTCAACCATTTGCCACAGTTGGTCGTCCGTACGAGGCTGGGGCAGAGTTTGCAAACGGCGTCCAATGTGATCCCACACGTGTTCGATTGGTGAGAGATCCGGAGAGTACGCTGGCCACGGAAGCATCTGTACACCTCGTAGAGCCTGTTGGGAGATGCGAGCAGTGTGTGGGCGGGCATTATCCTGCTGAAACAGAGCATTGGGCAGCCCTGAAGGTACGGGAGTGCCACCGGCCGCAGCACATGCTGCACGTAGCGGTGGGCATTTAACGTGCCTTGAATACGCACTAGAGGTGACGTGGAATCATACGCAATAGCGCCCCAAACCATGATGCCGCGTTGTCTAGCGGTAGGGCGCTCCACAGTTACTGCCGGATTTGACCTTCCTCCACGCCGACGCCACACTCGTCTGCGGTGACTATCACTGACAGAACAGAAGCGTGACTCATCGGAGAACACGACGTTCCGCCATTCCCTCATCCAAGTCGCTCTAGCCCGGCACCATGCCAGGCGTGCACGTCTATGCTGTGGAGTCAATGGTAGTCTTCTGAGCGGACGCCGGGAGTGCAGGCCTCCTTCAACCAATCGACGGGAAATTGTTCTGGTCGATATTGGAACAGCCAGGGTGTCTTGCACATGCTGAAGAATGGCGGTTGACGTGGCGTACGGGGCTGCCACCGCTTGGCGGCGGATGCGCCGATCCTCGCGTGCAGACGTCACTCGGGCTGCGCCTGGACCCCTCGCACGTGCCACATGTCCCTGCGCCAACCATCTTCGCCACAGGCGCTGCACCGTGGACACATCCCTATGGGTATCGGCTGCGATTTGACGAAGCGACCAAACTGCCCTTCTCAGCCCGATCACCATATCCCTCGTAAAGTCGTCTGTCTGCTGGAAATGCCTCCGTTGACGGCGGCCTGGCATTCTTAGCTATACACGTGTCCTGTGGCACACGACAACACGTTCTACAATGGCTGTCGGCTGAGAAATCACGGTACGAAGTGGGCCATTCGCCAACGCCGTGTCCCATTTATCGTTCACTACGTGCGCAGCACAGCGGCGCATTTCACATCATGAGCATACCTCAGTGACGTCAGTCTACCCTGCAATTGGCATAAAGTTCTGACCACTCCTTCTTGGTGTTGCATTTACTCTGTCAGTCAGTGTATATACAGTACAGTCTTTATTAATATTGTTATCAATTTCTCAGAAACAAAAATCTTATGTTCCAGGGTGTTCTGGAGACAAGCAGGTTCTCGGAGTAATACTTACAGGAATGACACTAAATCAACAAGTCTGCGAGTTTCTGGACTGAAGGAAGGTGTTACTTACGAGTGTGTCATCAAGGCAGGCAACCACTTGGGAACAAGTACACTGACAGAACCTATCCGCTTCAGTACTGCTGAGAAGGACATCACATCTGCTGCCAGTATGGGTAAGAACTCTTCTCTATCTTCAATGATGTTTATAGTGTGGTTTCTTGTTGCAAGTTGCTTTACGTCGCACTGACACAGATAGGTCTTATGGCGACAATGGAACCAGAAAGGGGGCTAGAAGTGGGAAGGAAGCGATCGTGGTCTTATTTAAGGTACAGCCCCAGCAAGTGCCTGGTGTGAAAATGGGAAACCATGGAAAACCATTTTCAGGGCTGCCAACAGTGGAGCTCGAACCCGCTATTTTCCGAATACTGGATACTGGCCGCACTTAAGCAACTGCAGTTATCGAGCTCGGTATGTGGAATGATATAGATGTTGATTCCCATAGGGAACCTGAAATACTTGTCCCGAATGAGTAAATTTATAATACCGATGTAGTTGGTCCGTTATTGGACATTATAAATTTTCCAGCTAACTCATTCCTGGTTGCCAGCATTTTGCCCCAGTGTGCTAAGCTGGAATGGGGAACCTACCCTGTAGAACAAGACAATGCAATAACAAGTGCATATTTACACTGATTTAGACTTATTTAGATGGTTACACCTTTGGAGGAGAGCTGCCATTGCAGATGAGAAGTGCTGAGGAATTTTGAGAAAGATGTCAGCATCAGCTACATGTTGGGTTATGGTACACATGCCGACCATCGCCAGTTCACTTGTAGGAGCCATCAAATGCTATTAGATATATTCTTTAGGGTGCAAGGAAGGAGTAGAGGTGCAAAATTACTGGGGTTTTGTAAAATTACCTGACATACAACAATGAACAGTACACATTATATGACTATAAGAGAGCATATGGCAACCATGTTTGTTTACTATCATTTGAGCCTTTGCATGCATGAGTGGACTGGACACAGCTGATTTCTACACTGCCATCTAAATAATAAATTTTTGACTGACTGTCAAATAGTATCTGGATTTTACAAAGTTCTACGCTGAACCAAAAGATGGCAGTACAGTATAGCATTGTGTATTTTGTCGGCTAAGAGTCGGCAAACGAGCGGTGGGCAATACAATGTCATGTCGAGCCTCGCCCGACATGTGACCAGAAAGGGAATATCATAATGTCGAGCCTCACCTGACAGACGAGGCACGTCCACAGAATACCCAAACTTTATTTCATGTATGTACCGTATGTCCTTATGACAACGTCAGAAATTAATATTAATGCAAGTTATGTGCGGGGATTTTTTTCCTGCAATTTCAAATGTTAAAAATGGAGTGCGGGATACATGTGGTGGTGAGTTATATGCGAGCAAATATGGTATATTTTAAATTTTCACTCATTTCCTATTTGAAATTGTGAAAATCTTCATATATTTGTAGGAGCACATAATAACTTTTGTGGCAGAGTTAGTGCTGAGTTCTGTAGTGCGAAATTGTGAGTTAAAGGAAATATTTCTTGTGAAATGATTATGCTGTTTCTTTCTACTTTATCTTCTCCAGCTAATGAAAAATGTCTTTGTACAGGGCAGTAAGAACCAACATGAACTGGTTATATGAGCATAAGAGGGTTGGACATATGGATAAATAAACAACCCTGTGGGTGGGGGACGCAGATGAAGAATACACCCACGGTATTCCCTGCCTGTTGTAAGAGGTGATTAAAAGGGGAAACTAAGGGATGATTGTTTTAGAACCATGAAACTACTTGCGATTAGCACCACTGTATTAGGTACCAAATAGGTTTGTGATAAGTAGCAACAGAGTGTGTTGCCGGCTTCTACAGTACCTGTGATTAGTACCACTTTAGAAGCGACATCGTGGATGAGCGACACCATGGTTCTGGCTTGCCTATGATTAGTACCCACTATATGAGGAACACCACGGGATAGTGCGGGTCCCTGTGGTTATTACATGGATGTGATCTGAAGTGTGCATACATTTATTTGAAGGACCAGATATATCTAGTATACAGACAGAAACTCAGCCATTGGTCTCGAAGGACTTTGTATGACATAGAAATGATTTTTTGTCACACAAAATGATCATTTTTATACTGGAAAGGCAAGACATAAATGCAATTTAGGTTGGAATTAATTCTTCCATTTACAGCCTATAATTTCCGAAGAATTCAGTTCTACCCTGTTAAACCAAATCCTCTTCATGGATGTGATGAACACTTAGGTATGCGTTGCCTGTAAATGGTGCCGCAATGTGCGAAACACCACAGGTCTATATTCCATGTGTGAATTTCATTACCTGTGAATAGTACCATACTGTGTGGAATACCACGAGTCTACACTACTTTTGATTAGTACCGCAACATGACAAATACCATGGTTCTACTGTCCTGGCGATAAGTACCATTATGAGGGACCGAGCCTTAGATTTTGGATCTTCCGTGGTTTCCCATTTTCACACCAGGCAAATGCTGGGGCTGTACCTTAATTAAGGCCACGGCCGCTTCCTTCCAACTCCTTGTCCTTTCCTATCCCGTCGTCGCCATAAGACCTATCTGTGTCGGTGCGACGTAAAGCCCCTAGCAAAAAAAAAAAAAAAAAAGAAAAGATTTTGGATCCCTTTAGACTAAAAGCCTCATCAATTCATTATTATGCTCTAGACGCAGTCCCTTGGTCAGTAATACTATTGTTTCACGTCAGTTTCTGTGAATGTGAGGCACTGCGGGTCAGATCCACTGATTGTTTTAAATCCATATCCATCCATTCATTCTTCGTGCTCATGTTTTGAATTCTGGTCAGTGGAGGATTTTGGACTTTTAATTTGTCATTCCATTTCGTCTCATTTCATACCATTAGGGGCCGATGACCTAGATATTAGGACCCTTTAAACAACAAGCATCATCATCTGATAAATAATTTGAAAACGATAATTCAAGCTATCGCACTGTTCTAAGTTTGTTAAAAATTAAATAACTGGAAAGGAGGTTCAACCTATTCAATACTCAAAAGAAAGAAACGTAGCAATCACATTTCTATTTAAATGGGACCGGTTTCGACCTTAGTCTAGGTCATCATCAGCCATAAAAAACATGTAAAATGTTTATGAATGTTGGATGTCAGTTTCACACTCTGTTAGGCACAAAGACACGACACCACATTCTGTCCTGCACAAAGTCACAACACTAACAATCAACATGCGAAGATCAAAAAGGCTTGAATTCGCAGACGAACAGATCTGTAGTAGAAAGCCGCCAGCTCCCGGTGACCAGCGCGGCACACTCAAGGTCACGCGCTGCGGCCAAACACCAAAGTAAAGTGGAGAACGTTTCGAAGGTCCAGAACCTGTCACGGCTGCGGGAAGCCAAGTACGTATATAAAAATATACGACGCCAATTAGTACAACCGAATGAGCACCCGTACTCCAGTTAAGTTCTTGGTAAACAGTTGACTTGAAAAAACAAGTCAACTGTAAAAAACAAGTCAACTGTTTACCAAGAACTTAACTGGAGTACGGGTGCTCATTCGGTTGTACTAATTGGCGTCGTATATTTTTATATACGTACTTGGCTTCCCGCAGCCGTGACAGGTTCTGGACCTTCGAAACGTTCTCCACTTTACTTTGGTGTTTGGCCGCAGCGCGTGACCTTGAGTGTGCCGCGCTGGTCACCGGGAGCTGGCGGCTTTCTACTACAGATCTGTTCGTCTGCGAATTCAAGCCTTTTTGATCTTCGCATGTTGATTGTTAGTGTTGTGACTTTGTGCAGGACAGAATGTGGTGTCGTGTCTTTGTGCCTAACAGAGTGTGAAACTGACATCCAACATTCATAAACATTTTACATGTTTTTTATGGCTGATGATGACCTAGACTAAGGTCGAAACCGGTCCCATTTAAATAGAAATGTGATTGCTACGTTTCTTTCTTTTGAGTATTGAATAGGTTGAACCTCCTTTCCAGTTATTTAATTTTTAACATCAATAATTTCAATACGGAACAATGAAATTTTTATCTTTAACTGTTCTAAGTTTATCAGCTACTGAAGTTAGTCAGTCAGATTGTTTTGCATGCAAATTCAGATTGGCTTTGCGAGGGGGTGTTGCTAAATCTGCACGTGGGTTAAGACCGGCTTGAAAGCCTTTGCAAATAATCAGCATTAAACACAAATACACTGTGGGTTTCATCTGGTGTCACTGTAGCGTACTTGCTTTGGCGAGATCCTGTTAACTCAGAGGCTGAATCTCTGCCCTGAAAAAGTTGGTTTTCTTGAATTGGTGCTCTCAAGCCAGCCTTAAGCCATGTGCAGATTTTGCAACACCACCTCGCAAAGCCCATTTGAATTTGCCCACAAACCAGTCTGATTGGCTAACTTCAGGAGCTGATAAAATGACAAAAGCATGGGATAACTGATTATCTTGTCTTAAACAATTATTGTCAATGGGTGCAATCCAGTTATTACTGATCTTCCCATTTTTCCAAATAAGCTCATTAATCAGGATGTCCAGTTTATCCAGATCAAAAATTATAAAAATTTATTTTTACTTGAACAGTATTTCTTTTACGGCGTTGACTCTACTTGAATGTCCTTTCCGCCAAGGATAGTTAAGGACAGGAATTGGAAGTAATTCAGCCATGGTCTATCAAAGGTACCGCCCTGGCTTTCCCCTGGAATTGGGAATGGGAAACTGTGGAAAACCATTCTCAGGATGGCCAAGGTGAGATTCGAACCCACGCTCATCTGAATGCAGTGCACTATTAATTCACTGATGGTGAATTCAAAAATGAAACCAGCGTTCCATCAGAAGAAACAATGACTCATGGAGAGGCAACAATGCGGCTGGACAAACTGATGGCCTATTTAGAATCCTTGACTGAAACCACACTGGCAGAACTGTTGTTAGTAAAACGTCTTCGTGATTGTGCTGCACGCAAATGCTATACAAATGTAAAACAGAAAAAACTCACATATTATTTTTGCGCATAAAACAGAGTCGTAAATGTACGAAAAGTGCTCTTAAATTATTTGTACAATTGAACAAAGGTATTACTGTACAACTTATGTTAATAGATTATATAACATGTACTGTATTTTTTTTTTGTTTTTTTCAGATTATCCAGATTTTTGATAATCCAGATCAGTTCCGGTCTCACTTAATCTGCTTAAATGAGGTTCTCGTGTAAATGAAAAATCTTTTCTTCTTTGGGGAATCACATGTTATAACAACACTAGTTTGAACTCTCTTACTCTCACCCCACCACAGCACAACACAGACTGCCAGCTTTCACAGTTTCTCCTGAAAAGCGTTTAAAAATGAAAGAATGAAGGGTTTTGGAAATTGTTGCAATGACATTAACCAGATGCCTCTGTGGCTCACTCCCGCGAGTCCCGCGCTAACACTTGGAGCTGACATTTCGCTCACTCACCTACTACACATTTCTATCATAGTGCAGAATCGCTAGATGAAGAGAAATGAATTGAAATGCAGGATCAGTAAATGTTACTGTAAATAGATCATTTTAATCATGGTAGAAGCAAGTTGTTTAAATACGGGCATCCCATTTGCTGTTAAAATGCCACAGTACTTCAGACCTTTAATCGTGGGAAATCCTGTATAATATGGGTCACCTGGTAACCTTAATCAACACTCAGTGAGGGGCCATCTTGACTGATCTTCAGTGTTGACACGTGAAGTGTATAATAAGAAGAAAGCTGGATAAACACAGGAAAAGGCAAGAGACAAAAGATAAAAATAAATGCAGGTGGTGATGATGATGATGATGATGATGATAATGAGGACCGATGACCTTAATGCCTGTTGCTCACGGTAAAATTTTCTGTCAAATTTATTGTACAATAATTTAATTTTATAAAATTTCTGTTGCTCACAGTCAAATTCAAGTTTTATAAAACCTTTGATAAAACTTTTCATAAAATAAGACGAACCAATCAGCGAAGCTGATATCACTATGATTCTGGCGCTACGTCATGAGAGGATTGTGAAGCTCGATTGTAAACAAACAGTCTTTCTAAAATGGCAGGATCCGGGTGTACTAAGGAAGGTGTTAGTGTTTTACTGGAGGAATACCAGAAATTTCCTTTATTGTACAAAGTTAAAACGCCACTTCACCACAACAGAAATGCAAGAAGAGAGGCAGAAAACACAATCACCGAATTCCTATATGAATGCTGGTCTTCTAACCTCATCTAATTTTCGACCAAGGACAGCAATCCTCTACCTTCTTCTCTTCTTTTGATCCACTCCCGAGACCAGCATTTCCTGGCATTTCTTTTCTTCCTTTCTACCACTGTACAAGGTATAATTGCAGCTAAAGTGGCAAGTTTTGCTTTGTTTGTTGAAGCCATACTCTCAAACACACTGTAAGTTGAACAGCTGATTCTTGGTTTAAAAGTTTATCGATAGATGGCAGCATGTAAGTTACACATCTTAGTTCAGAAGTGAGTTCATAGATGGCCATCCTGATGCTTCCACGGATTTTATAAAATAATTTTACTGTGAGCAGCACAACTTGATTTGACCAAATTTTTATAAAATTAATTGTACAACAAATTTTACGAAAAATTTTACTGTGAGCAGTAGGCATAAATGTTAGGACCCTTTAAACAACAAGCAAGCATGATGATGATGATGATGATGATGATGATGATGATGATGATGATGATGATGATGATGATGATGATGATGATGCCTCAGCTACCATGTACAAGCATTTCAATTTGATGCCATCTGGCTGCTTGCTTATCAATTTTAACATTCCGTTTTACTCAAAGCCTACTACAGGGCAGAGTAAACTGAATCTCTCTTGTGCGTTGTGGCTGAGTTTTAATGAATTTTATCAAGTGAACACCAAATGTGTCGCCAGAGATCTTTCACATGCTGACATCGTAGGACATGGAGTGTCGAATGGACTTTTTCCACCCTTCATAAATCTGACTGCCTCTCCCGGGTTTAAACCTGCTATCTTGGGATCCGGAGACCGACGCTCTATTGTTGATCCACAGAGGGAACTAATACAGTTGATAAGAGACTAGAAACTTAAGACAAACAGAGAAGGAGTAAAGGATTCTAATGGGTCAATATCAGTAATGGAAAGGAACAGATCAAATCATATTTATGATGATAGGATCATGGAAAGGAACAAGCCAGGCTGAGTGGCTCAGACGATTGAGGCACTTACCTTCTGACCCCAACTTGGCAGGTTCGATCCTGGCTCAGTCTGGTGGTATTTGAAGGTGCTCAGATACGTCAGCCTCATGTCAGTAGATTTATTGGCATGTAAAAGAACTCCTGTGGGACTAAATTCCAGCACCTTGGCATCTCAAAAAATGTAAAAGTAGTTAGTGGGACGTAAAGCAAATAACATTATTTTAAAAAAAAGGAACATACACTAAGATAAGCACAATGATTGCCGTAGTTCTATAAGTTTTGAGAACAAGACTCTGATTTACAGTATATCACTTTTCCTCCCCTCAAAATATCTTTAGAAATAGGCTGTATAAGTAGTGATACTGATCCCAACAAACAGTGATTCTAGGACATAAATTAAGTAAATGTATATCTTTCCAGATACTGACAGTTCGCATGTTGGTGTAGCAGTCGGAGTGGTTCTGGCTCTCATAATAGTAGCTGCAATCATCGTGGGAGCCGTGTGGTTGATCCGCACCAGACGAATGCTGGGACGCAAGTCATCGGGTGGAGTTGCGTTCGAAAATCCCAGTTACTTACGTGAAGTGAACATGGATCACATACAGGTACTGTAACTCATTGAACATTGTTATACTACTCGGTCATCATGAGGTATCGTAAAACAGGGTAAAGGCAATCGCATTGGGCAAATCTGATCATTCACACCAGATTTCGTATATCAATTACTGCCACCCACAGAATAAAAACAAGAAAGGTTTATGAAGAGCAGAATATGCTCACCTAAAATAGGCTTATTTTAGCACCTCCCTTAAGTTGACTCTGAATGCACACAACTAATAATAGCGTGGCAATTTAGTCAGTGTTTTTGTACTGTCATAACAAACCACTAGTGTTTTAAAAGTTGATTCAAAATTGAGTATCTATTAATCTAGGTGAGTACAGTATAGTATGCAGATAATTATTTGTTATTATAGGAGTGATATGACATAAAAGTGATGTCAAAACAGCAACTTTGTTAGATCGACTGGGATTTATAAGAATTCACAAATTTGACCATTTTTGGCCTTGTATTGGTCCATATTGAATCAGCTCATGGAAATGAATACACCGGGTGGTTTATGGGTCTGCCTTGTCAATGTTTATTATAACTTCATTAAATTAATCGATTATCGATCGTTACATGTTTCATGAATTGGCCATTCTCTTCATTGGCCGTAATAACATCATGAGCAAAAACTCCTTATTACCTAAGACCCCTTTATCATTAAATTAGAATTAATATATAAATTACTATAAATCTTAATCTTAACACTCAAAGTTTTCCGATGTTCACTAAGAGTTGCTGTGTCTGTTCTTGCCGAAAACTCACTTTAAAAGTTTTTATAAAATGACACCATTAATTATAAGAATGAAGTCAAATGTTGAAAATTTATTAAAAACTATGGTCTTGATTGCTTGAAGTTATTAAAAATCTTGTAGTCTATCTTCTCCTTCAAATTTTTGGCTATCTACATCATAAATTAAAAATGTACTGTCCCTTCTTTTATGCTTCAGTAGAGCAACCTCATTCCATGATAGATTCTGGCCCAATTTAAAACAGAACTGATCCACCAATCCCGCTGTATCTTTAAAATGTGATGAGTGTGCCAGGTAGATGTTCTTCTTATTTCTAAAATAAGAAAATCTTTGTTAAAAATATCATAATCAAAACCTGATTCTAATATTTTGTAGTGTTGCACTGATAGAAAAATTTTACATAATGTAACTTTATTTTAAAATTTGCTTTACATCGCACCAAAACAAATAGGTTTTATGGCAATGATAGGAAAGGGCTAGATGTGGGAAAGAAGCAGCCATGGCCTTAATTAAGGTACAACCCTAGCATTTGACTGTTGTGAAAATGGGAAATCACGGTAAACCATCTTCAGGGCTGCCGACAGTGGGGTTCGAACTCATTATCTCCCAGGTGCAAGCTCACAGCTGCGCGCCCCTAACTACACGGCCAACTCGCCCAGTACATAATGTAGCAAGGCAGCATGTGTCATTTCACTCTCCGGCCAGAAGAGACGCAGCAACTTTTAGTGAACATCGGAAAAAGTTTAAGTGTTAGGATTAAAATTTGTAGTAATTAATGTTTTAATTGTAATTTTTGATAAAAGGGTCTTAGATAATAAAAAGATTTTGCTTGTGATGTTATCATCACTGATGAAGAGAATGGCTATTTCTCTAAACATGTACGATCAATCATGGATTAAATTCTGCGGAACTATCGACGACCTTCTGACAGCTCCAACAATAGCTATTCAGTGGCTGCAACAACAGGACGTTCTAGTTTAGTTCACATTTTTCATTTGTTAATTTAGTATTTACTTATATTTTGCATCATTTCCGTGTTTTTGTATTTTTGTATTTTTTCTTTCTATTTTTCTGTATTGCATATATCTCTCTCAATTTCTACTTTGTGTTTTATCTTGACTTTTTATATTTATTCTGCTTTTTAAATTATTTGTTTTTCTTATAATGTTATTCTTACTCAATTTGTGTGTGGTTTAACTTATACCATAAGCTAAATAAATGGTAGTGTATCAGCCTCTGGATCTCAAGATTGCAGATTCAGACATGGTAGAGCCAGTAAAATATTTTAAGGGAAGAAGAGAAGAAACATCTAGCACTCCATACCATACGATCTCTAGTGACACATTCGGTGTTTACCTACCAAAATGAATTAATACCAAAAGAGATCCATTTTACTCCCATCTGGTAATGTAAAATAGAATGTCGAAATGATATACAGGGTCTCTCTTATAAAGCCAGACCGAGTGCACAGTGTTTGTACTCTGCGCTACAGCAGCTGCCTCAGCCCAACTTACGTTGCGTGAGCCACCCTGCTTTAAGTGTTTATACAGTCTTATATGAAATCTTACCTTATAAAAGATCAATCAGTCAATACTGATCTGCATTTAGGGCAGTCGCCCAGGTGGCAGATTCCCTATCTGTTGCTTTCCTAGCCTTTTCCGAAATGATTTCAAAGAAATTGGAAATTTATTGAACATCTCCCTTGGTAAGTTATTCCAATCCCTAACTCCCCTTCCTATAAATGAATATTTGCCCCAGTTTGTCCTCTTGAATTCCAACTTTATCTTCATATTGTGATCTTTCCTACTTTTATAGACGCCATTCAAACTTATTCGTCTACTAATGTCATTCCACGCCATCTCTCCGCTGACAGCTCGGAACATACCACTTAGTCGAGCAGCTCTTCTTCTTTCTCTCAATTCTTCCCAACCCAAACATTGCAACATTTTTGTAACGCTACTCTTTTGTCGGAAATCACCCAGAACAAATCGAGCTGCTTTTCTTTGGATTTTTTCCAGTTCTTGAAATAGGTAATCCTGGTGAGGGTCCCATACACTGGAACCATACTCTAGTTGGGGTCTTACCAGAGACTTATATGCACTCTCCTTTACATCCTTACTACAACCCCTAAACACCCTCATAACCATGTGCAGAGATCGGTACCCTTTATTTACAATCCCATTTATGTGATTACCCCAGTGAAGATCTTTCCTTATATTAACACCTAGATACTTACAATGATCCCCAAAAGGAACTTTCACCCCATCAACACAGTAATTAAAACTGAGAGGACTTTTCCTATTTGTGAAACTCACAACCTGACTTTTAGCCCCGTTTATCAACATAATGCTGGAAGTGTCATCCTTCATAATGAGGGACTTCATAAACACCGTTAGGATTTTCTGCACACCAGTAATGAGAGTTATAACTGTTCATTAAGATGAAACCAGTCCTCATTCGGAAAGAACACAAGCTGTGGGTCAAATAAACAATCATTGAATGATGCAAGATACCACCCACAATACCTCATTCTTAGCTGCCGCTGTGGATCCGTGGTAGAGTGTCGGCCTCCGGATCCCAAGATAGCGGGTTCAAACCCGGCAGAGGTAGTCGGATTTTTGAAGGGCAGAAAAAAAGTCCATTCGACACTCCATGTCGTACGATGTCGGCATGTAAAAGATCTCTGGTGATACATTTGGTATTTACCCGACAAAATTAATTAAATCTCAGCCATAGACGCCCAAGAGAGATCCGGTTTACTCTGTCTGCCATCTTACGGACCTAGAGTAAAATGGAACATCAAAATTGACGAGCAGACAGCCAGATGGCGTCAAATCGAAATATCTGCACACGGTAGCTGAGGCCATACGATTATTATTTTTACCTCATTCTTGTGGCTGGATAAGCAGGTTTTAAACAATGGGCCCATGCAAACCTGTATGGTTTGATATGTAACAGCTTTGCAAATCTGTGTGCAGAAGAAACCTATTGTGCTAATTTTATGAGTGATTTATTCGGTAACCATTCAAAATTCGCACCATTGTCACCTAGCTTTTGCTCTATTAAAACTGTTCATGTGCACGCATGTTTTTATTGGGCACTGAGACTGTAGTTTCAAATTTATTTAAAGTTACGTGAATCTGTGCTCATGAAGGTGGCACTTCACCAAGAAATTGCTGAACAAATGCATCACGTACTCATCGAGCCGACTCGTATTTAAAATAACTTTTACATATGAAAATACGGTGTTGCAATGATAACTCACTATGTTAACAGCTGAGATTCAGACTGTCTATTGGTGCTAGGTCAAATGCGTACATGCTCCTTGCAAGGTCAAGAACTAATAATAATGTTATTTGCTTTACGTCCCACTAACTACTCTTTTTATGGTTTTCGGAGATGCTGAGGTGCCGGAATTTAGTCCCGCAGGAGTTCTTTTACGTGCCAGTAAATCTACCGACACGAGGCTGACGTATTTGAGCACCTTCAAATACCACCAGACTGAGCCTGGGTCGAACCTGCCAAGTTGGGGTAGAAAGCCAGCGCCTCAACCGTCTGAGCCACTCAGCCCGGCAGGTCAAGAACTATGCACGCACTTCCTGTATAGCTGCTTAGGTCTCGGGAGAGTAGAAATGCCACTCGATGGTCTGGGTTTGTAAGATAGACACTGTACAGGTAGCCTAAAATGCCTGAACTTGGTACCTGAGGCTATATGATTGTTGCTGTTTTTATTGTTGCTCATTTGGCCCTCGAAGGAACAGACTTCTCTGAGATCCTTTCCGACATCTACAAGCCAGCATACTTTGGTTTGTCAGGTTCTGTTGATGATGAGAAAGATTTTCTTGGTCAGTCACGAATTGTCCATTCGTGCTGTATGTCCATAGTACTTCATCTGTCTTTTCCATGTGACTGAAGTGAATTATTTGGTTAGTGAGTGAAATTCTTCAGACCTATTGCACATCTTGGAGCTTTGGTCTGTAGGTGTGTTTCCTCATACAAAATTTGTTTACAAACATGAACTTATTTTTAATTGATTCATCAGTTTACTTTAAATTACACTGAAACTAAAGGTTGTTCTTGCTGGTGACCATGAAAATTAACTATATGCATTATTTACAAAATGATGCTTATTAGTGGGAATGACTGTTGTCAGTTCCTGAGTGTGCTTTGAGTCACAATAATATTCTCGTTGCCAGAACACAAATATTAGGGGAAACCCTATCTTAAAGCACATGAAATCAGGAGTAAGAAATTAAGTCCTTCTGTACAATGTATAATGAGATACAGAGTATGTCATGCGTATGCTGAGATAAAACTACAGTGAGAGGAAGAAAGGGAATGACTCCTTCCAAGGTTATGCTTGCGCATGCAGAGGTGAAACCTCACGACCTGTGTCAGTCCGCCTGTCCAGACCACATTCTCAAACAGGGGATATCCTACGTGGCTGGAGTATGGTGTAGACAGGTCGGCGTATGGCAAATGTGTCACAGTTCATCCTGCATGCCAATTTATACTGAAATTTGGCATGACACCATTATCCAGCACTGCACTCTGCTGTGTTGACTGTAGATGTAGGCGCGTGGCACGCAGTTCGATAAGGGCACCACAACAAATTTGGTTTTGATGAAGATCTCGTGAACCTTTTTAATGGCGTGTCTGGCTTCAGGAGTCCAGGTAACTATCGCTAGATCATTAACGTCGATCGGTCGGTCGGTTGGTCGGTCGGTTTATCTCATAGGCCAACTATGGCCCACTAATTGTGCATCCTCTGGCTGTGTTGTTTCTTTCTCTCCTTTGTCCAGATGGTACCTGTCTTCCTTGGCGGTTTATCCAGGAATATCACTTGTTTCAGCATCCTACTGAGAGATGTCCAGTCATGTAAGTCTCTTTCTGTTCCCCTCAGTTCCTGCAGATCTTTGTTTACTTCCATTAACCATGGCGACTTGGTCTTCCTCTTTTGCCAGTAAACGAGAAGCTGGTTGGTCAACCTGGCAGAATGCATCCTTGTAGTCATGTCCATAAAATGCTAGGCATCTCTTCCTGGCCACGTCCAAGATTTTTTCACAGTATTAGTAGAGTTCTTGGTTGGGTTGACTTTTGTATTCGTTACCTTCCTTGACTGATCCTAATATCGTACTCAATATTTTTCTCTCCTAGTTGTTCATGAGTCCCTTCCTGTTGAATATTAAGCAATCTGAGTCAAGGCTTCAGGGTGGATGACTACCTGGTAATGCTTCACTTTAGTGTTTCGGGAGAGACACTTTTTATTGTAGGTGTTCTTGGTCAGTTGGTATGCCAGTTCTAGCTTATTAACTTGAGTTGATAATGCTACTCCTTTGGAGAGATTGGGTTCCAGCCATTCTCCAAGGTACTGAAACCTATTGGTTTTCTTGATTGTTCCTTGCTTCAGATACAATGTACAAGGAGATTCACTGATGATCATGATGTAATGTGTTTTCTCAAGTGAAATGTATCATCTCTTTCCAATATATATGTTTGAATAAAACCTTCTATGATTACATCAGGAACATGTTAGTGAACCTATCCATGCCTGGGCAGAGATCCAGAGGTAAAAGGAGAATAATAAAAACTTAGTTTTCCACCTATTCAATACTTAACAAACAATGCAAAATTAGGATCTCATCCTTATTTTATTGCCTAATTATTAACACATAGTACATATTTCGTTCATTTTCTGAACATCTTCAGCCATAATGGCTTTTAAAAGGTTGATCGGTAACATATTGGTCTAGAATTTTAATAAGGTTTCTTAAAGATTGTTATTAGGCCTAATAAGTTTGTTAATGACAAATCATATATATAAATTCTAGACCAATGTTACCAATCAACCTTGTAAAGACATTATGGCTGAAGATATTCAGAAAATGAACGAAACATGTACTATATGTTAATAATTAGGCAATAAAATAAGGATGAGATCCTAATTTTGCATTGCTTGTTAAGTATTGAATAGGTGGAAAATTAAGTTTTTATTATTCTTCTTTTAATAGATTTTTAATACGGAAAAATGAGGATAGTCTCTTGCAACGATCCAGAGGTTGACATAAAATGGATGATGTAGCCGCCACGGCCATGCGGCTGACATCATCAACAGTGCAAAGTGGTGAAAGATGACCCCCACCACCATGTAGAATAAAAGCTAGAAAGAGAGAGAGAGTATTATGCTCATACATTCAAAGTTTATTTTAACTATTGATTAATATCATTTATGTATGTACATTAAATAAATCTGTGCTGAATGTTTCTAGATTCCTGCTGGTCAGGCAGATCTCACGGTGCCAAATGGCAATGGACTTGCTAATGGAGTGAATCCTGCAAGTGCCCAAGTACAGCCACAGCAAGGATGGAAGCAGGAGACTCTGCACGTTCCAGTTCAAGCTACCGAAGTGGCACCTTCCTTGTACGAGGAACTCAAGTTGGGGCAGGATGGGGCTGGGTTCAAACGGCTGAAATAGTATCAGCAGTTACGGTACGAATCGAGATTTTAGAGTTCGTTTGATGAACTAGAGCTTCTTCATAAGCGTACCATGATCAGAGAGTCCATTCTAATACTATGATAACAAAATAAAGACACTTGAAAGATATTTTGAAGATGTACAGTGCTTTACTTTCATTGCAAGAAGGACAAAACTTGCTTTTAAATGGATGTTCTGGAAGTGCAGTGGTAATCACAATTTTTCTCAGTCACAAGTGCACCACATAAAACTGAAGGCAAGGGTTGCGAGGTGCTTCGAGGAAGGATTATGTGGCATGTTTCACACTTATCAAGCAAGAGTTCTAGTTATAGTTTGTTACTGACACTGTGCTTGAATACATGAAATTTCTCAATTAATGTGACACATATTACAAACATCAACATTCCAAAATAGTCTGAAAATGTGTACTTACTGAAAACAGAGTGCCACGTTTCCTCAGGAGAGGGATGTAACCTGATGTGGCAGTCGTCTTGAACGATAAAAAAAATAGGAATTGCAGTCAGGAATGAAAGAACGTTACGGGATCAAGAGTTGAATCTGAAGTTTCCTTGTCATCCTGGAAATCTGTATGATATTGTTAAGTTCTGAGACAGGACATGTTGTAATTTGGTTTACTCTACTGAAACTGTAAGATTAGTAGCTTCTGGAAATGAATGTTTAGCATATGTGATGAAACCCAGAAAACCATATCACATCTCACTTGGAAAATATTGTCAGGACAGTGGTAAATTCAAAACAGGTCAAAAGATTATTTCTGCCCTTTAGTTAAAATAGAGCCTATTAAACACCTTACATCAAATTGAAATCAAGAGATATACTTCTCCAGATTCTTTTCTTCCCTTGAACACTGATTGCCACTTTCCAGGAATGACTAAAAATGTATGTTACAGCTAGAGTGGTAAACTTATGTTATTGTATGTTCAGAATTGATTTCCCTTATTGAAGTAACAATAAACAGAGAAATTATTTTGGAGACATATGGCTTGGTTTGCTGGAGCACATCACATAATGCTTTCTGTTGTATTAATACAGCTGGAAAACTAAATTCAATAGGAGTTGAAACATTACAGAAAAGGTGAGCATCATGCAGGGGACAGACATAGTAGACAAAGTTCGATAATATTTTATACAAAGTGATTAATGCTTTTATTTTTATGTTAGTGAGTTGAAAAAAAAATTCTCATGTTAATTCCTGGTACATGGCTACATGACCACTTTCATTCTCATGTTAATATTTTCTGCATGAAACCCAACAGCCACACTAACATTCTTTCAGGAACATTGAAGAATGAACTGAAATGGCAAAAGCAGATCATGTTAATAATAAGCAATCACTTATTTGAACAAACAAATGTATCGCCATGTTTCTTTTTAAACATTAAACAACAGATTTTTCAGTCTTCATTCAATATTTTAAAAAAATAGCTGGAAATGAGAGCAGACTCTAAAATCCAAAATCTAAAATCTAAATTCGTAGTGAAATTTTTCCTTTGGACTTCACCTTCATTAACTTCGTCTTCAAATTCTTACAACATGAATGGTTAGCAATAATATTGTTGCTACCTGTTACTATGTATATATGTGAAGTGCAAAGTCTCTATCGAGCCAATTCTTAAAACATTACTCAGCCTGTCAATCTCAATGAAACTAATAATTTCTGAGACAAAATTGGTGATTTCTTCAATTAATATTCTTTCTTAAAGGTTGGCTGGATTCTTTCCAGAAGCAAAAAGCAAATATAGAATTAGGTAGATCTGTGATTAAAATGGGTTCATAGGAACTGGATATATGTCCAACCCTTGTCCCATTACTGTACAGCGTCAGTATGAAGTGAGATGTAAATTGGTATTGCATAATGTTTACTAAAATTTATAAGAATATTAGTTCAGTTATGTGAATTGATTGTAAATGTCTGCAGTGAGAAATTACATCTTAACAACAGTATAAACATACAGTTTTACAGTTAACAATGTGTTAAAAACCTGTGATTCTGATGACAATTAATGAAATGGGAAGGAAATAAAAATCTCACTCGTAGATTTTTAAATTCCTATCATGGAGATTTTGTTCAGTACAACATAATGGATTCTACGATATATGCAGGGAAAATTACTAATGACCTATGAAATTAATTTTATAGCCTGATTTCCAATGTAATGTTTGTATCTTAATCTGGTGTTCTGTCAGAAAATAATAAGAGAATTGTAGCATGGAGTATAATTTATCAAAAAGAAAGGATAGAAATAGAGATTGTGGCATACATGTGCATCTTGTGTTTCTACCTCAATGTGGAAATGTGTTCTTTAAATAGAAGTATCAAGAAACTGGTATTAATAACTAAAGACTAATTTCTTGATTATTTGACTCTGCACGATCACGTACATTTTCATATTCAAAATATCAGTTGATCTGAAATGATGCCACCATACCTGGCAAACTTCAATTTGAAGCCATCCATGTTACAAATCTGTTAAAAAAGTCTCTTCAAGCACCTGATTAACCTGATGACCAGGTAATTAAACAGATGGTAGTTGAAATTGTTTTTTAAATGTATCATGTATTATATAATTTCATTGTCCATTCCCTGCATTTTGTCCATTATTCCAGTGGCGGCTGGTATGCGTACCTAAAATATGGAAGAGTAAGCATCTAAAAGAACATTGTGTACCTTGTATGTACCTTGGAACATGTGTAAATATTGATGGAATCTCTTTTACATGTGAGAACTACTAATATGCCAATTCGAAATCACTTTAAAAATACTTTCAAGTACCAAAATGCTTTACGCTTAAATAACTTGGAACTGAAACCACAATGGATGCCACCAGACAAACTGTGCTGCCCAGAGTGGCAAAGTAATGAACTCAACTCAACTGATCCAAAGAATGTTTACTAAGATCAAAGATAATGCAACTGTTCTATGGTACAACACTCTCCCCTCATGTTCCAAAAATAAAAATAATTGTTTCAACTCTCACAGAACATAAAGTGTTAACCTTGTAGATGCTCTTTATTTCAAGTTTAGATAATAATCAAAGGAGATATCATTCACTCACAATACACTTATCAAAAATAAAACCGCTGATTACAGAAATACTTTACTCATAGGCAAAATACCTTCCTTCAATTTTAAATGTATTTATTGATCAAATATATTTTAATTTTAACTTGATGCCATCTGGATGCTTGCTTGTCAATTTGGACATTCCATTTTACTCTAGGTCTACTAGATGGAAGAGTAAACCAAATCTCTCTTTGGCATCTATGGCTGAGTTTTAATTAATTTTGTTGGCTAAACACCAAATATGTCACCAGAGGCTTGTAACATAGCCTACCTCATCAAAATAATTGTAGTTCAAAGGCCTTGAAACAATTTGGAAAACCAATATTCTTAATTTATTTGTATTCTTAGTGATATTTTTATCAATGCAGTTACTTCACCAACATAATTTTTTTTCCAATTGCAATACTGAAAACTGTAGAGTTTCAGTTTTCTTAATTTAGCAACCTTACAAAGGAAGCTAAGTAAATAATTTTCACTAATAATAATAATAATAATAATAATAATAATAATAATAGAATTGCCTCAGCCACCATGTGCAAGCATTTTAATTTGATTCCATCCGGCTGCTTGCTTTTCAGTTTTGACGTTCCATTTTACCTTACTAGATGGGAGAGTAAATCAAATCTCTTTTTGGCGTCTATAGCTGAGTTTTAATGAATTTTGTTGTGTAAACACCAGATATGTCACCAGAGAGACACCAAATATGTCACCAGAGATCTTTTACATGCCAACATCGTACAACATGGAATGTTGAATGGACATTTTCTGCCCTTTATAAATGCAACTACCTCTGCCGGGTTTGAACCCGCTATCTTGGGAGCCGGAGACCGACACTGTACCACTGATCTGCAGAGGGAGGTATAACTTCACAGGTGACACAAGGAGGCATGTGCACCAACTCTCCCTTAATGACAACGACCATCCGTCCACACACCTTGCTCACCCTCATCCTCGTGCCATTCACACGAGCTATTACAATGAATCTAGGAGCATTGAGTGAAGTCAAGCTTGGAGAAACCTTTATTTCCAATCTAAGTAGCAAAGTGCTGTGTGAGCATGTGCTCCAGTGCAATACCTACCAGCCGCTACTGTATTCTTCATGCCTGTATGATTTTCCTCTATTTTTGTTTCAATTAACATAAGATGTTAGTGTGTTGCTCTTTTGTGTTCCCAACATCTTTAAAGGGGTGTACCAGTGGTGTAAGTAATGGATAGCAATCTTACATTTGCACCCAAAAACCTTTAAAATAAGTAAAAAAACAATATTGTATCATCTGTAATAGAAGTTACTTCTTCACTTTCACATGAATAAACCAAGTGTTACAACATTGTGAATTTGAAGGCTGTGGACCAGATATTTTACAGGTTTCAGATTCTAGTACAAGAATAGTGATACTGAATACATCTAGATAGCTTATTTTCTATGAAAGTTAACTTATATAAAGCAGAACTATACAAAAAGTTATGTAAATGGCTTAATATCCTCTGTAACACATCACTTCTGTACATAGGCCTACCACCATGTTTGTTCTTTCCGCATTAGTCGATATACGTATTCAATGTGGTTTAACACAGAACAGAAAAACAATGTCAGCATTATTGTCCCGAATAGTATTAAATGTTAGTCCTATAGTGGTTTCCCTCATGTAAACCCATGTGTTATTTTAAATTCCTCAAAATTAAAGTCCTTTTTTTTTCTTTTTTTTCCCTTTTATAACATAAGTCCTGAAATGTAATATACTAATGATTGAGAGGTAGTTGAAATCACTTGGAATGACTGCAGAGTGGTCTAAAATAAAGTGAGCAAAAAACAAGGCTTGTCCTTTTGGAGTTCACTTTGTGTTTGATGTCAGGAGAAAGGAGGTAGTCTAAAGTGGCCACATTCATACATTTCATGCAACCAAAGAAAAATGAATGAAAGAGGGCATCTTATGCTCTCTTACCTCAACCAAAATAACTCAGATGCTTTGACATAAGAATACATTTTGTAATGAAATACAGGCTACAGATTTACCTTACATGTTTTAATAACAAGCAGTAGACAGTTTCATAGTGTTGCAGTAGAAAACACCTTCCCGTTAAGAGCAGCTATTTCTTATTCCATTGCTAGTGGAGTAAGTTGGTAACAGTGATGTGTTGGCAGTACAAAGAAAGTCCTGAAGTTTCAATGTAATATTTTCATTGTGTTCAGTGGGCAGTTATTGAGTACAGGATGTTCATCCCATTAGGACATTAAAAGGAAAACAAGTTACCGGTATCAAAATTCAAATACCAGAAACTATGAATTCTGTGATGATATATCAGTTGTATTATGTCTGTGAGTAGATGAGATGAATCTGGTGATTAATTTTCAATACCGGTACTGTTAATGTTCATGGAGCTCAGTCCCATGACTCTCGGAAAGGTTTTGTACAAGTCTGGAGTGCTTACATTTCATCTTCCAGTATCACGTGATCTTCGGTGCCAAGTGTTTTCTTCACCTTTTCCCAGTTATTTCTGGGATCGCTGGAGCTACTCAGTCTCATACTGGTTTTGGCTGGGGGTTTAAGCCTAGATGCCCTTCCTGTCACCATGTGATTTTTGAGATGAAAATCTCAACACAGGATTGACTGGGATTTGAACCTCAGCCTTCCAGGTGGGAAGCCACTCAGCTAATTGCACACCCCCTCCCCCCTGCTATTTATACGAAATGCATTATGATAATGTTTTACAGCAGCTATAATATAAATTATTTTTCAAATATAACATGATTTTTAAATATTGAAATTTGCATTAGAGTTAAAGTAGGAATGGAAATATCTCATGGCCAAGGATGTATTTATATGGGGGGCTCCGGGGGTCCAGAATCCCTCTGAAATTTCCTCAAGGTTTTGGAAATTTAATGTAAACCTATTTGCAAATACGTTACATTGCAAGCTGAAGTCACTAGCTGAACAACATCCACTAGAATTGATGACTGTAGAATCAATATTATATATAACTTGCACAACCTATACCAAACTTTCAATTTCTTCAGCAACTTGGAAATTATTATGAACCTCAGTTAGCTATCTACAGTCAGCTAGACAGCAGTTGGACAGTGTACCTTTTCGTTTCTTATTCAGATGGTTATATGAAAATATGAAACAGTATTAATAGATTAACAAATAGTCGTATTTAAATCCTTTACTGCAATAATAATAATAATAATAATAATAATAATAATAATAATAATAATAATAATAATAATAATAATAATAATAATAATAATAATAATAATAATTTGATAGTGTGCATTCAATAGAAATTTGTATATCCTATTATATCTCAGTAAATGTTTATAGCACTACTAGTACTTTAAAGATAAATATTCAGAATTTTCAATATATTAATTAATTAATTAATTAATATTAATTAATATATTAATTCTCCTCCTCCTGAGATATATTTTTAAGCACGTTTCTGCTCATGGCTCATCAATTGAAATAACCAGAGGATGGCAGCACTGTTTCCACAGGTGTCATTATGCCATCTTCAAACATTTTGAGCATACGCCTTATAGTTTGTTATTTTGTACATTTTATTTCAAATACTGTATTTATGTTCCGTAAATAACTGGATGTTTGTCAAGTATTATTTAAAATTGAAGTTCTTTTTCATGTAGTGCTCATCAGCTGAGCAATTTGAAAATCAGTTCTAGTGAAAGCTTCATTTTAATATTTTAATGATTTCTGTTGATGGAAGGGTTGTGTCCCTTAAAATATCATATTTTCTGGACTGCCTGATGGAGATATTTCAAATGACTTACAAACTAACTGAGATCATATACTCTTTTGTAACCTTCAGTTTGCAGTGAAGTACCCTCTTCCTTTCTTGAGTGAGTTTAAGACTAATATACACAGGGAAAGTGTAGAGGAGTCGAGTTCTCAAAGCCTCTGAACTTGAAACCAGTATTTGTGATTACACAAGGAAAGCACATGCAGAAAGTTTTGTAATATTCCATTATTTTTTTAAACAAAACCTGGGCATCAACTTACTATTAAATTGGTAGTGAATATAGAGTGATAGGCACAAGTCTAAAGTTAAAATGCTTGTAGTAGTAATCCAAGTCTGTCTACAAGTGCTGCTCCAAAAGGAATAAAAAGGTATCAAAAGAAAGTTAAGAAAAAGAAAAACTAGGGTTACAAAATGGATTTGTAGGGGAGACATGTGTGGGCATTGAACACACTATTGAAAGATTGGCTGCAGAGTATACTCTTTCCTATAGGCCTAGGAAACGATAGTTAAATAGTTCTTCGCAGTAAAGGGTTTTCGAAATGTTTGAGTTCTTGTGCCCAATTTCAGTGTCTACATCTATGAAGTCTTGGTCTTTCTGTCTGAAGACAACTTCCCACTGTGCCATAAATTTCAAAAATGTAATATTTCGTGTTAATTTCTAAGAATTTAATAATGTTCCTGGAATTCCACATGCTCATTTTTAAAAAGGTTATGCCTAAAATTGCAAATGCAAATCCACAGCCTGTTTCCAGTCATTCAACCAGATCAGAAATGGAATGAATGAAGCCCCCACCTAGCAGCAAGGATAAGAATTGTGCCGGCTGCTGAAACCTGTCGCACTCCTCTGGGGCAATGTTTAATAAATGACAAATGAAATGATATTGGAGAGTGTTGCTGTAATGAATTATGACAGGGAAAACCGGAGTACCCGGAGAAAAACTTGTTCCACCTCTGCTTTGTCCAGCACAAATCTCACATGAAGTGGCCAGGATTTGAACCACGGAACCCAGCAGTGAGAGGCCAGCGTGCTGCCTCCTGAGCCATGGAGGCTCTATGCCTAAAATTATTATATTAAATTATTTAGAAAGAGGAGACTTCTTCTTCACAGGCTTGTTAAACACTAATTTTATTTCTATTTTAACTTAAACTTATATAGGTATTATATTATTAATAATACTATTTAAAAAAATTAAAATTGTAATAAATTATTTGCCTCCAGACTGAAACTCGGAACCAGATGTGATGGTATACAATTTGTAACCACTAGAACTCAGAAGAGATGTGTCATGTTTCTATCATCTAATTCTGATTTGTTCAGATGTCCTCTTGCCAACTCATCACTGTTCTTGAATGTTCAAGGCCTGAATGTGTGTCCAGTTAGACATATCGTTTCCATGCAGGATGTGTGCCTTTCAGAATAATATATAATGAATCTTTGAAAGAAGTAATGATTGTGCCAGTTGATGTCTAACAATATTCCCAGATAACATTGAATCCTATTGTAAAGCCCATGGTATCACTTAATAAATCCATGTAAGACATAGGATTTTCAGAGAAATGAAATAAGTTTGTAATGTCAAAATGTGAGTGATTTGTTGATGGGGAAGCTATCTTTTGTACAATGTAGAAGAGTAGGAGAATATGTGTAAAAAGTATTGTAAAAAATGTCAAAAGTTAATAAAAACCATAATTTTCCCATACAGAATTGTACATTGTTCCAGATTAATCCTGTGATGTGGTTGTATAGATAAAGACTACCTCTTTTGGTAAACCATTCATCTTAAACTTGTGTGTCTACTTAATGTTGTTTAACTGTGCTAATTCATCCTTTGCCTAGCTTCTGCAAATACCGAAATACTGAGCATACTGATGCATCAGGAGTACTCCTTAAAAACCTGTGTTTTAATTTACTTTAAAAATTTTAATCTTAGTCAGTAGGTAGTAGAGTACTGCAATGTATGTTTTTAACTCACTCGTATTCATTCGAAGGTCCTCGACTCAAGCAGGTTTACCCCAAGCGGAGAGCACTGGGAACTATGTTGACAAGTGAACTATGCTCGCAAGAAGGACAATCCGATGAAACAACAGGCAATCATTTGAAATTTTATTAGAAAGCGATAAAATAATGCCATAACATTTATGTTTGTCCTGATTTGTCTTTCTATTACTTATAATTTATACTCGGTGCCATCTTCGAATTACAGACACTTAATCAATGAAAATTAAATAGGTAATTTTTATCTTATAAACAACATTAAATATAATTATCATTTTAAACAATACATTTGGATAAATATATATGAATTAAAACTCAGAACAACAAAATAAAATAGAAAATTGTGTTCGTTCTGTTTATTTAATTAAATTTCTTATATGTTGTTTGCCATTACAATTGTTTCAATATGTAACTATGTACTATATTTATATTCTTGTACACTACACCAAACGTAAATTAAATTATACCTTGGGGTAAAAGTAACAGTGTTAATATAGAATAAATGCACTTTTAAAAATAATTTGACCAAACAAGTTGGCCGTGCAGTTAGGGTTGTGCAACTGTGAGCTTGTATTCAGGAGATAGTCAGTTTTAACACCACAGTCGGCAGCTCTGAAGATGTATTTCTGCAGTTTTCCATTTTCACAAAAGGCAAATGCTGGGGCTGTACCTTAATTAAGGCCACAGCCGCTTCCTTCCCACTCCTAGCCCTTTCCTCTCCCATCATCGCCGTGAGACCTATCTGTGCAGGTGATCGTTATGGTGCGGGGCAAGAGAGGTTCGCTTCCCGTCGAGAAAGTCGTGAACCCGGTCGGGACGGTGATTACTGTGCCGCTGCCATCCGACGAGGACGTAACAACCTTGCTGTCACCCGCCGGGAGCTGTCAGGGCTCTTGCACGGAAGGCATGGTCAGGTGGCCCACGGCCATCAAGACGCCTGAGGAATGGCCCACCAGAGACGTCGAAACTGAAGGAGATTCAGATTCCAATAACCTTTTGAATTTTAAAGTTGATACTGTTGGTAAAAGTGATAATGAGTGTAGTAATGAGATCAAATATTCCAGGGCAAAATCTAAAAATGGGGTGGGAGTTGAAAGTTCTGACTACTTTTTAAAGAAACAAAGAAAAATTGGGACACTTGCTTACACTAGGTAAGGGTCAAGGACCTTCAAGATATTTGATCCTATATTGGACGTGAAAGAGATGTCGTGCAAGTTCAAGCTCTATTCCAGTTAGTTGAGCTTGTCTTTGATTTCCTCTCTGATATTTTCTCTCATTTATCCTCTTGTCTGGAAAAATGGATGTCCCTAAGACAAGGCTTCTCATTGTCCATTTGGGATCAACCTAATGAACATCTACACACTTATTTCAGCAGCATTTGTTTATGTTATGCAAGATTGTTTTAGTACCGTTGGAGGTAGAATATCATCCCCATTTACCCTTCCATACTGTGTACCAGTTTTTACAAGTTCTTGGGACATCTCACAAAAGCCATCACCCAACACGACACTAAATTGACGTAAATCAGAAAAGCACATTTTTACACAGTTCTGCGTAAGCAATGTTTTACAACTTGTGTTACAGTACTCTGAGTTCTGTTGATGCGTACTTTACAGACGTGTGAACTCAATGGTAATGTTATCGAATTTACGCCCCTGTAACGCGTGACCTCAGATGTCACTGAACGGGATGGAACCAACTAGAGGGAAGAATATTCTGGACATGGTGCTAGTAAAACCAGATGAGCTCTGTAGAAAATGCATGCTCCATTCACAATGAAGAATACTGGTTACTTTTCTCATACATCTCTTTTGAAGCCTACTGGCTTCCTTAAACTGTATTCGTGACTTACAAGTTTATCATTCACCACCTCTTTAGTCTCCCCTTCCATGTTGACTAGGCAACTATCACCATGAGTGGCCTTCACTTAAACCACAGTGGTACGTATAAGTTCGGAAGTCTGTTTAGAAGGGTTAGAGGGAGGTACATGTACATTCAGGGAAATCTGGAAGTCAAGTGGCGATGACATAAAAATGTTAGTGTGAACTGTAGAAGTATTGTAAACAAAGGAAGAGAATTAAGTAGTTCAATAGATACATACTTACCAGATATTGTAATAGGAGTTGAATCATGGCTGAGAAATGATATAATAGATGCAGAAATTTGCTCACGGAACTGGAGTGTGTATCATTGGGATAGGAAAAGAATGATAGGAGGGGGAGTATTCATTCTGGTGAAAGAAGAATTTGTAAGCTACGAAAAAGTTAAAGATGACAAACATGAAATTCTAAGTGTAAATCTCATTTCTAAAGATAATAGGAAACTTGATGTCTTTGGCATGTACAGACTGGGAAAGGGTAGCGCCAAATACAGTAGAGACAATACGCGACACTCAGCGAGATATCGAGGGACAGCTATTAGAGCTCTCTCTAGTGGATTGACCTGAGAACTACTGATTCTGCCATAAGAGCATGTGTATTTGTGTGTGAAGTTTGTGGTGTATTTATGCATTTTCAGTGAGTTGACATAATTAAATAGTAGCGTGTGTCATTCCTTGATATCTCCTCTCAACATGAGGGGAAAGGTAAGTGCTCTGCTTGGCTGCAGTAACTATGAAGTAGAGAAGAATGCACGGTCTTTCTTCTGTTTCCCTCGTGACAAGAAAATGTAAGTAATATTGTGTTTGCATATATATTCTTCCAGTGACAAAGAGATTTTTATAGTACCGGTACTTCATAATCTTCTGACCTGCTCGACCCATGTTTTAACTGGCTTAAAATATAATATGCATATTTTATTCTATAGTGCAGCAGTTACCCTTCAATACCAATGTGTTGTTGTAGGTGTGGTCTGTGGGTTTGATTTAATTCAGGAAAATACATATGCATATGAGTGTGGCTGGTTGTGTCCCAAGTTACCCCAATTGGAATGCCGTAATGCATTGTCAAGCACTGAAGAAAATATGGGTGATTTCAGAAATGTACATACTTTGTTGAAACAATATGATGATGCAAATTTGCTTTACCCTAATGTAATGGCATTATGGCAAGTATTGCTTATAGGGAAAGTTTGAATGTTTTTGAGGCTAAATTTATAGATTTTCTTTCTGTTAGTAGGCTTCAAGTTAAAAGTAAAATTGTCCAGCTCTTAAATGTAAATTCATTGAACCATCTGTGTAAGGAATGTGCCAATATTTTTGTTGACGTTTTAATATGATGATACAATGCTTTTAAGTGAGAAGAAAGAAAAATCTAGCCGTGAACGTTCAGGCAGGAATTCTAAAGCTAAAAAAGTAATGCATAAATGAAAGATCAAGCCCTTTCACAGCAGTCCATTTCACATCTTGATTATATGTTTAATTTCAGTCTTTAAGAAATAACCTGTTAAGTAATTCTTCATTCATTTATCCAGAATTGCTTTAGCAACTGTGAAGTTAATATCTTAGTAACACTTTCTTTCTAGATGTAATTTATTTATCCATTTCCATAAATACATTTCCATTGATATATGAATTAAGCGCGAATTTTCAGGTCAAGCCACTAGGAGCGCCACTTGTGACTTGTCTCCCATTTTAACAAGGCTAAATCTGGAAATGTCGCGTATTGTCTCTACTGTATTTCGTAGTGCTGATGCTGATTCAGAATGATTTGATAAGATAATCAGCTATGTGGGAAACGATATGGAAAGTAATGTGATTGTAGCGGGAGATCTCATTTTACCAATGCCGATTGGGAAGGTAATGCGAACGACAGGAAGCTGATTCAGAACGGGATGAAACCAACTAGAGGGAAGAATATTCTAGACATGGTGCTGGTAAAACCAGATGAGCTCTATAGAAAATTGAAGTAATAGATGGTATTCATGTTCATGAAGCCATTTTTGCCATAGTTAAAAGTAAATGAGATAGAAAGGAAGGTCTTAAAAGAAAGACTATTAGGCAGTACCATATAACTGATAAAACAGGCATGAGGGAGTCTTTAAAAACTAAATATGATTGGTGCAAAATGGTAAAAAAAAAAAATGTAAACAGACTCTGGGATGGGTTCAAAACAATTGTTCAGGAATGTTAAAAAAGGTTTGTACCATTAAACGTGGTAAGGAATGGTAAAGACTCACTATAATATTTTAAAAGAGAAGTAAAGAGACTAAGAAGGAGGTGCAGGTTGGAAAGAAATAGTTAAAAATGTCTGTGGAAGTAAGGAGAAATTTAAGGAACTTACTGGGAAATTGAATCTAGCAAAGAAGCCAGCTAAGGATAACATGATGGCAAGCATAATTGGCAGTCATACAAAAATTATGCAAAAATGGAAAGGTATGTATAGGTACTGGCAGAAACAGGTTCCAAGAAGGACATTCCAGGAATCATTAATGAACAAGGTGAGTGTGTATGTGAGGATCTTCAAAAGACAGAAGTAATCAGTCAGCAGTATGTAGAGATTGTATAGTAGATTGCAAGGATAATGTCCAGATAGAGGAGGTGACTAATACTAAAGAAGTATTCAAATTTACCTATGATAACAATGACATTTACAATAAGACACAAACTAGAGAAGGGGCCGGAATTGGTAAGATTTCTGGGGATATACTAAAGACAATGGGTTGGGATATAGTACCATATCTGAAGTACTGGTACTTATTTGATTATTGTTTGCATGAAGGAGCTATACCAAATGAATGGAGAGCTGTTATAGTAGCCCCTGTGTATAAAGGAAAGGGTGATAGACATAAAGCTGAAAATTACAGGCCAGTCAGTTTGACATGCATTGCATATACTGTAAGGTTTGGGAAAGCATTCTTTCTGATTTTATTAGACATGTTTGCAAAATTAATAACTGGTTCGATAGAAGGCAGTTCGTGTTTAGGAAATGTTATTCCACTGAAGCTCAACTTATAGGATTCCAGCAAGATATAGCAAGTGACTGAATGGGTGGCTATATTTCTAGAAAATGGATCTCAGAGAATAAGAGTAGGCAAAGCTTGATCTGACCCTGTAATAATTGAAGGGTCGGCTGCAAAAATGGGGTGGCTCTACTTTTTGGTAAAAATCATGTTTTAATGGTTGAGTGTAGTAAAAAATTTCCCAGATCGTTTGGTGGAAGAACGGTGTCATTCCTACTGTTCATTCATGTATTATTATGTGGTTGGATCTACCCCCTGATAGCTTTAGTGCGAAAAGGATGAGGCTCCTGGAGCCACGTCATCTTTGCTACGTACGAACTTCCGTGTTTCAACAGAGAGCTGCACCATGCAGTACGAGGCACACTCTGCCGACAGCAGCGGGTATTATTGCTGGCAATCTGGATTCGGTTGGTACCTAGCTTTGTTCAGTATGCATGCTGGCTGTGCCTGTGTTGTGAGCATAGATCAGTGTGACACAGATTCAGATATTACGGCTTCAGGAGGTGAGTATAATCCATCAGGCGGAAATGGCACAGTATATGTATGCAAGATACTCCTCCAGCCAAGAAAGGGGAGAAAAGATGCCGGCAAAAAGCAAGGTGGAGGCGCAATGTTATTAAAGCACGGAAAGTGGCAGGGAAGACGTATTTCATGGGGTGGTAAATATATGCCAGAAAGAAGGACTAGTCACCCATGCAACTGTAAATAACGTTGTTTTGACTCGGATGATATGAAGTGGAATATATTACTGTCTTTCCACAAGTTTGCAGACAAAGGGACGCAGGATGCTTATCTGGCAGGCCTTATTACAGTGAGAGGTATACAGCGAAGGCAAGCAAAATCAGGAGGAGGGATCCCTCGGCAAAAAACTTTCTTATACAAGATAAACAATATCATACATACTACTATTTAAATCTACATTGACTTTCATTAGGATTAATTTAATATGCTAATATCCATGTTTGTTATTTTATTTTAGGTTAGAGAAGGAGTCGTGGAATGTGTTGTGTGCAAGAAGGCATTTTGTGCACTGCATTGAATCGCTCTCAATAGAGTTGAATTACTAGGAAGCCACATATCATCAAATGTATGCATCCCCCCAGAGTGACAAGGAAAACATACAAATCAGCCAATAAAATTTCCAATGACCTAGTGAAACAAGTAGACGAACATATTCGATCATTCCCTAGGAGAAGGTCCCATTACTCTCAGAGAGATAACATGACTAAATATTTCCTTTCATCTGAAGTATCAATCACTAAAATGCATGCACTGTATCTACAGAAATATGAACCAGAACTGTATTTACTACTACAGGCAAACAAACCTATAAAACCTAAGATATCCTATAACTATTATAGTCGTTATTTTAACTCTAACTTCAATATTTCATTTGCTCATCCCAGAAGTGATACCTGCATGACTTGTGATACTATTGACAGCAAAATGAAGACAATAACTGATGGTAAGGAGAAGGCAGTGCTGAGCGCAGAAAAGGAACTTCATCTTAAGAGAAGTGACATGTTTTATGGAGACCTATGAACTAAGTCTACATTAGCAAAAGAATACACTGATGTGGAAACAATCACATTTAATTTTCAACAGAATTTACCATTACCGGTAGTGCCTTCTGGTGATGTGTTCTATATGTGGCAGCTGTGCGTTGTCTCGTTTTTTTATTTACGAGGCGAGTACTTCCAAAAGTCACTTTTTCCTTTATGATGAAACTATTAGCCGTAAAGGACAAAATGAAGTAATAAGTATGTTACATTATTATTTCAAAAACATTCTGGACAAGAGAGTTAGGTATATTTGTTTAATGATAACTGTGCTGCACAGAATAAGAATAATATAGTACAGTTTTTTTATACATTGGTGTAGAAAGGGCAATTTTCTATGATTACACATCTATTCCCTGAACCTGGACACATTTTCCCCTCATGTGATCGATGTTTTGGTCTGGTAGAGAAGGAGAAATAAAGGGCGAGCGTGTGTATTTATCATCAGAGTGGCTAAACTTGGTAGCTAACACCTCCAGAAAGTTCAATGTAATCAATGTAACTCAAGATATGTTTCTCAATTTTAAGGAACATTTTGCACAATATTTCCTGACAATCATTAACAACAAGTCTAAAGAGTGATTCAAAGTAACAATATACCATAACATTGAATACAGTGCAAGCCACGAGGATGAAGTACACTGTAGTCCAACTCCATCATGTCTTGTCAAACAACCATTCCATTTAGAACGTCCGGACAACAATGAACTCACCCTTCCGACACAGAGACTGTATGAAGTACCTCTGCCAATAGCTCCTGCAAAACTTAATGAATTCTTTAAGCTGGCAAACAAATATGTATCGCCGCATGAACTTCTTTTCTACAGGGCACTTACTTCCGTACAAGACACAAATGACACAACATCCGAAAGTGACATTGAGTGTGAGTGAAGAAATAACATGTGATGCTAGCAAGTTGGGGCTTATGAGGACAATGTTGTTGTTAGTTTCCTTAGGGGCTAGACTTTAAATAATAATGGTCATCAGCCACAACCTGGGGTTTGTAGATTGATTACTTTTACAGTATTATGAGAATAGAGTATCCTGTATTTGTATCCACCATCTATGACAGATGATGACAGAGCTGTTGAGGATCCAACCAGCCTTAGGGCTGAAGACTGAATATTCATTTGTCGTCATCATCATCATCATCATCATCATCATCATCATCATCATCATCATTTCCCTTCATCCAGCTGTAGCCGGGTAGGGGCAAATATGTATCCAGTGCATATTTTCTCAGATTTCTCCCTCTTTAGTGCAAAAAGGAGGCAGCTCCAAAAGTTGTTTTCCATTACAACAATTCCATTTATAATGTGACAAATTAGTTTTTTGCTGAAATAAAAGGTCTATGTAGGTACTATGTGCTGCAGGAAAGAAAAAACATTTAGTCAACATTTGGATTTTTGAGGAGGTGTTTTGTTTTGTTTCCCACAACTTTACAAAAATTGAACCACCCCATTTTTGCAGCGAACCCTTCAATTAAGAGGTCAAGGCATTATTATTGTACCTTTATGTTTACTTTTATATATAAATGATATCAGTAAAGTAGTAGAATCAGAGGTGAGGCTTTTTGCAGATGTTGTTATTCTGTATAGAGTAATAAATAAATTACAAGATTGTGGGCAACTGCGTGACCTCGATAACATTGTGAGATGGACAGCAGGCAATGTTATGATGATAAACGGGTTTAAAAGTCAGGTTGTGAGTTTCACAAATAGGAAAAGCCCTCTCAGTTTTAATTACTGCATTGATGGGGTGAAAGTTCCTTATGGGAATCATTGTAAGCACTTCGGTGTTAATATAAAGAAAGATGGATTGTAAATAAAGGGTACAGATCTCTGCACATGGTTATGAGGGTGTTTAGGGGTTGTAGTAAGGATGTAAAGGAGAGAGCATACAAGTCTCTGGTAAGACCCCAACTAGAGTATGGTTCCAGCATGTGGGACCCTCACCAGGATTACTTGATTCAAGAACTAGAAAAAATCCAAAGCAGCTCGATTTGTTCTGGGTGATTCCGACAAATGAGTAGCGTTACAAAAATGTTTGCAAAGTTTGGGCTAGGAAGACTTGGGAGAAAGGAGACGAAATGGTTGACTAAGTGGAATGTTCCGAGCTGTCAGTGGAGAGATGGTGTGAAATGACATTAGTGACATTAGTAGACAAATATGTTTGAGTGGTGTCTTTAAAAATCAATCAATCAATCAATCAATCAATCAATCAATCAATCAATCAATCAATCAATCAACCAATCAATCAATCAATACTGATCTGCATTTAGGGCAGTGGCCCAGGTGGCAGATTCCCTATCTGTTGTTTTCCTAGCCTTTTCTTAAATGATTTCAATGACATTGGAAATTTATTGAACATCTTCCTTGGTAAGTTATTCCAATCCGTAACTCCCCTTCCTATAAATGAATATTTGCCCCAATTTGTCCTCTTGTATTCCACCTTTATCTTCATATTGTGATCTTTCCTACTTTTAAAGACGCCACTCAAACTTATTCGCCTACTAATGTCATTCCACGCCATTTCTCCACTGACAGCTCGGAACATACCACTCATGATATTGATGTTGATTCCCATAAGGAATCTGAAATATTTGTCCCAAATGAGCAAATTTAATACCAATACCACTCAGTCGAGCAGCTCATCTCCTTTCTCCTTTTCAACATTTTTGTAACGCTACTCTTTTGTCGGAAATCACCCAGAACGAATCGATCACAATATGATGATAAAGTTGGAATTCAAGAGGACAAATTGATATGAAAAGGAGTTAGGGATTGGAATAACTTACCAATGGAGATGTTCAATAAATTTCCAGTTTCTTTGAAATCATTTAAGAAAAGACTAGGAAAATAACAGATAGAGAATCTGCCACCTGGGCAACTGCCCTGAGTGCAAATTGTGATTGATTGATTGATTGATTGATTGATTGATTGATTGATTGATTGATTGATTGATTGATTGATTGATTGATTGATTGATTGATTGATTGATTGATTGATTGATTGATTGATTGATTGATTGATTGATTGATTGATTGATTGATTGATTGATTGATTGATTGATTGATTGATTGATTGATTGATTGATTGATTGATTGATTGATTGATTGATTGATTGATTGATTGATTGATTGATTGATTGATTGATTGATTGATTGATTGATTGATTGATTGATTGATTGATTGATTGATTGATTGATTGATTGATTGATTGATTGATTGATTGATTGATTGATTGATTGATTGATTGATTGATTGATTGATTGATTGATTGATTGATTGATTGATTGATTGATTGATTGATTGATTGATTGATTGATTGATTGATTGATTGATTGATTGATTGATTGATTGATTGATTGATTGATTGATTGATTGATTGATTGATTGATTGATTGATTGATTGATTGATTGATTGATTGATTGATTGATTGATTGATTGATTGATTGATTGATTGATTGATTGATTGATTGATTGATTGATTGATTGATTGATTGATTGATTGATTGATTGATTGATTGATTGATTGATTGATTGATTGATTGATTGATTGATTGATTGATTGATTGATTGATTGATTGATTGATTGATTGATTGATTGATTGATTGATTGATTGATTGATTGATTGATTGATTGATTGATTGATTGATTGATTGATTGATTGATTGATTGATTGATTGATTGATTGATTGATTGATTGATTGATTGATTGATTGATTGATTGATTGATTGATTGATTGATTGATTGATTGATTGATTGATTGATTGATTGATTGATTGATTGATTGATTGATTGATTGATTGATTGATTGATTGATTGATTGATTGATTGATTGATTGATTGATTGATTGATTGATTGATTGATTGATTGATTGATTGATTGATTGATTGATTGATTGATTGATTGTGAGCATCACTCGCTCCTAGTTCACTGGTGGGTGATAAAGCCTCACACACTCCCTCCATCTAGCAGTGTATTAGCCAACAAACTGACCCCTTGCTCACGCTTGAGCAAAATGTGACAATGCAGGGCTCTAGAAAGGTAGCGGCTGATGATGTCCAGACATCGGATCAAACATGTTCCGCAAATAAAAGGATAATGAAATAATAATCAATGGATTATTTTGTGTATTGAACAGATGGACCCTCAAATTGTAGTTGCTCATACATAGTCATTTTCAATATAGATCATAACAATGAAATTCGTTACTTGTAACGACGTAGACGCCACGCTCCTGTTGCGATGCACCTCCGCTAGATAGCAATACCCTACTGTACTGCTGCTGTTAGGCTATACAGAAACTGCCCCTACAGGATGTCAGCTAATATGGGCTGTGATAAAGGGGATGAGGGAAGTAACCAACCCCCTAACATCTAGAGTCAACTGGGGTGAAGTACTGTACAGTGAAACCACAGAACAGTTGTTCTCTTTCATCTCAATTCTATTTTTTAGACAGAGATCAACAATCAACTACTCAACATTAATACCAGCAGACACCACTAGGTGTGGTGTAGTGGTGTGACCAGGGTTGCCAACTCTGTGGCATGGAAATCCTTCAATCAAGCTCTAAAGACCTCTAACTTGTGACCAAAAAAAAAACCAGACTTTTAACTGTTTGAACTCTCTTATTACCAATAGAAAATTATTACTCTAGGCTTTATTATTATTATTAAATACCAGTAACATAATAAATCAGTCTCCAAAGGCTAAGAAAACACATGTAAGGTAAGTACAGTATAAATCAAACATTATACATCAAAATTTTACAAATTTGATATCATTTACTTGGTTAGTGTCCATGAATTTAGCGACTTCTTGCCAAAAGTCAATTGTATTTCCTGTATTTTGCCTTCCTATTAACCTTACTGGATGTATATTTTTTAGGGAATCGTCGTTTTAAAAGTTCTTAAGGTCTGCTGATCGAATAATATACTCTATGATTTGAAGGCATAGGCCTACAGACATTTATCAGATGACAATATTGCAATACTTTGTAGCATTTCAGCTTTTGTAGCCAAACGTTGTTCTAACTATGAAAATTTTCACAGCAAAATTTAAGCTTCTTTATTAGCTCCCTTCATTACTTTCCCCTGTAGAAGAGCCTAATCTAAATGAACTGTGTGATGCCTAATTCATGTTATACTAATCTTTAAAAAAATCTAAAGAGTGAATACTATCATAGGTACACTCAAGAAATTAATCTAAACTACGACAACAAAATATTTAAAATTGCCAAAAAACACTGAGAGAAAACCTCTAGATTTCCCTCTTACCTCTGCACCTTGTTTTTCAGTGGCATGCGCCAAGTCCAAGATATGGGCTACCACTAGACTTAGGCTACCCTTTTTCGATGGTTGCTTCAGTGAATGTCAAGCCTTTTATGAGTTTTGAGCTGCAGCCAATAACCAACGGAATAGCCTGCTGCATTGTCAAGGCTGTTTCAGAAGCTACTGTCCTGGCCTCTGCTACTGTCATTACTCAACAGCTGATCAGTGGACATGGTAGCCTATGGTTTAACAAATTAAAGTCATGCTTTGTGGATAAATGGATAGAATGCTGGCCTTTGGTCCGATGGCCCAGGTTCAGTTCTCAGAATCAACCCCTCATATTGTTAATTCCCCTGGGTTGGGGACTGGGTGTTTATGACGTCTTCACCGTTTGTTTCATCCTCATTAGGTCACCACCAAATATATACAAATGCCATGTACTATTATTATTATTATTATTATTATTATTAAATAAAAATTTTGAATATTACAGCATTACCACAGGTCGTACGTATTGTTCACTGGTTTATTAGCTTCCTCGAGAGATCAGTGATAGTGTCCGACCCATGATCACGAGTTCAATTCCAACCAACAAAAGAGAACACTACACCTGAAAGATTGCATTTCATTTTAGCAGATCTACCTATAAAAAGAAAACTATATTACTCTTATAACAGCAGCCCTGTAGTGTCTTCCTACAAGGATGTAGAAGTAATGGAAGTGAAATGTCAGCACTCTGTTATCTATGAGTATACGGTGAGGAAGTATATACGATGAGGAACGCATGGCTGTTAGTTAGCATTAGCGATCTGATAGACCGGAGCCTAGCATGCCTATCCCCCCGGTCCCCACACCAATCGAGCATACATCAGCAAGCTGTGAGAGGTGGGTCGAGGGGAGAGGGCTGCAGAGTCTGGGCTGCAATCTCTTTCTCTGATGCCTTGCTCTCAGAAATATGTGCAACGTTTTTTCGCATCGCTTTGAAGTTTTGTAAATGGAACAATGTGTCAGATGCTTACATTATAATGTGCTTTAGATTTCCATAGTTCTCATTTGAGGTTTGGGCTTTACCGACAGCCTCGGTAGCCCTCAGTATACACTACTGGTTTTTTTCCCTCTCTCTGACAAATACTAAAAGCCTCCAGAATCAGAGGGAAACTCTGATGTTGGCGATGCTGGAATTCAAGAAAAAAGGCTCCTCGAAGGAAACCATAATTTAATTTCATCGACTGCAAATGTTAAAAACATTTAAACTCTTTAAGTCTTTAGGCTTTTTCAATGCTGGTAATTTCACAATTGAAACAGCCTAAAGACTTAAAGAGCTTAAATGCTGGGATTGTCTGTCTTCTGTTTATTTATTTCGGATTCGATCATACAAATAGATTTGTATGCTCAAAGTCTTTTGGACGTTGTGACAGAGCACTGCACAGGACTGCCAACTTAGGAAGTAAGGACAGCATGCATATTCTACGTCCGATAGAGGGGAAAAGGTAAATTAATGAAGTATGCCAGATAATGACAATGCCTGAATCAGTTAGATCCAGCTAGTGGCAAAACCATTGGGCTGCGGACAACCAAATAGGCCCGGGAAGTGGCCAGCAGGACTCTAGAATTCCCTATGTCAACAGCGCATTCTACGTTCGATAGTGGTAAAAAGGTATATTAATAAAAGTATGCCGGATAGTGGATTGGTTAGGTCCGGCTAGTGACAAAACCATTGGAAGGTGGGGGTGGTAGTGGTGATTATTATTTTAAGTGGAAGTACAAAGCAACCATCCTCCATATAACACTAATCAGAGAGAAACATGGAAGGAACCCGATACTTCGAAAAATAAAGATATCGGCCAAAGAAAGACAAGGGCCACAAAGGGTGTGAAAATTAAAGACTCCCTAGGCTTCGCAACCTAATACCGTCGGGGTCGGGAAAGAACAAGAGTTGACCAAGGGAGGTCGGATGGGATAGATAAAGTGAGGAGCCTGGCACAAGTAAGTGGAAACAATGCCAGGGCCCAGCTGAGGGCCCCGTGGTCACCAACCCATGTTCGCAAGTTAAGAGCCCCTGAGGCCCCTTTTAGTCGACTCTTACGACGGGCAGGGGATACCGTGGGTGTTATTCTATTGCCCTCACCCACAGGGGAGGACCATTGGAAAACTATTCAGGAGATAATGGGTTCAAACCCTACTGAAGATGATTTTCAGTGATTTCCCATTTTGACACGAGGCTGTACCTTAATTAAAGTCATGGTCACTTCCTTCTCAGTCTAGCCCTTTCTATCTTATCTGATTGTGAGTCGATGGACTGGACTGGACTGGACTGGGCTGGACGTAAAAAAATGGAAAAAAGGAGACATCCCCCTGCATAGGGTTGGCGTCAGGAAGGCCATCTGGCCTGAAAACTGGGCCAAATGCACATCAAAGGTCCGACCCCCAATTAACTGAGAAAAAGGCCAGGAAGGATGAAGTATTAACCAGTTCGATAGTTCAACGTTTCATGCTTTGATCCGAACAATCTTTAATGGGCTAGCATCACTTCACATAAAAATGGTCGTAAAACGTATAATTATGCATTGTTCTTTTAGATCTAGCAGCCATATCTCAGGCTGTTCACTCGGTGTACACGTGAATGATTATTTCATGCAGTGCTTCAGCAGAGTGGGCTTGTCTTCCTTCATTATACAGGGTGGGAAAAATAAAACTGACCCGAAAACATTTACAATAAGACTGAAGCGGGATTGATCCTTGTTAATGAACTTCACAAAATATGCTGGAAATTGCCTCATCTGAAGATGAAGATCCAAAAGTCCTGACTCCACTTCACTCAGAAAACACCGGCAGAACTCATCGCGCGAAGGTTCGTCTGGATGGTTTAATGCATGCACAGTCTGGCTCCATGGTTAAATGGTTAGCATGCTGGCTTTTGGCCACAGGGGTCCTCAGTTCGATTCCCGGTAGGGTCTGGAATTTTAACCATCATTGGTTAATTTCGCTGGCACGAGGGCTGGGTGTATGTGTCGTCTTCATCATCATTTCAGCTTCATCACGACGTGCAGTTCGCCTACGGGTGTCAAATCAACCGACCTGCACCTGGTGAGCCGAACATGTCCTCGGACACTCCCATCACTAAAAGCCCTACGCCATTTCAATGCAAGCACAACAGTAAATTTGTAAAGATACAGATGCAGGTCCTTTTCATTAAAGTTTCGACGACGATCTCTTCATTCCCACTTGCTCAGATAAACGGCGTTGAGATTTCGTCGTACTTCATTCCAGGCTTTCCTCCACTCGAGCAATGTTTCCTGGTGTTCGAGCTCTCTTCGGATAGTTACGGTTTTCATTCACTACAGAGGCCGTTTCGCGCCATTTAGCCACAAAGTTTTGCATTGCAGACTTTGCTGGAAGTTTTGACAAAACACTTCTACTTGACAAAGGTGAAAAAATGAGTGTATCCTCGTAATTCAATACATCATATTGTATGTTCTATTGAATTAGGACGATATTGTATGTTGTACTGAATTAGGAGGATACACTCATTTTTTCACCTTTATCAAGTGAAAACCGTCAATACGGAATGATTCTAATATCTTGTAATAAAACACTTCCAGTCATAGACTCTTGCGCAAAGAGTTTCGCAAAGGTTTTCCACGAATAGTGCTTTGTATAACACTCGACAATGAACACGCGCTGTTTTAACCTGAGCACCATTTTGTGTTGCATTCAACTGGTCACTAAACACGTCTGCTCCTCTCATTCACTCACACGTAACGACACAGCTGCATACCCGGGACAGAGCGATGCGGGAGATGCGCGACGCGCAGACATGTGACAGAACTGATCGGTGTATCGAAATCACGGTTTCCAGCATTTTCTGTGATGGGCAGTTCTGCTGTTTATTAACAAGGGTCAATTCCGCGCCAGTCTTATAAATATTTTCAGGCCCAGTTCTGCTTTGCCTATCCGGTATTTAATTCAGTGACGTATTTATGAAAAAATAATATACCAGGTGTGTGCATAAGTTTTTCCGGTTTTTGTGGGAAAGAAAACACGTCATTTTCAAGGGAAATTCATTTTTTGTTTATTCAAAATATTAGTCATCGGCTTCTACACACATCGCCCGAATACTATGCCAGAAAAACTGCTTGTCTTTTGCGGCAAACCATTCGTCGAGCCATTTTCCAACTTCCTCGATATTGCTGAAGTGCTGCTCTGCGAGCACGATCCCCATTCATGCGAAGAGGTGATAGAGGACGCCAGGTCTGGGCAGTACGGCGGGTGCGGAAGGATGTCCCATCCAAGCGATTTCAAGGAGTCTTTCACTGGTTTTGCTGTGTGAGACAGCGTATTGTCATGTAACAAAATCACTTTGCCACGTCTTCTGGCCCATTCCGGTCGTCTTTCGATCAATGCTTGATTTAAGTTGATCATTTGTTGGCGATAGAGTTGTGCATTAATGGTTTCGCCGGGCTTCAATTGCAATTGCTCGTCTTCGCACGTTTGTGGTTTACCAGAGCGCGCACTGTCTTTCACATTGAAATCACCACGTTTAAATTGTCCAACTACTACTACTAAAATGTTTTCATTCCTCCCCTGAAGGGGGAGGCGGGCCTCTTAGACGGTGACGCCGTCTCTCAGGCCGGGAGATTTGTGATGGTGAAGGAGATGCACGGAGAAGGTGAGGAGATTGACGGCCGTGGCCTATACTAGCAACTGTCCCGACATTCGCCTTAGTGCAGGAGAATGGAAAACCATTCTCAGGACAACCGATGGTTGGGGCCAGCTGTGAGGTCCAGCCCTGTCCCGTCCACCGAATGCAGAGGCGTAGAGCCACGATAGAGCTGTGACAACCCCTCCTCTGCTCGGTTGACCGGTCAGTGCAGAGCTGTTGGACCACGGACCAGCCGTGGCTACTAATGGGCCGAGACCCACTCTGCATCTACCGACTAATTGTCGAAATCATGTCTCACATGTTCCAAGGACCAAGGGGGATGTTTTCATTCCCCTTCCCGAAGGGAGGGGGCGGGCCACCTAGAAGGTTACGCCTTCTCTCTGGCCAGGAGATTTAGCGGGGTTTGGGGATTTAATGGGTTGGATGATAAAAAAGAGGGTGCCTTTTAATTTGGTGATGTGGGGGATTGGCCTCTTGGCTAAGGGTGCAGTCTCTGCTCTTGTGCTTTTTATTGATTCTTATTACATAGATTGGTTATTACAATGGTTTACAAATTTTGGTTGATTACAATACAGATTTGAATTAAGTTACAAGTTACAAAGATTTTAGTTAATAGTGGGGTTGTTGGAGAGGAGTAGGTGGATGATTTATTGATAGAAGGAGGTGATATTGACGAGGGAAGTGAGTAATAAGAGGAGAAGGTTAGAGTTATTAGGTGTATTAGGTTGGTGGGGGAGACGGGGATGGTTCCGTGATGGGTTCGTGTTAGGGTTAGGGCGGGTGGGTGGTTGGGGATTGGAGCGAGATGGTTCCACCCGGTGTTGTTTCCCGAAGAGCTGGACCTCTGCTATATAAGCCTTTGTGCATCTTCGGGTTGATGAAGAAGGAGCCGCACCATGTAGGTGGGCCCGGCTGTGTTGTGGATCCTAGCTGCTTTCTTTAGGTTGAGTCCTGATCGTCGTATTTCCTGCGTGATGCTTTCCGAGGGGATGGCCGGGTTAACTCCTCTGCCGACGCAGCTGGCGTTGGGCTGAGGCGCTGGTGGTGGTGGTGACGGCGGCGGGGTTGATTCGTTGGACTCGGGAGCTGGTGGTGGTGTCTCTCTTCTTGTTTCCATGGTAATGCTGGTGGCGTCTTCTTCTTCGGTCTGTGGGTTCACTGGAATAGGCTGTGTGGAGGGTTGAGGGGACATCATTATAGGTGAGGAGTGTGTCATCACTGTGGTGGTTATGGGAGTGTTGATGGAGGGGAGGAGGGGAGTGGTAGCAATGGTGGTAGTGATGGTGGTAGTGTGTGGATAGATCAGCGGGTGATGTGGTGGGGTATATGGAGGAGGTGGTCTTGCTGATGGTTGCTGAATTTGTTGGGGTGGCTTGGTTCCCGGGTCCGGTTCGAAATCATTTTCCATATAAGATGGGCATGGCTCTGCGAGGTGTGGTTTTCCATTCATGTAGATGCCCTATGGCCTTTTGGACGGCTTCTTCTGTGGCGAGTTGGATCAGGACTCGGTCGGTGGGTGCGTAGTTCACAAGTATTCTGCTTAGGTTTGTTATTGGAACGCCTTTGTTTTTGAGATATCCGAATAAGGCTGCGTCAGTGAATGAGAGATCACCGCCTGGTAGTACACAGTTAGGCATGGTGGAGAGAGGCCGACTTCCAGTTTGGTGCCTGGCCTGATTATGTTTTATTGGCACGACTAGGGTACGAAGATAGAGATGTAGTGTTCCTAGCCGTAGTAGAAACAGCGTAGATCGTTCTCGAGTTTGGAGAGGCGATGTCACATGTTCTAATCGTTTGAGCGTGTTTACCAGCAAACAATGACTTTTCACAGCCTCTTTCTTTTTATTAAATAAGAAAAGCAATGCGTGCCGCAAATGTTCTTTTTTAAGCACAAACATGGACATTGTCATTGAACGATACAACACAGATGCTAGTGTTTGACGGACTCAACTTGTGTGTGTTGGTTAATGTCAGACGAACAAACTGAGGTATGTGTCAAATTCATAAGCTGCGTACTGTTCGCTGGCGCCATCTCTTAGTGAAACCGGAAAAGACATGATCACTGAACGATATAACAGAGACGCTAGTGTTTGGCGGACTCAACTTGTGCATACACCTAGTAGGTACTAGAAGTTCTGGCACGGTTACCAAGAACGTCGGTAGATGCAGAGTGGGTTGTTGTCCCATATGCTCTGTACTCTGACCGGCCAACCGAGCAGAGGAAAGTTGGCCACGGCTCTACCGTGGCTCTACACCTCTGCATTCGAGAGACGGGTCTGGGGCACAGTGCCGGACTTCACGCCTGTTCCCACCCGTCGGCTGTCCTGAGAATGGTTTTCCGTGGTTTTCCATTCTCCTGCACTAAGGCGAATGCCGGGACAGTTCGTAGTATAAGCCACGGCCGCCTACCCCCTCACCTTCTCCGAACATATCCTTCACCGTAACAAATCTCCCGGCCTGAGAGACGGCGTCACCGTCTAAGAGGCCCGCCTCCCCCTTCAGGGGAGGAATGAAAACGTTTAGCAGTAGTAGTAGTAGTTACCAAGAATGATCGCGCGAACACCTTTGGGGAACATGGCTGAAATTGAAGTCACCATTTTCCATTTATTCTTGTCGATAGGGGTATTAACTTAGTAGAGGAAGGCAGACGAGCATTCCTTCGAGATATTTAATTAAATTACATATTTAAGAAGCTACGGTATACAGAATTACCCACCGAGCGAGTGGCTGCACGGTTTGAGTCACGTAGCTGTGAGCTTGCATTCGCGAGTTTGGCTCGAACCCCACTCTCGGCAGCCCTGGAGATGGTTTTCCGTGGTTTGCCATTTTCACAGCTGGGGCTGTTCTTTATTCAAGACCACGGCCGCTTCCTTCCCACTCCTAGCCCTTTCGTACTTCATTGTCGGCATAACACATATGTGTCGGTGCGACGTAAAGCAAATTGTTAAAGAAAGAAAACACAATCGTCCTCGTCTTATTTTAAAAGAATCGAAGTAGCCGGTGATTCTAAAAGATCAATGTTCAGTTCGTCGGTTCAACATTTCATGCTTTGATCCAATGATCTTTAATAGGCTTGCGTCACCTCACATAAAACTGGCTATAAAACGCGTAAGCATTGTTCTTCTAACCTATTTCAGACCGTTCACTTGAGATACACGTGAACAATTCCTTCATTCTCTTCTTGTTGGTATGGAACTGTGTAAGCAGAGAAACTCTGCTTCAGTATATTTAATTCGATGACGTATTTATGAAAGTATTCAAATATACGTAATAGTCACACCACCTTGCATTAAAAATTAAAACTTTTAAACTGAAAGTAAGCTTAGTTTTACGAGCGATTTTATGCACTCGTACAATATTGATAGAATTCGGTTTTTTCAATGTCATAATAATAAAATTAACACATTTCAACCAATTTAAAAATGTTGATACCTACTTAGTCCGTCGCAGCTCGATTTGTTCTGAGTGATTTCCGACAAAAGAGTAGCGTTACAAAAATGTTGCAATGTTTGGGTTGGGAAGAATTGAGAGAAAGAAGACGAGCTGCTCGACTAAGTGGTATGTTCCGAGCTGTCAGCGGAGAGATGCCGTGGAATGACATTAGTAGACGAATAAGTTTGAATGGCGTTTATAAAAGTAGGAAAGATCACAATATGAAGATAAAGTTGGAATTCAAGAGGACAAACTGGGGCAAATATTCATTTATAGGAAGGGGAGTTAGGGATTGGAATAACTTACCGAGGGAGATGTTCAATAAATTTCCAATTTCTTTGAAATCATTTCGGAAAAGGCTAGGAAAGCAACAGATAGGGAATCTGCCACCTGGGCGACTGCCCTAAATGCAGATCAGTATTGATTGATTGATTGATTGCTGTGGTGTAGTGGTTAGTGTGATTAGCTGCCACCCCCGGAGGCGCGGGTTCGATTCACGGGTTCGCATGAAATTTGAAAAAAAAACGTACGAGTCCTCGGAAGGTCAACTGAGTAGAGGGGGATTCGATTTCCACCTCAGCCATCCTGGAAATGTTTTTACATGGTTTTCCACTTCTTCTCCAGGCAAATGCCGGGATGGTACATAACTTAAGGCCACGGCCGCCCCCTTCCCTGTTCCTTGCGTATCTCTTCCAATCTTGCCCCTGTTCAGCACAGTAGGTCAGGCAGCCTGTGCGAGGTACTGGTCCTCCTCCGCAGTTGTATAACTCGACCCAAAGTCTCATGATCCAGGGCCCTGCCCTTGAGGCGAAAGAAGTGGAATCCTTCGCTGAGTCAGGGAAAGAAACCAACCCTGTGCGGTAAACGGATGCAAACCCGTGCTTTGCTACGGTTTTTAAACTAAAAGTTATCTCTCAAAATTTTGTCATTTTCATTGTCAACCCCCCATCTAAACTCCTTATGGGAGAAATATTTTATTACCGAGCGACTGGCTGCGTGGTTTGGGTCACGTAGCAGGCAGCTTCCATTCGGGAGATAGTGGGTTCGAACTCCACTCTTGGCAGCCCAGAAAATGGTTTTCCGTGGTTTCTCATTTTCACAAATGTTGGGGCTGCACCTTCATTAAGGCCACGGTCGCTTTCTTCCTCCTCCTAGTCCTTTCCTACCCCATCGTCGCCATAAGGTGTGTCGATGCAACGTAAAGCAGATTGTTAAAACAAATCTGGGAGTTAAAGAAAGCAAATTCACCTGCTCAATCGCGCTTCCTAGTTGGCCAGAACGTTGTGAAAGAAAGCAAATGCGGGATTGTATCGCAGCTTGCCAAGTCTCTTCGCCCAAAGTTCAAATCTTATATTGGCACTTTAAACATCAATAAACTCCTCTAGTTGCCACCCGCGGAGGCCCGGGTTCGATTCACAGGTTCGCACGAAATTTGAAGAAAAGATACGAGGCCTCGGAAGGTCTTGGACAGACTCAACAGAGGAATTTCTCTCCTCTCTGTCATCTATAATATATTCTCTAAAGCCCTACTTAATAGATTATAAAGTCCGACTCGTTGGCTGAACGGTCAGCGTACTGGCCTTCGGTTCAGAGGGTCCCGGGTTCGATTCCCGGCTGGGTCGGGGATTTTAACCTTAATTGGTTAATTCCTACGGCACGGGGGCTGGGTGTATGTGTTGTCTTCATCATCATTTCATCCTCATCACGACGCGCAGGTCGCCTACGGGAGTCAAATAGAAAGATCTGCACCTGGTGAGCCGAACCCGTCCTGGGATATCCCGGCACTAAAAGCCATACGACATTTCATAGATTTAAAGAAAAAAAAACAAATTGGAGATCACTTGCTTATCGTACGGCTCTTAGTGCCGGAAGTGTCCAAGGACATGTTCGGTTCGTCTAGTGCAGGTTTTCATATTTGACGCCAATGGGCGACCCGTGCATCTTGGATGTGGGATGATGATGATGATGATGATGATGATGATGATGATGAAGTAGGGAGAGGGTGAAACCCGGTGTCCCATCTGTCGAATAACACCAAGAGGTCTGCTCAAAGCCTCACGTATCCATCCGACGGACACATCACTATCAACAGCGCCATATGCCCTCACTCCGTATGAACACTGCGGAGTGGTTTGAATTTAAATCCAGATTTTCGCCACGCAATCTAGTGATAACCATTCTACAAATTCGCGAAACCAAACAAACAGTAATCACCTTTGTTAACTTCAAAAAGACATTTAACTCCATAGATAGACAGATTGATCAAATAAACTCTAACCAATACAAAATCAAAAATGAAATTTCTGGGAGAAATTTCTGAACCGTTCGAAATCAGAATCGGTGTCCGATAAAGAGATAGGTTATCCCCACTATTAGTGTTTTCAATCAATCAATCAATCAATCAATCAATCAATCAATCAATCAATACTGATCTGCATTTAGGGCAGTCGCCCAGGTGGCAGATTCCCTATCTGTTGCTTTCCTAGCCTTTTCCTAAATGATTTCAAAGAAATTGGAAATTTATTGAACATCTCCCTTGGTAAGTTATTCCAATCCCTAACTCCCCTTCCTATAAATGAATATTTGCCCCAGTTTGTCCTCTTGAATTCCAACTTTATCTTCATATTGTGATCTTTCCTACTTTTATAAACGCCATTCAAACTTATTCGTCTACTAATGTCATTCCACGCCATCTCTCCACTGACAGCTCGGAAGATACCACTTAGTCGAGCAGCTCTTCTTCTTTCTCTCAATTCTTCCCAACCCAAACATTGCAACATTTTTGTAACGCTACTCTTTTGTCGGAAATCACCCAGAACAAATCGAGCTGCTTTTCTTTGGATTTTTTCCAGTTCTTGAATCAGGTAATCCTGGTGAGGGTACCATACACTGGAACCATACTCTTGTTGGGGTCTTACCAGAGACTTATATGCACTCTCCTTTACATCCTTACTACAACCCCTAAACACCCTCATAACCATGTGCAGAGATCGGTACCCTTTATTTACAATCCCATTTATGTGATTACCCCAATGAAGATCTTTCCTTATATTAACACCTAGATACTTAGAATGATCCCCAAAAGGAACTTTCACCCCATCAACGCAGTAATTAAAACTGAGAGGACTTTTCCTATTTGTGAAACTCACAACCTGACTTTTAGCCCCGTTTATCAACATACCTTTGCCTGCTGTCCATCTCACAATATTTTCGAGGTCACGTTGCAGTTGCTCACAATCTTGTAACTTATTTATCACTCTATAGAGAATAACATCATCCGCAAAAAGCCTTACCTCCGATTCCACTCCTTTACTCATATCATTTATATATATAAGAAAACATAAAGGTCCGATAACACTGCCCTGAGGAACTCCCCTCTCAACTATTACAGGGTCAGACAAAGCTTCACCTACTCTAACTCTCTGAGATCTATTTTCTAGAAATATAGCAACCCATTCAGTCACTCTTTTGTCTAGTCCAATTGCACTCATTTGTGCCAGTAGTCTCCCATGATCCACCCTATCAAATGCTTTAGACATGTCAATTGCGATACAGTCCATTTGACCTCCAGAATCCAAGATATCTGCTATATCTTGCTGGAATCCTACAAGTTGAGCTTCAGTGGAATAACCTTTCCTAAAATCGAATTGCCTTCTATCGAACCAGTTATTAATTTCACAAACATGTCTAATATAATCAGAAAGAATGCCTTCCCAAAGCTTACATACAATGCATGTCAAACTTACTGGCCTGTAATTTTCAGCTTTATGTCTATCATCCTTTCCTTTATACACAGGGGCTACTATAGCAACTCTCCATTCATCTGGTATAGCTCCTTCGGTCAAACAATAATCAAATAAGTACTTCAGATATGGTACTATATCCCAACCCATTGTCTTTAGTATATCCCCAGAAATCTGATCAATTCCAGCCGCTTTTCTAGTTTTCAACTTTTGTATCTTATTGTAAATATCATTGTTATCATATGTAAATGTTATTACTTCTTTGGCCTTAGTCTCTTCCTCTATCTCGACATTATCCTTCTAACCAACAATCTTTACATACTGCTGACTGAATACTTCCGCCTTTTGAAGATCCTCACATACACACTCCCCTTGTTCATTAATTATTCCTGGAATGTCCTTCTTGGAACCTGTTTCTGCCTTAAAATACCTATACATACCATTCCATTTTTCACTAAAATTTGTATGACTGCCAATGATGCTTGCCATCATGTTATCCTTAGCTGCCTTCTTTGCTAGATTCAATTTTCTAGTAAGTTCCTTCAATTTCTCCTTACTTTCACAGCCATTTCTAACTCTATTTCTTTCCAGTCTGCACCTCCTTCTTAGTCTCTTTATTTCTCTATTATAATAAGGTGGGTCTTTACCATTCCTTACCACCCTTAAAGGTACAAACCTGTTTTCGCATTCCTCAACAATTTCTTTAAACCCATCCCAGAGTCTGTTTACATTTTTATTTACCGTTTTCCACCGATCATAGCTACTTTTTAGAAACTGCCTCATACCTGCTTTATCAGCCATATGGTACTGCCTAACAGTCCTACTTTTAAGACTTTCCTTTCTATCACATTTATTTTTAACTACCACAAAAACAGCTTCATGATCACTAATACCATCTATTACTTCAGTTTCCCTATAGAGCTCATCTGGTTTTATCAGCACCACATCCAAAATATGTTCCCCTCTGGTTGGTTCCATAACTTTCTGAATCAGCTGTCCTTCCCATATTGACTTATGTGCCATTTGTTGGTCATGCTTCCTGTCGTTCGCATTTCCTTCCCAATTGACATCTGGCAAATTCAGATCTCCCGCTACAATCACATTTCTTTCTATGTCGTTTCCCACATAGCTGACTATCCTATCAAATAATTTCGAATCCGCATCAGTGCTACCCTTTCCCGATCTGTACACTCCAAATATATCAAGTTGCCTATTTTTAGAAATGAGCCTTACACCTAGAATTTCATGTGTCTCATCTTTAACTTTTTCGTAGCTTACAAATTCTTCTTTCACCGGAATGAAAACTCCCCCTCCCACCTTTCCTATCCTATCTCTACGATACACACTCCAGTGCCGTGAGAAAATTTCTGCATCCATTATATCATTTCTCAGCCATGATTCAACTCCTATTACAATATCTGGTAAATATATATCTATTAAATTACTTAATTCTATTCCTTTCTTTACAATACTTCTACAGTTCAACACTAACAATTTTATGTCATCCCTACTTGATTTCCAGTTCCCTGTTCCCTTATCACCGCTCCCTAGGCCATCCCGTTTCCCTGAATGTACCTCCCTATTACCCTTCCAAACAAATTTCCTAACTTGTACGTACCACTGCGGTTTAAATGAAGGCCATCCGAGCGCAGATCCCTATCTCCTACCCACCCATTAGGATCTAGAAATTTCACTCCCAGTTTCCTACATACCCACTCCATAGTCTCATTTAAATCCCCAATCACCCTCCAGTCAGTATCCCTCCTACACAGTATTCCACTAATAACAATCTCCGCTTTCTTAAACTTCACCCGTGCTGCATTTACCAGATCCCACACATCTCCAACTATGTTGGTACTTATATCAGCTTGTCTTACGTTGTTGGTACCAACGTGAAACACTACCACCTTCTCCTTCCCCTCCTCCCTCTCTTCTACTTTCCTCAACATCTGCCTCAACCTAATTCCTGGATAACATTCTACCCTGGTTCCCTTTCCTCCACACACTTTCCACACGTGTCTAACGATGGAATCCCCCATGACCAGAGCCTCAACCCTACCCACCTCATTTGATCCCCTCCCCTCTTGGTCAGCCCTATCTTTCCTGATAGCTGCAGAAGCTACTTCTTCCTCCCTTTTCTCCTTCCCATGACCCTGTTCCACCTGTCTTTTCCTATCCTCTTCTCTACATTTCCCTTTCCTACCTTTTCCCTTCCTCCTACTTCCACGCATCTCAGCAACAGTTCCCTGTCCCTCATCTTCCCTCTGTTGTTCTACCTGGAGTGACTCGTACCGATTTCGCACAGACACCTGTCCTGAATTCTGATCCTGAATAGAGCCCTTAGCCTGCAATCTCCTTCCCCTTAGAACATTAGACCACCTGTCTTCTACAACTCCTCCCTTTCCTTCCCCTCCCTCTTGTACACCTACTGTAACCTGTACATTGTTTGAGGGAGTCCTATGTTCCTTCCTGTCTTCTGTGAGAATCCTAATTATCTCCCTCAAACTTTCCAACTCCTCCCTCACTACTATACCATATAGTTTTAGAAAGAGTGATTCGTGAATAGAAAAGAGGAACTAAAGGGAAACATATTGGCAGACTTCTTAGAAACAAAATTCACTTTGATCGCTTAGATTTGGCAGAGTATCTTGCAATCCTTTCTAACAACAGAGAAAAAGCAATCCTATCCACAGAAAAACTCCATGAAGTAGCGGCCAAAACCGAACTCCAAATTGAATTTGAAAAGACGCAGTATATGGAAGGAACTAGATCGACATTCGACAACCAACTATTAATCTCCAAATTCGGAAATATCTTCCAAACGGATAAATTATTCAACCAGCACGGTTAAAGGCAGAGGGGAAGTTCAATATCAGGACCAATGTTACAAGAGATAGCGTTGCTCTTTAGAAATGAATTTAAGGAGGAAGAGGATAATTTTAGTGCGAGTATTTTTATTTTTTGCTATTGGCTTTACGTCGCACGGACATAGATAGGTCTTATGGCGACGATAGGACAGGAAAGGGCTAGGACTGGAAAGGAAGCGGCCGTGGCCTTAATTAAGGTACAGCCGCAACATTTGCCTGGTGTGAAAATGGGAAACTACGGAAAACCATCTTCAGGGCTGCCGAAGGTGGGATTCGAACCCACTATCTCTCGGCTGCAAACTCACAGCCGCGCGCCCCTAACCGCACGGCCATTTCACGCGGTTGTGCGAGTATTAGAAAGCAAACGAAGGACAAAGGACTGCAAACTACAAAGAGTTTGCATAATCACCTTAGAACGATAAAACAAAACAGCTATATCAATGCAAAATTGCGATACTGCAACACCTACAACACAGTCATCAACCCAGGGCAATTTGTGCATCCGAAACCTGATAACTGGCGGCATGTCACAAATAAAAATATCGAAGAAAGAGAGAGGAAAATTTTCATAAAAAATAAATTCTAACACGATATACAGTAGTTCCCTTTCCTGTATTACCATACTTATGTACAGTATGTATTTGTATGATCAGCTCTCAAACACCTAAAATAATTGCCATTTCTGGGTGAACGAATGGCCTGATGTCTCTCCTTTGCAGAGGTCGGTATGTGATAAAACATTTTTATAGCTGCAATAATTCTTCTCAGTAGCTCATTATTGAATTGAATTACTACCTAGGTATTTTATCTGCGTCTGGCGAGAAGTCCCAGCAGCTTGTAGGTACGGCACGAGTAACAGATACAAACATTAGTCGTGATGAACAGTGCGAGCACTCTGAAATACACTTAAGAAAATGGAAATTGCAACACCATGAAGGCATTGGTCGTTTGTGTTGATTTTCAAGATATGGAACGATGCCATATAGGTATGTAAACGATAAAAGTTTCAGACCCATTCGATTGTTTCTACAGGTCTCCCCACGTGATTGGTCGCGGAGGAATCAACTCCAGTATACGGACTCTGGTGTAGCGTAGTTAACTTGCAGTCTGTGCAGTGAAGTGTTCCCCGTCAAACATGCCTCGACAACAGAGAAGAGCACGCTATCAACAACTGTCGCCGTTTGAGAGGGCTCGGATAATTGGACTGTGTGAGGCTGGATTATCGCTAAGGACTGTCGCTCCACGTGTTGACCGACAGGCATCTACGGTACAACGTGTATGACAACAGTGGTCAAATGAAGGTACCCACACTCGTAGACCTGGCACAGGCCCAGCGCGACAGACAATTGTGAGAGAGGATCGCCGCATCATTCGGATGGCCCGGATGGAAACCCCATCCAACAGCAGCGCAAATTCGAGCAGCTGTGGCACAACAAACAGTTGGTAATCGCCTGCGTGCAGCTGGCTTACGAGCCCGTGTCCCTGCAGAAGGTGTTCCATTGACCCCACAACAGCGACGTGTAAGGCTGGCCTGGTGTCGAGAAAGATCGACGTGCGTCGACGAATGGCATAGGGTCGTCGTTAGTGATGAATCGCGCTTCTGTCTTGCCCGCAGTGATCGCCGGAATCGTGTGCGCCGACGTACCAGGGAGAGGGGCCGCCCAGATCTTATTGTCGAGAGGCATACAGGGCCAACACCAAGCATTATGGTCTGGGGAGCTATTGGCTTTAATGTAAAATCACAATTAGTGCTTGTTGAGGGCAATATGACTGCTCGACAGTACGTTGATAGGGTACTCAATCCAGTGGTTGTCCCTATGATGGTGAACATTGCTAATGGGATGTTTCAGCAGGACAATGCCCGGGTTCACACTGCACGCATCTCCAGAGAAGCTCTCCACGACATCACAACCTTAAAATGGCCCGCCAGATCCCCAGACCTCAGTCCTATTGAGCATGTGTGGGACATGATGGGTCGACAACTGGCCAACCGTCCTCAGCCACCCACAACTCTGGAACAACTGACCCGTGTAGTGCAGCAAGCATGGGACATAATTCCTCAGGAAGCGATCAAGGGCCTTATTGACTTCTTGCCTCGACGAATTCATCAATGTATTGCAGCTCGTGGTGGACACTTCCTGTATCGATTGTTGTCCAAACTTGCGGTCAGAGGGACCTGAAAGTGTAATAATCGAATCACAACCGAACGCTCGTCCTGCATGTTCAATTTTAGCAATGTAGCACCACTACTTCTGGGTGTTGCAATTTCCATTTTCTTTAGTGTAGATGCATGCTCATTGCTAAGCTGTTCATTATGCATCACCGTATTCATTATCGTAAATGTGAAACTAAAGCACATGGCCCTATCACATTGAAGCATCACAACAGCACCACAATTCGAAAGAGTCACCGTGAACGCAACAGATGTTTATTGTCAGGCCTTAAACTTTAGATTGGCGCATGCGCAATAGCCATGCTTACCCCATGCACCCCTTACCGAGCATCGTCAGACGAGCATAGTACAGGGTGTTTCAAAAAGAATATACGTACTTCGAATGCATATATTTATTAAACTGTAAGACATACGAATATGAAACTTTACACAAATATTTACGAACCTCTCAAGTTCATATTACAGATGTTCAATATGTCCTCCATCAGCGACACGAACAATATCACATCGATACTCAAATTCCTCCCATACTCGGGCAAGCATGTCCTTCGTCACTGATCGAACAGTATTTTTATCCAGCTGTCAGTCAGTGAATCAGTCAGTTCAAATTCTAAGGAATTAAAATAATACACTTATATCGTACGAACACACACACACACATACAAGAAATGGGTATTCCAATTATAATAACCAAAACACGCTCACCGTCGCAATATTAAGAAATAATCTCGTTCCTAGGACCAAGCAATTTACAACTCAACCGTCCATCGTAGGCCTCCTTAGCTACACTGACTGTCGAGAGTTATAAACAGGCTCGAATCTTCAGTATTTAGAGTTTCGATAAGGAGGATGTCTTTGTTATCACATCTTCGCTGACTACTGGGTTCTCAGAACTGGCTAATACTTCAAAAGCCTTGTTGATTGTCGTGAGTGGCAGCAAGAGATTGGAACAGGCTGGGAAACCCATATTCTTTCAGAAATAGCTACGGTACCGTATTCCTATTGACGAAATGGGCTCTGCAGTACGACGGCCAAAGTTTGGAATAACCATCTGTAATACAAATAATATTGTTTTATGTACTGTAGCTACGTATGTGAAATCACCCTTTAGCTGCTGAAGTAAGAAACAGTCGTGTGCCGACTGTAGGATCTGGCCCCCTGCCCCTTCTCCTAATCTACAATAGTAACCAAGCACTCTTTTTAAAATATCTACCTTAATATACTCTTTACATAACATCTTCGCACCTGCACTCACGGTGCACAAGGGTAGGCCTGTAACAATCTTGCAGAACCTACTCTCTACCTGTTCTAATATTACACACTCTTTTTCTACACCCCAAACCTCCGAAGTACAGTATATAGCATTTTACCCTTCACCACCGTGTTAAATACCATGCTTTGATTAGCATAGCTTGCTCCCCTACATTTATTTTCCAATATCCTATTTACTGAGAGTGCTGCTTGGCCTCTCCATTTGATACGCCTAATCTGCTCCATCCAACGGCCATTTCTACTCAGCATCACCCCCAGGTACTCCATCATTTCCACCACCTCAACCTCTTCCCCGTTTATTACCCACTTTACTCCCGGTTTCTTTTTATTCCCTTTCATGCATACCATCACCTTAGACTTCTTACCATTACTCTTCAATGACCATTTCTCCGCAAAACTTATTCAAACCTTTTTGCAAACCTCCAGCTGTCAACGACAGCAACAACACATCATCCGCAAAGATTAATCCTGGAATTTCTTGTTTGCCTAGCACCGGGTAAGGCCATTTTCTCTCTACATGGCCACCTAGAAGATCGTTTATAAACAATAGGAAAAGGATTGGCGACAATTTACATCCCCGTTTCAACCCAACTCTCGACTCAATCACTCCACTCACCACCCCATCTTCCAACCTGATGCTGCAATAAACTTTCTCATATATACTTCTGATCGCTCTTCTTATCTTCTCTCCCAACCCAATCCTCCCCAATCTTTCAAACAGGGCCTCCCTACTCACTGTATCGAACGCCTTCTGGAAGTCAATTGTGGCGATAAATACTTTGGCACCTGCTTTTCTCACATATTTATCAATTATGGTTCTCACGATCATTAAATTATCCGCCGTCATCCTCCCCTTCCTAAATCCATTTTGAAAGCACGATAGAACTGAGTAATCCTCTGCCCACTTCCTCAATCTATTTGCTAGAATACCCATGTACACCTTGCTCAGGGAGTCCAGCAGGGTTATACCTCTATAACTGCTGGGATTCGTCCTGTCCCCTTTATTTTTATAAATAGGACATAAAATTCCTTTCTGCCATTCTTTAGGGAATTTCGCCCCTTCAAATATCTTGTTGAAGAGTGTTGCCAGACACTCCCACTTTCCCCACCCGCAGTCCTGGTCTTCAATTTCTTTATCACTCCCATTACCTCTTCACCTGTTATTCTCTTTTCCAGCTCTTGGCAGCCCCTCTCTAGCCCCTTATCTACTTTATCACCTCCGTCGACCCTTATCCACCCTTCCTGTTCTCCTAATAGTTCCCGGAAATACTCTACCCATGTTCCATATCCGATTTTCGGTTTCGTCACACTACTCGTTCCCCTATTAATTTTTTTTAACCCTCGCCCACACCTCATCACCTTCCCTGTTCTTGCACTCCCTATTTAGAGCTTCCGTTTGAGCCTCCTGTTAAACCTTCTTCTTCTCTCCTATCATTTTTTTTTTTGAATTCTTTCCTCATCCTGCAAAATTTTTCTTCAGGAGGTGAAGGGAAAAGAGAAATGAAAGGAAAGGAAACGTTTCTCTTTTCCCTTCACCTCCTTCTCCTTCTCAAGATTACGTCACCTACCCCCAATTCTCCCTTCAACTTACTACAACACGAAATAATTCACGTATGACATTTTTAAAGTATTTTTCCGCCTGACTTAATTCTTTCTTTCTTTTTTTCTTTCTTTCTTTCTTTGCTGTCATGTTGTTCAGAGTCAAACGTACCGGTATGGTCCGCATTGAACTGCGAATTTCTGTCCACCTTTATTTAACTCTATATATGTTAATCCTCCTCACGTAACATCCGTCGTCCTTCAAGATTCTAGAGAAAGAAGAACTTTCTTCCAGCATCATACTTCGCATCCGCATATATATCAAGTTTTTAAACATCTTGTGAAGATAATGTTACTACAATTTCAATTGATCTTTGAATGAACATCAGCATCTCTTGGAAGACAGCCTTTTTCGATTTACATGACCAGCAACTTAAGGATTACTTTTACAACTTTTTACTTTTATACGGCGCACTGGACTTTTTTAGGTTCTCTATTTCTTAACATAGCGTAGCGCATCTCTGGATTCTTAAGCCTCCACGCGCAACAATCACCATCCTCCAAGTTCCAAAAAACAGAAGAACCTTTCTAGTATCCATGTGTTTTTACGTCTATGAATATCTTGGAAAACGACGTAACTTCGTCCCAGTTGTTCTTCGAATGTACAACAGCATATTTAAGGAGCAAGCACATATTGAATTCTTTGACCTACAACTGAAAGATTTCCATCCCTAACAACTTTTTAATGTTGTACAGCGCACTGGACTTAATCGTAAATAAACGACGTGACGTCGGCTCAGTTGTTCTTCAATTGGATAACAGCATCTTAAAGGAGCCAGCATATACTAATCTCCTTATCCAGGAACTCAAGAATTTCTATCTTTAACAACTTTCTAATGCGCACTGGACTTTTTATGTCTATGAATATCTTGAAAACCGACGTAACTTCGTCCCAGTTGTTCTTCGAATGTACAACAGCACATTTAAGGAGCAAGCATACAGGATGAAGCGAAATTCGCGCGTTCGGGCGTCGCAGCGCGACTCCTCACATGCCAGCAATAAAAAAAGTCTGTTACAAAAATTCGTCCTGCGAGTATATCATCATCATCATCATCATCATCATCTGTTTACCCTCCAGGTTCGGTTTTTCCCTCGGACTTAGCGAGGGATCCCACCTCTACCGCCTCAAGGGCAGTGTCCTGGAGCTTCAGACTCTTGGTCGGGGGATACAACTGGGGAGTATGACCAGTACCTCGCCCAGGCGGCCTCACCTGGAAGGAAGCGGCCGTGGCCTTAAGTTAGGTACCATCCCGGCATTCGCCTGGAGGAGAAGTGGGAAACCACGGAAAACCACTTCCAGGATGGCTGAGGTGGGAATCGAACCCACCTCTACTCAGTTGACCTCCCAAGGCTGAGTGGACTCCGTTCCAGCCCTCGTACCACTTTTCAAATTTCGTGGCAGAGCCGGGAATCGAACCCGGGCCTCCGGGGGTGGCAGCTAATCACGCTAACCACTACACCACAGAGGCGGACCCTGCGAGTATATCCGGGAGAAAAAGAACGTTGAAGAATGGCAATCTGGCAACACTGTAACCACATGTAGGGTAAGTACCTTTGTCAGCACGTGTTGGTTGTGCTGTACAGTTGGTGCAGTGGATAGAGTTTTGGGTTAACATGCAGGAGGTCGAGGGGTTCGATCCTGTTTTGAGGAGTACGTTTTTTATTTCGTAAATGTAGTCCAGGTGGTATAGTATCTGGCATCTTAATCGTCAACAGCGATTGCAGCGCGTCCTCTAGAAACCATTTGCACTTACATACTACGATCCAAGGTTCTTAAACAGTACTACGAACATTCGTTTTCATTGGTCAGCTTTGAAAGACGCCCTTTCCACGTCGTGGGCATGAATTTATTCGCACCACTTCATCTACTAGATGCATTACAACGTGTTCAGCGTTACTAAATTTTGTAATTGTAGGATACATGCGACTGTATTACAGTATGTAATATCTAATGGAAATTAGCAAATAAAAAAGTGCGCCTTAACCCAGGATCGAACCTTCGATCTCCTGCATGCTAATCGAGAACTCTATCCACTGCACCAATCGTACAGCACGACTAGCATGTGCTGACATGAGGAAGTTACCCTACATGTGGTTACAGTGTTGCCAGATTGTCACTCTTTAACATCCTTTTTCTGCCGGATATACTCGCAGGGCGAACTTTTGTGAGAGACACTTTTTAATTGCTGGCATGTGAGGAATCGCGCTGCGACGCCCGAGTGCGCGAATTTCGCTTCACCCTGTATATTGAATTCCTTGACCTACAACTGAAAGATTTCCATCCCTAACAACTTTTTAATGCTGTACGGAGCATTGGACTTTAATCGTAAATAAACGACGTGACTTCGTCTCAGTTGTTCTTCAATTGGATAAAAGCATCTTAAAAGGAGCCAGCATATACTTATCTCCTTATCCAGCAACTCAAGGATACCTATCCTTAACATCTTTTAATTGCTCACTGGACTTTTTTATGAATCTTTGTCATGGAGTTATTTTTTAACATAGTGCACGTCTCTATAATTCTTTTCACAATATTTCACATGGTATGTACATTTACGAGACCTTATGTGTCTTTACATTGTTTGATTTATTCAGTATTTGTGTTTTAATCTTGCTTTAGGCTGATGATGACCTAATATTAGGTGGAAACTAGTCCCTAATCATGTACCGGTATGTAATTTAAGCTCTTAAATTTAAAATTTTGTATTGTAAAGGTGGACCTTAATAATACAATAGTTTTACTCTATTGTAATCACAGTTCAATACGGATCTATCATAATGAAACTTATTTCACTTAAGAACAGATATTCGTGTATTTTTTTTTTTATTTTATTATTATTGCTAAGTCCATATCAACGCCGAGCCACGGGGAAATCGGTAAACAAAATTTAATGGAAAACGGTGTATAGAGTCGGGGAATAAGAAACTACAGTTTAAACTATAAACCATTTTATTCACTCTGGATGAAATGGTAGTTTAGGGGAAGGCGCCTAAATTGTAATTCTTAAATACCTATGTTATTGGTCCTATCGGAAAGCACTATATAACAGAAGTTATAGAGAATGCAATTTCCTATCATTTAAGTTTTATTCAGATTTTCACCGACTATGATACAAGTGGTATTTCAGAGTCGGAAGAAAACTAAATGTGAAGGCCTACAATATCGAAAGGTCATAAAACAGATCAACAATAACATTGCATTGACCATTAGTTTATATGATATTCTTCGTCTCTTATTCTGGTACTTATCTCCGATAGATGGGATTACTGCTGCGTACCGAGTATAACAGCCTATCAGAATATTGGCGGGAAATAGCTGGGGAGTTAAAAAAACTTTCTTCTTTAGCATGCCATTCCTCTGGTCCATACATTTTCTGATACTGTTGGTACGTAACACACTGGTTCATTATAGTAATCCAGCTATTTGATCCCTACTCTGACGCGCTGATTGGAATGAACAGTATGCACAGTTCACGAAATAATGGACATGCTCACTTATGACCTGGTCTAGAATTACAATTTTGGCCTATTCCAAATTATAGCACCATAATTCATTAACTCAAAATTCAACCCTGAAAAGAGCCGTTTCTTTAGAAAAGTTTCTTCCTCTTCACCTTTATTAAATCTACATTCACTTTATTCCAAATTAGCAGTGACTTGGAGGAAAAATTTTCCTTAAAGTCAGATAGTTTTTCCCCCCGCCAGTTTAGAGAATTGAGATTTTCACACTCATCGTGTACTGCTAGGAAACAGATAAGTAAACAGGCATAGATTTTGCTCTGGGACTCTCCACTGTTCGAACACCCCCGCCGATAAAAAACGAACCGTGTTCACGGATCACGGATGTCTGCGGCCTGGTCATTCCAGCTCTGGAACTTTGGACTGTTAAGTTCGCAGCGTAGTACTATACGTTAAAAGTCAGATAAAGTGTGGTTTTTCATTTGATCGAGTATTTCATATAAAATCATTGCTTTTAATCGCGCAATTCCTACTGACGTCATTGTAATGATCTATGTTCATTTCAGGTGGGAAAACCACTAAGACAGTGTTTCTGAGGATGTAAACAGAGAGGTGGAGAGTGAGTGTCTGCCATTATAACGAAAACACCCCTACCCGATTGTGACTGATGGTAGTCAAGCGGACCTACCTTGACAACGAAAATTCCCTAACCCAGTCTTTACATGAGAAAAGACATTTGGTGACTTCCCCATCGCGTTTCTGGGGCAATGGTAAGAGTTATGCAATTTAATACAACCTTACTCACAATGTGTAGACTACCTAACCTAGAATTCTGTATACAATGTAAAATCCCGTAGCGAAGCACGGGTACATCAGCTAGTAAATTTAATAAAGAATCTGTCTTTCAGTCCCTACTAGGTGGTGTACCCGTGCTTCGCTACGAAACTCTACATTGTATATAGTATTTTTGTCAGATCACAGTCTAATATACACAATCGCGAAGCTCCTTAGTGATGAAATGGCATCCTGTTAACAGGAGGACCGACGCCAGCGCTTGCAGCGGCCAGCAAGCTATAACTGTCAGGAACATTCTCTACACATCATCTCTTATCAGTAACTTTCGTTTTGAAGAAATCTACACCGGGCGAGTTGGCCGTGCGGTTAGGAGCGCGCGACTGTGAGCTTGCATCCGGGAGATAGTGGGTTCGAATTCCACTGTCCGCAGCCCTGAAGATGGTTTTTCATGGTTTCCCATTTTCACGCCAGGCAAATGCTGGGGCTGTACCTTAATTAAGTCCACGGCCGCTTCCTTCCAATTCCTAGGCCTTTCCTCTCTCATCGTCGCCATAAGACTTACCTGTGTCGGTACGACGTGAAGCCACTAGCTAGCTAGTAGAAGAAATCTACGGAGGTTTACTTGGAATGGAACTGCATTCCGTACAAATTTCTTCTCTGCTGACATAAACTGGTTGTCAACAAAATGATTCGCACGTCACTTTATGTTATTGTACAAATAGTTCACATTTCTATTCAATAAATCAGCCCTCATACTATTTACAAGCAATTTTCTTTTCTTTCTTTCTTTCTTTCTTTCTTTCTTTCTTTCTTTCTTAACCGTTTACCCTCCAGGGATGGTTTTTCCCTCGGACTCAGCGAGGGATCCCACCTCTACTGCCTCAAGTGTGTCCTGGAGCGTGAGACTTTGGGTCGGGATACAACTGGGAAGAAGAACCAGTACCCCGCCCAGGTGGCCTTACCTACCATGCTGAAGAGGGGCCTTGTGGGGGATGAGAACATTGGAAAGGATAGACAAGGGAGAGGGAAGGAAGCGGCCTTGGCCTTAAGTTAGGTACCATCCCGGCATTTTCCTGGAGAAATGGGAAACCACGGAAAGCCATTTCGATGATGGCTGATGTGGGGACCTTCCGAGGCTGAGTGGACTCCGTTCCAGCCCTCGTACCACTTTTTCAAATGTCATGGTAGAACCGGGAATCAAACCCGGGCCTCCGGGCAATTTTTTACACATTGAAAATTACAACACCGCTACGTGTTAAAGGTTACGATTGCGTTAAAACACTATTTAATTTCATAATCGGATGGATTTCCCTTTGAGTTACATTCCTGGATCATTGATAAACGAAATACCTACTACTTATCTGAAGTTACATTTCTGAATCTTCACAATATTGTTCTATTATCCGAAAATGTAAACAGTAGTTCAATCTTTACTGTACAGAATCTTTAGAAAACCTAAATGATGATAACTCTGGTGTCTGCTTATAATTGAGCAGTTTATTGCTCCACACACATCTCCTTTCGTGAATACCTTGTTAATTTAATAGAAAACTAATTATCCATATACAAACTTACACATCCCAGTAGACCGGTAGCTTGCTGACCTCGTGGAGCGCAGCAATTGCATGGCTGAAAGAAATGAGCCGAGCTTCGCGACTGTGTATGTTAGACTGTGGTTAGGTAGTGTACACGTTGCGAGTAAGATTGTATTACATTGCATACCTCTTAACGTTACCCCAGAAACGCGATCAGCATAGGTCCTTTCTCATGTGAAGACTGGGTTAGGGAATTTTCATTGTTAATGGTAGGCCTTCTTGCCTACCATCAGTCACAATCAAGTTGGAGAGTTTTCATTATAAAGGCAGATACACTCCACCTGCCTTTTGACATCCTCAGAAAGACTGTTTAAGTGGTTTTCCCTATTGAAATCAACACAGGTCATTACAATGACGTCAGTAGGAATGTCGCGATTAAAAGCAATGCTATCATATGAAATACTCCATCAAATGAAAAACCACACATGTGTTCATTTGCAACGAACTAACGGTCCAAAGTTTCAGAGCTGGAATGTCTAGGCCGCAGACAGCCGCGAACACTCCTCTGCCTCCTGTGCACACTACTCATTCCTATCAGCGCCTCAGAGTAGGGATCAAATAGCTGGAATACTATGATGGACCAGTGTGTTACGTACCAGCAGTATCAGAAAATGTATGAACGAGAGCAATGGTTTGCTAAAGAAGAAAGTTATCTAACTCCCCAGATATTTTCCGCCAATATTCAAGTAGGCTGTTATACTCGGTACACAGCAGTAATCCCATCTATCGGAGGTCAGTGGCAGCAGAAGAGACAAAGAACATCACAACAAACAGTGGTCAATGTTGTTAATGTTGATCAATTATATGAGCTGTCGATATTGTAGGCCTCACATTTAGTTTTCTTCCGACACTGAAATATAATAGTCGGTACGGTTAAACTGAATAAAAACCGAGCTCGATAGCTGCAGTCGCTTAAGTGGGGCCAGTATCCAGTATTCGGGAGATAGTGGGTTCGAACCCCACTGTCGGCAGCCCTGAAGATGGTTTTCCGTGGTTTCCCATTTTCACACCAGGCAAATGCTGGGGCTGTGCCTTAATTAAGGCCACGGCCGCTTCCTTCCAACTCTTAGGCCTTTCCTATCCCATCGTCGCCATAAGACCTAACTGTGTCGGTGTGACGTAAAACCACTAGCAAAAAAATCACCGCGCGAGTTGGCCGTGCAGTAAGGGACGCGCGGCTGTGAGCTTGCATCCGGGAGATAGTGGGTTCGAATCCCACTGTTGGCAGCCCTGAAGATGGTTTTCCGTGGTTTCCCATTTTCACACCAGGCAAATGCTGGGGCTGTACCTTAATTAAGGCCACGGCCGCTTCTTTCCTACTCCTAACCCCTTCCTGTCCCACCGTCGCCATAAGGTGGTGGTGGTGGTGGTGGTGGTGGTGATTATTGTTTTAAGAGGAAGTACAACTAGGCAACCATCCTCTATATAACACTAATCAGAGAGAAAAAATGGAAGGGATCCGACACTTCGAAAAATGAAGATATCGGCCAAAGGAAGACAAGGGCCACGAAGGGCGTGAAAATGAAAGACTCCCTAGCCCTCGCAAACCTAATAGCGTCGGGGTCGGAAACGAACAAGAGTTGACCAAGGGAGGTCGGATAGGACAGATGAAAGTGAGGAGCCTGGCACAAGTAAGTGGAAGCAATGCCAGGACTCAGAGGAGGGCCCCGTGGTCGCCAACCCACACTCCAAATTTCAGAGCCCCTGGGGCCCCTTTTAGTCGCCTCTTACGACAGGCAGGGGATACCGTGGATGTTATTCTACCGCCCCCACCCACAGGGAGCGTCGCCATAAGACCTATCTGTGTCAGTGCGACGTAAAGCAACTTGCAAAAAAAAAAAAAAAGAAAAGAAAAGAAAGAACTGAATAAAACATAAATGATCGGACATTGTACTCTCTAGAACATTTGTTATGTAGTATTTTTTTATAGGCCCAATAACACAGGTACCGGTACTTCAAAATTACATTTTAGGCGTTTTTCCCTAAACTAACATTTCATCCAAGGTGAAATTTAATTGACTTCGAGATACTGAAAATTCGAGTAATGGAGGTTCGCAATATCGAGGTTCGACTGTATATAGATTAAGTAACAAATAGAGCGGTAATATTTCTAACGTGATGTGCAGTGTCCCTCATGTTTGCCATTATGATGGTTTGGCGCTGATACGATAAAATTCCCTTGTAGGCTGAGAAGTACCGTTCAGCATCATAGGAAGTCACCGGTACATATTTCAAAACAGAGGTGGGCACAATTCGGCTCAATAACCAGCGCTCCAACACAGTAAAAAAAAAAAAAAAAAAGAGTAGAGTATGCGCTCTGACGGAAGTTAACCTTGTACCTGCTTGCACAGCTTGCCGTTACGTCTGGGGACAAGCCGCGTAACAAAACAGATGTATTTTAACATTTTTGTTGTCTAATGTCTCGTTCTATTCAGTGCATTAGATTATGGGACTAAGTAAACACGGTACGTAGCGGCGATTAGGAATTGGAAATAGGGGGGCAAAAAAAATGTAAAGACAGCAAAGAATTTTTGCTAGTGGCTTTACGTCGCACCGACACAGATAGGTCTTATGGTGACGATTGGATAGGAAAGGCCTAGGAGTGGGAAGGAAGCGGCCGTGGCCTTAATTAACGTACAGCCCCAGTACCTGGTGTGAAAATGGGAAACCACGGAAAACCATCTTCAGGGCTGCCAACAGTGGGATTCGAACCCACTATCTCCCGGATGCAAGCTCACAGCCGCGCGTCCCTAACAGCACGGCCAACTCGCCCGGTAAGACAGCAAAGTGCCCGGGTTTGTAGGATACAGCGGAGGAGGGGGTGTATATACCTGAAAATTAAAAAAAGCTACAAAATGGAATTTTGACAGATGTAAAGGTTGACAGCCTACCAACTTAAATGTCGTGATAGTATTTATTTGAGATTTTGATTCAATACTATACAATAAAATTTTCACCAAAGGAACAATATTACACACGTACGGTATTACAATTAAATAGAAGTAGGGCGTGATTATACAATTAAACAATTTAGTATTTGACTACACCAACGAGCTAGAATAACATAGAGAGGCGGAAGCGCTGCTTGGGTGAAGCTAATAGAAGGAACGTCCGCCATGTTTCCTGTGGTCACACAAGCAAGGGGGCATGGCCTTTGAATGACGAAACGTGTCGAAAATACGCATTTTAGAATCACTGGAGGAGAATTAAAGACCGTTGCCGAAAGCATTGAAAGTAATAGACTGCGAATACCGCCACTTCATCATATTGCGGCACGAGGGCCAACACAAGACCAACTCCAATACTCAGACCACAATGCAAGAAAAACATGGCTGCCGTATTTACCAGGCCAAAGCTAACATGGCGACGAATAACGTAATAATAGTCGTAAGAAATTTGTAGTACGAAAATGTTTATCCGTGGTTGTCGAACACAGAATATATGGAAATAAAATAACAGTGGTAATTTGAATTGCGCTTTATCTGTGACAGTATGTCACATAGAACGGACTTTGAAAGCTTTACAACAAACAGTACCGGTAAGTTATAAGTACGACTTCGTTTAAATGTACACACATATTCAAGAAAATTACAGACTAGGCTAAGTAACATAACACCAACAAAAAATCAGTTTTCCTTCTCTTAACACTAGCACAACACACCTATTATGTCATTATTCACCCTTCACCAACATATTGCAGTCGAACAAAACTAGTAATGCGCACATCCAACGTACAAATTGGGCCTAGAGACTAAGCAACATATTGTAACACCAAGCAAAGAAAAAAATCACGTTTCCTCCTAACTTATTAACACTAACACGACATATTCATTAGCTTGTTATTCACCCTTCACCAAAATATTGCAGTCAGAAAAAACTAGTAGTGCACACATCCAGCATACAATTTAGGCCTACAGAAAAAGTCAGTTTTCCTCCTAACTTATTAACACTAACACAACATAACCATTAGCTCATTATTCGCCCTCCACCAAAATATTGCAGTCGAACAAAACTAGTAGTGCACACATCCAACATACAAATTGGGCCTACAGACTAAGCAACATGCTGTAACACCAAGGAAAGAAAAAAATCAGGTTTCCTCCTAACTTATTAACACTAACACGACATATTCATTAGCTCGTTATTCACCCTTCACCAAAATACTGCAGTTGAACAAAACTAGTAGTGCACACATCCAGCTTACAATTTGGGCCTACAGAAAAAGTTAGTTTTCCTCCTAACTTATTAACACTAACACAACATAACCATTAGCTCATTATTCACCCTCCACCAAAATACTGCAGTCGAACAAAACTAGTAGTGCACACATCCAGCATACAAATCGGGCCTACAGACTAAGCAACATACTGTAACACCAAGCAAAGAAAAAAATCAGGTTTCCTCCTAAGTTATTAACACTAACACAACATACCCATTAGCTCATCATACATCCTTCACCAAAATATTGCTGTTGAACAAAACTAGCACTGTGCATATCCAACAAACAATTTTAAAGAAAGTTTCTACACCAAAAAATAAACATTAGTTTATGACTCAAAATTAATTAATGTATTACCTTAAAGTTACTTGCTCCTGAGTTTCAATTCTTTCCTAAAGTTCTGTTTCTGCCTGAGAGTTGTTTCATCAATCTTTTTCTTGGCACGCTGTTTTTCAAGTCTCCTGGAAATTCCTTGAGGGATTTTCTTTTTATCTAAGACCTTTGTGTGATTGTTAATAAAAATATTGGCCAGAATTTTCACACACTTCTTCATAATTCTGGTCAAAGAAACACCACACTTGCATACATCACTCGCATTATCAACACTACTTTCAAAGGCCTCAACTCCTAAAACAACTATTGCATTCCGTTGGTTTTCTAATTTTGAAAATTCTGCTTCATAAGCACTACTTATGAGGACCTAAAAGAGCATGAATATTTTACAACACATAGAAATCATGTTCGGTGATGGGCACTTCAAGCCACCTCTGTTTAACTGCCTAAAATGTGAGAACATTTGGTCAACATCACAGTGTATCACCATTTCTTCTTCGGACTGTAGCATCTCAACACAAACAGCACAGTTGTTATACTTCTTAAACTTCTCAATAACCCATGTTAATCTAAAATATGTGCATTACATTGCATTACATTCTAAAACGACACTAATAATATTAACTATAATACACGAACACAAAGATAAACAACAGTGGCGGCGCGTGACTTTCATCACTGGGGGTTCAAAAGAAGAAAAAATTGCCTCCCCCCCAACCTCTCCTCTCCCCATCTCCGCCAGCTTCTCTTCCATCGTAGGCCGTAACCTCCTAAACTAAGATGACATAAGTTCTAGAAATGTGATCAAATACGAGAGGAGCAGAAAATACGGTAGGCCTACATGCCGAGTTTTACCACATGCAAAATAAGAAATAACTGCTTCATTGAAGTCCGCAGAGTCTCGAACAAAGTTCCTTTCAATTGACAACATAGCAAGAGCAATAAGTCTATCCTCGGTCATTGTGCTGCGCTAGAAAGTCTTTATTCTCTTCAGGGTAGAGAAACACCTTTCTGCTTCCGATGTCATGGGAATAGTATAATAACAACTATATTTAAAAGTTTTCATTGGTATTACCTTGCCGCTATTCTTTGCCTCAATGGTTTTTGAGTTAAGTTTCTCTCCAAAAGGTAATTAAGTTATTCCAAAGAAGGCAAATTAATAGGTGTTTAGTAAGTAATGATATATTTGGGACAAGATATTAATTGGAATTTGACAGTTTAATGTGACTTTTGGTAGTAACGATGCTTTTCAACACTAGCGCTAGTTAGGTGCACTATTCTCTGTTGCCTAGTCAAATTCCCGTAAGGCCAACAGATGGCAGGCACATACCCCAACCCCAACAACACGGCTAGCTAGTCTTGAGACAGTGGCCTATTGCGCATGCGTAAAGAACAGAGATCCGTTTCTGCGATATCCTGGTCTTGCCTTAGTGCTGGCTTTCGTCCCCCCGCACCTCGCCACTCCCTTCGCCTATGTACGGACGGAGGGATCGCCTTTGCAAGGGGGTTCATTCCAGACAAGTATCCAGCCACAGACCTTGCACAGCTCACATGAATTGAAAGCCAGTACGAGTATATTACGGATAGAGGGACTTAGCAAGAGCTTCGAGATTGACAAGGGAGTTATGAAAATTACATAGTTGAGTACAATTTGATATAAACTGGAGGTTCATTGCTCCATTGCGCTATACCAGAAACCGCCACTGATAAACAAACACATTACCTACACGTGACCACGTGTAAACAGGAGATAACCAATACTTAGGCCCGGTTTCATCAACACATGTTAGTGCTTAACAAGGTGTTAAATCACTTTAACATACGATTTAAGAAAATTTGCGTTTCATCAACAAATGTTAACATTAACAAATGTTAAACTGCGTATTAAAGTTAACATCAGCCATTTCCAATGTTGAAATTTGACGGATCCGAAATTTCTTCATAGATACAGGTTATCGAAAACAGTCGTTGCTAAGGTTGTTGACGAAATTCAAGTGAGGTTAGAATATCCTACGAAGAGAAACCTCTTTCTCCAATGTTGCAGGTACTGATAATATTACGAGTTTTTGTTACTGGTTATTTTCACATAATGGCCGGAGACAATGCTGGAATTTCTAAAGCCACTGTTAATAGAGTTGTTTGTCGACTGTCTGCAGCAATAGCATCCATGAGAAGGAGGTATATAACATTCCCTTCAGTAGAAGAGCGTCAGCAAATTATCAGCGACTTCTATGAAATAAGTCGTTTTCCTGGTGTTTGTTCTACGTGCAATAGATTGCACACATGTAAGAATCCAATCACCTGGAGGCAATTGGGCCGAAATATATCGTAATCAAAAGGGATATTTCTCTGTTAATGTTCAGGTGATTAGCGAGCCTAACCTTCAAATCAGGGATATACTTGCTAGGTGGTCTGGTTCTGCACACGACAATACAATATTTAATAACTCCCATATCGGAGCACAGTTTGAAGTGGGCCAATTGACGAAGTGATTTTGTTAGGTGACAGCGGATACCCGCTAAAAAAGGTATCTGTTTACCCCATTGAAACCCTCGCGGACTTTTCCCGCGCCTCGTCCTTTTCTTTTATCGTCAAGCCATCTGTGCGCTTGCACTCAATAACTTATATATATTTACTAACTAATTCAGTTAACAACTCTTTTTCGAAGGAGGAAAAATTAGAACTACGATTCCGTTTCACTTTACGCGCCATACTTTACAGCTGTGCTCAAACAAAAGCGAATCGGAGCGCGTTGTAAAACAGCATGTTCGTACCACTGCCTCCTTGATTCGCACCAGTTCGCAATATTGGGAGAGTTAACAGTCGATTAGTTAACATTTCACACGAAAAGTTTGATGAAACGCAAGAAACCTAACAAGATGTTAAATTTCTAACTCCGTATTAACTAACTACTTGTTAGTATATATTTAACATGTGTTGATGAAACCGGGCCTTAGTATATTAAACTTCCATAAAAAAGAACCGGACGAATCCTATACTTCCTTGTCACTATTGAAGATTATTAAACGCAAACACAAAAGCAGACCCGAAATACTTCAGTCGCAACGATTACTTTAAACTGGCATTCGCGATCACAGTGAATTCATTCATGGCCCGCGCTCACCGCCATCTTGCCAATAACCGAAACCTGCCTTGAGGTCTGAGTATTGGAGTTGGTCTTGGCCAACATCATGATCAATTGATAGTAAGGTATTTCAAAATCATCGCACAGTGACATATGAATAGGCCTCGAAATCGGAACAAGAATGTTACCTTGCTTGTCTGTTGTGGTTAAGCGTAAATTACAATAAAAACCGTGGACATAAATATTTATGACAGAAAGCCTTAAAATGATAGAGACCTACAATAGGTTACAACCTTATTCTGATCATATTTTTAAAAGTATTGCATCGCCATGATTATTGCCTTTCTTTCTTAATCTATTTAGCCTCCAGGGTTGGTTTCTCCCACGGACTCAGCGAGGGATCCCACCTCTCCCACCTCAAGGGCAGTGCGCTTGAGAGTGAGACCTTGGGTCGGGTATACAACTGGGAAGGAGGGTCAGTACTTCTCCCAGGCGGCTGCACCTGCTATGCTGAACAGGGACCTTGTGGGGGGATGGGAAGATTGGGAGGGATAGACAAGGAAGAGGGAAGGAAGCAGCCGTGGCCTTAAATTAGGTACCATCCCGGCATTTGCCTGGAGGAGAAGTGGGAAACCACGCAAAACCACTTCAAGGATGGCTAAGGTGGGAGTCGAACCGACCTCTACTCAGTTGACCTCCAGAGGCTAAGTGGACCCTGTTCCAGCCCTCGTGCCCCTTTTCTAATTTCGTGACAGAGCCGGGAATCGAACCCGGGCTTCCGGAGGTGGCAGCTACTCACGCTAACCACAACACCACAGAGGTCGCTCATGAGTACTGGTTTTTTTCTTGCGTCGCGCCGGCACAGATAGGTCTTACGGCGACGATGCGATAGGAAAGGCCTAAGAATGGGAAGGAAGCGGCCGTGGCCTTTATTAAGGTATAGCCCCAGCGTGTAAAAATGGGAAACTACGGGAAACCATCTTCAGGGCTGCCGGCAGTGGGGTTCGAACCCACTATCTCCCGGATGCAAGCTCACAGCTGCGCGCCCCTAACCGCACGGCTAACTCGGCCGGTACATAGTACCGTGCCACTATAATTGTGTAATGTAATTATTTATTATAATGTAGGGGACATATTATGTTTTTCCCATTACCATATCATACTGGGATTACTAGCTGAAAAAAGCAAAGTCATCTCCGTACAGGCCATGAAGGCCCGTGAAGGGATGGAAAGTAAAGGCTTCCACTATCCGTAACCTCGGCACTTGATGGGGTAGGGTGGTTAGCTCTACGCCCGGCCGCCTTTGCCCCCAGGAATTAACCTGGTACTCATTTTGAGTGTAGGCTGAGTGAACCTCAGGGTCATGCGCACCTCCGAAAGTGGAAATGTTATAGCGTAAATTTTATGACTTCCTGACGGGGATTCGAACACACGTCCTTCCGGGCGCATCGAGCACTCCTTTACCGCCTCGGCCAGGCAGCCTCTACTAGCTGAAAAGTAACCATGAAAGTTGTCCATTATGAAGTGTAGGCCTAACCTAGTTTTAAATACCAATGCAACTGACATCTACAATAAAGGCTGCATAAATTGCACAAATGGCAGTAAAATACTGTATTTACCATACTTGGTGTACGTTTCGTCCCCCTCTATGGTGTAGTGGTTAGTGTGATTAGCTGCCACCCCCGGAGGCCCCGGTTCAATTCCCGGCTCTGCCACGAAATTTGAAAAGTGATACGAGGGCTGGAACCGGGTCAGTTCGGCCTCGGGAGGTCAACTGAGTAGAGGCGGGTTCGATTCCCACCTCAGCCATCCTGGAAGTGGTTTTCCGTGGTTTCCCACTTCTCCTCCAGGCAAATGCAGGGATGGTACCTAACTTAAGGCCACGGCCGCTTCCTTCCCTCTTTCTTGTCTATTCCTTCCAATCTTCCCATCCGCCCGCAAGGCCCCTGTTCAGCATAGCAGGTGAGGCCACTTGGGCGAGGTACTGGTCATCCTCCCCAGTTGTATCCCCAGACTCTGAAGCTCCAGAACACTGCCCTTGAGGCGGTAGAGGTGAGATCCCTCGCTGAGTCCGAGGGAACAACTGACCCTGGAGGGTGAACAGATAAAGAAGAAGAAGGTGTACGCTTGACCGAAATAGGTGACTTTCGTGGTTACGTTTCCTTGGTGGTGGGCGCTCCATTTTATTTGTGTGTAAATGTGAATGAAAATTAAATAGCGTTGGAACGGCATTTGGTAGTAATCGCCGTTGGTCATTTGTTTCTTACATACACTTATCTTCGAAATGTACAAAGCATAAGCGTCTGTATTGAGTGGGATACCATTTATCTCTTTTCGTTCTCACAACGCATTGTTCCGTTAATTCCTTGTTCTTTAAGGGAAATCTGAAACATAATCCGACAAATAATTATCGTGGCTATCCATACTTTCGATGTGTAAACAATAAAATGGGTTTAATTACAAATAGAAATTACAAAAAGGAATCTCGGCTATCATTCAGTAATACTTAAAATACGATATATCCTTGGTTTTATTACTCCGATTAGTACAACCGTACGCTGAGTATACGACTGGCTTTCTTGAAAGCGAGAATCTATCTTTTTACTTCTTAACACTTACACTTAGATCGTACATACCAATTTAATTTCCTGTCACCTCAATATTATGTTCTCGAGCCAATTCGCTTTGTTTTGACAACCGTTAACATGGCTGCCCCTTATCAACTTGCTTCCGCGGGGAGCGCTGATTTCAGGCATACAGCCCCTTTATGTTATTCTAGCTCGTTGGACTACACACTTAGAAACCGAAAGAAACTAACAGGCATTAAGGAGACGGCCAGACTAACGAAGCTGGTGAATCATACAGTAGGCTACCCAAAGAGGATAGAATCATCATAGGATCATACTTCAGTGTCCATGACTTTGGCAAAAAAATATACCCCTGCTACCCTTTCTCAAAGCACATACAAAGTCTCCACTGCTTGCTGTGGCGCTATACAAATCAGTTAGGCGCGTGAACGACATTTTTTAAAAGTATTTCCGCTAATAATTCCGTTAAATAAAGGAAATAATTAGCTAATGAGACAACATGATTGCTTGTTTTAATAATTCATATAATTCCTTATTTCAGTCAGCTAAAATGGAATACAAATGTAATGTTTTCTCCACAAAGTAAGGGGACGACTTCCCCCTGCCCCCCCCCCCCCAATCGCCGCTACTGATTATATTCCTTTCATTACGTTATGCGTAGGAAACAAAATTAATTACTTTGATATCAGATAAATAAATACTCCTTTGACTACTACCTACAGATTATGAACATTAAAATAAGAATAATAGTTAAAACCACCTTTCCAATACTTGTCTTTCCTTATATGTAGGATATAAATATTACAAAAGGCGTTGTAAGATGGGGCATGTTTCGCTTAACTGCCGTAAGCATCATCAGCCGAAATAAATCAGCCTAAAGTTAGGTCAGGGCCCCGAACCTAGTGTCCTTAAAATATATGGCACCCTAAGAATCAACATTTACATTTAGAAAATCAAAAACATGTTGTTCTTTTACTCTAGTTTTAAGCCTATTGTTTTTCTTTCACTATAGTTTTAAGTCTGAAAATTGAACGAGGTGACACAATTTTTAAACATTTTTGAATGAACATTACATTCCTCACATAATAACATGTGCCAGACTCCCCACTTTCATATATCCTATCCGACCTCCCTTGGTCAACTCTTGTTCTTTTCCGATCCCGATGGTATTAGAGCATTCGAGACCTAGGGAGTCTTTCATTTTCATGCCCTTCATGTCCCTTGTCTTTCTTTGGCTGATACTTTCATGTTTTGAAGTGTCAGATCCCTTTTATTTTACTCTCCGATTAGTGTCATATAGAGGATGGTTGCCCAGTTGTATTTTCTCCTAAAACAAAAATCACCGCGCGAGTTGGCCGTGCGCTTAGAGGCGCATGGATGTGAGCTTGCATCCAGGAGATAGTGGGTTCGAATCCCACTGTCGGCAGCCCTGAAGATGGTTTTCCGTGGTTTCCCATTTTCACACCAGGCAAATGCTGGGGCTGTGCCTTAATTAAGGCCACGGCCGCTTCCTTCCAACTCTTAGGCCTTTCCTATCCCATCGTCGCTATAAGACCTAACTGTGTCGGTGCGACGTAAAACCACTAGCAAAAAAATCACCACGCGAGTGGCCGTGCGGTGAGAGGCGCTCGGTTGTGAGCTTGCATCCGGGAGATAGTGGGTTCGAATCCCACTGTCGCCAGCCCTGAAGATAGTTTTCCGTGGTTTCCCATTTACACACCAGGCAAATGCTGGGGCTGTACCTTAATTAAGGCCACGGCTGCTTCCTTCCAACTCCTAGGCCTCTCCTGTCCCATCGTCGCCATAAGACCTATCTGTGTTGGTGCGACGTGAAGCCACTACAAAAAAAAATCACCATCACCAATCATCACCTCACATAATATGTAAAAATATGTAATATTATTAAGAATATGACCGGGCTGGGTGGCTCAGACGATTGAGGCGCTGGCCTCTTGACCCCAATTGGAAAGTTCGAACCTGATTCAGTGCTATTGTATTTAAAGGTGCTCAAAACGTTGCAGAGAGAGTATGTTGCTGCGGAGGACATGAGAATCTGCATCAAAACAGCCTGGGGACTGATATTTCCAACAACAACAAGATTTCTTTCTCCAGTCCTGCTAACCGATGACCTTCAGAATCCAGCTGACCTTCATAGTTATTTTTGCATTCTACTTGAAGGAGTGATCTTTCTTATTGTGCACCATATGAATATACAAGCAGGATCAAGACATCAACCTTGAGAGCACTGCATTACTGCTGACATAATAGCCTACGTACCTTAACAAGTAACTGTATCTATTGTATGTTCTATGTTGAATGTTAAGTACTCAGGTTGATTGGAATTTCAACGACTACTATAATACAGGGTTATTCTAAATTAGTTACCAGAAAATATCTTAGAATAATTTCAAAAGTTACAGTGGTTCAAATCCCGGTCACTCCGTGTGAGATTTGTGCTGAACAAAGCGGAGGTGGGACATGTTTTTCTCCGGGTACTCAGGTTTCTCCTGTCATATTTCATTCCAGCAACACACTCAATTAACAACTCATTTATCAGTCATTTATCATTGCCCCAGAGGAGTGTGGCAGGCTTCGGCAGCCGGCACATTTCCTATCCTCGCCGCTAGATTGGGGCTTCATTCATTCCATTCCTGACCCGGTCGAATGACTGGAAACAAGCTGTGGATTTTCATTTTCAGTTTTAAAACTATCATCTGAAATTACTTAGGATGTGTATCGTACCTCGCGCCACATCACCAAGTTCTAAGCCACGCACTCTTCTTGCACCATATATCATCAAGTTTTAAGTCTAGCATACCCTTCTCACGTGTCTACTGAGATACAAGACTCTCAGTAATCATGGAGGTGTACAGTGGTGTTAGAACACAACCACAATTTACCACACAAGGACGTTTCAGAGCAAAGTATTAGAAAGCTTCGCCACAAGTAAAGACTCTCAAAGTATGGTATGACAGATTCGTGGAAACAGGTTATGTGGCATACTGAGAGAAAGGGCAAGGTTGCCCTCTTGTGGCACACCACGTTGTGGAAGCCATAATAGAGATGTATGCACAAAATCCAATAATAATAAACCGGGCGAGTTCGCCGTGCGGTCAGGGGCGCGCGGCTGTGAGCTTGCATCCGGGAGATAATGCGTTCGAATCCCACTGTCGGCAGCCCTGAAGATGGTTTTCCGTGGTTTCCCATTTTCACATCAGACAAATGCTGGGGCTGTACCTTAATTAAGGCCACGACCGCTTCCTTCCAACTCCTAAGCCTTTCTATCGCATAGTCGCCATAAGACTAGCAATAATAGCCACTAGCAATAATAATAATGTTACTTGCTTTACGTCTCACTAACTACTTTCACGGTTTTTGGAGATGCCGTCGTGCCGGAATTTCGTCCCGCATGAGTTATTTTACGTGCCAGTAAATCTACCGACACGAGGCTGACGAGCGCCTTCAAATACCAGTGGACTGAGCCAAGATCGAACCTGCCAAATTGATGTCAGAAGGCCAACAGCGTCTCAACCGTCTGAGCCACTCAGCCCGGCGCACAAAACCCGAAGAAGTCTACACCTAGACCAAGTTTGGAGCTCCGCAGCCTATGGTACGGAGAATTTTACGATGACAGCTGCGGTGTAACGGGTGCAAGTTGCAACTGGCTCATGTATTGAGTGATGCTAACAAGCAGAGACAGCTTGAATTCTATGTGGAAGCCACATTAAACACATGAAAACAGGCCTTGAGGTTATGTCACTTTAAATTTTGAAAATAAATTACCGGTACGCAAAATAATTATGTATACAAAGTTATTTAATGTTACCTTCAGGTAACTATTTAGAATACCTCTGTAGCCTATATCATGAGTTTTAATGCCGAGTGGTTAGTTTCAACCGGCTTATTATCATCATCATTACAAGTACATAAAGTCTGCTGTAGAAAAAACTGCGAATGCACCGAGAGAGTTGGCCGTGAGGTTAGGGACACGCAGCTCTGAACTTGCATTCGCGAGATAGTGGGTTCGAACCCCACTGTCGAGAGCCCTGAAGATGGTTTCACGGGGTTTCTTATTTTTATACCAGGTGAGACTGTCCTAACTGTCTGAATACATTTTACAAATATTATAAAACTGCATTTATATTGAGAAATCTGAATATCTGCATTTAACATGAAAATTATGAAAATTAACATTCATTAAATAAAATACACAATCGTCGAACCCTGGACTCACACTTACTTCTTACCTGCTTACTTACACATACGTTATTTGAAGGGCGCCAGCTACCACTTAGTGCAGCAATAATAGAATGAGAATCTTGACTATCTCTAGGGTGTGGGGTAATTAGCTTACTTTTGACAACAGTAGTATAATGGGAGAGTTCTGCCGCACCTCCGCCGCCGCACGCCTCCGCCCGCCTCCTGCTCCGCCTCCGCCGCCGCCGCCCGCGGGAAATTTGAATTTTGGCGGGAAATTTGAATTTTGGCGCGAGATTTGAATTTGTAAACAAAGCCACGTGCTTTTTGACAGCTGTCATCGACAACAACGCAACGCTAACCTCACTGCTGCCATCTTGACGGGCCTAAACCTCACTAGTGCCAACTTAACCTAACTAGCATTTGGTAAACAATGCCACGTGTTTTTTGACAGCCACGTGCTTTTTGACAGACAACAACGCATCGCTAACCTCAGTACTGCCATCTTGACGGGCCTAAACCTCAGTAGTGCCAACTTAACCTCACTAGCGCGAGGTAAACAAAGCCACGTGCTTTTTGACAGCCACGTGCTTTTTGACAGATTTGTAAACAAAGCCACGTGCTTTTTGACAGCTGTCATCGACAACAACGCATCGCAAACCTCAGTACTACCATCTTGACGGGCCTAAACCTCAGTAGTGCCAACTTAACCTAACTAGCATGAGGTAAACAAAGCCACGTGTTTTTTGACAGCCACGTGCTTTTTGACAGATTTGTAAACAAAGCCACGTGCTTTTTGACAGCTGTCATCGACAACAACGCATCGCTAACCTCAGTACTGCCATCTTGACGGGCCTAAACCTCAGTAGTACCAACTTAACCTAACTAGCGCGAGATAAACAAAGCCACGTGCTTTTTTGACAGCTGTCATCCGCCATCTTTAAACCACAGAGCACTGTGCTGCCCTCTTTATCGTAGTAGATGTAAAATTCGTCACCTGTCATCGGCAGTGCTGCCATCTTGACGGGTCTAAACCTTAGTGCTACCAACTTAACCTAACTAGCGCGTGGTAAACAAATCCACGTGCTTTTTTGACAGCTGTCATCCGCCATCTTTAATCTATAGAGCACAGTGCTGCCCTCTTTAGCTACTTACCTTTGAAATGTGGTGGCGGATAATTTGAAAAATGCTTTTTGACAGCAGCCATCTTTGTGCACCGTGCTGCCCTCTTTAGCTAGATACCTGTGGTGGCAGACAATTCCACATGACAGCAGCCATCTTTAATCAAGAGAGCACCGTGCTGCCCTCTATGTGGTGGCGGCAATTTGAAAAATTCCACATTCTCTTGTTTGGAAACAAACCCATGCGCTTTTTTTGACAGCTGTCATCCGCCATCTTTAATCTATAGAGCACAGTGCTGCCCTCTTTAGTTTGAAATGTGGTGGCGGCAAATTCCACGTGCTCTTGTTTGGAAACAAAGCCATGTGCTTTCTTGACAGCTGACATCCGCCATCTTTAATCTATAGAGCACAGTGCTGCCCTCTTTATCGTAGTAGATGTAAATTCGTCACAGCTGTCATCCGCAGTGCTGCCATCTTAATGGGTCTAAACCTTAGTGCTACCAACTTAACCTCACTAGCGTGAGATAAACAAATCCACGTGCTTTTTTGACAGCTGTCATCCACCATCTTTAATCCATAGAGCACAGTGGTACCCTCTTTAGCTACTTACCTTTGAAATGTGGTGGTGGATAATTTGAAAAATGCTTTTTGATAGCAGCCATCTTTGAGCACCGTGCTGCCCTCTTTAGCTAGATACCTGTGGTGGCAGGCAATTCCACGTGACAGCAGCCATCTTTAATCATGAGAGCACCGTGCTGCCCTCTATGTGGTGGCGGCAATTTGAAAAATTCTACATGCTCTTGTTTGGAAACAAACTCACGTGCTTTTTTCTGACAGCTGTCATCCGCCATCTTGCATCACAAACCTCAGTGCTGCGCTCTTTAGCTAGATACCTTTGAAATGTGGTGGCGGCAATTTGAAAAATATCTATGTGCTCTTGTTTAGTAAACAAAGCCACGTGCTTTTTATGACAGCTGTCATCCACCATCTTTAATCAATAGAGCACTGTGCTGCGGGCAATTTCATCACCTGTCATCCGCCATCTTTAATCTACAGAGCACCGTGCTGCTCTCTGTAGTAGCGGGCAATTTGAAAAGTTCTGTTAGCTGTCATCCGCCATCTTTAATCAAGAGAGCACCGTGCTGCCATCTATGTGGTGGCGGCAAATTCCACGTGCTCTTGTTTAGTAAACAAACTCACGTGCTTTTTTGTCAGCTGTCATCCGCCATCTTTAATCTATAGAGCTCTGTGCTACACTCTTTAGTTGAAATATGGTGGCGGATAATTTAAAAAGAAAAATTCTACATCAGCCATCTCTCGACGCTAATTGCACAAGATGGTGGCTATACATGACTCCTTAAAGGTGCTTATGCAAGATGGCCGCTATACATAGACTCCCTTGGGATGCTTGCGCAAGATGGCGGTTATACATGGCTCCTTATGAGACGCCCTAGAGATGCTTGCGCAAGATGGCGGTTGCTCTTATGAGGCGGCTTAAGGGTCCTTGCACAAGATGACTAGAGACGCCCTAAGGATGCTTGCGCAAAATGGTGGACGCAAGATGGCGGCTATACACGACTCCTTATGAGACGCCTTAAGGGTGCTTGCGCAAGATAGCTGCTGCTCTTAGCTTAGAGGCTAACGTGTCGAGCTAGTTCGATTCATTAAATTTAGGGCTTAAATGCAAAATGTTAAATATCTCGAAAACGGTGCATCGTAGAGCAAAACGGACAAAATTTTTCTGACCAATACCTCGGTTCGCAGTACGAGGAACATGATAGCATAAGTCTAATGATGAGATCGACGGTTCGGTTCCTACTTACGCCCTTTGGCATTCACTCTGTTTTAGCTTGTATTGAAGCAAGTCTTTGTAACATGATCAGGTCTAGCTATGGTAGAGAGTATAACGTGCCGTGCAGGTTCGATTCATTAAATTTAGGGCTTAAATGCAAAATGTTAAATATCTCGAAAACGGATAAAATTTTTCTACCTGATACCTAGGTTTGCAGTATCAGGAACAAGAAAAAACATAGTCTAATGATGAGATCGACGGTTCGATCCCTACTTAGGCCCTTTGGCATTGGCAGCTATCTAATTCTACAAGATGGCGGCTATACATAGCTTCTTATGAGACAGCTTATGAGCGCTTGCACAAGATGGCTGCTGCTCTTATGAGACACCCTAGGGGTGCTTGCGCAAGGTAGCAGCGAAAAGACGGTGACTATACACAGCTGCTTATGATACGGCCTAGAGGTGCTCACACAAGATGGTGGCTGCTCTGATGAAGAAAGCTAGCTTTGCATCGCGCAGGTATTTTTACAGCACTAAACCTCATACCTTTGAAATTTGGTGGCGGGCAATTTGAAAAATTCGACGTGCTTTTTCTTCACAGCAGCTATCTTTAGACAATAGCGACTATACATAAGCTGTTAAGGCCTCCTCTTATGTCAAGGCATAGCTCTATCGAACAAGTTTAAACTTGCATCGGAATAGCTAGAGTAAGCACGTGCTGCAGTGATGACGTCATTATGCATGTTTAGACTTGCAAATCACTAAAGAAACATAACAAGACTAGAATCGAACACTGCACTCTATACCGTGATCATGTGATCGGAACATTGATTGAAGTGTTTAGAACACTTAATAAGTGATCAAGACTATAATAGAACACTGTACTCGATACAACATGTGTTTAGAACATGTCAGGGGATACCTTTGTTCTAAGAAGATTAGATTACCGCACATTCCTTGTAGGGCTAATAGGCTAAAGGGCTAATGGGCTAATGGGCTAAAGGGCTAAAGGGCTAATGGGCTAAAGGGCCAAAGGTGCAACAACCTCATCGATCGCTATCAGCAAGAACGCTTGCACTTTGTTAAGTGTAGAAAATTAATCTTTATTGGTAAATGGTTTCATGTTCAGAACAAGGAATGGAAGGCAAAAGGGCTAATGGGCAAAAGGGCTAATGGGCAAAAGGGCTAAAGGGCTAATGGGGTAAAGGGCTAAAGGTCTAAAGGAGCAACAACCTCATCGATCGCTATCAGCAAGAACGCTTGTACTTTGTTAAGTGTAGAAAATTAATCTTTATTTGTAAATGGTTTCATGTTCAGAACAAGGAATGGAACCTAGGGGTTACGTCTTACGTAATAAAATCCCCGAGGTGCGATGAGTTACGTTTTTCGAACTAGTGTTTGGAACACTGAACTTTTCAAGATGATAGCAGAGAGTTTAGCAATGTTCTGTTGTTGGATTTTAAATTCCGCGCTACAACATGCATAAGGTGGTAGCCTTGAGGTTTACTGCCGTAAAGATGGCAAGAGTGAGGTTAACAATGTTCTGTTGTTGGATTTTAAATTCCGCGCTATAACATGCATAAGGTGGCAGCCTTGAGGTTTACCGCCGTAAAGATGGCAGCAGTGAGGTTAGCGACGCTCTATTGTCCTTCAAAGTGAGGTTAGGGTTCGTCAAGAAGACAGCTGTCAAAAAAGCACGTGGCTATGTTTACCAAGCAAGAGCACGTGGCTGTGACGTCACGGTCACGTAATCAATCCCCATCTCTACGTCGTTAAGAGCAGCATTAGGATTAGCTATGCTTAAAAGTCTTGGGAACAGAGCAGCAGTATGAATTGCCATGTTTCAAAGCGTGTACACATCGCCTATCGATTTTACATGCATCGACCATCGTACTAAACTTCATCCGCTAGATCGTGCTGCTATCTTAGCATAACCTATACCCATAAAATTAAAGTACAATGAATAGTCATGTTTCAAAGCGTGTACACATCACCTATCGATTTTACATGCATCGACCATCGAACTAAACTTCATCCGCTAGATCGTGCTGCTATCTTAGCATAACCTATACCCATAAAATTAAAGTACAATGAATAGCCATGTTTCAAAGCGTGTACACATTACCTGTCGTTTTTGCATGCATCGACTCTCGTACTAAACTTCTTCCGCTAGATTGTGCTGCTATCTTAGCATAACCTATACGCATGACCTTAAAGTACAATGAATAGCCATGTTTCAAAGCGTGTACACATTAACTATCGACTTTGCATGCATCAAATATCGTACTAAACTTCTTCCGCTAGGTTGTGCTGCTATCTTAGCATAACTTATACACATGAATTTAAAGTACAAAGAATAGCCATGTTTCAAAGCGTGTACACATTACTTATTGATTTTGCATTCATCGAATCTCGTACTAAATTTATTCCGCTAGATTGTGCTGCTATCTTAGCATAACCTATACCAATGAACTTAAAGTACAATGAATAGTCATGTTTCAAAGCGTGTACACATCAACTATCGAATTTGCATGTATCGACTCTCGTACTAAACTTCTTCAGGTAGATTTTGCTGCTATCTTAGCATAACTAAGACGCATGAACTTAAAGTACAAAGAATAGCCTTGTTTCAAAGCGTGTACACATTACCTAATGATTTTGCAAGCATCGACTCTCGTACTAAACTTCTTCCACTAGATTGTGCTAAAATCGTGTAAGTGTGCTGCTATCTTAGCATAACCTATCGATTTTACATGCATCGACTATCGCAAGCATAACTAAGACGCATGAACTTAAAGTACAAAGAATAGCCTTGTTTCAAAGCGTGTACACATTACCTATCGATAATGTATGTATCGAATATCGTACTAAACTTCTTCCGCTAGATTGTGCTGCTATCTTAGCATAACCTATACGCATGACTTTAAGGTACAAAGAATAGCCATATTTCAAAGCGTGTACACATCACCTATCGATTTTGCATGTATCGACTCTCGTACTAAACTTCTTACGCTAGACTGTGCTGCTATCTTAGTCTAACCTATACGCATGAACTTAAAGTACGAAGAATAACCATGTTTTAAAGCGTGTACACGTCACCTATCGATTTTGCATGCATCAAATATCGTACTAAACTTCTTGCGCTAGATTGTGCTGCTATCTTAGCATAACCTGTACGCATGAACTTAGAGTACAGAGAATAGCCTTGTTTCAAAGCGTGTACACATTACCTAATGATTTTGCATGAAACGACTATCATACTAAACTTTTACCACTAGATTGTGGTAAAATCGTGTAAGTGTGCTGCTATCTTAGCTTAACCTATCGATTTTACATGACTCGACTATCGTACTAGACTTCTTCCGCTAGAGCATGTAGCAATCGCTTTTGTGTATACCTAACCCATGTGCACGAACTTAAAACATAAAGAAGAGCTATGTTCTAAAGCGTGTACACATCACCTATCGATAATGTATGCATCGACTGTCGTACTAAACTTCTCCTGCCAGAGCGTACGACTATCGCTTGTGTGTGCACGAACTTAAAGCATAAAGAATAGCAATGTATAAAAATCTTGTAAACAAAGCAGCAGCATTACGTATAGTCAAGTTTAAATGCGTGCACACATCATGTATCCATGATGCACACAGTACTAAACTTATTCCATTAGAATGTACAAAGTTCGCATGTGTTTGTGCTGCTATCTTAGCATAGCCTATGTGAATGAACTTAAAGCATAAAGAATAGTTATGTGTAAAAAATCTTGTGAACATAGCAGAGTGTTAACTACGTAGGTGTAGACATTGAACTTTACATGCTGAGGCAACATACTACGTGACCGTGACGTCACGACCACGTGCTCTTGCTTGGTAAACATAGCCACGTGCTTTTTTGACAGCTGTCTTCTTGACGAACCCTAACCTCACTTTGAAGGACAATAGAGCGTCGCTAACCTCACTGCTGCCATCTTTACGGCGGTAAACCTCAAGGCTGCCACCTTATGCATGTTATAGCGCGGAATTTAAAATCCAACAACAGAACATTGTTAACCTCACTCTTGCCATCTTTACGGCGGTAAACCTCAAGGCTACCACCTTATGCATGTTGTAGCGCGGAATTTAAAATCCAACAACAGAACATTGCTAAACTCTCTGCTATCATCTTGAAAAGTTCAGTGTTCCAAACACTAGTTCGAAAAACGTAACTCATCGCACCTCGGGGATTTTATTACGTAAGACGTAACCCCTAGGTTCCATTCCTTGTTCTGAACATGAAACCATTTACAAATAAAGATTAATTTTCTACACTTAACAAAGTACAAGCGTTCTTGCTGATAGCGATCGATGAGGTTGTTGCTCCTTTAGCCCTTTAGCCCTTTAGCCCATTAGCTCTTTAGCCCTTTTGCCCATTAGCCCTTTTGCCCATTAGCCCTTTTGCCTTCCATTCCTTGTTCTGAACATGAAACCATTTACCAATAAAGATTAATTTTCTACACTTAACAAAGTACAAGCGTTCTTGCTGATAGCGATCGATGAGGTTGTTGCACCTTTAGCCCTTTAGCCCTTTAGCCCTTTAGCCCATTAGCCCATTAGCCCTTTAGCCTATTAGCCCTACAAGGAATGTGCGGTAATCTAATCTTCTTAGAACAAAGGTATCCCCTGACATGTTCTAAACACATGTTGTATCGAGTACAGTGTTCTATTATAGTCTTGATCACTTATTGAGTGTTCTAAACACTTCAATCAATGTTCCGATCACATGATCACGGTATAGAGTGCAGTGTTCGATTCTAGTCTTGTTTTCTTTAGTGATTTGCAAGTCTAAACATGCATAATGACGTCATCACTGCAGCACGTGCTTACTCTAGCTATTCCGATGCAAGTTTAAACTTGTTCGATAGAGCTATGCCTTGACATAAGAGCAGGCCTTAACAGCTTATGTATAGTCGCTATTGTCTAAAGATAGCTGCTGTGAAGAAAAAGCACGTCGAATTTTTCAAATTGCCCGCCACCAAATTTCAAAGGTATGAGGTTTAGTGCTGTAAAAATACCTGCGCGATGCAAAGCTAGCTTTCTTCATCAGAGCAGCCACCATCTTGTGTGAGCACCTCTAGGCCGTATCATAAGCAGCTGTGTATAGTCACCGTCTTTTCGCTGCTACCTTGCGCAAGCACCCCTAGGGAGTCTCATAAGAGCAGCAGCCATCTTGTGCAAGCGCTCTTAAGCTGTCTCATAAGAAGCTATGTATAGCCGCCATCTTGTAGATTTAGATAGCTGCCAATGCCAAAGGGCCTAAGTAGGGATCGAACCGTCGATCTCATCATTAGACTATGTTTTTTCTTGTTCCTGATACTGCAAACCTAGGTATCAGGTAGAAAAATTTTACCCGTTTTCGAGATATTTAACATTTTGCATTTAAGCCCTAAATTTAATGAATCGAACCTGCACGGCACGTTATACTCTCTACCATAGCTAGACCTGATCATGTTACGAAGACTTGCTTCAATACAAGCTAAAACAGAGTGAATGCCAAAGGGCCTAAGTAGGAACCGAACCGTCGATCTCATCATTAGACTTATGCTATCATGTTCCTCGTACTGCGAACCGAGGTATTGGTCAGAAAAATTTTGTCCGTTTTGCTCTACGATGCACCATTTTCGAGATATTTAACATTTTGCATTTAAGCCCTAAATTTAATGAATCGAACTAGCTCGACACGTTAGCCTCTAAGCTAAGAGCAGCAGCTATCTTGCGCAAGCACCCTTAAGGCGTCTCATAAGGAGTCGTGTATAGCCGCCATCTTGCGTCCACCATTTTGCGCAAGCATCCTTAGGGCGTCTCTAGTCATCTTGTGCAAGGACCCTTAAGCCGCCTCATAAGAGCAACCGCCATCTTGCGCAAGCATCTCTAGGGCGTCTCATAAGGAGCCATGTATAACCGCCATCTTGCGCAAGCATCCCAAGGGAGTCTATGTATAGCGGCCATCTTGCATAAGCACCTTTAAGGAGTCATGTATAGCCACCATCTTGTGCAATTAGCGTCGAGAGATGGCTGATGTAGAATTTTTCTTTTTAAATTATCCGCCACCATATTTCAACTAAAGAGTGTAGCACAGAGCTCTATAGATTAAAGATGGCGGATGACAGCTGACAAAAAAGCACGTGAGTTTGTTTACTAAACAAGAGCACGTGGAATTTGCCGCCACCACATAGATGGCAGCACGGTGCTCTCTTGATTAAAGATGGCGGATGACAGCTAACAGAACTTTTCAAATTGCCCGCTACTACAGAGAGCAGCACGGTGCTCTGTAGATTAAAGATGGCGGATGACAGGTGATGAAATTGCCCGCAGCACAGTGCTCTATTGATTAAAGATGGTGGATGACAGCTGTCATAAAAAGCACGTGGCTTTGTTTACTAAACAAAAGCACATAGATTTTTTCAAATTGCCGCCACCACATTTCAAAGGTATCTAGCTAAAGAGCGCAGCACTGAGGTTTGTGATGCAAGATGGCGGATGACAGCTGTCAGAAAAAAGCACGTGAGTTTGTTTCCAAACAAGAGCATGTAGAATTTTTCAAATTGCCGCCACCACATAGAGGGCAGCACGGTGCTCTCATGATTAAAGATGGCTGCTGTCACGTGGAATTGCCTGCCACCACAGGTATCTAGCTAAAGAGGGCAGCACGGTGCTCAAAGATGGCTGCTATCAAAAAGCATTTTTCAAATTATCCACCACCACATTTCAAAGGTAAGTAGCTAAAGAGGGTACCACTGTGCTCTATGGATTAAAGATGGTGGATGACAGCTGTCAAAAAAGCACGTGGATTTGTTTATCTCACGCTAGTGAGGTTAAGTTGGTAGCACTAAGGTTTAGACCCATTAAGATGGCAGCACTGCGGATGACAGCTGTGACGAATTTACATCTACTACGATAAAGAGGGCAGCACTGTGCTCTATAGATTAAAGATGGCGGATGTCAGCTGTCAAGAAAGCACATGGCTTTGTTTCCAAACAAGAGCACGTGGAATTTGCCGCCACCACATTTCAAACTAAAGAGGGCAGCACTGTGCTCTATAGATTAAAGATGGCGGATGACAGCTGTCAAAAAAAGCGCATGGGTTTGTTTCCAAACAAGAGAATGTGGAATTTTTCAAATTGCCGCCACCACATAGAGGGCAGCACGGTGCTCTCTTGATTAAAGATGGCTGCTGTCATGTGGAATTGTCTGCCACCACAGGTATCTAGCTAAAGAGGGCAGCACGGTGCACAAAGATGGCTGCTGTCAAAAAGCATTTTTCAAATTATCCGCCACCACATTTCAAAGGTAAGTAGCTAAAGAGGGCAGCACTGTGCTCTATAGATTAAAGATGGCGGATGACAGCTGTCAAAAAAGCACGTGGATTTGTTTACCACGCGCTAGTTAGGTTAAGTTGGTAGCACTAAGGTTTAGACCCGTCAAGATGGCAGCACTGCCGATGACAGGTGACGAATTTTACATCTACTACGATAAAGAGGGCAGCACAGTGCTCTGTGGTTTAAAGATGGCGGATGACAGCTGTCAAAAAAGCACGTGGCTTTGTTTATCTCGCGCTAGTTAGGTTAAGTTGGTACTACTGAGGTTTAGGCCCGTCAAGATGGCAGTACTGAGGTTAGCGATGCGTTGTTGTCGATGACAGCTGTCAAAAAGCACGTGGCTTTGTTTACAAATCTGTCAAAAAGCACGTGGCTGTCAAAAAACACGTGGCTTTGTTTACCTCATGCTAGTTAGGTTAAGTTGGCACTACTGAGGTTTAGGCCCGTCAAGATGGTAGTACTGAGGTTTGCGATGCGTTGTTGTCGATGACAGCTGTCAAAAAGCACGTGGCTTTGTTTACAAATCTGTCAAAAAGCACGTGGCTGTCAAAAAGCACGTGGCTTTGTTTACCTCGCGCTAGTGAGGTTAAGTTGGCACTACTGAGGTTTAGGCCCGTCAAGATGGCAGTACTGAGGTTAGCGATGCGTTGTTGTCTGTCAAAAAGCACGTGGCTGTCAAAAAACACGTGGCTTTGTTTACCTCATGCTAGTTAGGTTAAGTTGGCACTAGTGAGGTTTAGGCCCGTCAAGATGGCAGCAGTGAGGTTAGCGATGCGTTGTTGTCGATGACAGCTGTCAAAAAGCACGTGGCTTTGTTTACAAATTCAAATCTCGCGCCAAAATTCAAATTTCCCGCCAAAATTCAAATTTTCCGCGGGCGGCGGCGGCGGAGGCGGCGGCGGAGCAGGAGGCGGGCGGAGGCGTGCGGCGGCGGAGGTGCGGCAGAACTCTCCCATTATACTACTGACAACATACCATATATGTTCTGGGAAAAGAGACTGGCGTTCGGTTTCCCCATTAATTTTGAGGTTAAAATATTTTACTGTCATTGAAATAAAACTATGAATTCGTTTGATAGAACAAAATATATTCTTTAAATAATATATAAAAAATAGTGAGTCTTGTTGCGATAAAACAGATGAGAATATGAAATTATGACATTGCAACTGAAAGAAAGCTAGGCATGAATTTGAATTCTTCTTGACCGGACGTTTAACAATTTATACGAAATATTTCCCTCACTGATTCACTTGACTGTACCTTCAACACTTTGAGTGTAATTACGACGTAATCCTTTGATCTGGTGTTTACTGTAGATGTGTCACGCCTAATTTGGTGATACATCCTTGTGACTGCTTCTTCTCCATATCATCTGACTTATTTGTAAGTCAAGTATGGTATTACCTCATAGCAGGTGGTATCTCTCTCTGACTCCATGGTAAGCCCTTGCGTTCGTGTCTTCAACTAAGTGACCGACCAACCTTTGCCCTCTCTCTCAATGACCAATGATTAATGGCTCACTGAGTCTTCTCCATCTCTCGTTGACTGACCGACTGAGGCCTCTTCATCTAGTAGACTTCTTCACTGTTCAGCTTCCGTTTAAATAATGACTGACGCTACAATATGCATCCACCTTTTATAGACGTTGGTTGACACAGCTACGTAATCTCCAGAAATAACAATGACATACTCCCACAACGCCTCAAACTGTTGCATGTAATGGTGAAATCCCCTGGGGCGGCTGAGTCTCTGAGCGAATTGCTAAAAGCTCACGAGCGACGTAAAGACCCTAGCAAAAAAAAAAAAAAAGCTCACGATGAAGTAGCCATGACATAGCAATGACTTGGCAGAATCGCCAGTAGTGCAAAATATAACAACGTCACATCCACATTTGATACATCGAAACTCTCACTGTACAGGTATTTAATGTTAATCTACATATACGTATATATGCATACACTCAATTACAAATACGCAAGCGACAAGCAATGCATAATGGAATTGAATAATAATTATAACAAAATAATAGTGCCGCCTCTGTGGTGTAGTGGTTAGCGTGATTAGCTGCCAACCCCGGAGGTCCGGGTTCGATTCCCGGCTCTGCCACCAAATTTGAAAAGTGGTACGAGGGCTGGAACGGGATCCACTCAGCCTCGGGAGGTCAACTGAGTAGAGGTGGGTTCGATTCCCACCTCATCCATCCTCGAAGTGGTTTTCCGTGGTTTCCCACTTCACCTCCAGGCGAATGCTGGGATGGTACCTAACTTAAGGCCACGGCCGCTTCCCTCCCTCATCCTTGCCTATCCTTTCCAATCTTCCCGTCCCCCTACAAGGCCCCTGTTCACCATAGCAGGTGAGGCCGCCTGGGCGAGGTACTGGTCATACTCCCCAGTTGTATCCCCCGACCAAGAGTCTGAAGCTCCAGGACACTGCCCTTGAGGCGGTAGAGGTGGGATCCCTCGCTGAGTCCGAGGGAAAAGCCGAACCTGGAGGGTAAACAGATGATGATGATGATGACAAAATAATAGTAATCTCACAGATAAAATAATAATAATACGAACATAATAATAATAATAATAATAATAATAATAATAATAATAATAATAATACAGATAAAATAATAAAACTACAGATATCATCTTGTAACGGGATTTGAACCGTTACACAGGCAAATGCTGAGGCTGTACCATAATTAAGGCCACGGCCGCTTCCTTCCCACTCCTAGCCCTTCCCTATCCATATCGTTAACTTTACTGATTGTAGAGAGCCATTGTCCGCCTCTGTGGTGTAGTGGTTAGTGTGATTAGCTGTCATCCCCGGAGGCCCGCATTCGATTTCCGGCTCTGCCACTAAATTTGAAAAGTGGAACGAGGGCTGGAACTGGGTGCACTCAGCCTCAGCCTCGAGAGGTCAACTGGGTAAAGGTGGGTTCGATTCCCACCCCAGTCATCCTGGAAGTGGTTTTCCGTGGTTTCCCACTTCTCCTCCAGGCAAATGGCGGGATGGTACCTAACTTAAGGCCACAACCGCTTCCTTCCCTCTTCCTTGTCTATCTCTTCCAATCTTCCCATCCCCCGCAAGGCCCCTGTTCAATATAGCAGGTGAGGCCGCCTGGGCGAGGTACTGGTCATCCCCCAGTTGTATCCCCGGACCCAGAGTCTGAAGCTCCAGTACACTGCTTTTGAGGTGGTAGAGGTGGGATCCCTCGCTGATCCGAAGGAAAAAACAACCCTGGAGGGTAAGCAGATCAAGAAAGAAAAGGAGTTCTTTAACGTGCTGGAAGCCAACGACATGGAATTGTTATCTTTAAAACAGCCTTTACTGTAGAGCACACTTACAGAAAATATCGAACACACTGTGATAAAAGTGTACGTGTTTCGACTGAGGGTTATCGCATTAGGTACTGTGTGTATCGTGTTGTACGTTTCGGTTATTACATATTACAGGCTTTCCATTACTCTGGGTTTTGTGTTCTACGTTTTGGTGGTTGAATGTTACAAGCTTTGCTCTGTTGTGGAGGTATTTGCACAGAAATAAGGATTTTGGGGCAATAGCACCGAATAAACCGCCTCTGTGGTGTAGTGGTTAGTGTGATAAGCTGCCACCCTCGGAGGCCCGGGTTCGATTCCCGGCTCTGCAATGAAATTTGAAAAGTGGTACGAGGGCTGGAACGGGGTCCACTCAGCCTCGGGAGGTCACATGAGTAGAGGTGGGTTCGATTCCCACCTCAGCCATCCAGAAAATGGTTTTCCGTAGTTTTCCACGTCACCTCCAGGCAAATGCCGGGATGGTACCTAACGTAAGGCCACGGCCTCTTCCTTGTCTATCCCTTCCACTCTTCTCATACCCTCCGCAAGGCCCCTGTTCAGCATAGCAGATGAGGCCGCCTGGGCGAGGTACTGGTCATTCTCCCCAGTTGTATCCCCGGCCCAATGTCTCACGCTCCAGGACACTGCACTTGAAGCGGTAGAGGTGGGATCCCTCGCTGAATCCGAGGAAAAAACCAACCCTGGAGGGTAAACAGATTAGGAAGAAGAAGAAGAAGAAGAATGAAAGCGAATAAATCATGATTTCATTACCGGTTCTACTCTAACGATCCACCACAGGCCACGGGTCCCTTGTACCAAAATACACAGAAGGTATCCCTGGACAGTTGTAACTGTTCGCTCTCCTAAGCTTCTCATTAGAGGAGACGAAAGTTAATACCTGGGGACACATGAATATAAATATAAACTATAAGTGTCTTGCCCACAAATTGCCACGCAAATTGAATCAATTATCATTCCATGGTTTCCCATTTCTCTATGTAATGTTTGAGCGCCAGCGTTACAGTTTTCAACAAAACTGTAAAGCAAAATTTATATTTACTTATTTACCAGCATAGAGACTTATGTACTTAAATCACAGGGGTAGGATTTTAAATAATTAACCATTAAGTATCGCTTGAGAAATAAAATTAACGCATTATAAAATTAAATGAATTTATTATACAAAAATGAGATGAATCGGAAAAGTTCCTTTAAATTGAAGGGATTTTAGAATTTACGTTACTGAGTTACTGAAATTAACTGTTTCTTGCTTTATCTAATTGAGGCTCACCAATTACAGCTTCCGTTGAGGTCATCTGGATTCCGTGGTTACTCGTTCCCCTCTTCTCGTTGTGGAATTGGCTCCGTGGACATCTTTCCTTCCTTTCTTCCTTCTGTGATATGGTTTGGGCTATCTGGACTAGCACTCCCTAATTGCCTAGTCTTTAAATCAGACATTGGCCCTGTACTTTTGAAAATTGATCACCGTTGATCGTAGGAGGGGAAAATTCAGAGATATGAATTTTTCCATGTTAGCAGAAAATCTCAATCCAACTTAGCTATTCTACTGATACAATACAGACTTGTACCAAATTCCGTGGACTTGAACTAAACGTAGTTCTTCGTCCAGAATAATTACTGAATATATCACAAGCCGTAAGCTTGTTTCGTCTCACCCTGATCCGACAGCATCACAGCAGCTAAGTACTGTGTCGAAGCGACAACACACTATCCTGAAAATAACTATGTCTCGAAGCGACCACTCACTGTCTCAAGAATAATAAAGTAGTTGCGGTTCTGGTAGTGGTAGTCGAGGGTTGCTACGCGCTAGATAATATATCCCCGGGGCTCTCCCCACATTTGATAACAGCTCAATACCAAATCTCAATAGAACGAAGCATCTGATTCGTGGATCGCATTATCATCTCCCTCTATTCATTCTTCACAAGTAACCAGTAGGCGTGGCGATGATGTAGTTTTCCAGCTTGCTAGCCTCGCGCGCGGGTCGCTGTTTACTACATTTGCTCATGAGTTAAACCCGTGAGTCATCCAACTTCCCCGCTTCAAGAATAACTTTTCCGTGTACACAAGTATGAGATGAAATGACACCAACTCTGCCTCAACATTGACCATATTTACAGTACATAGTGAATTCCTATCCTACATAATATCATAATTTAAATAATAAATGTTCTAATATATACAATATGATTCCAAAAGCCTTATTTACAAATGATTGAAGTTAAATTAATGTCATTATAAATAATTGCCGATGGCGGATAATCTTGATATCGAGTGATATCGCGTAGAAGGATTGTACACTAAAATAGTATGGCTGGTGAAGCCTGGACGGTTACGTACGCTCTCCTGTTATTTACAGATATAACATATATGAAAATAACACACTATACCAACACGGCTGGTATATACAACATTACATCTTACAAACACTTCATAAAAACATACATAATCAAATCCTGTATCTCAGTGTAGAGTGTCTGTTTCAATGATACCATATGACATAAGTAATAATTCCTGCCGATTTTCTTCCGAAAGTTTGTCGGCAACACTCATAATATTTACAACCTAACAACAGGTAAATAACACTATCTTTGCACTTCACTATCAAAGTGTTCTGCAGTTCCAGGTTATTATAATATATACACCACACACACACGCCATCACACGTGTCTCACCTCTCTTAGACGGCAGCAAGCACTTTCTTGTTTTCATTGCAAAAAATATTACTACTTAGATCAAAACAACACCTAGGAGACATTACGCTTAATTCGCAGATTATCGTCTCAGAGAGCGAATATTATAAGTGCCCAACATGACAGAATCACATCTTTCACTCTGTATGCACAAGGACCAACCCGACAATGAATTTGGAATGGACCCTGATACAACAAAAAGAATTTCTTCGTCACCTTCTCTTCACTGGACGAGAGTATGGGAACACGTAACAGAACAGAATATCCTACCTGAAATTCGTCTAACACCTGACGTTTCTGCTGTTTCCTACGCTTCTCATCCGCTTTAATCAAATTCTCTCTCGCTACTCTGACATATATCTTAGAGTCCCGCTGAGGTTCCTGTGTAATACCTAGTACTTTTGTCAGCTCATTCCTTGGATTGCTTCCAAAATGAACCTCTAATGGAGTGAATTTCGTACTTTCGTGCTGTACCATGTTAATGCATTTCTCAATCACCGCTAAAAAACCAAACCACACAGTGTGCTTCTCATGAACTAAAGATCTAAACATCCTACCTAATTCCTTCATTGTGCGTTCACACATATTCCGTTGCGGATTCCTAATTGAGGAAAAAACGTGATACCTAACTCTGTCATCACAGCCTTCCACTTCTTCGAGGTAAATTGAGATCCGCTATCCGATAATAACCTCCTAGGTGTACCTAGTTCCTGAACATACTTGTCACTAATAATCTTACTACAACTAATACCTGTCGCTTTTCTCATCGAATACAGTCTGACTAACTTGGAAAAAGCTTCAATCACCACAAAAACGTATTGATAGCCATATTTACCACGAACTACGGGTCCAAATAAGTCGGAAAATCTTAAGACAAATCTTCTAAAATAGTTACATACTGCAATGTATGATCTCAATTCTTTTATATTCCTGGGCCTTTTTGCATTCAATATTTTCTCTATTCTCGTGCTTTCTGGAGTCACACCTGCTGCAGATACACGGTGTCCTAAAAAGATGACTTCGGGCTGACAAAATATGCATTTCTCCAGTTTAAGAGTGAAACCTGCCTGTTCTAACTTGGTAAATACCCTGTCGAGATGTTCTAAATGCTCTTCAAGACTGCTAGACGAAATTACTAAATCATCAACATAAATAGTGGCATAGTGGTCGGCTTCGTTCCCCAGAGCAATATTCAAAGCACGAATTAAAGCAGAAGGACTAGTACGAGTACCATATGGTACACGACAGAATTGATACAGATTACTCTTGTGACTGAAAGCTGTTAAAGGTCTATCTTCCTCCCTTAACGGAATCTGCAGGAAACTACTACGTAAATCTACAGTAGAAAACCAAACTTTCCCTTGAAAATCCTGTATCAGCTCCTCTACAGTTAACATTTTTAATTGATCAGCCGCAATACGTCTATTCATCTCTCTCGCATCAATACATAAATGGACAGAACCGTCGCTCTTAGGCACAAACAATAAAGGATTGACACACTGACTACTCGAAACTTCAATAATACCATCCTCTAACATGGCTTCTATTTGATTGTCTACTGCTTTAGCATATTTATGTGGTATTGGATATCTCGATCCAGCGAATGTACTTTGATCCATCACTGAAAATGAGTGTTCATACATATGTGTTTTGCCAGGTTTCAATGAAAATACTTCCTTGTGTTTTCTCAACACATACAACAATCGGTCCCTCTGACCTTCTTCCAAATTGCTACTATCTACCCCTTCTCTCAAAGCATCCTCTTGGTTCTCCTCTAACCACACTTCACATAACTTAAAATTCGCTCTTTCTTCTTCATCTTTTGAAACCTCATTGACACACTACATTTTACAAACCTCCACTTTCGTCTGAACTTCGGCATCCCACGCGACTTTAATATCCTCATTTGTATTAACGGGAAGTCGAAAATTCAGATGTGTCTCGTTATTCCGAATCTTATATTAGATGTTATCTTGGGCCCTGGCTAAGTTTATACTCAGTTCGGTTAGATTACAATGAGACGAAAGTGGAGGTTTGTAAAATGTAGTGTGTCAATGAGGTTTCAAAAGATGAAGAAGAAAGAGCGAATTTTAAGTTATGTGAAGTGTGGTTAGAGGAGAACCAAGAGGGTGCTTTGAGAGAAGGGGTAGATAGTAGCAATTTGGAAGGTCAGAGGGACCGATTGTTGTATGTGTTGAGAAAACACAAGGAAGTATTTTCATTGAAACAAGTTGCCATACCTATTTGTATTAACGGGAAGTCGAAAATTCAGATGTGTCTCGTTATTCCGAATCTTATATTAGATGTTATCTTGGGCCCTGGCTAAGTTTATACTCAGTTCGGTTAGATTACAATGAGGCGATGGTATATTTAATACAAATAGGTATGGCAACTTGTTTACATATTTGCTTGGATCGTTTACCTACAGCAGTGACGATATATGTGGATTTCACAGGCATTTCTTCAATCTCAATATTCTCCTCTTTTTCTGTCCTCATACCACTTCGAACTTACACATGACCTTTGACTGCCTGAATCCAATAAAGCCTGATAATGCGCCCTCCATACTACGATCGTAACAACGCAACTACGACTATCAACTACGACTTGATCCACTTCCACCTACCGTAATAACTCATCTCTGACATCGAGATAATAATTCATGTGCGTCATTACACAATTTCTCGCAACATGTACTGAAGACTGATAATCTGATTTCTCATTACCGTCTACTATCAGTTTATATTACTTTGTCACCTTGTATCCTGATTTCGGCTTGTGCCTTCTTCAACATTACGTTCCCTCTGAACATTCCTATTTTGCTGGTGTGACTGATTACCTAGATTTTGTTGTGTCGGTTGAAATTGACCACGGTGATTGTGTTATTGTCTTCTGGGTGGTGTTTGGTAGTATGTGTGCTCTCATGTACTACTACTATTTCCTAACGCATCAAAGCTTGCTAGCAATCTTTCCATTCCTTGAATAGACTCTATCTGTTGCATACAGCTAGCTTCGTGGATTTTGTTGAGAAAATGTCTGAGTAATAATTTCACAATATCTCTCTCCGCTGACATCCGATTTACGTTTTTACAAATCATAACATGGGCCAAAAAATATTGTGGGTTACTGTAGTCACGTCCTAGTTCGTGAACCATGGGCAACGGCTGAGTGGCCTAGTAAGTGGTCCTGAGAGTCGGGGTACCAGTTGCTATGGAATGGGAGTGGGCATCTCGGACATATTCTGAGTCCTGGCCCTCCTTGTGCTCAGGCGGCTAGGACTATACAATCCACCGGTGGTCCATAACCCGTTAGAGGAGAGATCCTCACTTGGACTATGTGCAAGTAGGGCAGCATCCTGCTTCATGAATCGACCGAGCTCAGAACATTTTATGCAAGCCTCGGACCTATGGGAGTAACGGAGTCCCACTCCCATTTGACAGGCGAGGGACTCCTTGGAAACAACTTGGCGAACGAAATGGAATTCGATGGGGAGCTATCAATATTAATGGGGCTTATGGAAGAAAGAAAGTACAACTGGCTGAGTCAGCAAAGAGGATGCATCTGGATGTACTAGGAGTAAGTGATATTCGGGTAAGGGGAGATAACGAGGAAGAGATAGGAGATTATAAAGTGTACTTGACGGGTGTTAGAAAGGGAAGGGCAGAGTCTGGGGTAGGGCTCTTTATCAGGAAGAGCATTGCACGGAACACAGTTTCTGTTAGGCACGAACATGAGTGAATGATGTGGGTAGATTTGTCAGTTGGAGGAATTAGGACTAGAATTGTGTCCGTGTATTCACCATGTGAGGGTGCAGATGAGGATGAAGTTGACAAGTTTTACGAAGCATTGAGCGACATCGTAGTCAGGGTAAACAGCAAGGATAGAATAGTGCTAATGGGCGATTTCAATGCGAGAGTTGGGAATAGAACTGAAGGAAGCGAAAGGGTGATTGGTAAATGTGGGGAAGATATGGAAGCTAATGGGAATGGGAAGCGTTTGCTGGACATCTGTGCTAGTATGGGTTTAGCTGTTACGAATACATTCTTCAAGCATGAGGCTATTGACCGCTACACATGGGAGGCTAGGGGTACCAGATCCATAATAGACTATATCTTAACAGACTTCGAATTCAGGAAATCTGTTAGGAATGTACGAGTTTTCCGTGGATTTTTCGATGATACAGACCACTATCTGATCTGTAGTGAACTAAGTATCTCTAGGCCTAAGGTAGAGAAAGTGAAATCTGTCTGCAAACGAATAAGGGTAGAAAATCTCCAGGACGAGGAAATTAGACGGAAGTACATGGATATGATTAGTGAGAAGTTTCGAACAGTAGACACTAAGCAGGTTCAGGATATAGAAAGTGAATGGGTGGCATACAGGGATGCTGTAGTAGAAACAGCCAGGGAATGCCTTGGAACAACTGTGTGTAAAGATGGGAAAAGGCCAACATCTTGGTGGAATGATGAAGTGAGAGCAGCTTGTAAACGTAAAAAGAAGGCTTATAAAAAAATGGCTCCAAACAAGGGCCGAGGCAGATAGGGAGTTGTATGTAGATGAAAGAAACAGAGCGAAACAAATAATTGTTGAATCCAAAAAGAAGTCATGGGAAGATTTTGGTAACAACCTGGAAAGGGTAGGTCAAGCAGCAGGGAAACCTTTCTGGGCAGTAATAAAGAATCTTAGGAAGGGAGGGAAAAAGGAAATGAACAGTGTTTTGAGTAATTCAGGTGAACTCATAATAGATCCCAGGGAATCACTGGAGAGGTGGAGGGAATATTTTGAACATCTTCTCAATATAAAAGGAAATCATCCTGGTAGTGTTGTGAACAGCGAAGCTCAAGGGGAGGAGGAAAATGATGTTGGTGAAATTATGCTTGAGGAAGTGGAAAGGATGGTAAATAAACTCCATTGTCATAAGGCAGAAGGAATAGATGAAATTAGACCTGAAATGGTGAAGTATAGTGGAAGGCAGGGATGAAATGGCTTCATAGAGTAGTAAAATTAGCGTGGAGTGTTGGTAAGGTACCTTCAGATTGGGCAAAAGCAGTAATTGCACCTATCTATAAGCAAGGGAACAGGAAGGATTGCAACAACTATCGAGGTATCTCACTGATTAGTATACCAGGCAAAGTATTCACTGGCATCTTGGAAGGGAGGGTGCGATCAGTCGTTGAAAGGAAGTTGGATGAGAACCAGTGTGGTTTCAGACCACAGAGAGGCTGTCAGGATCAGATTTTCAGTATACGCCAGGTAATTGAAAAATGCTACGAGAGGAATAGGCAGTTGTGTTTATGTTTCGTAGATCTAGAGAAAGCATATGAAAGGGTACCGAGGGAAAAGATGTTCGCCATACTGGGAGACTATGGAATTAAAGGCAGCTTATTAAAATCAATCAAAGGCATTTATGTTGACAATTGGGCTTCAGTGAGAATTGATGGCAGAATGAGTTCTTGGTTCAGGGTACTTACAGGGGTTAGACAAGGCTGTAATCTTTCACCTTTGCTGTTTGTAGTTTACATGGATCGTCTGCTGAAAGGTATAAAATGGCAGGGAGGGATTCAATTAGGTGGAAATGTAGTAAGCAGTCTGGCCTACGCTGACGACTTGGTCTTAATGGCAAATTGTGCCGAAAGCCTACAGTCTAATATCGTGGAACTTGAAAATAGGTGCAATGAGTATGGTATGAATATGAGCCTCTCGAAGACTAAATTGATGTCAGTAGGTAAGAAATTCAACAGAATTGAATGTCAGATTGGTGATACAAAGCTAGAACAGGTCGATAATTTCAAGTATTTAGGTTGTGTGTTCTCCCAGGATGGTAATATAGTAAGTGAGATTGAATCAAGGTCTCGTAAAGCTAATACAGTGAGCTCGCAGTTGCGATCGACTGTATTCTGTCAGAAGGAAGTCAGCTCCCAGACGAAACTATCTTTACATCGGTCTGTTTTCAGACCAACTTTGCTTTACGGGAGCGAAAGCTGGGTGGACTCAGGATATCTTATTCATAAGTTAGAAGTAACAGACATGAAAGTAGCAAGAATGATTGCTGGTACAAACAGGTGGGACCAATGGCAGGAGGGCACTCGAAATGAGGAGTTAAAGGCTCATTTAGGAATGAACTCGATGGATGAAGCTGTACGCATAAACCGGCTTCGGTGGTGGGGTCATGTGACGCGAATGGAGGAGGATAGGTTACCTAGGAGAATAATGGACTCTGCTATGGAGAAGTAGAGGTAGACGAAGACGACGATGGTTAGACTCGGTTTCTAACGATTTAAAGATAAGAGGTATAGAACTAAATGAGGCCCCAACACTAGTTGCAAATCGAGGATTGTGGCGACGTTTTGTAAATTCACAGAGGCTTGCAGACTGAATGCTGAAAGGCATAACAGTCTATAAAGATAATGTATGTATGTATGTATGTAGAAACTCCTTCGTGTGGCCTAAATTTCCCAAAGACAATGCGTTCTCTTTCCCTGCTTTGAATAACTTCACTCCAGAATTTCTCCGTGAAATATTTCTGGAATTCCACCATACTGGTCATGCTGGTCTTATACACCGCAAGCCATGATTTTGTTTCCCCAATAAAAGCATTGCCTATTATTTCTAACGCTTCTTACCATTCAATGACTCCTATTCGTTTTTCAAACCGTTTCTTCACAGTGTTTAAAAAAATCTAAAGGGTGTGTCTGCCTCCCATTAAATTTAGGTAGTTCTGTTTCACATATGAAATTTGTACCATGGCACTGACTTCCTATATTACCTTGCTTTTCTCTGATTTCTTTACGTATTTGTGCCTCCGACCTATCAGTACGTTCATTTATTCTTTTCTCTCTTGTTTCTACGTCACTCGCAAACTTTTCATTACATATTTTAGCATTAATCTCTACCTTACCACACAGATCATCGTATTGTTGTTGTAGTTGTTCCAGGCGCAGTTCTGCCTTTAGGTCACATGGTCACGTGCCCCTCCACCGATTAAAACTATTATAAAAATCAGAACAACTTTATGCACGATTACTGTCACGACCACCTTCAGTGATTTCAAGAGGCTATGATTCACCATGGTTGTTCTTGTTCTAGCAGCCCTGGACTAAACTAAGCAACATAGTAAAGGTCTAATCCTGGATGGGACCGACTCGTTCTTATACCTGAACATCATCCCCTCATTCAGCGAGCTGTGAGGGGGGAAGGGCGTTATGGCAAATTCCATTGACCCGGTCACAGTATTTCTACGACGTGACCCCTCAGCGCTAGTTCGTATTTTGAACTTACTTCTCCTACAGCCTACTAGATAGCACCCAGCTACACTTTCTTGTCGGCATATGTATTATTAACGGGCGCAAAAGTAGTGTTTGTAGCAAACCTGTGCTTACCTTGTATGTCTGTTAGATTAATCGTGTCCATCGGTGTCGATGTTCATTGTAAGTCTGAAAAGTGTGTGAAGATTAGTGTGATGTATCTGAGTGTATTCCTGTGCGAGCATAAGTGTTTTTTAAAATGAATCAAGTGAGCTACTTACAAACAAAATCTCTTAATTACGAAAACAGCTAAAGAAATGGGCCGACCAAGACCCGAGCTTAGCATAAATCAAGTGTACAAAGATAAAAATAGAACCTACAATCGCAGTTTTAATTAGAACGTGTACGAAAAGTGGGAATGGCTGTGTGGTTGTCCAATAAGTGATTCACTGCTTTGCTTCCCGTGTATATTATTCGGCGGAGAAGAAACATGGACAAAAACGGGAGTGAAAAACTTAAAACATCTACCAGAAAAGAGCAAGAAACATTGTTTGTCGAAAACTCATTTAGATAACGAAATGAGTTTTGCCGTTTTGGGGAAGGCTGACATCAGGTTGCAACTCTATGAAGGATATAGGGTGTCTATCCGAAAGCACAACGAGCTTGTAGACAAAAATAGATATATTTTGTCGCGTATCATTGGTGCCGGTGCTATTAAATTTTGTGGGGAAATTAAGTTGGCCTTGCGTGGTCATGACGAGAAAGAGGATTCAGATAGCCATGGTGTTTTTAAAGGACTGATTAATTACACCGCTGCTTTTGACAATGTTTTGAAGGACCACCTAGAAAATTCAAGTGTGTTTAAGGGAACATCCAAGGCCGTTCAAAATGAACTTTTGGAAGCAATGTTGGCTGTTTGTAGGAAATATATGGTATCAGAAATAGGAGATGTAGACTTTTTATCTATCCAGGCTGATGAAACTACAGACAATTCATGCAGAACACTTTTATCAATAATTTTGAGGTACCAGATCGAAGGGAAATTGTTTGAAAGGTTTTGGGGTTATTTTGGGATCAGTGATAGAAGTGCCGGTGGTGTAGCAGCGACAATTCTTGAACAGTTGCGTGAAATTGGAGTAGAAAAATTCCCTGAAAAATTAGTCTGTCAAACATATGATGGAGCATCAGTTATGAGCGGTCAGAAGGGCGGGGTTCAGTGTTTTGTCAAAGAAACATATCCCAACGCAAATTATATTCACTGCTACGCCCATCAAGGCAATCCTATTTTTTCAGAAAGCGACATCTTCATCCTCGCACAGCAGAATATTTTTTCAGGACTTGCAAGGTATAGGGACTTTTTTCAAGGTCTCCGAAAAGAATGGATTACCTGATCGAGTCAGTTCATAAGAAGTTAGGCAGTGTTCCACCTACACGATGGTTTTTTCAACATCGCACCGTGAACACTGTTTATGAACATCGTGATCATTTGCTAAAATGTTTTGAAGATATCAGACACCATGAAACAAGTGGCAGGAAATCTTCCACTGAAGCTACGGGATTTGCTCGAACACTGCATGATCCTCAGTTCACCCACTGGCTTAATTTCTATCACAAGATTATGCCACATGTTGCAATATTCTTTGATTGCATTAAGAAAAGAGACATTGACGCTGTGAAGATGAGAGAGTTTGTCACAAATGTTGTTAATGCGATAGCGAATGTTCGCCAACTCTACGAAACGGAAGAAAGCCTTTCAACAGAGCCACGGAGAAAACGACAATGCGTTGATCATGCAAACAGTTCAATCAATAGGCTGGCAGCCGTGGAAGTTTGTGATGTTATTATAAGTAGCATCACTGATAGATTTCAGTTCACTGATCATCTGTGTGCATCTAAGCTTGTTTTCATAGATAACTTTCCTCAGTACTGCAATTCATTCCCTGAGCATGACTTCCAGACGACCCTGAAGCTGTATCCTGCAATAAACGGACTAAAATTGCGAACCGAATTAGAAGTGTTGTACAGTCGTGAAGATCTTCGCTGTGCATTCGGTGCTTTGCCTCTTTTGCAATTTTTCTATGAAAATAGAATGACACGAACATTTTCCGAGTGTATGATTGTTTTAAAAAATAATTGTCACCATACCAATGACGACTGTTGAATCTGAACCATCATTCTCCACTCTGAAAAGAATAAAGATATTTTTGCGAAGTTCCATGGGGAATGAGAGATTGAATGCACTGGCGATGTTATCGATCGAGAAGAAGATGGTGCATTCCATACCGGGCTTCAATAATTGAGTAACTGAAGAATTTGCTACTGCTAAAGACAGGAGAATCGAGCTGATATACAAGAAATAAAAAGAAAAGATTAATTTAATTGATTTAATTGATTCTTAGTGTTCCTAATATGTTGAATGTGCCCCACCCATTTTTATCATCACGAGCCGCCACTGACTTGTTCTCTAACTTTACTAACTTCTCCTACTTGTTCCTGAATTTTACGATTAATTCCTGTGATTTGCTGGTCTACTTCGCTCCTAACTTTACAATTTTCTTTCTCTACCAACTTCAAGACTTCGCTTCTATGTTCAGTTAACTTTCTTTCTACCACTTTCTCATGTTGGCTACGTCTCATCTCCTGTTCCGCTAACTGATTCTCAAAAAGTTTCTGCTGCTCTAGTGCTGCATCTAATCTACGATTTAAAGCATCCATCTTAGTAATAACTTCTCTGCTAATTTCGGTTTTCGTCTGTTCTATTTCTCTGCTAATTTCGGCTTTCGTTCTCTCTACCTCCTTCCTGATTTCATCTATCCCTTTCGTTTCTTTCCTAATTTCATCTATCCCTTTCGTTTGCTCTAATATCCCTTGCACCATCACAAACAGTTGTTGAATATTAATTTCACTATTCGTATTACCTTCTTTCTCGCCCTCCATCCTAGCTACATCAGATTCTGTGCTCTTGTCCATGCTCCCACCACTTTCTACCGTTTTATCTACTTCAATGCTTTCATCTACAACATTCCTAGAATTCAGCGCCTCGCCTCCCTTTTCTAAGTTTCCGCTACGTAATTGCATGTCCTTTTCACGTTGTGCAGCGATGATTCCCCCAAAATCACACATATAAATTATAAGGACACTCACTTAACCCCCCACAAACACAGACTCTACTTTACTGCTTTCCTTCCATGAATACTTAATGGTTTTTGAGCTCCACGTTGGTGCGACAAATGTTACTGCTCGCTCTCCTAAGCTTCTCATTAGAGGAGACAAAAGTTAATACCTGGGGACACATGAATATAAATATAAACTATATGTGGCTTGCCCGCAAATTGCCACGCAAATAAAATCAATAATCATACCATGGTTTCCCATTTCTCTATGTAGTTTGGGCGCCAGCGTTACAGTTTTCAACAAAACTGTAAAGCAAAATTTATATTTACTAGCATAGAGACTTATAATTAAATCACAGGGGTAGGATTTTAAATAATTAACCATTAAGTATCGCTTGAGAAATAAAATTAACACAATATAAAATTAAATGAATTTATTATACAAAAATGAGATGAATCGGAAAAGTTCCTTTAAGCTTGGAGGGATTTTAGAATTTACGTTACTGAAATTAACTGTTTCTTGCTTTATCTAAATGAGGCTCACCAATTACAGCTTCAGTTGAGGTCATCTGGATTCCGTGGATACTCGTTCCCCTCTTCTCGTTGTAGCATTGGCTCCATGGACATCCTTCCTTCCTTCTGTGATATGGTTTGGGCTATCTGGACTAGCACTCCCTAATTGCCTAGTCCTTAAATTAGACATTGGCCCTGTACTTTTGAAAATTGATCACCGTTGATCGTAGGAGGGGAAACTTCAGAGATATGAATTTTTCCATGTTAGCAGAAAATCTCAATCCAACTTAGCTATTCTGCTGATACAACACAGACTTGTACCAAATTCCGTGGACTTGAACTAAACGTAGTTCTTCGTCCAGAATAATTACTGAATATATCACAAGCCGTAAGCTTGTTTCGTCTCACCCTGATCCGACAGCATCACAGCAGCTAAGTACTGTGTCGACGCGACAACACACTGTCCCGAAAATAACTATGTCTCGAAGCGACCACTCACTGTCTCAAGAATAATAAAGTAGTTGTGGTTCTGGTAGTGGTAGTCGAGGGTTGCTCCGCGCTAGATAATATATCCCCGGGCTCTCCCCACTCTTGGTAACAGCTCAGTACCAAATCTCAATACAACGAAGCATCTGATTCGTGGATCGCATTATCATCTCCCTCTCTTCATTCTTCACAATTAACCAGTAGGCGTGGCGATGATGTAGTCTTCCAGCTTGCTAGCCACACACGCGGGTCGCTGTATACTACCTGTGCTCATGAGTTAAACCCGTGAGTCATCCAACTTCCCCGCTTCAAGAATAACTTTTCCGTGTACACCAGTATGAGATGAAATGACACCAACTCTGTCTCAACATTGACCATATTTACAGTACATAATGAATTCCTATCCTACATAATATAATAATTTAAATAATAAATGGTCTAATAAATACAATATGATTCCAAAAGCCTTATTTACAAATGATTGAAGTTAAATTAATATGTCATTATAAATAATTGCCGATGGCGGATAATCTTGATATCGAGTGATATCACGTAAAAGGATTTACACTAAAATAGTATGGCTGGAAAAGCCTGGACGGTTACACAGTTTCCAAAATTTGTCGGTGGAGTTCGGCTTTAACCTGTATGCTTACCTTCAGGTCTGATAATATTGTAGTTGGTCTTGAATGATACTTTTCATGGAAACGATCTATTTGTTACCTTACTTATATAAAAGTATCGATAGTCCCAAAGTGAACGAGCCCCTTTGCAGGTACATGCACACACACACCACTATCTTTACGCCATTATATCTTCCATTCTGTTCAAATTATTACACTATTCGATGCGTCCTGAAATAAATAGTTTCAATTAAATCTTACAAATTCGTCACACTCTTCATTACTGTTAATTTATCAAACTCAGTAACCGAACCAAACGAACGAATCAATGAAGGTTACAAAATCCCGTCTTGCCGAGAATCGAACCCGAAGGCCCTTTGGACCAAAGGCCAGCACGCTAACCATTTAGGCCTGGAAGCGAAGAGTTTGCAGTTCAAACGCAGGAAGTACCTACGTAAGTTGACTTTGAGTGGATTATAAGGAAGTGGCCGTAACGTCGTCAGTTGATCAACAGACAAAGTATAGTCGAAGGATAACACACCGCATGCGCATGATATCCCCATTCAAACTTCGAGATAGGATACGAGGCTTGGACTGCATCGGTTGGTCATAACGCATCATGAACTCTCGATACGTTTCCCATCACTGCCTCGAGAAAAAGACCGCATGCGCCCGACGTCACTATACGACATCGAGATAGCATTATGAGGGACGTACTGCATCGGTTACTCAGAATGCATCGAGAGCTTTGCATCACGTGACCCATCACTACATTTAGGCTTTCGCGTGCCGCATCAGACGGCGTGCGGTCGACCAAGGACGTATTGGCACGCAAGCTGTTTCCTCGCATTGATTCCAGCCACAGAGCGGATATCAGGCATGCACTGTAAACTATCCTACACATAATGTGATGTACCGTAACATACCCTGGGTGTGCAACGTTATTGTATGACTGGCGAACACACAACGGGGAAGGGAGATTAAAGTTAAGTTAAGTTAAGTTAAGTTTAGTGTAGTTTACTTTAGTTTAGTTTAGTTTAGTTAAGTTAAGTTAAGTTAAGTTAAGTTAAGTTTAGTTTAGTTTAGTTTAGTTTACTTTTGTTTACTTTTGTTTACTTTTGTTTTGTTTTGTTTTGTTTTGTTTTGTTTTGTTTTGTTTTGTTTTGTTTTGTTTTGTTTTGTTTTGTTTTGTTTTGTTTTGTTTTGTTTTGTTTTGTTTTGTTTTGTTTTGAAATCCGTGTGTAACAGGTTGCACTCAGTTTGGCGTCTTTCCCCACGGATGCGAATGGGAAGGATTTGTAAAGGACGTCGGCCGTGGCCTATCTCAAAGGTACCAATCCGGCATTTACCTGGTGTTAAACATGGGACACCATGAAAATCACTTTCAGGTCGGGCGAGGCAGGATTCGAACCTGCACTCTCCCGAATGCACGCTAGTACAGTCGCGCTTGACCTCCGCGGAGATTAATGCATGTAAAATAAATAAATAAATATTAGTGTTGATGCCATCTCACCACTATCAGCTCTGAACATCACACATAATAAGTCGAGCTTTTTGTCTCCTAATGTCTAAACCACCTGTCGAGTTGGCCGTGCGGTTAGGAGCGCGCAGCTGTGAACGTATATCCGGGAGATAGTGGGTTCGAATCCCACTGTCGGCAGCCCTGAAGATGGTTTTCCGTGGTTTCCCATTTTCATACCAGGCAAATGCTGGGGCTGTGCGTCAATTAAGGTCACGACCGCTTCCTTCCCATTCCTAGGCCTTTCCTATCCCATCGTCTCCATAAGACCTATCTGTGCGACGTAGAGCAAAATAGCAAAAAAAATGTCTAAACCCAGCACAAAAACGATACGCTTGTACGATATGCTTACATGCCTGGTATCCATTCTGTGACTGGAATAACACCCAGGAAACTGCTTGCGCGTCATGTCCTTGCCCGACTGCACGCTGTCCGATGCGGCATGCAAAACCGCGCATGCTCTTCTTGATATCTCAAAAAAAAAAAAAAAGTAACTGTCCGATTTTGAAAATACTTACAGTACATACCTATTTGAACTTGTACGCACTTGAACTTTTCGACCAGCTGTATGAATTTGTGCCTTTCCATTTAAAAATATGGAATATCTCGGTAATTAATCGCCCCATGAGAATAGGTAGCACATTATTTTACAAACCCCTGGGTATCATTTACGAATATGAAAACAGAATACCTATATCTTTAATGGTTTAGACGTTATTTCCAAGTAACACCTTAGGTGAATAACCCTATATATATAGAGTTGTGTCTGCACATTGCTCAGAACTTAATTAAAAAGAATGGTATTTCTATATCGGTCATGTCCACAGTAACAAGGAAATGCACTTTTTAATTTTCCGCTATTTCTGTCTGTATGTACACTGACTGACAGTGACAATGCAACACCAAGGAGGAGTGGTTCGAAAGGGATGAAAGTTGGGGAAAAAACAGAGATGGCACGGATGAATAATTGATGTTTATTTCAAACCGATATGCAGGTTACACAGTGCGCACAGCATCGACTCAGTAGGATGTAGGACCACCGCGAGCGGCGATGCACGCAGAAACACGTCGAGGTACAGAGTCAATAAGAGTGCGGATGGTGTCCTGAGGGATGGTTCTCCATTCTCTGTCAACCATTTGCCACAGTTGGTCGTCCGTACGAGGCTGGGGCAGAGTTTGCAAACGGCGTCCAATGAGATCCCACACGTGTTCGATTGGTGAGAGATCCGGAGAGTACGCTGGCCACGGAAGCATCTGTACACCTCGTAGAGCCTGTTGGGAGATGCGAGCAGTGTGTGGGCGGGCATTATCCTGCTGAAACAGAGCATTGGGCAGCCCCTGAAGGTACGGGAGTGCCACCGGCCGCAGCACATGCTGCACGTAGCGGTGGGCATTTAACGTGCCTTGAATACGCACTAGAGGTGACGTAGAATCATACGCAATAGCGCCCTAAACCATGATGCCGCGTTGTCTAGCGGTAGGGCGCTCCACAGTTACTGCCGGATTTGACCTTTCTCCACGCCGACGCCACACTCGTATGCGGTGACTATCACTGACAGAACAGAAGCGTGACTCATCGGAGAACACGACGTTCCGCCATTCCCTCATCCAAGTCGCTCTAGCCCGGCACCATGCCAGGCGTGCACGTCTATGCTGTGGAGTCAATGGTAGTCTTCTGAGCGGACGCCGGGAGTGCAGGCCTCCTTCAACCAATCGACGGGAAATTGTTCTGGTCGATATTGGAACAGCCAGGGTGTCTTGCACATGCTGAAGAATGGCGGTTGACGTGGCGTGCGGGGCTGCCACCGCTTGGCGGCTGATGCGCCGATCCTCGCGTGCTGACGTCACTCGGGCTGCGCCTGGACCCCTCGCACGTGCCACATGTCCCTGCGCCAACCATCTTCGTCACAGGCGCTGCACCGTGGACACATCCCTATGGGTATCGGCTGCGATTTGACGAAGCGACCAACCTGCCCTTCTCAGCCCGATCACCATACCCCTCTTAAAGTCGTCTGTCTGCTGGAAATGCCTCCGTTGACGGCGGCCTGGCATTCTTAGCTATACACGTGTCCTGTGGCACACGACAACACGTTCTACAATGACTGTCGGCTGAGAAATCACGGTACGAAGTGGGCCATTCGCCAACGCCGTGTCCCATTTATCGTTCACTACGTGCGCAGCACAGCGGCGCATTTCACATCATGAGCATACCTCAGTGACGTCAGTTTACCCTGCAATTGGCATAAAGTTCTGACCACTCCTTCTTGGTGTTGCATTTGCTCTGTCAGTCAGCGTATATAAATTTTTTATCAATCAATCAATCAATCAATCAATCAATCAATCAATCAATCAATCAATCAATCAATCAATCAATCAATACTGATTAACTGCTTTGTGCGATTCCTTAAGATGTGGTAAGATTCGAAGTCTGTGTCATCTAGGGTTTGTTTATAATGTCGAAATAACGAGTCACGGTGGGCCATCATTCTCTTGGCTTCATCATCTAGCCATGGACAAGAAGGACGAGAAACCTGTATTCGACGCGCGCGCGCGTGTGTGTATATCTTTGCCGCATTATTTGTATAAAATGTCACTTCTTTCTTGCTTATCACATGGCCATTATAATAAGAACATTACCGTATTTATTCTAAACCAGAATATTGCATCCTTACTCAAACTGTTTATTCTTGCATTCATTTCACTTGTACTCGGAATATATGAAATGCTGCAGTTATGTTGGGATGGGAGTAACAGAGGTAGCCGTGGGACGGGGGGGGGGGGGGGGGGGGTTGTCCCCAAGAACTCCAGACACCCCAGGAGTTTGAACGAATGTACTTTTATTGAGCATTTTATATATAATGTACATTAATATTAGCTTACGGAGTCCGCCTCATTGGCTGAATGATCAGTGTTGAGGCCTTCGGTTAAGACGGTCCCGGGTTCGATTCTCGGCTGGGTCGGGGATTTCAATCTCGTCTGATTAATTCTTCTGGCTGGGGACTAAGTGTTTGTCCCAGCATATTCATATTCCGACAACATACTACACCACCAACCACCAAAGAAACACACAACACTGATTACTTCCGTCTATATAGAGCTGGCGACGGGAAGGACATCCGGCCGTAAAACAGGGCCAAATCCACATATGCGACACAGCTCCCGCGACCCCACAGATGTGGGAAAAGCGGTGGAAGAAGAAGAAGACGAAGATGAAAACTACTCTTCGCTTCCGGAGTCCACCACTCTTACTTGGACCCAAGCACACCCATTTCCTTTTTCGGTATTCTACACTACCTAAACTATGGAAGTTTGGACACCTATCAAAATAAAATTCTGGATGAACGCCCCCCCCACCTAACTGAAATCCTGGCTACGCTACTGGCTTTTAGTGCCGGGAGATCCCAAGACGGGTTATGATGGTTAAAATTCCCGACCCTGCCGGGAATCGAACCCAGGACCCTTGTGACCAAAGGCCAACACTCTAACCATTTAGCCATGGAGCCGGACACCGTGACAGTGATTTTAAATAATAGTCTAATAATAATAATAATAATAATAATAATAATAATAATAATAATAATAATAATAATAATAATAATAATTTTTACCGTGTTTTGGTGGTAGTTAGAGGTGAAAGAAGGTGCGGGTGTGAATGGGTCTCGAACTACGAAATTAAAGTTAATGTAAAATTTTAACAAGGTTATATTTTTCTTTTCAAGATTAAGTAATAACAAATAGAACAGGTACTTAGTAGCCGAAACACAATTTGAAATGTACAATTACAGAGATTACAGAATTTGGGCTCCGAGAGCCAAACACACGATTCTTGAGCTAGAAGCCCAACCTTACTCCAAAATAAGTTTTAACAGAGGGGCAGAAGACCCCAATCATGCCCTGGAGCACTAGCTCCTCTTTACACAGAAAAGCCTCCTCGAGGCATACAAAAATCAAGTTCCAAAAAGAGCAATCTGCTCTCAAGGTTTAAGCCAGTCAAAGGCCACACCAAACTCGACCTTCAAGCTGTCCTCTAAGGACCTAAACACAGGGGTAAAAATACCCAACCTACTGAGGCCTATTAAGTGAGAAAAGTTAATTACATGGCCTCTAAAATATCAATTTGAGAGGAGGCGATCTGCACTCCTAATACACTTTGTTTAAAACCTACTTTGGCTCTAGGCCGTTAATGCAAGGGCTAATCCCATACTACAGAGGTGACTTTAGAAAAGAACAATTTACATTACATCAAGGAAGAATAGGTTGTGAAAAATAAGTTCACCTCAAAACAATATGAGTGGGAGCTCGAGAGGGTTAAGCACTCTCTATCCCAATATGTAGTTTTAAAGGAGAATAGATGCAAAGAGTCTTTACATTTTAAGGAAATGTTACATAGTAGAAACGCTTCGGACCCGCCCCGAGAGTTAAACTGCTGAGCTAGCAAGAAAAGAAGTTATTAATCGGCCATTACCTGGTAGTTGACTGCCGCCGAAGAAAGAGGCGCTTCCCGCCTCCTGCTATGTACTATACACACTGAAAGATGGTACTGAAGTGGCGCAGAGACCCTAAAATCAGCAGTTTATATGCTCTCGCGGAAAGTTCGAGGCGTTTCAGGAAGGAAAACACCCGCCCACAATCATTTTATTGGTGAATAAGGAGAACCCCTACATAAGATGAAGAAGAAACACATTATTGGTGGAAAATTAATTAAAGAAATTCGGGATTGGCTAGATTCAAAACAAGGGGAAAGAAAGGGTTAATATTGCCAACTTAAACAATGACTGAAAGAAATTTAGCAAAGAACAAACTTTTGAAATTAAATTTTCTCCAAAAAACAGTTCTTTCTCTTCACACTAGGGTGCACCATTGTAGTTCTTCAGTAGTGTCCTCTAGAAGAGAATGTTCACACTTCTTACTATATGTAAAACAAAAGTACATCAAAATTGACACAGTTCAAAAACTCCGAAATTTCCAAGTAGTGACATCTTCTGAGAAACTTGAAAATTAATACTGTAGATAAAGTTCAGACTTCCTCCAGCAGAGGAGTATCAACTGGCGCAAATTTTAAATAAGCGGCGTGGAGGTGTACCGCCCGGTACAGACCTCCCTCCCCAAAAGTTCCTCCAAGGGGTAACACAGAAGAACATAAACTTTTGTTTGCAAATAAGGTCCAAGTTTTGATGTTGATATGGAGAGTAATAGCAGAAGCAGTTATGAAATTTTCAAATTTGGTTGATCCAGTTTCAAAACACTTGTAGTGACTTTTAAAGTAATGTCTTTAAGTTGGTAGAAGTTGAATTCAGAAGGAAAACATTAGTTTTTAATGTTGAGGAAAATTTTCAAAGTCCACCAAATATTGCTGTTGAATTCCCAGGTGTAGAAATTGCTAATAGTAATTGTCCATGTAGTTAATTAATTTGGATGGCCTGACCGGCCGCTGCAGCTTGAATCCAGAGGAGGCCGCTCGGACCCCTCAAGTACCCTGAGATACCGCTCGCCCGCACTATGAGGGGAGGAGTGGTGTTGAAGCACGCCGCGCCCGCGGTGAACATATACAGGCTGCGGGCCAGTAGCAGGTCGTGCGCCGCACATCAGCCTTGGCCGGGAGGAGAGCTCCGGCTCGCCGTACACATGTCGTTCTCGCTGGGGTCGAGGGGGCCCTTCCTCTATCCCAGTCGCTGCACGACGACGCGCGGCTGCGGGGGCACTGAAACATTAAAGCTAGGCGGCAGAAATGTGTTGACCAGAATGATTTTTTGAGGGCACAGGCTTTGTGGAGAGGTTGAGGGGCCAGCGGCGTGCAGAAATTCATTTCAGATGCGAGCCACTGTGTGTAGTGGAGCAGGAGACGGGAGCGTGGTAATGGCCGTGGCAAGGATAGGATGGCAGTTTAACGGATCGGGGAAGGTTTTACAAAAATGCTTACATATAAAACAAAATATTATAGAAGGGGCAGAATGCCTTAAAAGTGAAAACTCAAAAAAAAATATAACCTTCATATCCCTTTCAAGATAATATGAGGCAAGTTAGCACAGAAATTACACCGGTTTCACCTGTGACAGGTGAACTCTAAATATCCTCTCGGTGGCTGGATTGCTTAATAATAATGTGACCGGCGTAAGGAAATCTAGAATGATACACGGCCCATGAAATCTGGGGGCAAGCTTGCCCGCGGGAACAAAATTCTTGACCATCACCTGGTCACCTACCTTCAAATGGGTGGGTCTCCGTCCACGATCATATCTTTCCCTAACCTTTTCATGAGACACTTTAAGATTGGCTTTAGCCTTCTTCCAAAGATCTTTAATATTATCCGGATCTATTGTCTCGGGTAGAATGTCACTCAGAGACCAGAGGTTAGAGAGCGGCGTGTTGGGAACGAACTTGAACATCAAAGAAGCTGGAGTAAACTTGTGAGATTCATGAACCGCCGAATTCAAAGCAAAAGCTAGCCAATGCAGGGACGTGTCCCATCTAGAATGATCTTCATGATGATAGGCAATAAGCGCGGACCTGAGATTACGATTAACCCGTTCAGCCAGAGATGGTTGAGGGTAATAAGCAGAAGTTGTCACATGAGATATGGACAGGTCAAAGCAGAATTTACGAAATAAGTTAGATGTGAAAGCCTTAGCATTATCAGACACAATATATTGGCACGGACCAAAAGAAGCAAAAATAGAATTTAGGCAAGTAATGGTGGACTGAGCGGTAGCCAGCTTAGTCGGAAATAACCAGGAAAATCTAGTAAAACCATCTACACACACAAGGATGAACTTGTTGGCATTACCCTTTGACTGGGGGAAGGGTCCTACATAATCAATATACAGGCGTTCCATGGGGCGCGACAATTGATGCGAAGACAAAAGGCCTACCTTGGTGGACATGGTGGGTTTACTAAGCAAACAAGACTTACAAGCCTTTACTAGTTCACGGATTTCACCGTCCATACCCTTCCAGATGAACCTTTCCCGAATCTTTTCACGAGTTTTAAAGATTCCAAGATGCCCTCCTAAAGGGGTCTCATGATAATACTTGAAGATCATAGGTACAAGAACAGCTGGAACGACAACTTTCATCATCTTATCATGCCTCGAAGGGCAACATAAAACACCATTCCTCAGAACATAAGGGACGACGTGTTCCCCAGAAGGAAGGGTTTCCATTATCGGAGCCAGCGTCGGATCATCACGTTGGTATTTCTCGATATCCCTAAAGAGCACGGGAGCATCTGTTAAGATGGCATTAACATCAGATGGCATGGACTCGGGAGGTGAAGAACTATCGACCGGATCATGGGTCTCGACCTCGTTGGAAAACATACGGCTGAGTCCATCAGCGACAACATTTTCGGTACCTCTAATATGCCTAACATCAAATTGGAAGGCAGAAATTCGGATGGCCCAACGGGCTATACGACCAGTACGACGCGGCCTACCTAAGACCCAGCTTAAGGCTTGATTATCTGTCTCTAGGTCGAATTTGACATGTTCCAGATAGAGACGGAACTTTTCTAAGGCAAATAAGACTGCCAAACCTTCGAGCTCAGATGGAATATTTGGCTTCTTGAGCCGATAGAGTCCTAGATGCATAGGCGATGGGTCGCCTCCCTAGTTCAGTATTTTGAAGAAGGACTGCAGCTACTGCTGACGACGACGCGTCCGTTTGGGCGATGAATTTCTTCGAGAAATCAGGCATAGCAAGGACAGGGGCATTACAAAGCGCTAATTTAAGATCTTCAAACGCGGCTTGTTGAGAAGGTCCCCACTCGAATTTGATGCCTTTCCTGCGAAGGAGGTTTAAGGGCGCCGCTCTATTAGCGAAGTTAGGAATAAACTTCCTGAAGAAATTCACCATACCAATGAACCTCGCGATACCTTTAATGTCTTTGGGAGGTTTAAAATCACGGATGGCCTGTGTTCTAGAATGATCGACGGCAACACCATCAGGTGACACAATATGCCCTAGGAATGACATAGAGGGCTTAGCAAAGGCAACCTTGGACAACTTGACAGTTAACCCAGCCTTACGAAGGCGATTAAGAACTTCTCGCAGATGATCTAGGTGTTCTTCAAAGGTCTCCGAAAATACGACGACATCATCCAAGTAGTGATATAAGTACTCAAATTTGATGTCGGAGAAGACCCTATCTAGCAGCCTAGTGAGTACAGCTGCTCCCGTGGGGAGCCCGAAAGGCACGCGGTTGTATTCGTATAGATTCCAGTCCGTGGCAAACGCTGTAAGATGTTTAGACTCTTCGGCTAGAGGAATTTGATTGTAGGCCTGATTCAAATCCAAGATGGTGAAGAACTTGGCCTTACGGAACCATGAAAAACAAGAATGAAGGTCGGGAAGGGGCACAGATTGTAACACCACCTTCCGATTGAGAGCCCTGTAATCAATGACAGGCCTGAAGCCCCCTTGGGGTTTCGGGACTAGAAAAATAGGCGAAGAATACGCTGACTTAGAGGGCCTAATAATACCATCCTTCAACATCTGATCGATAATTTCTTTCATAGCCTTCATTTTAGGTGGAGATAGCCTATAAGGTGGAAAACGGACAGGAATTGAATCCGTGACCTCAATTTTGTATTCAATAAGATCAGTAACACCAAGAGAATCAGAGAACACCTCTGGAAACGACTGACACAACTTACGAATACTATCGGCCTGCTCCTCAGGTAGATGTCTAAGGTCTAACGACATCTCATCCTGGGTAGGCGAAATAGAAGAACATGATACAGAATTACACTTTAATAATGGGATTCTACAATTAGAGGCAAATTTGAAAGTGCACGACCTACTCTGAAGATCGAGCACAAGACCAGAGTGAGAAATGAAGTCAGCTCCCAATATAATGGGGCAAGACAAGTGCTTGGCCACAAACAATTTAACTTTCCATGTAAATTTAAAAATACGAATTTTGACATGTAAAGAACCTAGAATTTCTAATGGAGATGAATTAGCCGAAACATATTGAACAGGAGATGAGTCATAGTCGGGTAGTTTACAAACAGATTTCAATTTTGAATACCATTCGGCCGAAATAATCGAACAAACACTGCCTGAATCTAAAAGAGCTGTTACAGGTTCATTATTTAACTCAATTTTAAGAAAAGGAATAGGTGCGGGGGTATCCGCCGCAATCCTAAGACACTCTTTGGGGCATTCACAAGACGGATTGGCAGATTGAACGTTCCCTAAATTTTCAACCTGATTACCAGGGGCTGAGCCTCGAGAAGAGGGATTAGTCGACTCAGCCGAAGCCACTAGTCATTTTTTATTATTGGCATAGGTGGAATTTGCACCAGAAGTTGAGCACGAGGGGGTGCTATTCGAATTGGGACAATTCTTGGCGATATGTGAGAAAGCCCCACATTTAAAACAGCCTTGTGATGAACCAGTTCCATTCCTTGTCCCACTAGACTTGAGCAATGGGCACTTGTTCCGAAGATGGTCGGGCGACCCGCAAGCGTAACATTTACGAGGAGTGACTGATCGGCGAGGTGGAGGCCGAGTATTACTAAAGGAAGGCGGGGGTTCTTTCGCGACACGCAAGGAATCGGCGTATCTAACTCCTTCCGCTGAGACGGCCAATGCTTCAAGTTCCGAGAAGGTTTGCGGGCACGCCGCGAAACACAAATATGACCTATAGGATGGTGAAATGCCTTCTACAATAGCCTGTACAATCTGATCTTCAGGAAAATGAAGAGCAAATACCCTAGTATAAAACTTAATGTCTTGTATGAAATCAGCCAAGTTTTCATCCAAGCGCTGTACCCGATAATAGTACTTCTGAATAAGGGAGGACCTGGCCCTAGCCGGGATGAAGTTAGCTAGCAAGTGGGCATGGAAATCCTCAATAGATGATTGCTCAGCAATGGCTCTTACGATTTTATCTGAGAGAATACCAATAGCATAAGGATAGGTTATCTGCAAAATTTGACATGGAGAAAGAGAAAAAACAAGGCCATGATCCTGAAATTCAACTAAAAATCTTAAAAATGAAATTACTTCACTGGTGGTATTAACGGAAAACTTAGAGATACCTCTGAGCAACATTGCCAATGGATGAGGCAAGCTGCTAAACCCGGGTGACATAGTAGGCAAAGGTTTCAGTTGCAAAGAAGTTAATTCAGCACGTACATTATTTAATGAGTTACGGCGTTCAGACTCGTCCAATGGGGCAGAGGTTGTTTGAGCAGCGATGGTTTTCCTATTTACTTCTCCCTTAGGAGGCTCTTCCTCGCTACCTACATTCACTGTGGTGGGTAGATCGCTTTTGGGAGGAACCTCCCCAGTTAACAATTGAGTGACCTTGCTAGATAAATCAGAAATATTTTCAAGCAGCGTACTAGCTTCCTTCTTCTGAACGTCATTCAACTTTAGAGACAACAGATCGTTAACTCTATTTGAAAAATGAAACAGCCTGGCTTGCACACGCTTAATTTGATTAGGAGAAGGATCATTTTCATCAAAAAAACTAACTACAGATGCTAGCCCAGTAATATTCTCGACGATCGTGGAAAGAGAGTCGTCAATTTCTTTCTCTCCCAAGGTGAGGATGGAAATGGGCAAATCAAGGGACTCTCTAAGCTTATTTGTGTCTACTGCAACCGTGCCTCCAGATTGCACATTTCTGATAGTTAATTCATAGATCAACTCCTCTTTGCGCAAATAGTTAAGATGGAGAACATCGCGAGGGCCAGGCATGATGACAGAACAATTTTGGAAAAACTCAAAAAATTCCAGCAACTGAGAAAATGGTTAGAGTTCGGAACAAAACAATGTTTAGCCGTCAAAAGGGGCTAAATTGAGACCCATTCAACCACGCTCTGCTACCACTTGTTACCGTGTTTTGGTGGTAGTTAGAGGTGAAAGAAGGTGCGGGTGTGAATGGGTCTCGAACTACGAAATTAAAGTTAATGTAAAATTTTAACAAGGTTATATTTTTCTTTTCAAGATTAAGTAATAACAAATAGAACAGGTACTTAGTAGCCGAAACACAATTTGAAATGTACAATTACAGAGATTACAGAATTTGGGCTCCGAGAGCCAAACACACGATTCTTGAGCTAGAAGCCCAACCTTACTCCAAAATAAGTTTTAACAGAGGGGCAGAAGACCCCAATCATGCCCTGGAGCACTAGCTCCTCTTTACACAGAAAAGCCTCCTCGAGGCATACAAAAATCAAGTTCCAAAAAGAGCAATCTGCTCTCAAGGTTTAAGCCAGTCAAAGGCCACACCAAACTCGACCTTCAAGCTGTCCTCTAAGGACCTAAACACAGGGGTAAAAATACCCAACCTACTGAGGCCTATTAAGTGAGAAAAGTTAATTACATGGCCTCTAAAATATCAATTTGAGAGGAGGCGATCTGCACTCCTAATACACTTTGTTTAAAACCTACTTTGGCTCTAGGCCGTTAATGCAAGGGCTAATCCCATACTACAGAGGTGACTTTAGAAAAGAACAATTTACATTACATCAAGGAAGAATAGGTTGTGAAAAATAAGTTCACCTCAAAACAATATGAGTGGGAGCTCGAGAGGGTTAAGCACTCTCTATCCCAATATGTAGTTTTAAAGGAGAATAGATGCAAAGAGTCTTTACATTTTAAGGAAATGTTACATAGTAGAAACGCTTCGGACCCGCCCCGAGAGTTAAACTGCTGAGCTAGCAAGAAAAGAAGTTATTAATCGGCCATTACCTGGTAGTTGACTGCCGCCGAAGAAAGAGGCGCTTCCCGCCTCCTGCTATGTACTATACACACTGAAAGATGGTACTGAAGTGGCGCAGAGACCCTAAAATCAGCAGTTTATATGCTCTCGCGGAAAGTTCGAGGCGTTTCAGGAAGGAAAACACCCGCCCACAATCATTTTATTGGTGAATAAGGAGAACCCCTACATAAGATGAAGAAGAAACACATTATTGGTGGAAAATTAATTAAAGAAATTCGGGATTGGCTAGATTCAAAACAAGGGGAAAGAAAGGGTTAATATTGCCAACTTAAACAATGACTGAAAGAAATTTAGCAAAGAACAAACTTTTGAAATTAAATTTTCTCCAAAAAACAGTTCTTTCTCTTCACACTAGGGTGCACCATTGTAGTTCTTCAGTAGTGTCCTCTAGAAGAGAATGTTCACACTTCTTACTATATGTAAAACAAAAGTACATCAAAATTGACACAGTTCAAAAACTCCGAAATTTCCAAGTAGTGACATCTTCTGAGAAACTTGAAAATTAATACTGTAGATAAAGTTCAGACTTCCTCCAGCAGAGGAGTATCAACTGGCGCAAATTTTAAATAAGCGGCGTGGAGGTGTACCGCCCGGTACAATAATAATAATAATAATAATAATAATAATAATAATAATAATAATAATAATAATAATAATAATAATAATGATAATGTTATGAGTTGGATCCCTTCCTTTTTTTCTCTTTGATTAGTGTTATATAGAGGATGGTTGCCTAGATGTACTTCCTCTTTAAACAATAATCACCACCACCACCACCACTTTTACGTCCAACTACGTACATTTTTATGGTTTTCGGAGATGTCGAGGTGCCGGAATTTAGTCACCCAAGAGTTCTTTCATGTGCCAGCAATTCTACTGACACGAAGCTGACGTATCTGAGCACCTTCATATACCACCGGACTAAACCAGTATCGAACCTGCCAAGCTGGGCTGAAGGCCAGATAAGCTATGCTATCATTATTAGAATATAGGGCATATTCAGTGGAGTGGGTGAGAAACGCCGTGAACGGATATTTTCATACTTTATTATGCGTATATAGTTGTATTATCTTTCGCAAGTCATCATCAAATTCAGATTATTTATTTTGCTCGCTCATTAAGAATATTTATATCGTACCGGTCCATCGCAATCCCATAAAACCTCAGCGACCACTTGTACACATGCTCCATTCATCCAAGAGCGGGCGAGAGAGCGAACGTGTGACGTTATGCTGTCATCGAGTCTTCGCAAGCGAAACGAGCCCGAGCCTGGACTCGAAAGAGTCGAGTACCGCAATTCCAGGCATCACTCGTGCACATCACTACCAGCAACAGATGGAGCTGAGGAGCATGGCTCCGCGGTGACACGCTATCGGTCCAGTGACAACCGGTACAAGCAGAAATGGAGCTGAGGAACATAGCATAGTAGGCTTATGTAGTCAGCGGATGCACGATTTGCTCTGTTCTTCGATTATGTCATGATCACGCCTGTCTTATCTGATTCGATAATGGCACACTGGTGGTAGGTTGAAAGTATCGAAAATATTTTTTATCTTCAATTAATAAATACATACATAATAATGTTATTTGTTTTACGACCTAATAAGTACATTTACGGTTTTCAAAGACGCCGAGGTGCTAGAATTTTGTTCTGTAGGAGTTCTTTAACTTGCCAGTAAATCTACTAATAATAATGTTATTTGCTTTACGTCCCGCTAACTACTATTACGATTTTCGGAGACACTGAGGTGCCGGAATTTAGTCCCGCATGAGTTCCTTTACGTGCCTCTAAATCTACCGATACGAGGCTGACGTATTTGAGCACATTCAAATACCACCCGACTGACCCAGGATCGAACCTGCCAAGTTGGGGGTCAGAAGGTCAGCGCTGTACCGACCAAGCTACTCCGCCCAGCACAATTTTATTTCAAGAAGTAGATTACAAGTAGGCTTTCTGGAAAAAGTAACTATTACAAGTAATTTTTAAATGTAATCGTTACAAGTAATCCGATTACTTTTACCCACTTACTTTACAACTAGGAAAATGATAATATTTTGTGTGCAATTCTTCCGTAAGATTCTGACATGTGAATGACCTACACTGATCTGCTTTATACATGGACTGGTGTAGTAAGATGGCAGCGAGCGCACGGTGCAGTAGACCACGAGGAGCGCGCTTGCTTTGTTTATGCTTAGTTCCTTCGAGCATACAAACAGATAGAGAGGTCGCTCCCTATGTTTCTACCGGCCAAGAGTGGCACCATCAAGATCTGAGCGATTAGCTGATATAGAGCAAAACAAGACGGTCTCACATAAGAAGAGCATTATGGAGTGTTTTTAAATCCCGATTTAAGCGTGCTCCTTATGATTAATTGATTTAAATTATTCAAGATGGTGACAAATGCTATTCCCTTGGAATATTTCCTTTCCTTTTTGTATGAAAAGTGTTAAATATAACTATATATGTGTAATATTTGGATGTGTTTACAAACCAATTAAGCGTTACGATGGCGTGATTAGGCTTTACGTGCTTAACACTATCATCCCTCTTCGTACCTCGCATGTCCACTATTTTTTCGGCTGGGTGGCGCTCTTCTCTGCTGCAGCTCAGTCGGCCCAAGCATAATTCAACGGGCAGACGCCTAGTTGGCTGTCGCCTCCCCACTCCACGATGTTTTACACCTGCCTTATTAAGGATGTGGACACCACTATCCCTGACTTGTTTATTCGCCGTGAACTCGGCCAGGCTGGTTACCCCACTACGATGTACTGCGGCTCCGGGACGACTTCACAGGTCAACTTTCGCCGGAGGGTATGGCCTTCTTCCTCCATTCAGAAGCCCCGGCAGCCCTGATCTCCAACGGCGCAACCATCAACGGCAGGCTCCATGAAGTGGTCTCTATTCCGGAGGAAGTCATCGAGGCACGGCGCCACCATCCTCATCCCATTTACACTGTTCATGTCTGTCACCCTCGCACATCCCAACAGTCTCCAGCGCCCCCCACCATCATAACGTCCACCCACATCACTACTACTACCACTACCACTACCATCACCACTTCTGCCCATACTACCCCGTCCACTTCTCTTCTTCATCCACTCCTATCATGTCCACACCCACCACCTCCCTACCTGCCACACTATCCAGTCCACACCCGCCCCCTGTCACCTACACGGATGCCGCCGTTACAGCTCAACCAATCTCCCGAGACGAAGCAACCACAGCAACGCCAACTCACCAGCAGTCTCCATCTCCGAGCTGTGTCATCCGTGGCATTGACCCCGCCATCGCCGACCGGGACATCCTGGAAGAACTACAACTGGCAGGCGTCCACGCCCGTCGGGCGTTTCGTATCTTCAACGCCAACGGCCCGACCTTCATGGTTCGCATACAACACTCCTCAGCAGCCGACGTAGACCATCTACTCACCATCGGCGTCAGTTTTCGCGGGCGAATCTATCGAGTGGAGCCCTCTCGCTGCCCACCCCGCCCCGACCGCTCCCCTCCTCTTTCCCCGTCTCGTAGCCCACCGCCCGCCCTGCCACCCACCCCACCAACGTAGGCTGTCCCCCTACCCGCTCCACAACCGAACTTCCTCATATCGCCCCTCCCGACACTAGACCTTCTTCGCCTCCTTGCCACTTCCATTACCAACATTACCACAACCCTTTACTACCTTCTCTCACAAAACTACCCTCTTCCTTACTCCAACTTTCTACCAGCACAATTTATGTAATACACTTATATAATTCTCTGTAAATCTATGTCACTTTCTGTAATGCGCGCCCGAGCTACATCGGTATTAAATAAATCAATTGTCCCCTCTTCCCCTGGTGTTTGTGGGGGTTTGCCTGCGCGGGGTGCTTTGGGGGCCTTTCCCTGGGTTCCGGCTTATTGTGACGGTGCCCTTACCCTAACTACATTAACTGTCTCCCTCCTCTGGTATGTACGACACATACCCCCTCCACATTAATCTTCTTCATTGACATTTTTCCTTTATACGGCCGAAGAGCTCCTTTGTTGAGCTGATGGCCCGCCCCTCCTCGTATGAGGAGAGGGAATGAAATAACTTGTTTTCGCTTCGCTTAACACTATAATTACAACTTTTCTATACACTAAAACGACGCACTATGAACTCTACGCTATAAATCACACATTCAGAAAGGAATTAAGATGAAACACATCAATAAAAAATCACTAGTTTAGATATTTTACTCTCTGAATTGAAACCACATGTTACTTCTGTATTTTAGTAAAATATTAACAAACAAGGGAGCTATGCTTGTACTACTACGATTAACACAAATACGAATTCCTAAATGTAAATAATGCAAATACGGTACATAATATATTTAAACTATCAAAGTATACATGTGTGGCAGATATAAATTGAGTACTATTTGGAAGAGGTACAACGTTCTCTCCGTTAGTTCAAATTAAAATATTTCCTAACATAACTTAACTGTATTGATAACGTAGTAAACAAGTGACTGTCAGCATGCAATATTTCCTAACATAACTTAACTGTATTGATAACGTAGTAAACAAGTGACTGTCAGCATGCCCAGGTGTACTTCTACGCCAAATCATCATCATCTGTTTACCCTCCAGGGTCGGCTTTTCCCTCGGAATCAGCGAGGGATCCCACCTCTACCGCCTCAAGGGCAGTGTCCTGGAGCTTCAGACTCTTGATCGGGGGATACAACAGGGGAGAATGACCAGTACCTCGCCCAGGCGGCCTCACCTGCTATGCTGAACAGGGGCCTTGTGGAGGGATGGGAAGATTGGAAGTGATAGGCAAGGAAGAGGGAAAGAAGCGGCCGTGGCCTTAAGTTAGGTACCATCCCGGCATTCACCTGGAGGAGAAGTGGGAAACCACGGAAAACCACTTCCAGGATGGCTGAGATGGGAATCGAACCCACCTCTACTCAGTTGACCTCCCCAGGCTGAGTGAACCCCGTTCCAGCCCTCGTACCACTTTTCAAATTTCGTGGCAGAGCCGGGAATCGAACCCGGGCCTCCGGGGGTGGCAGCCAATCACGCTAACCACTACACCACAGAGGCGGACTCTACGGCAAATACGCCGCGAAATAGTTGAATATCCAGCGAAAAACACACAGTAAACTATCATTATGCCGTTACAGGAGAAGTGGGTGTGGTTCTGGGCTTTTAAATGTCCTGCGGGCTCATATTAAATGGCTTCTACAAGCCGGAATTACTAAAATAAAAACATTTTCTGAAAGAGGAAGAATTGGGCTATTTTTGTATGAATAAAAATAAAAACCAAGTTTTTGGCTCAAAATACGAATTATTCAGTCATACCTCCTCTTAAGAATGCATAATTTCATGGCATACATGTATACAATTTACAGCAATGTTTCCAAACTGTTTTGCACTCGTATTGTGTTACCGATCGCCAACTGCATGTATTCAGCACTTAAGTTAATATTTCAGGGCACACAAAACCACATCTCTCTACAAGTGGGCATCGTTTTCTCTTCAGCAATCTTTTTTCTGTCGAGTGGCCTTCACCTATATCTGCTACTCAGCCGACCTCAATTAGCAAATCAGTTGACGCCTCGTTGGCTGTCGACTTCCCCACGACCATGGGTTTTTGCATAATTCCCGGCGTGAATCTTGCCATCCCCGAAGATGACATCTTCGACGACCTTTGTGCCGCTGGCCTTCCGGTCCACAATGTCTATCGACTGGTTGATGGCCTCACCTCTACACCTTCTTCACAGATTCTGGTTCATCTCAGCGACGAGGCCGCCCTTCAATGTCTTTACACTTCGGGCGCAACGATTCACTGTCGGACCTATGCAGTGGTACCAACCCCTCCATATATTGAAGACCAGCTTTCTGCCAACCCAACCCTTGTCCCTACTGTCAATGAGTCTCCATTTCAGACGATGCTTCTGCCCTCAACTCTCACCATCCCGACAACCACCACAATTACCACCACAATACCATCCGTCCTTCTCCCTTCCTCACTTCCCATCACCACTGTTACCACTTGTCATCCCTCCCCTGTTATGTCGTCCTCTCTCCCTATTTCTGCGCCCCCCTGCCTTTCAGCAAGTACCTGCTAACCCGCCGGCCTCGTCTGTCGCAGTTACGCCACCGCCATCTCCGCTGCTAGCACCGCACAGCAGTCATCATCGACCCAGCCGCCTACACCGTCCACTTCTGCCGTGTACAGCTGTGTGCTCCGTGGAATCCCTCCAGACTTCTCCGACAGGGACATCTTCCAAGAACTCCGTGCAGCCGGCGTTCCCGTTCGACGAACCATTCGGATCCGGAACGCCTCCGGTCCAACTTTTATGGTACGCCTCCAGCTGCCTACATCCGAAGCAGTTCAACAGCTTATCGCCACCGGTACCCGTGTCCACGACCATTTTTATCGCGTCGAGTCCTCCCTTTCCCCGCCTTCACCTGGTCGCCAGAGCTCAGATCGTCCATATCGTCGCCCCCGGACAATTCCTCTTCCCATTTTTCCACCTCCACCAGTATGCCCACCCCCTCCTCCCAACGGCTTCCTCCCTTCTCTCCTTCCAACATTTGACCTCCTCCGTCTTCTCACCGCTTCTCTTAACCATTTAACCGCTTCCCTCCATCTTCTTACTTTACACATCTACCCCGGCACTTCCTTCTAAACTCCACTTCCTCCCTTGCATTTCACATCTTCCCTCACGCATACCTTGTATCTTGATAACACATGTATTTGTAATTACATCGTTGTACTTACCATTTGTAAATCTGTCAATAAAGCTCTAGATAACCTACACACCCTTAACCTCATCTCCTTAACTTATCCATTCATACTTAGGCATAAGCACAATTCCCCCTCCCATCTCCTACATATTCACATCCTTTACCCACCTGCTTCTTCCGTCACATCTCCCCAACCCGCTCGCATCTCTTGGCCAGAGAGAGGGCGTTACCCTCTAGGTGGCCCGCCCCAACCCTTCAGGGTGGGGAATGAAAGCATTGTTAGTTAGTTAGTTAATATTTCACACTCAGTCTACAGACCGGAATCTCTACCCGTCGACAGTCTTACGTCTACATATCAGGAAGTTTCTGGAAGTTACGCGATGACTCCTTCACCGCCGCCATCACCTACGGGATCACGTTCGCCCAGGTCGCCACCAAGGGACATGGAAGCTACTCAAATAAAACAACCTCGTCGTTTATCGGAGTCTGGTTCGGGAAGTCCTGATGGAGAAAGGAAAATAATTTGTCCGACGCGATCCCTGATACAACGTTCTCCAGGCTCTGTCGAAACCTCACCGGGATCTAATGCTCGTCTGGAATCTTCTGGAACGGACCTTGGGATCCATTTGCTGGACCCTGGACCATCGACCACCCACCAACTGCTCAACCTGTTGGATCAACCTGCACCGTACATGCCTGCACATGTACGTAGTTATGCTCAAGCGGCGCAAAACCCAGCAATACCACTTAATATTCGCCAGCGCAGTATTGTTACTCCCACGCTCATGCCTACTGTTCAACCGCCTTTCTATCTGATAAAGCTTACAAATCTGGATATCACCAAGGCCAACGTCAGGTGCATCTATCAACTAATTGCAAAATTCACGCCAAATCTTCAGGATTATAAACTGGAAATCCAACGGACGAGAGATGATTATAATCTTAAAACCTGCCAACCATTATACCATCACTTCACGAGTAACATCGGAGCTCATCAACTGGGGCCACATACACGGGCCACTAATGTCACCACACAGCGTCCAGCACAACGTCCTGCACCGCCCACCCGACCAGCAACAATTCTATCTGTGTTTGCTTATGGAGTCGACCGAGACTACACCGACGATGAGGTGGCTACTCAACTCCAACTCGAGGGCCACCACATGTACCAAGTCATCCGTATTCGGAATGCTCAAGGACCCAGTTCATTGGTTCGCATTCTATCACGCGACGTCTCGACGCTCGACGCCCTGCTCCGTGACGGCGCTATGATCTACGTCCGGCGCCATCGGGTGGAACCCTCCAGAACATCACCACCTCAGAAGATCCGCTGCGGGACATGCCAGAGGTTCGACCACGCCCCAGGGACACCATGTGTTCATCCGTAGGTATGTGCCATCTGTTCACGTGAGGAGCGTCCTACTCATGCTTATCCCAATAAGTCGAATCCAAAATGTGTTAATTGTAATCAAAATCATCCTGCTTTCGGTTATAAGTGTCGTTCCAAACCTGAACCTGATCACCTTGAAACCGTTGTCCCTGTTCAATCTCAAGACCTACCTACCCCTGCCTCTTCCTCCTCCCTCCCCTCCCCGAGTTCTGAGAACATCATTCGTTTTATTACGATGGTGTTACAGAACGTCCTCCCCTTCCATCGCCCACACATCCTAAATCAGATCCAGCTAGCGGCTCGATTGGTTTTGAACACTCATGTCGACATGGCGTACTCGGGGAATAAAATCCATTTTGCATTCCCCCCCCCCCCCCCTAAGTGCTGTTCACTTTACGCGTTAGCGTATTGAAGCTCTACTATGCCAACATAAGATCTCTTAAGTCCAATCGGCCGCTGCTGGACACCTCCCTTTCATTGTATGCCCCATATATTTTTGTTCTGAATGAGACATTTCTGACGCCGGCCCAAATGCCTCAATTTCCCCGGTTTACTTTCTATCGCGCTGATCGTCCGACTCAAGGCCGTGGTGGCGTGGCTATCGGCGTCAGACGGGATTTTACTGTTATTCAGCTTTACTTTCACTTCCCTACTAATTTCTCTGAATATCTAATACTAGAAGTAATTACTCCTCAGAAAACTATTACGGTAGCTACTATCTACATACCGTCTAAACCTTTCATTCCCTCTGATTTTATTAAATAGATAGACGCTAAATTTTCTGAATCTGTAGTTGCAGATCTTAATGTTACTTCTTATACCCCTACTCAAATCTCCGGGTTCACTAATTTATGTACGTCTCTCCGGGGCATGCGCTTCCATTTTCCTTTCCACACCTTCCCAGCCAATAATTCCACCCCTGATGCCCTCCTTCTTTCTCCCTCCCTTGCCACATCCATCACCATCCAGCAGCTCGTTTCTATAGGTAGCGATCACGCCCCAGCCCTTCTCACCTTTCCTGGTATTCTTCCCCGTCAGACCTTAACCCCTCCTTGCCCACCCCGTACTCGTCGTTTCAATCACACCAATTGGAATGCTTATCGCACTACTCTCACTAACTTACTCAGTGATGCTGTACCGCCTACTAATATTCCCACTCTATTCGCCCTAATTTCTAAAATAGAGCGAGCTATCCTTACCGCAGATTCTCTTCATATTCCTCGTCACTCCTACCACCCCTCCAAACCTCCTCTACCCCCCAAAGCTCTCCATTTATTGCATTTAGTTCATGACTACTTTACTGCATATACTCGAACCCTACTACGCTTCAACAACACCGCCGAACTTTACGCCACGCGCGCTCATATATTAAAGCTATTAAACGTAAAATGTGGATGGACAAGAGAACTGAGCTAGCTGATTATCACGACACTTGACATTTTTGGACGACTTTTCGACAACTAACTAAAACTACCTACCCTCTTCCTCGCTACCCTATTACACATCCCCCCAATCATCCACAAACTGACCAAGACAAGGCTAATCTTTTCGCTGACTATTATCAAACTGTATTTTCCCCATCCCACGCCCCTAATTTCCATCATCCTCACGAACCCACCATCATTGCTTACTCTGATCCTAACCTCCCTGAACTTCAACCTTCATTCCTTCATTTCTCGTGTTGATTATACTCATCCATTAAATGCTCCCATTACACCCAATGATATCCGGCTTTTCCTGAAACGTCGGAAAAACACCTCCCCTGGCTCAGATACCATCTCATATCGTCATATTCAAGAAGCCCCTCCTATTCTTTTTGATCTTCTTAGCATTATTTACACCTACATTCTCTATACTGGCGCGTACACCGATCATTGGGGTAACGCCAATCTTCTCTTATTCCTAAAACCCCATAAACTCCCAATCGTCGTTTCAATCACACTAATTACTCCCTGTTCTCAGCAAGATCCTAGAAGGGATTCTGAGTAGGAGACTTTCCTCCTATCTCGACTCTCTAGGTCTTATTCCGTCCTCTCCAGCCGGTTTTCGATCCCATCATTCCACTCAAGATCACCTCTTTCACATCTCCTCTTCTCTCAATGCCCATCTTCGCCCCCGTAAAACTGCCGCTTTAGTTTGCCTCGATGTGAATAAGTTACGCCATCTTTCCATTCCTATCACTATCATTCGATTTATTTTCAACTATCTTCAACACCGATCAGCACAGATCCTCATCGGTGGTACCCGTTCTTCCCATTCCTATCACTATCATTCGATTTATTTTCAACTATCTTCAACATCGATCAGCACAGATCCTCATCCGTGGTACCCGTTCCTATTCCTTTCGTATGACTGCGGGCGTAGCCAAAGGTTCCCCCTTTCACCACTTTTATATATTTTATATACTTACGATATCCCACATCCCGACCCCCCTTTAAGACTCTATCAATATGCCGATGATTTGGCTATCCTTGCACTTACACCTACTACTGTTACTCTTACCCGTTATTTACAGATCTACCTCTCCCTTCTTGAATCCTGGTTTGACGCCTGGCATATTGCTGTTAATCCCACCAAGACCCAATTTATTGTGTTTCGGAAAAAATCCCGCCTCACTAGACCCCGTCACCGAGTTCTTTTAACGTTGTATAATACTCCACTAACAGAAACTAATACCCTAAACTACCTTGGTAATGGTATTCAATTCCAGAACAACCTTCATTAGAAACATCATTTAACACAAGTCTACAAACGTGCCCTTCAACGCTTCCGAGCCCTACGTATTCTTACTGGTTAAACGTGGGGCCTCCGTCCTTCCCAAATCCTCACAGTTTATAAATCCTTTATCCGACCTGTCGTAACATACAGTTCATTGACCTGGCTCACAACTGACAGACAACAATACGTGACCTTGCTTAAACTTGACAGATATGTTATGCGTATTCCATACCATCTCCCCTTTGACACCCCTTCTGCTGACTTCCAACCTTTGTATTATTTCTCCACTATCCTTACTCATGTCCATGATCTTCGTCTCAAATACAATCTGCCCTAGCCATCAATCATTCTGCGATTAAAGAGGCCCTCAACCTTTCTCCTCTTGCCACCGCCATCCTTAATAACGACCGCTCTCCTGCTATCTCTTACCTTTTCCCCACCCCTATCACGTAACCTGTCCCACTGCCTTTTTATTCTCACTTTTCTTTTACTGGATATTATGATGCTCCTCGCGGCAGTGGTACCGGCCTCCAATATCTGTGTCTCGGTGCTTTACGACACTACCAGTGTCACCTCTATCCGTGTTCATTTTCCATCATTCTGTGTTTTTCGCGTCCTCATTGTTTCACTAGTGTTCGTTCATTTTCTTCTGCTTCCACCATAGTGTTTTTCGTATCGTACGTCAAGATGAACTGAAGACATTTCTCTCTCAATACGATGTGTTGTGTGTTTATATTTTGTGTGCAAACCGAAATCAGTGAAAAATAGACTGACATGGAAGAAATCACATACTATTTCCTTGTTATATACTTGTGTATGTTTTACATTTTCTCTGTTTCAATCTGTATTTGACTATGTTTTGTTTTCAGTATGTACGAGACATACTTCTATGTATGTGTTCCAAAATTCTACTTTTATGTAGTCACTCACCGGCCAAAGAGCTACATGTTTAGCTGGTGGCTCGCCTGCCCCTTACCGGGCAGGAATGAAATAACTATTTGAATAAAGAATAAATAATATTTGTCGGCCGTTATTATACACTCATTTTTATTGCTATCCCGGAGATTTAATTACCTCGGAATGACTTGTCAGTGTTCCCAATGTCCTTATGCTTTGAGTGAACATGTCCCTATATTTTTAATTATTCCAATGCTTCATTAATTGCGATTTAAACTTGATTATATTGTCATTGTTTCCCTATCAGGAGAGCTCTAGGATGGGTACACCAACATGCCGGACCGCGCGCTGAACTTGGCGTACTTTCTCCTGCAGCGGAGAGCTGCCATCAGCGATCCATGTATAGAGATCAGTGATGACCTATAATGTTGTTTAGAAATCGCCAATGATCATTTTGAAATATCTGACGTTTTAAAAAGTATTCAGTGTTGTGAATTTAAAATGTTCATTGATCATATTCGCCAGATTAAATGATTAGTTATAGTATTAAAAGTGACGTTTAACTAAATAGTATTTTAACTATGTTAAGAAAAACAGTCATTAATAATAATCACAATAATATATTATTATTATTATTATTATTATTATTATTATTATTATTATTATTATTATTATTATTTGTAGAAACGTTTTAATGCTGAAGTAGATTACTGTGGATTTCTTTCGTTCACATGAAATATTGAACACCATACCGGTATGTCTCCGTCCGGTTCTTGTCACAACTTCCCTAAGGGCCGCTTCACACTAGGCGACTGGAATCGGCGACAGGAATCGGCCACCAGCCGCCCGTGCTTGTGAAACATTGTTTTAAATGGAGCTCTTCACACTGGGCGACTCAGTAGCCGAGCTACAGACAGAAGCCCGGCGACTGACCTTGCAGTAGCTCACTCCCGCTACCGGTCGCCGAGGCAAATTCTGCAACCCCGGCTGGCGATAGCTGGTGAACCATTTTAGCTGGCCATACACGGAAAGGAATTCTGACAGGCGAGGTCTTTTGTGACGCGTACCGACAGGCTAGGGCTGCTCGTTAGTGAGCAACGTCAGTTTGAGGCGTAATCTGCTACAGGCCATATTGTGACATGTTTCTGAGTCGCTGACTATATTTACAAATATTATAATCTGAATTTATATTGAAAAATCTGAATATCTGCATTTAAAATGAAAATTATTAAAATTAACATTCATTAAATAAAATACACACTCGTCGAACCTTGTACTCACACTTACTTGTTACCTGCTTACTTACACATACGTTATTTGAAGGGCGCCAGCTGTCACTCAGTACAGCAATAATAGAATGAGACTCTTGACTATCTCTAGGGTGTGGGGTAATAAGCTTACTTTTGACAACATACCATATAAGTTCTGGGAAAAGGAGATTGGCGTTCGGTTTCCCCATTAATTTTGAGGTTAAGATATTTTACTTTCAAAGAAATGAAACTATGAATTCGTTTGATAGAACAATATATATTCTTTAAATAATATATCAAAAAATAGTGAGTCTTGTTGCGATAAAACAGATGAGAATATGAAATTATGACATTGCAACTCAAAGAAACTAGGCATGAATTTGAATTCTTCTTGACCGGACATTTAACAATTTATACGAAATATTTCCCTCACTGATTCACTTGACTGTACCTTCAACACTTTTAGTGTAATTACGACGTAATCCATTGCTCTGGTGTTTACTGTAGATGTGTCACGCCTAACGTGGTGATACATCCTTGCGACTGCTTCTTCTCCATATCATCTGACTTCTTTGTAAGTCAATATGGTATGACCTCTTGGCAGGTCCAGGGTTGCCCTCTCTGACTCCTTGGTAAGCCTTGCGTCCGCGTCTTCCACTAAGTGACGGACCAACCATTTGGTCTCACTCTCTCAATGACCAATAATGGCTCACTGAGTCTTCACCATCTCTCGTTCACACTGGTTGGCTGACCACTTAAGGCCTCTTGATCTAGTAGACTACTTCACTGTACTGCATCCGTATAAGTAATGACTGACGCTACAATACGCACCCACCTTATATAGACGTTGGCTGACACAACTACGTAATCTCCAGAAATAACAATGACATACTCCCACCTACGCGACAGATATTACACACAGTGGTGAAATAGCCCCGCGGCGACGAGTCGATGCGCGCATATCTAAATAAATACGATGACATAGCCAAGGCGCGGCGATGACTTGGCAGAATCTCCACTGGTCTAGCAATATAACGTCACTTCCAATCTCTGATATATACAACAATTCTCACTGTACAGGTATTGAGTGTTATACTACACATACGTATATATGTATACATCTAAGTGCAATCTTGCAAGCAACAGGCAATTGCAAAATTGAATAAAACGGATAATTACAATAATAGTACAATATCACAGATAACATAATAATAATACTGACATAATAATAATAATAATAATAATAATAATAATAATAATAATAATAATAATAATAATAAAATACAGATAAAATCATACAATAATAAAAATACAGATATCATCTTGTAACGGGATTTGAACCGTTACAATATCTGTTGTCAGCACCTCAACGGAAAGACCTCGCCTCACAGATCAAGCCTCTTGTAAGGAACGCATGGAGTGGACAAAGACACTGCTAGAGAAATTTATTGAAATGTACAGAGAGCGGCCGTGTCTCTGGTATTTAAAACATGAGGCGTACATGAATACAAATTTAAGAAGTAGGGCATACAATGATCTAGTTGAATGCGTGCGGAAACCTTTCCTAACGCAGATCATAGTTTTATGAAGAAGAAAATTCAGAATTGAAGAAGCAGCTTCCGAAAAGAAACTAAGAAAATCGAATCCTCTGAGAAAAGTGGAGCGGGAGCAGATGACGTCTATGAACCAACATTATGGTGAGTAAAAATTACTGACCCGCCTCCGTGGTGTAGTGGTTAGTGTGATTAGCTGCCACCCCCGGAGGCCCGGGCTCGATTCCCGGCTCTGCCACGAAATTTGAAAAGTGGTACGAGGGCTGGAACGGGGTCCACACAGCCTCGGGAGGTCAACTGAGTAGAGGTGGGTTCGATTCCCACCTCAGCCATCCTGGAAGTGGTTTTCCGTGGTTTCCCACTTCTCCTCCAGGCAAATGCCGGGATGGTACCTAACTTAAGGCTACGGCCGCTACCTTCCCACTTCCTTGTCTATCCCTTCCAATATTCCCAGACCCCACAAGGCCCCTATTCAGCATAGCAGGTGAGGCCGCGTGGGCGAGGTACTGGTCATCCTCCCCAGTTGTACCCCTGACCCAGAGTCTGAAGCTCCAGTACACTGCCCTTGAGGCGGTAGAGGTGGGATCCCTCTCTGAGCCCGAGGGAAAAACCGACCCTGTAGGGTAAACAGATTGCGATACGAAAAATTTCTGACTGCTACTGTCGAGTACACTTGAAACTAAGTCTGTCTGTTAGGTCATCAGCCCAGAGGCTGGTTGGATCCTCAAATAGTACCACCAAAGGCTATGCAGTTATATGGAAACCGCAAAAACCAATGGCAGTACCAAAATGAGGCGTACTAGGCAAGACGAGGAGTGAGGTAGTTTGCCATTGCTTTCCTCACTTGGCCAGGCAGTGCTATTGCTGCACGACTGACCCTATGAGCAACACCTTGCATAACACTTAGACGCACTGTTTGTACTCTGAATGCCATTACTCAGCACCACCTATACCCCAGCAGCTTCCAAGTATATAGTTCTATAGTTTTATAGAAAATAAGAGGCCATGATTTATCGGTTAATAATTAATAATTATTGCACTACGTAGGTATTATGGTCCACAAAAGATCAAGATCGTCCTCAGTGTAGCGCAACAGCAAATTTTCTTTTTCTCTGGACACTGTCTGCTTCGATGTCCATCGCACAGTTCTAAGTACGGCAGACCCGACCGGCAAGGATTTCAAACTAGTTTGAAAGGCCAGCGGATGAGACTTGGCCTGCCGAGAACACACACATAATCCCATTAACGGGAAGGTCTGGAATGTTGACAGATCATGTTCCACAATACGACAGGCTGGGTGTCACAGTTGGTGGCGAGCAGCAGGCCGGGTCTGTGAAGGTCACGCCTGGCAGGCGGTCTGTCGGATCTGCCCGCAAAGGCGAGGCCTGCCAAAAAATCTTTCCGTGTATGGCCAGCTATTGTTTTGTATTGGAGTCTTCACACTAGGCGACTGTGTAGCCCAGCTACTCGTCCTCTTTACGTTCCATTCAAAACACGCGTCAGTGTCACTGTGCATTTCAAGTTCCTTCCCGTTGCGTATTCCGTTTCAGAATATTACAAGCTGTACTAAATAAATATGTCCGCCTCTGTGGTGTAGTGGTCAGCGTGATTAGCTGCCACCCCCGGCGGCCCGGGTTCGATTCCCGGCTCTGCCACGGAAATTTGAAAAGTGGTACGAGGGCTGGAACGGGGTCCACTCAGCCTCGGGAGGTCAACTGAGTAGAGGTGGGTTCGATTCCCACCTCAGCCATCCTGGAAGTGGTTTTCCGTGGTTTCCCACTTCTCCTCCAGACGAATGCCGGGATGGTACCTAACGTAAAGCCACGGCCGCTTCCTTCCCTCTTCCTTGCCTGTCCCTTCCAATCTTCCCCTCCCTCCACAAGGCCCCTGTTCAGCATAGCAGGTGAGGCCGCCTGGGCGAGGTACTGGTCATACTCCCCAGTTGTATCCCCCGACCAAGAGTCTGAAGCTCCAGGACACTGCCCTTGAGGCGGTAGAGGTGGGATCCCTCGCTCAGTCCGAGGGAAAAACCGAACCTGAAGGGTAAACAGATGATGATGATGATGACTAAATAAATATATTACATTCAGTATGAATGATTTCATTATATAAACTGAGCAGCGTCAATCTGGAATTTAAACTGTGATGAATAGGCTATAGTACTGAAGTTGAGAAGAGAAATACATGGTATGAAGTAATGCCACAGTTTTTCAGCGACTTTAAAGAACGAACATCCCAGGACAGGAACGAGCTTTGTAATTAAAATATTTCAAATATAAGCGACAACACTTATATTAAATGCTCAATATAATTGAGATTTTGCTGTCCGACTTGTTTGGCTGTATGCTCAGTACATCGTCCTTCGGTCCAGAGGGTCCTGGGTTCGATTCCCGAACGAGTAGCGGAATTTTTTTTTACAATTTGCTTTAGGTAGCACCGACACATACGTCTAATGGCGAGGAGGGTACAGGAAAGGGATACGAGTGGAAGGAAGCGACTGTGCCCTGAATTAAAGTACAGCCCTAGCTCTTGCCTGGTGTGAAAATGGGAAACTACGGATAACCTTTTTCAGGACTGCCTATAGTGGAGTTCGAACTCACTGTCTCCCGAACGCAAGTTGATAGCTCCGTGGCACAAACCGCGCGGCCATTTGTTCGGTTGGGGATTTTAATCTCGTATGGTTAATGCCACTGTTTCGGGGACTGGGTTCTTTTGTTCGTCTATACACACCACACGCAATAGTAAATACATCGCTCCGTAAAATTGGGTCAGATGCCGACCTCAATTGATTGGGAAAAAGTCAGGCAGAATAGAAAGATTACGGAGAAGATTTATGCCCATACAAGGGCAGGCAGGAAATTTTTTATTTTTAATAAAGTTGTGGAGAGAATAATATTTAAGGCACCTTGTTGCGAGCGTTCTTGATTTTATTTTTAAAATGAAGGTTGAAGAGAATCAACCAACAATTTTCAAAATGAGGCTGTACGAACAACTATAGTACCGTCTTCTCAGTAGTCTACAGAGAAAAGTGAAGTACCGGTAACTATAAAAAAACTAGGTACCATTATCACACAAATCATGGGATAGTTTATAGAAAAGCCCTTTTTCAAAACGATCTTTCAACTTAGGAAATGAACCTACGTTTTTTTCCCTTCTTTCTGTTCGACAATAATAAGAGCAGCAAGAGACACTCCTCTGTCTGAGAACTCGTTACAAAAACTGTCACCAGGCCGGGGAAGGCGGCTAAGTAGCGTGGCCGGCCACCGCACGGCGACACGGAATTCACCTGAGCTACTCTGTAGCCGATTCTGGTCGCTGTGTCACTAGACCGTTTGCGAATAGCAGTAACAACACTTCCCGGTACAGCAAACTGCGAGTCGCAGCGCAAGACCGTCACAGTTTGGTCACAGCAGCAGACAGCAGTGGACCGGTAGCAGCAAACTGCGAGTCGCAGCGCAAGACTGTCACAGCAGCAGTGGACCGGTAGCAGCAAACTGTGAGTCGCATCGCATCACTGTCACAGTAGCAGTGGACCGGTAGAGAAGAGGATCCTGGAGCAGGTTGTCACTGTTCCATTCGGAGAGTAGGTGACGCGTACCGGTTCGCCAGTACCGACACACCTCTAGTCAGACTTCAACTCTCGTGGGCCCTGCTGAAAATGTGCCTTATCTTCTCGCGCCTACATACACTATCTGATAATGGAGAACCCCACCTTCCAAAATGTCGGCACTGAAGTCGCAGGTACACAGAGATACTTAAATGCACACCTATGAATTGGAACAAACTCCTCACCAACTAACTGCAAACGGCTGTACAATTTCTGTTAGCGCGAAAAAAGAAAAGGAAAAAAAACCCAACAAACCAACTCTCCTCAAAATTTTTCGGCTGGGTGGCCCTCAACTCTACCTGCAACTCAGTCGGCCCAAGAAAAATTAATAGGCAGATGCCTAGTTGGCTGTCGCCTCCCCAGTAAAACATGTATTCCTGCCTCATCACAGGTGTGGACACCGCCCTCACGGAGGACTTCATTCTCATAGAACTTCGCAAGTCCGGCTCCCGAGTCCACGATGTTCGCAGGCTCCGGGATCGATCAACTTCTCTACCTTCAACCCAGGCCTGGCATACCTACGAGATGGAGAAGAAACGACAGTCCTCGAAGCCTGCGGCGCGAAGATCCACAGCAGACTCCATGAAGCGGTGCCAACTCCTGAATACATACTACAGCAAATGCTCAATAATCCTACCAAACTTCCCACCGTATATGAATGCCAGCCCCAAACAACCCAGCAGCCTCCACCACCCCCACCTCTATTTCGTCCACATCAACTACTACTATTAACACTACCATCACTACTTCGGCCTACACTCCTTCCCATACTCCCACCATCTCCACTACGACAAGCCACCCCTCTCCTATAATGACAACACCCATCACCTCCCTAAACACACCACCTAATCCCCAGCAACCCCTTGCCAACCAAACAGATGCAACCACCACAGCACAGCCAGCCTTACAAGGAAATACAGCCGCCGCAACACCAGCACCTCAGCAGCTTCCAGTCCCGAGCTGTGTCATTCGTGGCATTGACCCAGCCATCACAAGAGACATCCTACAAAAACTCCAAACAGCAGGCGTTCCAGCCCGCCGAGCATATCGCATCTACAACAGCAACGGCCCAACGTTCATGGTACGGATACAGCTCCCATTAGAAGACGAAGTACAACACCTGATAACCACCGGCGTCCGAATCCACAGTCAGCACCACCGAATGGAACACTCTCGCTCCCCACCCCATACTATGCTCTCCTCTCCTAACAACTCTCACCGTCGCCCCCGGCCAGCCCCGCCACTCACCCCACCCCCGCAAGCCGTTTACCTACCCAGTCCCCAAACCAGCTTCTTCCTACCGCCCCTACCGATACTAGACCTTCTCCACCTTCTAGCCACCTCCATCGCCAATATTACATCAACCCTCCACTTCCTTAGATCTCAACCCTACCCTAGTACTCCTTACTAAACCTTCACGTCGACTTTGCAAACTGTACCAACACTATATGTGAGTAGCCTAGTTACAAACATGGCCAACTCCATTTTTTTTTAAAAATCGGGTATTGCCAATTCATACAGTAAAGAATATGGGGAATCTTATTACGAGATTATTTAGTATCAAAATCGGCCATAACAGTGTTACTTTAGCATTATAAAATCAACCTATGTTACATAAACGTCCAACTCCTTAAGGCATTGGTAACAAAATCGACCAATTCCATGTCGACCAATCATAAGTTTCAATTTAATCACGTGACTGGCACAGATTTTTGTGGGAACTGGAAGTAAACAGTGGTTGTTGATATTGTATGATATGAACGATTGCTGTACTAGAAATGTTTAGCAGTTGTTAATAGTTTTATTGTACCGTAAAATGAATTAGGTATTTATACATCAAAAGGCTACTTTGTGATATGGAGAAAAATATCGCTGGCCATTCTTACATGCTGAGCGATAGAGTTTTTGGAACAATTGTAAGAGATTTAAAGAAAGTGGGTACAATTGTTCAACTAGAAGACTACCACGATGTTTTTAGGAAACATGGAATGGTAAAGCTCCTGAAAACCCACTGGAATAATCTTGATTGGAGAGCTGAAGCTAAAACGTGTGTGAAAGATTCTGGAGCACTTCACTTTAAAATTTCACAAATTAAAAGACTTGTGCTTACAAGGAAGTCAAACTTGATTACTGTTAGTGGGGAACTCAACTATAATTTTGAGATTGCGCAGTCTTTGTCAGTTACGAAAAAAGATGAACGGTAAAGATAAAAGTTAAACGACCGAAAGATATAAATCCTACAGAACTAGTTCCTGGCATCAGAGTAAAGCCATTGAAGATACAAGATGTGAGAAATTTGCTTCAGAAACACTATGGAGAGGAGTGGAACAAACACGATAAACTGAAATGGTTTCAAAACATTATTGACGAAAATGACACCAAGCCAGAGGTACCTGCAGAGGCTGATTGTTGTGAATGTCTCATTCAAAATACTGAGGGTGATTTTGAAGTTGTTGAAGTGATTGCGAAGTTTCAAAAAACTGAAAACTATCATAAAATGTATGAAAGGTCAACTTTCTTATATTTGTCTCATTTATAAAATAATCGCATTTTCTTCATTAAAATTGACAATTTTACATATTACATGTTTATTGAATGCATCTGTCATAAATTTTAGAATTACTGACCATTTTACTATGTTAAATCAGTGCATTAGGCGTGGAATTCAGTTACAAAGTTGGCCAGCTCCATTGGTTACTTACAAACTTGGCCAACTCCATATTTCAACAGTGATTTTCTACTTAACTATGGAATATCGTATAAAAATATTTATGTAAATATGTTTCTGATATTGCTGAGAATCTGCATTCAAAAAATTAACTCAAAAGGTAAGTAGGAAATGTATTAAACAGTTTTTTGCCTCTCCTGAAAAATTTTAAGAAATGGAGGTGGCCATGTTTGTAACTGGACTACTCATGTATATACTCACTTAAACCCCACTCCTAGCGCACACCCCGTACAAATCCCATCTACGTAACCGAGATACCTCGTAATTCCTCCTCACTAAATTCTGCACATCGTTCTTCCCATTTCCTTCATTCAACACTCCTCACAGTTCTCATCACATCTCTGACCTGGGAGACAGCGTTACTGTCTAGGGGCCCGCCCCGCTCTTTGGGCGGGGAATGAAACACATCCTAAAAAAATAAAAAATAATAATAAGCCAATGAGGAAAAAACCCCGATCGTTGACTATCGATAATAGGCAACTGATGTCGGACGATAGTGATCGCTATCGATAGAACTATCGATAGTTTTCCGCCTCTACTGTTACCTACTGGGAGGAAACAAAACCAATCTCCTACGGTGAAATTTGTGGGTCACATGTTTATATCCAATCTAAGATGTGTTATGGAATTCCACGGTATCCGCTGTCAGATTGTTTGAAGAAATCCAATATTTTTCATTCAATAATGTGGCTATTCAAAGAATCTCCTTATCTATTTTGAACAGAAGACAAAAAATTTAATTGTACTCGTAGATTCCTAGCGATTAAGAATATTCAAATATGTAGAGCTATATTTGTTATCCAATTGGAAAGAAAAGAAATTATAACATTTAATTTTTGGAACGGCATTACCTAGTAGTGCTGTTGTAGAATGACAGAAAGTTAAACGTAAGGTTATATGAACCGTTTTGTTCTCATCGATCCAAGTGATTGAAAGGAGTTCTGATCATCTTAATTTAAATCTTAATGCAGATTACGAATAACTCGCTGAATAACCAGTCTTGTGACGTCACTTCCCTGTCGTCAATTTTTTATGGATGAGAAGCTCGATGCAATACTCGTAAATTTTTATAAGCTTTTACAATATTTGGCTAAAAAATATAGATGCCCACCAGATATTATTCGAAGGAGCTCCACGTTCGGGAAGTAGAATGTTTGAGTGACGTAATGAACAAGGTCATCATGTACGCTGACGATGCCATCTGTCGGGCGGCGTATAAACATACACTGCGAGCGCGTCTTCCAGTCAATTTGAGTGGATTTCTCAGCGGCTGCAGGCAGCTGCTGTAGGATTACATCTGACAGCTATTGTCACGTCTGAGGTTTTCTTGGAATGACAAAGTCTGATGTTCTGGTAAACTAATCGTTGAAGGCCAGTTTTGTAGTATTTTATCTACTGGAGAAGACAAAAGACTGCTGCGTATTTTACGTGATTCAATTCATAAATCGAGATGACTAGTGTATGCAAACATGTTTTAAAGAAGTCTTGTTCGATTGTTTACATTCCAAAGGTGTTGACGTGTAGAAGAATACATGTTACTCCTTCCAGGTATGCTATCAACTGCATTTATTGCAAGTTAGCTTATATTTTTGGATGTTTTAGACTAGAAAGCTAGAACTGAAATATTTTTTTAAAGATACGAATACGAATAAACCTTGTGTTTTTATTTTTTGTAATGGGGTAGAACGCAGGTACGTAACTTACATAAGTTATCCTAAGTGGTCTCCTTTAGGGTTAGATTCGTACGTTTACTCACTCGGACATACGTATTAATACTAGTACCGGTAGTTGGTTTTTTACGCCTGGAATTAATTCTGTATAACAACGTTACAGGCGTAATTCAGGACCCGGAAGGCCGTGTTCTAATGCTGTATCAACTTTATTTACATGGAAAATATAATAATGCCTTAGTTACAGTGACATTTCATAATTTTAGGAGATATAATCACAATTTGTTTCTCATATTTCATACCCGTCATTTCAGATATTTAATTAATAAACTCAAAACTGGAAAGTGGCTGGTGGGTGTGGATTGTGTAGTGTTTTCATAAGGGGTAAAAGGAGAACTGATGGTCCTGGGCAACTGAGCTAGGTCGATTATCTTTGTTCATTTATTTTGTTAGTTCTTGCTCTGATTGTTGCTATGTTGGCATGACATGGCTTCACATTTAGTCTATAGACATACATAATAGTAAGGATAGCACTACTGTACCTCATATTCAGTACGAGTACTATCACAGGCCTTTTCTGTCCTTGGATTTTCAACGTATAGGCTAATTGACATGCATACATACCGTACATCTTCATTATGTCTTTCAGCATTCAGTCTGAGCCTCTGTGAATTAGCTAAATTCACCACAAGCCTCTACTTTCAACTAGCTCAGTGGCCTCATTAGTTCCTTACCTCATATCTTAAAATCATTAAAAACTGAATGTAACTATCATTTCACTGGTCTCTCTCTACTTCTCTTGCCCTCCATTTTTCTCCTGTGACCTCACAGGACCGCACCACTTAAGCTGGTATACATGGCTTCATCCATCAAGTTCATCCCTAACTTAGCCTTTATTTCTCCATTCAGAGTACCCTCAGCCATTATTCTCACCTGTTTGTACCAGCAGTTATTCTTGCGACTTTCATGTCTGTAGTAGAACTGAACTCAGATTTTACTGATACTTCTAGAATACCAACACACAGATCTCTCAATTTTTACCTGGCCGTGTTACTACTGATACCAAAGCAGTTAACATTGAGAGGGGATAATCATGTCAGTGTTTTCCATGCTTGTAGGTCGTGGTCCAGGAGCATGTGATGGTCCCAACATTTCCCAAAGACTGTGTTTGGCATTGTCAAGGGTTCCAACTGACTTTGATAGCAGCTCAGTGGAATGAAGTGGTGTTGTAATTCCACCTCATTATATAGTGCAGGTTGAAGCATTAAGGAGCCCGATATACATCAACCTGCCTTGGCAGCGACAGGCAACTGATCACCCATTGCTTTTTCTGTTCTGCCTCAGCCATTGTGTCCTTCAGGATTTAAGGCTGTCAGGACTGGGAACCAGGTTTTGTTTACCCATTCAGATTCTTCCTTACAGTTGAAGCTCTTCATGTGCTTCAGGATTTCAATGGCTACTCCCTGTAGCCGAGCGTGATAAGACACAGTAGTTGACAGTACGTTGGTGTCGGTGTACTGTGTGTCTTGGCCTGCTAGCAGCGAGTGTTCAGCGACTGATGATCTATCTGCTTGTCTCAGCCGGCTAGGTCTGTTGTGCTCCTTCAATCGTGTGGCGATGCTGCGTTTTGTAGTGCCTATGTACACCTAGCCGCAGCTGCAAGGGATCTTGTAGACACCTGCTGTGGAGAGAGGATGGTGCTTGTCGTTGGTAGACCTAAATAGTTCCTAGATTTTCATCGTTGAACTATATATAATTTTTACTCCATGGGACTCCAGTAGCCTGCCAATTCTGTCAGTTGTTTTCCCAATATATAGCAGATAGGCTCTTAGCGTGGTCAGCTAGTGTCTTAATCAATCTTTATTTTTGTCGCACGTGGTGGTTGGATGTCTTCTGAAGATAGCGGTCTGTGTGGATCAGCTGGTGGTACACTGTGTGCCACAAGTTTAAATCAGCAGTCTTCATTACCAGATGAAAAAGAGTTTTCCTTCATTTTATGTCTCCATAGTGAACTGAATATTGGTGTTAATACTATTCAGATACTGTAGAAACAGCTGTAGTTGTTCCTTTCCATGGCTCCAGATCACAAAGGTGTCATCTACGAAGCGCAGCCACACCTTAGGTTTCAGTGGTGTGGTCTCAAAGAAAATGCAGGAACTACTTAGGTATGCCAAAGATAAGTACCACCCTCTCTCCATAGCAGGTGTCTACGAGATCCCATGCAGCTGCGGCCAGGTGTACATAGGCACCACAAAGCGCAGCATTGCCACACGATTGAAGGAGCACAACAGACATGGCCGGCTGGGACAAGCAGACAGATCATCAATCAATAAATCAATCAATCAATACTGATCTGCATTTAGGGCAGTCGCCCAGGTGGCAGATTCCCTATCTGTTGTTTTCCTATCCTTTTCCTAAATGATTTCAAAGAAATTGGAAATTTATTGAACATCTCCCTTGGTAAGTTATTCCAATCCCTAACTCCCCTTCCTATAAATGAATATTTGCCCCAGTTTGTCCTCTTGAATTCCAACTTTATCTTCATATTGTGATCTTTCCTACTTTTATAAACGCCACTCAAACTTATTCGTCTACTAATGTCATTCCACGCCATCTCTCTGCTGACAGCTCGGAACATACCACTTAGTCGAGCAGCTCTTCTTCTTTCTCTCAATTCTTCCCAACCCAAACTTTGCAACATTTTTGTAACGCTACTCTTTTGTCGGAAATCGCCCAGAACAAATTGAGCTGCTTTTCTTTGGATTTTTTCAAATTCTTGAATCAGGTAATCCTGGTGAGGGTCCCATACACTGGAACCATACTCTAGTTGGGGTCTTACCAGAGACTTATATGCCCTCTCCTTTAAATACTTACTACAATCCCTAAACACCCTCATAACCATGTGCAGAGATCTGTACCGTTTATTTACAATCCCATTTATGTGATTACCCCAATGAAGGTCTTTCCTTATATTAACACCTAGATACTTACAATGATCCCCAAAAGGAACTTTCACCCCATCAACGCAGTAATTAAAACTGAGAGGAATTTTCCTATTTGTGAAACTCACAACCTGACTTTTAACCCCGTTTATCAACATACCATTGCCTGCTGTCCATCTCGCAACATTTTCGAGGTCACGCTGCAGTTGCTCATAATCTTGTAACTTATTTATTACTCTATAGAGAATAACATCATCCGCAAAAAGCCTTATCTCCGATTGCACTCCTTTACTCATATCATTTATATATATATAAGAAAACATAAAGGTCCGATAATACTGCCTTGAGGAATTCCCCTCTTAATTATTACAGGGTCAGATAAAGCTTCACCTACTCTAATTCTCTGAGATCTATTTTCTAGAAATATAGCAACCCATTCAGTCACTCTTTTGTCTAGTCCAATTGCACTCATTTTTGCCAGTAGTCTCCCATGATCCACCCTATCAAATGCTTTAGACAGGTCAATCGCGATACAGTCCATTTGACCTCCTGAATCCAAGATATCTGCTATATCTTGCTGGAATCCTACAAGTTGAGCTTCAGTGGAATAACCTTTCCTAAAACCGAACTGCCTTCTATCGAACCAGTTATTAATTTCACAAACATGTCTAATATAATCAGAAAGAATGCCTTCCCAAAGCTTACATACAATGCACGTCAAACTTACTGGCCTGTAATTTTCAGCTTTATGTTTATCACCCTTTCCTTTATATACAGGGCTTACTATAGCAACTCTCCATTCATCTGGTATAGCTCCTCTGACCAAACAATAATCAAATAAGTACCTCAGATATGGTACTATATTCCAACCCATTGTCTTTAGTATATCCCCAGAAATCTGATCAATTCCAGCCGCTTTACTAGTTTTCAACTTTTGTATCTTATTGTAAATGTCATTGTTATATATAAATTTTAATACTTCTTTGGCCTTAGTCTCCTCCTCTATCTGGACATTATCCTTGTAACCAACAATCTTTACATACTGCTGACTGAATACTTCTGCCTTTTGAAGATCCTCACATACACACTCTCCTTGTTCATTAATTATTCCTGAAATGTCCTTCTTGGAACCTGTTTCTGCCTTAAAATACCTATACATACCCTTCCATTTTTCACTAAAATTTGTATGACTGTCAATTATGCTTGCCGTCATGTTATCCTTAGCTGTCTTCTTTGCTAGATTCAGTTCCTAGTAAGTTCCTTCAGTTTCTCCTTACTTCCACAGCCATTTCTAACTCTATTTCTTTCCAGTCTGCACCTCCTTCTTAGTCTCTTTATTTCTCTGTTATAATAAGGTGGGTCTTTACCATTCCTTACCATCCTTAAAGGTACAAACCTGTTTTTGCATTCCTCAACAATTTCTTTAAATCCATCCCAGAGTCTGTTTACATTTTTATTTACCATTTTCCACCGATCATAGTTACTTTTTAGAAACTGCCTCATGCCTGCTTTATCAGCCATATGGTACTGCCTAATAGTCCTACTTTTAAGACCTTCCTTTCTATCACATTTATTTTTAACTACCGGTACGACAAAAACAGCTTCATGATCACTAATACCATCTATTACTTCAGTTTCCTTATAGAGCTCATCTGGTTTTATCAGCACCACATCCAGGATATTTTTCCCTCTGGTTGGTTCCATCACTTTCTGAATCAGCTGTCCTTCCCGTATTAACTTATTTGCCATTTGTTGGTCATGCTTCCTGTCGTTCGCATTTCCTTCCCAATTGACATCTGGCAAATTCAGATCTGCTACAATCACATTTATTTCCATATCGTTTCCCACATAGCCGACTATCCTATCAAATAATTCCGAATCTGCATCAGTGCTACCCTTTCCCGGTCTGTACACTCCAAGTATATCAAGTTACCTATTATCTTTAGAAATGAGCCTTACACCTAGAATTTCATGTGTCTCATCTTTAACTTTTTCGTAGCTTACAAATTCTGCTTTCACCAGAATGAATACTCCCCCTCCCACCATTCCTATCCTATCTCTACGATACACACTCCAGTGCCGTGAGAAAATTTCTGCATCCATTATATCATTTCTCAGCCATGATTCAACTCCTATTACAATATCTGGTAAATATATATCTATTAAATTACTTAGTTCTATTCCTTTCTTTACAATACTTCTACAGTTCAACACTAACAATTTTATGTCATCCCTACTTGATTTCCAGTTCCCTGTTCCCTTATCACCGCTCCCTAGGCCACCCCGTTTCCCTAAATGTACCTCCCTATTACCCTTCCAAACAAATTTCCTAACATACGTACCACTGCGGTTTAAGTGAAGGCCATCTGAGCGCAGATCCCTATCTCCTACCCACCCATTAGGATCTAGAAATTTCACTCCCAGTTTCCCACATACCTACTCCATAGTCTCATTTAAATCCCCAATCACCCTCTGGTCAGTATCCCTCCTACACAGTATTCAACTAATAACAATCTCTGCTTTCTTAAACTTCATCCATGCTGCATTTACCAGATCCCACACATCTCCAACTATGTTGGTACTTATATCAGCTTGCCTTACGTTGTTGGTACCAACGTGAAACACTACCACCTTCTCCTTCCCCTCCTCCCTCTCTTCTACTTTCCTCAACATCTGCCTCAACCTAATTCCTGGATAACATTCTACCCTGGTTCCCTTTCCTCCACACACTTTCCCCTCCCCTCCTGGTCAGCCCTATCTTTCCTGATAGCTGCAGAAGCTACTTCCTCCTCCCTTTTCTCCTTCCCATGACCCTGTTCCACCTGTCTTTTCCTATCCTCTACTCTACATTTCCCTTTCCTACCTTTTCCCTTCCTCTTACTTCCACACATCTCAGCAACAGTTCCCGACACCAACGTACTGTCAACTACTGTGTCTTATCACGCCCAGCTGCAGAGGGAAGCCGTTGAAATCCTGAAGCACACCAACAGCTTCAACTGTAAGGAGGAATCTGAATGGGTAAACAAAACCTGGTTCCCAGTCCTGAAAGCCTTACATCTTGAAGGACACAATGGCCGAGGCAGAACAGAAAAAGCACTGGGTGATTGGTTGCCTGTCTCCACCAAGGCAGGTCGATGTACATCGGGCTTCTTAATGCTTCAACCATTGGCCGAAGAACAGTCAATCAGCGACCTCTGTTCCCCAGCATGGCGGACCAATAGGCAAGCAGCGTATCGTAGCCTGCAGTATATAATGAGGTGGAATTACAACACCACTTCATTTCACTGAGAGCTTTGCTGCAATCAAAGTCAGTCGGAACTCGACAATGCCGAACGCAGCCTATGGTGAAATGTTGGGACCATCACATGCTCCAGGACCACGGGCTACAAGCCTGGAAAACATTGACATGATTTGTAGCGCTAGCCATGAAATCCTTGATTGCTATATTGAGAGGGGTGTGTGCTTTACAAATTCCAAGAAGTGCACTATTCAAAGTTATGTATCTGTGGTATGTTCCTCAACAAGAACCAGTCAGTGACCCGCTCCCACCCCCTCCCCAGTCGCCCCCCTCACCCTACCCTTCAACAGCGTCAGTGGGAAACATTCTCAGGGAAAGTCTTTCAAGATATCGGCGAGCCCTACAGTGTTGTCATATTAACGCGCAATCGTTAATAGCTCACATTGACGAAATACAATCCCTCTTTCATGATAGTAATACCTTGCACTGCATATGTGTAACTGAGACTTGGTTACAACCCTCACTAAACTCAGGCTTGGTTGAATTAAATAACATGACTTTACATCGTCTAGACCGAAGAAAACGTATAGGGGGAGGGTGTGCTATATACTGTCGTAATGATCTCAAAAGTAAAATAGTGGCTAATTCAGACCAGACAATTCCCAATCGACCTGAGTTTATGTTTATAGAAGTTTTGGCTAACAATCAAAAAGTACTGATCGGAGTAGTTTATAAACCCCCAGGCGTAAGACATATATCGGACCTTGAAATTTGCTTAGCCAAGTTAATTCCACTGTACGAAAATATAATTATACTTGGAGATTTTAATACAAATCTGCTGACTGCGACAAACGACTCATTACATTTACAAAATATGTTCTTTAGCTTAGACCTGAACATCCTACCTCTAAATGCTACTAACCATCTACATACAGTAAACAGGACGACTCATACTTTGATTGACTTGATCATAACTAACAATACTCAGAAAGTTTTAAATCACGGACAGCTTGCAGTGCCAGGTATTTCTACTCATGATCTAATATACGTCTGCTATTCATTAAAGATGCCAAAATATGAAACTAAATATATAACACGCAGGGATATAAAAATCTGGACAAGGAAAGAATATGACATGAAGCATATTATCGGCCGTGGAACGATATTTTACACATGGATGATATTGACGTAAAAATAAATAAACTATCTGATCTGGTGTTAGAACTGTATGACAGATTTGCTCCCAAGAAAGAGATCCGGGTGACTCAACCACCTTCTCCGTGGTTGACTAGTGAGATTAAATCAGAAATGGCAAAGCGTGATTCATGGTACAGAAGGTTTAAACGAACGGGTAATGCCAATGACTTTGAAAATTACCGCGTTCTCCGCAACAGGGTTAAACAGTTAATCAGAAACAGTAAATATAAACACATATGTCAAGTATCCAAATGCAAGAACTCGACAGAAATATGGAAATAATTACGAATGATGGGTATAGATGTTGATTCCCATAGGGAACCTAAAATATTTGTCCCGAATGAGTAAATTTATAATACCAATATAATGGTCCGTTATTGGACAATATAAATTTTCCAGCTAACTCATTCTTGGTTGCCTGCGTTTCGCCCTCGTGTGCTAAGTTAGGCTCGTCAGTTGGGACTTAGCACACCACCCAAGACGCAAGGCTAGTGCATACCGTGGAGGCCACTGCATAGGCTACTTGAAGCCACCAGCAGTGCCAATGCACTATGAGAGCTATGTCTCATTTTCAAAAATTGATGCCTGCCTGGCCATCAAATGATGTAGATGTTGATTCCCATAGGGAACCTAAAATATTTGTCCCGAATGAGTAAATTTATAATACCAATATAATGGTCCGTTATTGGACAATATAAATTTTCCAGCTAACTCATTCTTGGTTGCCTGCGTTTCGCCCTCGTGTGCTAAGTTAGGCTCGTCAGTTGGGACTTAGCACACCACCCAAGACGCAAGGCTAGTGCATACCGTGGAGGCCACTGCATAGGCTACTTGAAGCCACCAGCAGTGCCAATGCACTATGAGAGCTATGTCTCATTTTCAAAAATTGATGCCTGCCTGGCCATCAAATGATGTAGATGTTGATTCCCATAGGGAACCTAAAATATTTGTCCCGAATGAGTAAATTTATAATACCAATATAATGGTCCGTTATTGGACAATATAAATTTTCCAGCTAACTCATTCTTGGTTGCCTGCGTTTCGCCCTCGTGTGCTAAGTTAGGCTCGTCAGTTGGGACTTAGCACACCACCCAAGACGCAAGGCTAGTGCATACCGTGGAGGCCACTGCATAGGCTACTTGAAGCCACCAGCAGTGCCAATGCACTATGAGAGCTATGTCTCATTTTCAAAAATTGATGCCTGCCTGGCCATCAAATGATGTAGATGTTGATTCCCATAGGGAACCTAAAATATTTGTCCCGAATGAGTAAATTTATAATACCAATATAATGGTCCGTTATTGGACAATATAAATTTTCCAGCTAACTCATTCTTGGTTGCCTGCGTTTCGCCCTCGTGTGCTAAGTTAGGCTCGTCAGTTGGGACTTAGCACACCACCCAAGACGCAAGGCTAGTGCATACCGTGGAGGCCACTGCATAGGCTACTTGAAGCCACCAGCAGTGCCAATGCACTATGAGAGCTATGTCTCATTTTCAAAAATTGATGCCTGCCTGGCCATCAAATGATGTAGATGTTGATTCCCATAGGGAACCTAAAATATTTGTCCCGAATGAGTAAATTTATAATACCAATATAATGGTCCGTTATTGGACAATATAAATTTTCCAGCTAACTCATTCTTGGTTGCCTGCGTTTCGCCCTCGTGTGCTAAGTTAGGCTCGTCAGTTGGGACTTAGCACACCACCCAAGACGCAAGGCTAGTGCATACCGTGGAGGCCACTGCATAGGCTACTTGAAGCCACCAGCAGTGCCAATGCACTATGAGAGCTATGTCTCATTTTCAAAAATTGATGCCTGCCTGGCCATCAAATGATGTAGATGTTGATTCCCATAGGGAACCTAAAATATTTGTCCCGAATGAGTAAATTTATAATACCAATATAATGGTCCGTTATTGGCCTCCACGGTATGCACTAGCCTTGCGTCTTGGGTGGTGTGCTAAGTCCCAACTGACGAGCCTAACTTAGCACACGAGGGCGAAACGCAGGCAACCAAGAATGAGTTAGCTGGAAAATTTATATTGTCCAATAACGGACCATTATATTGGTATTATTGATGGGTATAGGCCGAAAGTTATTAAAGCAGGCGCCGAATGTATCCCTTGATGACTTAAATTTACACTTCACGTCGGCCGAATCCACTGTAAGAGCAAATAATAATAATAATAATAATAATAATCATAATATTCATAACTGTACAAGTAATAATAATAATTTTTATAACAGTAATAATAATAATAATATTCATTTTATGCCAATTCAAGATACATTTGTGTTTAAAGAGGTTGGTATAAATGACGTAAAACGAGTTATGTATTCTCTCAGATCAAATGCTGCTGGACACGATGGCATACCTCTGTCTTTCTACAAATATATCATTGGCGCCATTCTGCCGATCGTAACACACATATTAACTACTGTTTAACTCAAGGAATTTTCCCTATGGCGTGGAAGGATGCCCTCGTCATCCCAATCCCAAAAAAGGATGGACCCAGTATTCCTTCAGATTACTGACCAGTTTCTATCCTACCACCCCTGTCCAAAGTGCTGGAACGCCTGCTACATGAGCAAATCCTTACGTACTTACATAAATATGCTTTACTCGACTCTTACCAATCAGGCTTTAAGAAAAAACGTAGTACCATGACAGCTCTGCTGAAAGTGACAGATGACATTAGATATGCAATGGACAACAAACAAGTGACAATACTTACTCTTTTAGATTTCAGTAGCGCATTTGATACTGTCGATCCTAGGTTGCTTCTTTCCAAATTACAGTCCTTAAACTTTAGCCAAAAAGTGCTGGAATTTTTCTATTCTTACCTCACAAACCGCCGGCAGTGTGTGGTTGCAGATAATAATAAATCAACGTGGCGAACAAAAAAAATTGGTGTTCCACAAGGGTCAGTTCTAGGCCCTCTCCTATTCACTTTATATATAAATGAAATCACCAGATCAATTAAGCACTGCAAGTACCATCTTTATGCTGATGATCTGCAAATTTATTACCACACTAGAACTAATAATATACAACAAGCAATATGTAATGTAAACGCTGACCTTGAGCAAATTAATAGCTATGCAATTAAAAACAACCTTAAATTAAACCCCCATAAAACGCAAGCCATTATCATCGGTACATCAAAGAATCTTCACATTTTAAAACAAAATTGCATTCCTCCCATAACTTTAAATAATACTGTTATACCCTATTGTGAATCAGTTTCTAACCTTGGTGTTATTATAACGGAAACTCTAAACTGGTCAGCACAAGTTAAGAATATCTGCAAAAAGGTTTATTGTGGCTTGCACCCCTTAAAACGTTTCAGAAATGTATTCCCTCGATCACTAAAAATTCAACTTGTTCGATCATTATTATTTTCCATTTTTGACTACTGTGATCTAATTCTTACGGATATAACAAAAGAATTAAGCTTGAAACTACAACGCACTCAAAATGCTTGTCTTAGATATGCTATGGATTTACGGTATGACGCTCGAGTTTCTCCCTACTATAAACAATTATCTTGGTTACGACTAGACGACAGGCGTAAACTACATGCAAATACTCTTGTGTACCAGGTACTTTCGGAAGACATCCCTGCTTATCTCTCCAGAAATTTTCGTCACCTTGGTTCTTTACATCTCCATAATACTCGCTCAGTGTTCCTTCTAGAAATACCTGTCCACCGAACAACCACATACCATCGATCATTTACTATCACCGCTTCGGGATGGTGGAATGCTCTTCCCAAAGACATCAAGGATGCTGCATCAAAAAGTATATTTAAAACCTCCTACCAGCAGTTCCTCGTTAAGTGCTTCCAGCAAGGTACAGTACCTGTATAAGTGGAACGAGTGATTGTGTGCGAAAATGATATGAGATTATTGCACAATAAATTAAATATTGGTTTAATATGATAATTTAAATTAAATTTAAAACATCCATATTGTATTTACGAAGTAGAAGTAGTCTAAAAATAACTAGTAGTGTCTGTTAGGTCATCAGCCCAAAGGCTGGTTGGATCCTCAAATAGCACCACCAAAGGTTATGCGGTTATAAGGAAACCCCAAAAACCAATGGCAGCACCAAAATGAGGCGTACTAGGCAAGATGAGGAGTGAGGTAGTTTGCCATTGCTTTCCTCACTGGGCCAGAAAGTACTATTGCAGCACTACTGACCCTATGAGCAGCACCTTTCATAACACTCAGATGCACTAGTCATGCTCTGAATGTCATTACTCAGCACCACCCATACCCCAGCAGCTTCCATATTGCCACAGCCATGGATGTTGACTGGGACTTCGGTGGAAGCTACACTTTACTCTGGCCTGTGCCAAGAGATGGATGAAAAAGTACTGCATCCATCAAGAAATGACAGCAGGCAAAACTAGTAGTAAGTACAGTATTTAACTTAGATCTAGTCTTGCAAGGATACAATTAGTTAAATTTCATTTAGTATTTTTATTAAGCTTACTAGTATTTTTACATTCGTATTTCTTTCGTTGTGTATTGATTTTTTTTCCCCCTCAAACCTGTCTTATGTAGGCAGTTACTTTTTCTTTCATTCTTCTTTGCATGTATATATTCATATTTTTGTCTTAAAAATTAGTGGTATTTGTAGTTCTTGGTATTTTAAGTTAATCAATGTCATTGTATGGAAAAATAACAATATGTGTGTGGTTAAGTGTAAGAAAGGGCCAAGAGCCCTAACTTCGCCACAGAAAATGTGGCTTTATCTATCTATCTATCTATCTATCTATCTAGTTTTGTACCTTTACTTTTTTACTCATTCATTAATGAATACATCTAAATTTAGAGACTACCTGTACATAAATTGTGAAGGATCGAATTGTTAATCAGAACCTCAGAATTTTATGGTGAGTCCTTTCTGTCAGAATCACATGTTTGCGTTGTTCCATATTGACTGTATATTATAAGAAAGTATACAACTAAAAGATCCACTGTAGTCATTACACGATATGTCTTTCTGTCAGTATGTGACAAGAACATTTATCCCCTCCTAGACTGTTCTGTACTTGCAATAACGACCATCTGAGACATAAATTTGATTAACACACCTTATCCGACTGTCATATCAAGGTGAAGTGAAGTGAGCTTGTATCTGCCATGGCTTAATTGGCTAGTTTTATTTGGATATAGAACACAAACATGTTTACCTTACACTTACTATTAGGCCGCCTCCATACCATAACAGTAAGCACTATTAGCTGACATCCTCGGAGGTCTGGGTTCGATTGTCAGTACTGCCAGAGATTTAAATATGATGGGAGGGCTGGTATGTGGTTAAAATGGTACATGCAGCTCACCTACATTGGCTGTGTGTCTGAAAAGAATTGCACCACCTCAGTTTACTTATAACTTATATTCAAGGGAACTTTGTGAATAGCACTGTTTATCATTTCTCTCCTGCCAGTCATTAGTCTTCAATGTTTTGTTAGAGAATTAGAATTTATACAATACCAGTACTACTTGATCTTATTCAATTTAAGTACATCATGTCAGCTTTTGTAAATTTACAAAAATGTGGGTTTTGCTTGTTCCATGTTCTTCATAGCTACTTTTCTTGTCTGTGTTTTTCAAATTTGGTTTATCAACACAATGAAGTAATCATAGTTAATAATAAATTTTGTGTTTTATTTCTTTTCTAGGTTTAAAGCTAAAATTATTGATGGTCAAAAGATAGCCCAGGATATTAGATTAGAATTAAAGAAAGAAATCAATGAGTGGATTGCATTGGGCAACAAACGACCTCAACTAACTGCACTGCTCATTGGAGATGATCGTGCTAGTTCTGCATATGTATCAGCAAAAATGAAGGCTGCTAAGGAAGTTGGTAAGAATTCCACTGCTTTTGTTTCCCTCTTGAAGTACTGCTTTATGAGAGTCTTTATACTCAAGCAATACATATAAGACCATCCATTATGATTATGCTGCAGTTTTCATATACCGGTACATATAATTGCTTAAACGAGGAACAACGTAAATTAAAGAAAATATTACCTAACAAGGGCTTGCGATTTAGGGTATTCAGAAATTCCAAAGTGTTTTAACGCCTGTGGGTGGGGATGGTAGAATAACACCCACGGTATCCCCTGCCTGTCATAAGAGGCGACTAAAAGGGGCCCCAGGGGCTTTGAACTTTGGGGGTGGGTTGGCGACCACGGGGCCCTTAGCTGAGTCCTGGCATTGCTTCCACTTACTTGTGACAGGCTCCTCACTTTCATCTATCCTATCCGACCCCTCTTGTCAACTCTTGTTCTTTTCCGACCCCGACGCTATTAGGTTTGCGAGGGCTAGGGAGTCTTTCATTTTCACGCCCTTCGTGGCCCTTGTCTTCCTTTGGCCGATATCTTCATTTTTCAAAGTGTCGGATCCCTTCCATTTTTCCCCTCTGATTAGTGTTGTATAGAGGATGGTTGCCTAGTTGTACTTCCTCTTAAAACAATAATCACCACCACCACCACCAAAGTGTTTTCAAAGATGAGCTAATTTCTTTATCTCTGTTGTTGTTTTTTTGAGTCAACAGTTCATAGACTGGTTTGATGCAGCCCTCCATGCCACCCTATCCTGTACTAAGCTTTTCATTTCTACGTAACTACTGCATCCTGCATCTGCTTTAATCTGTTTGTCATATTCATACCTTGGTCTACCCCTACCATTCTTACCCCTTACACTTCCCTGAAATCCAACTGAACAAGTCCTGGGTGTCTTAAGATGTGTCCTGTCATTCTATCTCTTCTTGTCATCAAATTTAGCCAAATTGATCTCCTTTCACCAATTTGATTCAGTATCTCTTTATTTGTGATTCAATCTGCCCATCTCACTTTTTGCATTCTTTAACACCACATTTGAAAAGCTCCTATTTACTTTCTTTCTGAGTTAGTTATCGTTCATGTTTCACTTTCATACAGTGCAACACTCCAGACAAAAGTCTTCAAAAACGTCTTTCTAATTCCTATATCCATGGTCGAAGTGAGCAAGTTTCTTTCCAGAAAGGCCTTCCTTGCTTGTGCTAGTCTGCGTTTTATGTCTTCCTTACTTCTGCCATCATTAGTTATTTTACTACCCAGGTAACAATATTCATCTTTTAAGACTTCATTTCCTAATCTAATATTTCCTGCATTACCTGACTTTGTTCGAGTGCACTCCATTACTTATGTTTTGGACTTATTTATTTTCATCTTGTACTCCTTTTCCAAGACTATGTCTATACCAGTCAGCAATTTCTCCAGATCTTCTGCAGACTCAGATAAAATAAAAATATCATTGGCAAATATCAGGGTTATCATATCTTCTCCTTGGATTGTGATTCTCTTTGCAAATTCCTCTTTGATTTCCTTTACTGCCTGTTCTATATAAACATTGGAAATGAGTGGGGACAAACTTCGACCTTGCCTCACTCTTTTCTGGATTGCTGCTTCCTTTTCTCATTCTCTGTCTTTATGGATCACATTTTGGGTATTGGGAAATCCCAATGTTCTTTTAGCTGAGCTAGTTTCTCTTATTATCTCTGTCTCTGTGGATCCTGTCTTTCTTCCATATTAAACGATGATGATGATAATAATAATTGTATGGCCTCAGCCATTTAAGCATCTTTATGTTGATTTTGATGTTCTGTTTTACTCTACCAGATGGCAGAGAGAAGGATCTATGATACTGTAGAGTTTTAATTCATTTTGTCAGGCAAACACTTTATGCAGCACTTGAGACAGAGTGTTTACTGCCCTTCTTCCTTGGCCGGGTTTAAACCTGCGGGTTTGAGATCTGATGGCACTCCATCACTGGTCCACAGAGAAATTTTCTTCCTAATTCCTTGGTCATTATTCTGCCAAAAATGGATGTTCTTTTTTATTTGCTCTTCTTGTTATAAAGTTGCTTATCATATTCTAAAGTTTTATTTATTCATTTATTTATTTAATGGTATTTATTTATTTATTATTTAATTTATTTAATTAATTAATAAATTTATTTATTTATTTATTAAGTTAGCTCTCTTGGACCTCTCTTTCACTTAACCACATAAAAATTTTTGACTTTTACAGCATTAATTTAAAATATCATGGTAATCAATTACAGTTAATGAAGATTACTATTATGGGATAAATAGAGAGTGGATAATATTAGAAATATATCAGATTAATACCTAAAGGATATATCTACTAACTAGCTTAAAGGAAAACTAATTCTAATATAAGGCAAAAAGAAATCAACTGAATATTACTATGTCACAATCTGAGTATACTAAAAACAATGTTAATATGTTATCTATTTGTAGGAACAGTGCATCGTCGTAAATGAGAAGAGTAAAAGCGTAAATGAGATATCCTAAGATACTTAAATCTAGTATGTAATTTTTGGTTTCATTCACACGTCATTCACTCTTACATTCATTCGAATCAACTGTATGTACTCTGGAGGAATTTATGGTAGGCTGTTTTAAATGTCCTAGAGGAGCAAGACTTTTTAATATCTTCCGGGATCGTATTCCATAACCTCGAAGCAGAGACCAGGAATGAATGGTTGTAGGTATTTGTTCAATGTGGTGCTATTTCAAATAGTGATCCGGAACGAGTGTTAATTTCCTGGAATGAAGAAAGAAGCCTAAAATTGGATGGTAGATAGGTGGGGCTGTTTGTAGAAAGCAACTGATAGATGAGGGTCATTTGGTGGGTTTTTCTACAGTCATTTACACGTAACCATCCCAACTTTTTGTAGTATGGTGATATATGAGCATCATGTCAGAGCTGGGAGGCATATTGAATGCAAGAGTTCGGTAACGGAGTTTTGCTGCTTATTCACAGGTTAGGTCAATCGGTATACTGTTACAGTAGTCAAAGATTGGAAATAGAAATGTTTGTATGAGTTTTAATTTAAAGTCCAGTGGGAGAACATTTTTATGATGCTTTAAAGGATAAAGGGATGCATGTACTTTTCTGCACACATTAGTTATGTGCTTATTCCAGGTCAGAGTCTCATTTAAGGTGACCCCAAGGTTTGTAACTATCTTGGATTATGGCACTTCAGTATCATCAATAGTAATTGGAGGAGGATTGTGATTATTGTTTAGACCACATAGTCACTTTTTTGTGTCCAGTTATTATGCTTTGGGTATTTCATGGGTTGATGAGTAAGGCATTGTTTCTGGCATATGTTGTGATTCGTTGTAGGTCTGTATTCATATGTTGGATTGCTTCGCTTATACTATCTATACTAGTATGGTATTATACCTGTAAGTCATCAGCATACAGATGGTATTTACAGTGGACAAGTGGGGATGAAATATCATTGGTATGTAGACTGAATAATAAAGGTCCCAGCACAGATCCTTGTGGGACGCCAGATAATCTGATAGCCCATTTGGACGTAACATCGTTTAGAGACACACTGACGACGATTTGTGAGGAAGGATATAAAGAAATTGAGTGCACTCCTATTGGCGCCAAGGGAGCGCAACTTTGAAAGGAGGAGTTGTATGTTGACTGTATCAAATGCACTGCTAAAATCAAGGAGCCTGAGTACCGTCACCTGTCGTTTATCCATAGCAAGCCTGATATCTGTTATCCAAAGAGGTGCTGCCATCATACTGTGGTCCTTCCTGAAGCCAGATTGCAAGGGGTCTAATAGTGAATGATTTGTGAGATATTCACTTAGTTGCTCATGTACTAGTCATTCAAGGGCTTTCGCAAGTGGAGGGAGTATAGATATAGGGCAATAATCTGATAGAGAATTTGATGTGGTGTTCTTTAATACTGGAATCACTACAGCATCCTTCCAAATGGCTGGAAAAGTTTCTGAATTTATACGGTAATTGAAGATATGAGTAATGATCGGTAATACTGCATCTGTGATATTTTTTATGAAACCTGTTGGAATATGATCTGCTCCTTTTGTTCGAGATTTAATGGAATTTATGACTCATTTTACTTCATTTATATTGACAGTTCGTGATGAAAATTTTGGTTCAGTATTCAAGTAATTGCCATCTTCGTGTGACTGGATTCTGGATTGGGGTTGAGCTTCTTTAATTTGTTTACCAGTGAAATGAGAGTTAAGTGTGTCAAGCGATATTGTTGGAATATGAGGTTCTTTAATTTTTCCTATTCCTATTGAACGTAATTTGTAAGGAGGATACTTCTCTAGCATGTTGATATTCATCAACACAGGTTTGCTTTTCAAGAGAGACTATTAAGCGTGTTGTTCACATGCTGAGAATTGAGAATAAATAGTGGCTTAATCACCATATGAAATATAATAACAACTGTGAAAATGTATGTTTGCACTCTGATTACACTAGCCAACATGATTTTGCGGTAAAATAGAAAATATGTAATTCTTATGGAAATCGCTGCCCTGATTCCGAAAATGATGCTATTTTTTTCCTATCACGTCTAGTTTTGACGCAATTCAGTGTTTTAGTATCTGCATGAATTCATAAGATGTAATGTTGAGAGATGTTCTCGCGCAACTTTTTTTAGAAGACAATTATGTGATTTGATTTGTTATTGTTTGCATTTTATTATAGGTTTATTGCTGTCTAAATTTTCATTTTGTAGTTGGGGATTTCCTGGTAAATTCATAACAAACTCCCCCAGATACGCAATAGACCGCGAGGTATGTAGGATTGAAGATAAGACAGTTGAGAGTTTGTCTTTCATCTTAGACAACTTGAATAATCAGACATGTTAAAAGCCCCAGCCCTTATGCAATCTTTATGATGGACTGATAAAGCAGTTTCCTTTCAAAGATAATAGTCCGAAAGTATTATACTCAAGAAGATGAACTTGTATTTTGTATGGATGTTTCAAATCTTCTACGTCGATTGGGATAGAGAGAGTATGATCCTAGTAATTGGTGTGTTTTTATTGACTCTTCCAGAATAAGTTTAAAGGCTGTTTTGCTTCATAATACAAATGTTCTGGCATCTGTCCACTTGCACACTCCACAAAAATGTCTGAAACATACGAGACCTTAAAGTTGGTGCTTGAAAAAATTAAATATCACGAACATGGGTGGCAAATTTGTGGTGATTTGATCATTGGATTGTTGCTGGGACAACAAAAAGGCTATACAAAATTTCCCTGTTTCCTATGCGAATGGGATAGCAGGGCACGGGATAAACATTGGGATACAATGAATTGGATAGAAAGGAAACAACTACAACCAGAATCCAAAAATGCCTTGAATGTAATTCTTATTGACGGTGAAAAAATTCTACTTCCACCCTTGTACATCAAATTTGGATTGATGAAACTGTATGTCGAGGCATTAGATAAAAGTAGCCTATGCTTCCAATATTTATCCACTAAATTTCTCTCATTATAAGATGCAAAAATCAAAGAAGGCGTATTTGATGGACCACAGATTCGTAAACAGATGAAGGATAAAATTTTCACAGACACGATGACCAAAATTGAGAAAGAGGCATGGAACACATTCAAAGATGTAGTGACTAAATTCATTGGCAACATTAAGGACCCTCAATACAAAGAAATTGTAAGGAAAATGTTGGTAAAGTTTAAGGAACTCCGTTGTAATATGAGCCTTAAGCTTCATTTCTTAGCTTCGCATCTGGATTATTTCCCTCTAAATTTAGGAGCTGTCAGTGAAGAAGAAGGTGAAAGGTTTCACCAGGATCTCAAAAGATGCAGAACGATGCTATCAGGGACGTTGGGATGTGAATATGATGGCCGATTACTCTTAGTCGATTGCACGAGACAACCCTTCTATAGAGATCATTCAAGAACTTCAAAAACCCGGAAATTCCACGGAAAACAGGAAAAGACGGAGGTGTGAATCTAACCTGCACATAATGTAAGTAACAAAACTATGTATGTTTAACCATGTAATTTTTATTCAAGGTACGGTTATATTAATTTAAAAGCAACTGTACAGTCGAAACTAAATAGGCGCTTTATGCTTCAGTTTCACGAATTTCAATATACATTTAAAATATAATACATACTATCTACTTGCTTACAAAGCAGCATTTATGTGTATTCAATGCATGAAAAATATGATTACGTTTTGCAAGCTGAAATTTACATTAATACATCAAATTTAATCAATACTAAGTATCAACAATTTTACGTAAGAACAAAATAATATTTTGTAAAATTGCCACCAAACCAGACGTGATTCGCCAAAACTATTTTTTTTTTCTCAAATTCTGCGTTAAGAAATTCATAAAACCCACCTAGTTTCGTTTTTACCGCACAAAAAATGTTTTATTTTGCAGGCTAGTGTTAATTATTTTGCGGTGAACTGAAAAAGTATCAGTGTCAGTAGGGATTTGATTTCTGCTGTCTGGAAACAAAATAAGAAACTGCACGTTCTCTGTTATAGGCCTATGTTCTGTGTTTCTTTTATATGATGTTTGCAAGGATTGGTTTTCTGTAGATTTACAAGGTCACGGAACCTGAGCAGTATGGCTGAGAATGGTGTAATACTAATATAAATGGTCCGTTATTGGACATTATAAATTTTCCAGCCAACTCACTTGGATGGAAAATTTATAATGTCCAATAACGGACCATTTATATTGGTACTATAAATTTACTCATTCGGGACAAATATTTCAGATTCCCTATGGTGTGTTGTTTGAGTCATCAGTCCATAGACTGGTTTGATGCAGCTCTCCATGCCACCCTATCCTGTGCTAACGTTTTCATTTCTACGTAACTACTGCATCCTACATCTGCTCTAATCTGCTTGTCATATTCATACCTTGGTCTACCCCTACCGTTCTTGCCACCTACACTTCCTTCAAAAACCAACTGAACAAGTCCTGGGTGTCTTAAGATGTGTCCTATCATTCTATCTCTTCTTCTCGTCAAATTTAGCCAAATCGATCTCCTCTCACCAATTCGATTCAGTATCTCTTCATTCGTGATTCGATCTATCCATCTCACCTTCAGCATTCTTCTGTAACACCACATTTCAAAAGCTTCTATTCTCTTTCTTTCTGAGCTAGTTATCGTCCATGTTTCACTTCCATACAATGCCACGCTCCACACAAAAGTCTTCAAAAACATCTTTCTAATTCCGATATCAATGTTTGAAGTGAGCAAATTTCTTTTCTTAAAAAAGCTCTTCCTTGCTTGTGCTAGTCTGCATTTTATGTCGTCCTTACTTCTGCCATCGTTGGTTATTTTACTACCCAAGTAACAATATTCATCTACTTCCTGTAAGACTTCGTTTCCTAATCTAATATTTCCTACATCACCTGCCTTCGTTCGACTGCACTCCATTACTTTTGTTTTGGACTTATTTATTTTCATCTTGTACTCCTTACCTAAGACTTCATCCATACCATTCAGCAACTTCTCGAGATCTTCTGCATTCTCAGATAAAATAACAATATCATCGGCATATCTCAAGGTTTTGATTTCCTCTCCTTGGACTGTGATTCCCTTTCCAAATTTCTCTTTGATTTCCTTTACTGCCTGTTCTATGTAAACATTGAAAAGAAGAGGGGACAAACTGCAGCCTTGCCTCACTCCTTTCTGGATTGCTGCTTCTTTTTCAAAGCCCTCGATTCTTATCACTGCAGACTGATTTTTATACAGGTTGTAGATAATTCTTCGTTCTCGGTATCTGATCCCTATCATCTTCAGAATCATAAATAGCCTGGTCCAATCAACATTATCAAATGCCTTTTCTAGATCTACGAATGCCATGTACGTGGGCTTGTCCTTCTTGATTCGATCCTCTAAGATCAGACGTAAAGTCAGGATTGCTTCACGTGTTCCTACATTTCTTCTGAAGCCAAATTGATCTTCCCCCAACTCAGCTTCAACTTGTTTTTCCATTCTTCTGTAAATAATACGTGTTAAAATTTTGCAGGCATGAGATACTAAACTAATAGTGCGGTAGTTTTCACACCTGTCAGCACCGGCTTTCTTGGGAATAGGTATAACAACATTCTGCCGAAAATCGGATGGGACTTCTCCTGTCTCATACATCTTGCACACTAAATGAAATAACCTTACCATGCTGGTTTCTCCTAAGGCAGTCAGTAATTCAGAGGGAATATCATCAATTCCAGGTGCCTTGTTCCTATTTAGGTCACTCACAGCTCTGTCAAACTCTGACCTCAAAATTGGGTCTCCCATTTCATCAGCATCAACAGCCTCTTCATGTTCCAGAAAGAATTTATCTACATCGTTACCTTGATACAACTGTTGGATATGCTCCTGCCATCTTTCTGCTTTGTCTTCTTTCCCTAGAAGTGGCTTTCCATCTGAGCTCTTAATATTCATGCACCTAGATTTCCTTTCTCCAAAGGTTTCCTTGATTTTCCTGTATGCAGCATCTACCTTTCCCAGGACCATACAGCCTTCGACATCCTTGCAGTTCTCCTTCAGCCATTCTTCCTTAGCTACCTTGCACTTTCTATCCACTTCATTCTTTAATCGCCTGTATTTTTTTCTGCCCTCTTTATTTCTAGCATTCTTATATTTTCGTCGTTCATCAATCAGGTCTAGTATCTCCTGAGTTATCCACTGATTCTTAGTTGATCTTTTCTTCCTTCCTAACATTTCTTCAGCAGCCCTACTGACTTCATTTTTCATGACTCTCCACTCTTCCTCTACTGTGTTTCCTTCGGCCTTTTCATTTAGTCCTTGTGCAACATGTTCCTTGAAACAATCCCTCACACTCTTTTCTTTCAACTTGTCTAGATCCCATCTTTTTGCATTCCTTCCTTTCTTCAATTTCTTCAATTTCAGATGGCATTTCATGACCAACAAGTTGTGGTCAGAGTCCACGTCTGCTCCTGGGAAAGTTTTGCAATCCAACACCTGGTTTCTGAATCTCTGCCTAATCATAATGAAGTCTATTTGATACCTTCCAGTGTCTCCAGGTCTCGTCCACGTATACAGCCGTCGTTTGTGGTGTTTGAACCAAGTATTGGCGAGGACTAAATTATGGTCAGTGCAGAATTCAACCAGCCGACTTCCTCTTTCGTTCCTTTGTCCCAATCCAAATTCTCCTACTGTGCTACCTTCTCTTCCTTGGCCTACCACTGCGTTCCAGTCTCCCATCACAATTAGATTCTCGTCACCTTTGACATATTGTATTAAATCTTCTATCTCCTCATATATTCTTTCAATTTCTTCATCATCCGCCGAACTAGTAGGCATATAGACCTGCACTATTGTGGTGGGCATTGGTTTGGTGTCTATCTTGGCGACAATAATTCTTTCACTATACTGGTCGTAGTAGCTTATCCGCTGCCCTATTTTCTTATTCATTATTAAACGAACTCCTGCATTACCCCTGTTTGATTTCGTGTTGATAATTCGGTAGTCGCCTGACCAAAAATCCTGTTCTTCCTGCCAACGTACTTCACTTATACCAACTACATCTAACTTTAGCCTATCCATCTCCCTTTTCAGATTCTCTAACCTACCACGACGATTCAAACTTCTAACATTCCACGCTCCGACTCGCAGAATGTCAGTATCCATCTTCCTGATGATCGCCCCCTCTCGTGTAGTCCCCACCCGGAGATCCGAATGGGGGACTAGTTTACCTCCGGAATATTTTACCCGGGAGGAAGCCATCATCAGTACATCATTCATACAGAGAGAGCTGCATGTCCTCGGGAGGTGGTTACGGCTGTAGTTTCCCGTTGCTTTCAGCCGTGTAGCAGTATCAACACAGCTAAGCCATGTTGAGTATTATTACAAGGCCGTATCAGTCAATCATCTAGACTGCCGCCCTTGCAACTACCGAAAGGCTGCTACCCCCCTTTCGATGAACCATTCGTTAGTCTGGTCTCTCAACAGATACCCATCCGATATGGTTGCACCTGCGGCTCGGCTATCTGCATCATTGGGACACGCAAGCCTCCCCACCGCGGCAAGGTCACATGGTTCGCAGAGGAGGCCCCTATGGTATTCAACATCTATATCATGAGAATGGTGTTACGCTGCAAGCCATCTGGCAAGCCAAGGTCTTTATTGGGTTGTGTATGCCACTTTTTTAAAATTTTAAATGTGATTCTGGAAAGAAATGGCTGGTAATCAAATAATGCTTATAATTGTTAGCATCTGAGCATCAGCGCCCATATGACAGTTTTTTAGGGGGGGGGGGGTAGACCTGGGGGTACATAGTATTTTTATTATTTGGGAGATAAATGGCAACTTGTATTCTGTTGTAGAGTAATCCATGGTGTTCCCTGCCTGTTGGTGGGGAATGGTACTACCGCTTCTACATAATACTGACTTTTAAATCATTTTCTTGAAAGGAAAACACCTGACTAGACTAGATTTTTGTCTTTCCCTTAGAGCTAGCGGGGGGTGGGGGGTGGAGGGGGCGGCCCCACCTTGTCCCCGGGTATGGGCGCCCTTGCATCTGAGTTATGCTACTGTCTTGGAAACTGCTTATTAGAAGATTGGAATGACTGCATTATTATGTGGAGAAATTAGGAAAAATTTATATATATTTTTTTTTATTAATGCAGGTTTGTTTAATTCAGTTTATATGATCCTCGAACAGAGACTGCCTAACTGTAAGTTACACTATACAAACCAACCGTCAAACATTCTTGTCAACTATTGTATTTATTTTCACAAAGGACTCATATAGGCGCAATAAATATCTGATATACAAGTAGCAGAATTAAGAGATAACAGACCATCTTAAGTAAACTGATGTTTTACAAGAGAATAAACAGAAAGTGAGTTAAACTTATTAAAGAGGTGCAATATATTTCTGTATACAAGTTGAATAGTTAAGAGAACACAGATGTTTATAGCATTTTATGTAAATATTTTACAAGTTTGTGCTTAAATACCAAAAATGAAGCAGCCTGTCAAATATGTTAAGGAATTGAATTATACACATTTGCAGAGTAATACCATATGAATTTATTGCCATATTTAGTTGAGTTAATTAAATCAATGTAAATTTTATTGGTACCTCTAGTATTGTATAAATGAATGTGAGAATTTGTCGCACATAAAGTATTCGAATGAACCAAATTATTTCTCAATTTATAGACCGTCAAGCTAAAGCCTTTTGATGTAAAGCCTCAAGTGGAAGAATGTTTGTATAGATAAGATGTTTGCATCAATTGCAGAGAACTTCTGATGCAGATCAGTGACAGAATGATCTGTAGAGAGGTAATAGGACTCAATTTTTGAGGGTGTGCTGCTGCCTAGAAGCCACTGATCACAGGAACAAATTCCTCCCACCACTTAGAGCAGTGCAAAAAACACTGTGATTGGACTTTCAATCAGTAGAAGAAGGTTTTATGGAGCAGTAGTCTCGGTATATGCTGTGGCACTTAGGTGGGCACGTGTGGACTTGGCAGATGCCTGGTGAATGATTTTTATCTGAGTGGGTTGTGGTGGCAGTGAAATTTGCTAGAGGTGGTGTGATTGTCTGGGGCTGTTTTTCCTTGTTTGTATTCAGAACATTAGTTCTGGTCAATAGCTCAATGAACACAGGTGTTTATGAAAACATTTTAGACTACAGAATGCTTCTCACACTATGGTAACACTTTGATAGCAACACTTTACAACAGGGCCTCTCAAATGCCAAAAATCTCATCCGTGCAAACCGAGGCGCAGAGACTCTGTGCACTGTGCATTGGTCCAACTCGGCTTGACTCGGATGGTGTAGTGTGCTGAGAGCGACGAAGCATTCGGTGATAGATGGCTTGTTTATCAGCGAAATAGATAAGTGCAAGACAACATGAGCAGTCTGTTTCAAAGAAAGCAAAGACTTCCGAAAGTCCATTTCGATCGAACTGGGAACTTTCGTATTTGTTTTTTGTCAGTCATGACAATAAAGCCAAATGCTTAATCTGTGGGACAATAGTTACGTGATCATCAAAATTATTTATTTTTCAACACAAGGACTTTGCTTGTATTCTACCAGAATTTGTCAAAGTAAGATTTTTCTAAGCTGCATTGAGAAGCAGCTAAGATTATTTCTATGTTTGGTTCCACATGCATATGTGAAAGTTTTTATTTTTTTCTGTTTTGACTTGTATGAAAACTAAATTCTATGTGAGTATTTCTTATTGTAATTTGAAGAATGCTCTCAGAATTGCTGTCAGCCGATGCCTTGTTCCAGACATTATTGGTAAAATTGCAAAGAGAAAAGAAAAGAAGAGCTGGAGAAGATAAGTTCTCTGCTGAAATCAAATTGAAGGAAGAGATTTTTAACACCGGTAACCTTGTCCCATCTGAGTGTCTCCGCTCACCGCTCGTGAGGGGAGTAACAGCGGGGAAGGTAAAGGCAGGTCAAACGGGTGAGACAGATGTAGGGAAAGAGGAGTGGGGATTTGCACTCTGGTCAACCTAGTGAAGTCGTCTCTTGCACCATGCGCCGTGCATTACACTAGTGCATGCACTCTGAGAGGTCCTGCTTTAGAATCAGACCTTTTTTGTATCAGCATGATAATGCTCGTGTCCATAAAGCAAAGACCATTGCATCATTCGAAGAAAATCAGGCCAGCTCAAAACCCTGATCTAAGCCCCAGTGAACATCTTTGAGATGAACCGGAGTGTCAGTTGTGTGCTCGATCAATTTGCCAAAAAAAAAAACCACCAACAACTAGTCACTACGCTTCAGAGAGAATGGAAACAAATTCCACCTTCATTATATCAGAACTTAGTGGAAAGCCTCACATGAAGGTTAAACATTGTTATAGTAGCAAAAGGAGGTCCTACGTACTGTTACTTACATGACTGGTGTCTTTGGAATAAACAGCAACAGGTGTCCAGAGACTTCTGACCACGCAGTGTACCTATGTACATATCTCTGTTTTCTTGGAGGAACATCTGTAGAAACTACTTCACATTTTTCTTATCCAGTTTTATTTTTTCTCATATAATCTCTAATGATATCCAGCAAATATCATCATTTACTCAATTTTTATATTTACAGGTATTTCAAGCAAAACTATAAAGTGCCCAGCTAGTATATCAGAGCTTGAGCTCCTAGCTCATATAGACAGGTTAAATAAGGATCCTGATGTTGATGGAATTCTAGTTCAGGTGAGTGGAAAAATATTAAAATAGGTTTAATTTTGCTGGTTTAGTTTCTTTTGATACGAGAGTATTTGAGAAAAAACATTCAGTCATTACAGAATTATATCTGGACTGATGTCAGATGAGCACGAGATTATGGATTTCAGTTAATGTTAACCAATATCCGCACCTTCTCGTGAGCCCCAGCAGAAATTTTTTAATATAAAGGGAAAATATGTCTATTGGAAGAACAGGATGCTGAAATCTGAAATTGTCTAGAAATTAAAACAAAGAAGTTAATGATTGTATCTGTCTGGAAACACCATCTTTCTGTAAGAGTGTATAATATACACTGTATATTTATATTACATGCAAAATTTGATGAAGGGAAAGACTGAAGCAAGTTTTGTTGAAATAGACCAGTTTCAGAAATAATAACTGATGAAATATAAATTTATAATTTCTTTTCAGTATTCATGATCACTCTTGTTTTATATGGCAACAGTAATATTGTTCAGGTAGCATCAGAGACAACAACAAGGCTTATTTTTATTCCCACTAGAATGAACGAAGATTTTGGACACTCGCTTTAATTACAAGTTATAAATCTCATTTTTCAACCGTATTGGAGTTCAGAGTATCAAATTATTATAATTAATGAACCACCTTTCCAATACACAAAATCCTTATATTTAGGATGAAACCATTTAATCACAAACTGGACATGTTTCACTCAACTTTGTGAGCATCATCAGCAATAGTTAACATAAATCATTGGTGGGTCAGGGCCCTGATCCTGGTGTATATCACAAAAGAATGTCTAATATACATTGATAAAAATATATAAATTTAACACTTTAAAAATAATCAATAAGATTATTTATGTCTATTAAAACAAAAATTTAATCATTCAAATTGTTTAAAATGTCAAACGGAATGGATGGCTTAAATGTTAAAAATAGTATATGGTAATTAGATGTTCTTAAAAATCGTTGTCCAATATATCTACGCTCGATTACATTAGACTGTTTATGATAAAATCAGTTTTCATATCAGGGTGAGTTCTTATTATAAACTATGTTGCTGTTTTTTTAAGAATAAACATGATGAGAAACGCTAAAATCGCACATGATGGTTGAAAAACGAGTTCACTGGTGATAAAATGTCGTCTAGATCGGCGTAAATTAGCCTTTATGGGACTCCTTGCGTTGTAATTTCTGCCATTATTTTGTGCAGTAATATGTTGAAATTGTTCTTCTAACGGAGAAATACTGATCTATTATATGAAATTGATCGAATGTATCCCGTGTGTGAACTGGTCCCTTGGTTATTTACTTAGGTTTGATGGTAACTGGCTTACTGCTGTAAGTTCACACACGGGATACATTCGATCAATTTCATATAATAGATCAGTATTTCTCCGTTAGAAGAACAATTTCAACATATTACTGCACAAAATAATGGCAGAAATTACAACGCAAGGAGTCCCATAAAGGCTAATTTACGCCGATCTAGACGACATTTTATCACCAGTGAACTCGTTTTTCAACCATCATGTGCAATTTTAGCGTTTCTCATCATGTTTATTCTTAAAAAAACAGCAACATAGTTTATAATAAGAACTCACCCTGATATGAAAACTGATTTTATCATAAACAGTCTAATGTAATCGAGCGTAGATATATTGGACAACGATTTTTAAGAACATCTAATTACCATATACTATTTTTAACATTTAAGCCATCCATTCCGTTTGACATTTTAAACAATTTGAATGATTAAATTTTTGTTTTAATAGACATAAATAATCTTATTGATTATTTTTAAAGTGTTGAATTTATATATTTTTATCAATGTATATTAGATATTCTTTTGTGATATACACCAGGATCAGGGCCCTGACCCACCAATGATTTATGTTAACTATTGCTGATGATGCTCACAACGTTGAGTGAAACATGTCCAATTTGTGATTAAATGGTTTCATCCTAAATATAAGGATTTTGTGTATTGGAAAGGTGGTTCATTAATTATAATAATTTGATACACTCGCTTTAAGGCGGGAGCACAATACTGTCACCTCACGTGAACTAACGCTGAGCTGTGTCATCATGGAGGGAAGGTTGATATTGTCATTGCATGTAGCGTGAAGACAGGAAACACAATGCCTCATGCTTCGTCCAATGCTTCGTCGAGCCATTTTCCAACTCCTCGAAATTGCTCGAGTGCTGCTCTGTGAGCGCGTGCCCCATTGATGCGAAGAGGTGATAGTCAGATGACGCCAGTTCGGGAGAGTACGTTGGGTGCGAAAGGATGTCCCATCCAAGCTATTTCAAGGTGTCTTTCACTAGTTTTGCTGTGTGAGACGGCGCATTGTCGTGTAACAAAATCACTTTGTCATGTCTTCTGTCCCATTCCAATCATCTTTTGATCAATGCGTGATTTAAATTAATCATTTGTCGGTGATAGTGTTGTGCACTAACGGTTTTGCCAGGCCTCAATAGTTCATAACACAATACCGCTCTGGTCCCACCAGACACAAATCACCACGTTTAAATTGTCGAAACTATGTCTCAGATGTTCTAATCGATGGAGCATGTCCACCATATGTTTCTACCAGCAAACATTGACTTTCCACTGCCTTTTTCTTTTGATTAAGAAAAGCATTGCGTGCCACAAATGTTCTTTTTCGGGCACAAACGTTGACATGATCACTTGTGTATGTAGGTAGGTTAATGTCAGACGAACAAACTTATGTATGTGTCAAATTCATATGCTGCATATTGTTCGCTGGCGCAGTCTCTTAGTGAAACCGGAAAGACTTATGCATACACCTGGTACATAACCATATCGAGTCATGTGAAGCGAAGAGAAGTGAAGCCAAACAAGTGTAAATGAAACTGTTCGCACACTGAGTCCATGCACAATGGGCAATGAAGAATGAAGAAAGAACAACAAACCAAAGAAGAATCAACCAAGTAGAATCCTCTGGTTACCTGCTCGTGCAAGTTTATATAGGCTCTCACCACGTGGCGATATCGTCACCAAAAGTCGACTGGTAGCCACGCTCTCCCTGACATATCCCCCAATGAACGAAATCTCATTCAGAAACCCGAACCTTTCTCCATGTCCATATTGGCTATTGAGCAGCCATACATAAGATTAGCGCTCTATCACATGTTCATCCTACCTTGATTTATCATGATCTTTAGCTTGTATGTCCCGACTGCACCCCGGGTTTTCAAGCTACTTGTTGCAACACCTTCAGCCGTTTTTCTCGATTTAGCTACTGTTTCCCATGTAACAGTAGCACCACAATAGCATATACCTACAGATTCTCACCCAAAATTGGATGCCGTTATGCATCAGTAGACTAAGCGCCATTTGACAAAAATTGAGATTTTAGCGCCATCTTGTAGAGGAAGGCTTGAACTATTTATAAAAAAATCCCCATTGCATTACAAGAGGCCGTTAATTGTTAGTAAACAGAAAACCTAAGCGACAAAGCGGGAATCAGTACAAATGTAAATCGCATCAGTAGACTAAGCGACTTTCCAGTTTCCATCATTACACCAAGCGCCACATTCCTCACATTGCGCGCGGATGGCAGCGAGGGAGCCCTCGTTTTCGATAGTGCTGACATTTTTACGCGGTGATACATTGAGTGGTTTATCAAGTAACGAAGTTCAGCGATGTATCAAGTACTTCCAAAAGTAAGGAGAAGGACAATGCTACTGATGTAGCTTGCTAAGAAAGTTGCATCTGAGAATCATTCTCTAGAATTCGATGGTGAATCTCAGGAAGTAAATCTAAATAAGTCAAGAAAGGGACGACCACGGGAAAGTAGAGTTCCCTTTCACCAGGCATTAATACCTCTGTGGCCAAAAGGAAAACCTATCTCTGAAGCCAAACTAAGAGACTTTGGTTCGCTGATGCACCTAATACCTGCAGACGCCAAACAAATTTACTAGAATCTTCATGCAGATTCTGACAATGTGGATGACGTGGATGGATTTAATGGAGATCCTGATTTCGAGATTGAATGAACTGAGAGCAACAATCTTATTACCTGTCCAGTGATTTGTGTGTATTTATGGGAGAAAATATCTATAATCACATTATCTGTCTCAAGCAGAACAAAACTTACCCATAGGCTTAAAAATATCACGTCAATACTGTACTCTCAGAATATAATAGGCCTATCGTGAAGGAAAATCCATTCAAAAATTGTATAGACTACAATGGCTCGTGTCTTACCATTTGTATTTGACTCAGATAAGTTGAAATTCCTCAAATCAGTAAGTCGTTATAGCAACGACTTTAGAGAATAGCTTCCCTTCTAAAATTTCTCCATCTAAAACTTGAATAATGTACCGGAGTTGTGACGCGGCTCGTGGTGGATCAAGCACTTAGCGGGCCTTTTCAGACAGTAGGAGATTCAGTTCTTAATCATGGCTGCCGCCACGTTATATTTTTTTAAGTTTTACTCAGTAGATACTCAACAGTTAGGGGTTATTGGTGTAGCATCGTGATACATTATTCGCGCTTGAGAAAAGCCTTAAATTGCATCAGTAGACTAAGCGCCATTTCTTCAAGAAAATCTATGTAGTGAGAGTATAAAAATGTTGAAATTTAGCGAGAAGGTACAATCTATTATCCTAAAACACCAGTAATACCATATTTAGCAAAATTATGTTCGCTCGAATTTACACAGAGAACCAAATTTAAACGCGATTATCTCGCAACCAACTTTTGGCGCTTGGTCTAGTGATGCATAACGGCATCCAATTAAAAGGTTGTATAAAATACAATAATATACATGCTCCATATTACCTAACTATAATCCTTCTTATGATACTACATTCTTACATGTTAACTTAATAACTGGGCGAGTTGGCTATGAAGTTAGGGGCACGCAGCTATGAGCTTGCATCTGGGGGATAGTGGGTTTGAACCCCACTGTCGGCATCCCTAAAGATGGCTTTCCGTGGTTTCCCATTTTCACACCAGGCAAATTCTGGGGCTGTACCTTAATTAAGGCCACGGCCACTTCCTATCCACTCCTAGGCCTTTCCTATCCCATCGCCGGCATAAGACCTATCTGTGTCAGAGTAGTGTAAAGCAAATAATTTTTAAAAAAAGAAAATTAACTTAAGGCTGACTGCTTTTCCACAGAGGGAGTTTGTTTGTTTGTTTGTTTGTTGTGTAGCTTGTAATATAGCATGCAATGAAAATTGTGCTGCTCTATTAATTCAAATTTTATCTAGAAATTCCAATTGTTTAAATAAGAGCACTTTATTTTGTGTACAGCTCCCGCTTCCAGAGCACATCACAGAGCGAGCCATATGTAATGCTGTTGTGCCTCATAAGGATGTTGATGGCTTCCACATAGTTAATGTAGGCAGATTTTGTCTGGACATGAAGACACTTATTCCCTGTACCCCTCTTGGTGTCCAAGAGCTCATTAGGAGATCAGGTTTGTTTGCATAGTCTACTGTAAGCTATAGTTACTATCTATGGACTGAGTTTGGTCATTTGATTAATGTATCTTTTACCGAGAGAGAATTATAGTCATGAATTGTATGGGATCGTCTGTATCTTTGGATTTGCATTATGAAATTTTGAGTGATTGTGTTTCTGTTATATGGATTATTACGGTATTTTCTCTATATTTAGCATTAAGCACGTTATTTGAAGTTGCATGCTATGAATGCTTTGTAACGTACTTTTGTATTGTACTTTTTACTGAATGCAATAGCATATTCTATTAAGAGTGGAATCTCTCTTTGAAAACACTATACAATATATCTCTTCTGGTCTGACAAAATTGACGTAATTTTTCTTGGATTAAGGGCATGAAAGAACTCTGTAATATGCATAATGCGTAATATGATATAGATGTTGATTCCCTAGGGAACCTGAAATATTTGTCCTGAATGAGTAAATGTATAATACCAGTATAGTTGGTCCATTACTGGACATTATAAATTTTCCAGCTAACTCGTTCCTGGTTGCCAGTGTTTTGCACCATTGTTCTGATTTGGACTCATCAGTTGGTAAATAGTGCATCTACCAAGACACATGGCTAGTGCATACCGTGGAGGCCACTGCGTAGGCTACTTGGAGCCACCGGTTGTGCCAGTGCACTGTGAGAGACTTTGTGTCATTTTCAAAAATTGATGCCTGTGTGGCCATCAGATGATATAAGAAGTAGCCTTCACAGTGGCCTCCACGGTGTGCACTAGCCATGTGTCTTGGTATGTGTGCTGTTTACCAACTGATGAGCCTAAATTAGTACACTGGGGCGAAACGCTGGCAACCAGGAATGAGTTAGATAGCTGGAAAATTTATAATGTCCAATAATGGACCAATTATATTGGTATTATTAATGAGTTACATACAAAGTACAGAGCCCAGAAGCTAGCTATTCCACTCTTCCTGCATATTACTTGACCATAAAACATTTGCTATGATACTAGGCAGTTGCATACAAATGTACTATTGAACTCTTTAGTAGTGGGTTCGAACCCTACTGTCAGCAGCCCTGAAGATGGTTTTCTGTGGTTTTCCATTTTCACACCAGGGCTGTACCTTAATTAAGGCCACGGCCACTTCCTTCCTATTCCTTAGCCTTTACTGTCCAGTGCTACGTACAGCAAATTGTAAAAAATAAAAATTAAAAAACTCTTTAGTACCAAGCAAGTTGCCCATGCAGTTAGGATCGCTCAGCTGTGAGCTTGCATTTGGGAGATGGTGGGTTCGAATCCCACTATCGGCAGCCCTGAAGACTGTTTTCCGTGGTTTCCCATTTTCACACCAGACAAATGTTGGTGCTGTACCTTAATTAAGGCCACAGCCACTATCTTCCCATCCTAACCTTTTCTCCTCCCTGCATCACCGAAAACCTTTGATGTTTTAGTACAACATTAAACCACTAGCAAAAAGAAAAAAGCACTCTAGTTGGAGCATGAGACATTGTGTTTTCTCACGAGCTCCTAATATTATCTCTAAAATTGTTGTAGAAAAAATTGTACTAGTAGCTTCAGGAAAGACTTCTGATTTCATCGGTATAATTATTGTTGTTTAAACAACTGAAAATGATTTTAAAATATGTAAACAAGAACAAGTAAATTGAAATCAGAAAATCCTGTATAGAAATTTTCAGTGAGAAAGGATTTTCTTTTTCTTTTCTAGTCAGAAAAAATGTAGGAATGAATGTAGGAAATTGTCTAATCAAAATCTTTTTTCTGAAACATTCTTTCATCTAAATTTCACTAACTGCGATCGTTCATACACACTGGCACATGACACAGTCAATTTCAGTTATTAAACTGTGTCACTTTTATTAAAATATTGAACAACATGATGATATTTGAAGTGGCTAAAGAACAGGGTCATCAGTCCCTGAGTTTGATATTAAAATCAGTTCACTTGTGGATTCCCACTGATAAGCTAAAAGATGAGATGGTTGTTAAAAGTGGCAATGGGTAGATCCCTGCGCGGATATATGAAATAATATCCGCATCCACACTTCCGTCATCCGCATTTGCGAATGGTTATTCGCATCCACAAAATAGTTATCCGTGGATTAAATATTTAACTACAGTAGCCTACATTACACCAAAGGTATTGAAACAGATAGATCTGTTAAAATAATACAATTGGCTTGATACCTGGGCACCAGAACCCGTACAGTCACAGGTTTATGAGGGATTTGCTCTTGCGACAACTACCGTCGGATTGACCTTTGTTCATTGTTTCCATTAATTGCAGGCAGGAGCCAGTTAGGCTTAGGTCATATTTATGGCTTTATGGTCTCAAGGCTCTTTTTATATTACTATTCTCCCATACCAATGTCAAGGGTCGTCTAACCACAAGCAAAAATAAGAGTATTGAGTGAAAATCAATAAACGTCATCATTTAGGAATTATCAGCAAAATTATCCGCACGGCCACTCAGTTTGTATCTGCCAAGACACTAACTTCGCGGATATCAGCGTATAAATCCGCAGATATCCGCATCCATACAGGGCTCTAGCAATGGGCTCACCAAATATAACATTCCTGTACTAATTTAAAATCGATAAGGTTAAAAGGATGTGATAACATTAAGTGGAGAAGAATCCTTTTTGTTCTGTCACATCTGTACTCGAGAACCTACTATAATGCAGGTCATTATGTTTTCAGACAGACACGTATTCAGCACGATCCCCACACTGCTTGCCACTCCTCTCCTACTGCTGCTTTGCCACAACCATGTGCACTGCTACAGTTGTCTCTCCCTGGCATGTTCTGTGGCCATCAGCTCCAGCTGTTCCATAGCTGTCATCACATGATCTTTCCACCATGTAAAAATTAAATATATTGGTCTTATCTACTATTATAAGAGTCATTCATAAATACATTTTCTCATTTAGAACATTTTTTACTGTGTTGGTTACTATGCTTATGCACTAGTTCCACTATTCACCTCTAGAAGGTAGATGTATCGATGCAGTGGCTTAGCCCGTTCTTTATATTACCGATAAGGCAAATTCTGAAAAAACAAGAATTTTCACATTTTATGATCGCTGAAGGATAATCTAGCATCACGACATACATTTCTCATCCGACAGGAGATAGCAGCACTTAACTCTATTGTTTTTTATTTTGAGGGTTCAGCCAATTTTTGGGCATGCCTTCAGTTGGAGAACAGGCCAAGAATACTATGAATCTGACCAAGAGGGAGCTGGAATTGAACCCGAGTCTATTAAACAAGAACCTACTACTGCTAATCTCTATACCATGGTAAGGAGTCATATTTGCATTCCACTTTTAAAGTACCGGTAACAGGAAATGTATGGTAGATCCGCTTACCTACGAGGGATGTCCAGCTCGTCTCCACTGTCCTCCACAGCGTGGATTGGTCAGTGCTATCATAGGACTGTCAGATCAACTCATATAAAAGCAACATTTAGAACTGATAAAATGTTCTTACCATCATACACCAGAATAACAAGCAGTTATAGACTTAGTCCTGGAGAATGTAAGCCTCGATACCTGTCACACTAGAGAGATGGAGATCACAATCCTGGCCTTTGCAGACGATGTTGCGATAATAAGTGACACACTGAAGCAAGCATGCACAGATACCTGTAAATTCAAACACAATTTCAAGAAAGTTGGCTCCATGGTTAACGATGAGAAAATTAAGTATTAAGTCGTCAAACCCTTCTTCCTTCCATTAATGTTAACAAACATAATTTTGAGCAAATCCAAGAATACCTGGATTCATTGCTCTCGAACAGATGTGAAATTTAAGAAGAGGTGTGGTAATGAATTACAAACACTAACCACACCCTTTTTAACCTGAATAACTCATTCAAATCATGCTTAATGTCGCAGAGAAATAAGATCCATTTATACATGACTTTAGTACGGCCGGTACTTACGTACAGTTGTGAAATGAGGGTAACTCCACCAACAACTGAAGAGAAATTCGTGCTCTTGAGAGGAAGGTACTTGAGAAGATCTATGGACCTGTTTGCAACATTGTGGAAGAAAGATGGGAACCGAGTCGGAAAGAGGACCTATGCCGACGGTTTCCGAAACCAGATGTCAATAGGATGACAGTAAGGAGGAGGCTGCTGTGGTTTGAACATGTCATTAGGGTAGCTAGATCCCTCTCAAATGGAGTACTTCACTCTCAGCTGGATGGGAAATGCCCAGGAGGACACCGAACGATATGGTGGAAGGATCACGTAATGACAGCTTTGGAACAGCTGGAGTTGGTCACAGAACAACATGCCAGGGACAGACAGCAATGGGGCATCATCTGCAATAGTAGATATATGTAATTACGACTTTATCTCCCATGTGAATGGTACCTATTTTTTGTAACCTATTTTATGTATGTGCTTTTTTTCTTTGATTTCTGCTGTGGGTCTTAAAGGCCTGCAAAGAGCAATAAATGATGATGAGTTGCTCTTTATAAAATATGTGTACATTTTTTACTCATAGGTGTTCCAACTTTTGGCAAAAATGCTGTAGTATGTGGAAGGTCAAAGAATGTTGGGATGCCAATAGCAATGTTGCTGCATGCTGATGGAACAGGTCAGGATATTATCTATAAGTTAATGTTCCTATGAAAATGACAGCATGGAATATAAACATGTACAATCTTCATCTGTAGGTGAGACGTCAGCAATGGATGCTACCACCACAATCTGTCATCGCTACACCCCACGAGAACAGCTGGCTGTTCTTACGAAATCGGCTGATATTATTGTATCAGCTGCAGGTAAGGCTTCTATACGGCTTTATTAACAACATAATGTGGTGTTTACTATTATGTCTGTTCAAGGTTGTGAAAAGAGAAATTGTTTTAGGAAGGGTTTCAGAATGGTATCCTGTGATAACCTTACTGCACTGAAAAAAAAAAAAAAAAAAAACAGGATGTAATGAGTCTGTCTTGTCAATATTATTTAAAAACTTTTTTTTTGCTTTACGTCACACCGACACAGTTAGGTCTTGTGGCGACAATGGGATAGGAAAAGCCTAGGAATGGGAAGGAAGCGGCCGTGGCCTTAATTAAGGTACAGCTGCAGCATTTGCCTGGTGTGAAAATGGGAAACCATGGAAAACCATCTTCAGGGCTGCCGACAGTGGGGTTTGAACCCACTATCTCCTGGATACAAGCTCACAGCTGCGTGCCTCTAACCGCCCAGCCAACTCACCCGATAAAAAAAAATTAATATACAGCATATCATTTAATCGTACATGTGTCGAAGAAAGATCATTCTCTTTTTTTAGCAAAATAATATTTCACAAATTCCAATGACTTGATTAAAATTATAAAATTATTATTATCAAAACATTATTACATAAAGGTGAAAGGTGATCTCTTGGACATTTTCAGTGTGACAAATGGAGTAAGGCAAGGTTGTATATTATCATCTCTACAACAATTTATGCAGAGTGTGTCTTCAAGGGAGCTCTCGGTAGCTGGAATTGTGAAATCTTGATTAGAGGCAGAAAAATTAGCAACCTGCGATTTGCAGATGACACTTCCCTTATAGCTGGAAGGAAGAGGAACTCCCTGATCTGTTTACAAGTCTAGGTGTAGAGTGTGCCATCAACAACTTTCAGACCAGTTTTTTGTTTGATTTTGTTCAGTAATAGGTCTCTTAACAAACTAGAAAAACATTTCTTTATAGCATTTCCAGTGCCATTTTGCCTCAGTTTATGCTTGTTCTGACCAGGCATCACTCAACAGGTTCTGTGCAGTGTTGATAAAGTCTTATAGCAATGATGAGAAAGAAAAGGGCTAGGAGTGGGAAGGAAGTGGCCGTGACATTAATTAAGGTATAGCCGCAGCATTTGCCTGGTGTGAAAATAGGAAACCATGGAAAACCATCTTCAGGGCTGCCGACAGTGGGGTTCGAACACACTGTTTCCCAAATGCAAGCTCACAGCTGCACATCCCAACTGCATGGCTAACTCGCTCAGTCAGTATTTGTTAAGAAGGGTTGGGTAATAATAATAACAACAATGATTGTGATGTTAGTAATAATAATGACCTCGGTTTCCATGTGTAGGCATTTTTATTTGATGCTATTTAGGTCACCTGCATGTCAGTTTTCTATTGCGTTTTACATTGCCATCTCTGTGTCTGAGATTTAACTAATTTTATCAGGTAAATAACAAATGTGACATCAGATATTTTTATTTGTCAACACCGTACAACATGTAGTACCAAATGGATATTTTTTTTTCTGCCCTTAGAAAAATCTGGACTTTTTCTGCTGGATTTGAACCACTGACCTTTGGATATAGCGGCAAACATTCTACCACTTATCTACAAAGGGAGCATCAGCCAGTGCACATTTCCTTCCATTTTCTGTTAGAAACTGCTGGCCCCGCAGTGTAGGGGTAGCGTGTCTGCCTCCTACCCGGAGGCCCTGGGTTCAATTCCCAGCTATGTCATGGATTTTACAAGTATCTGAGGTCTGGTCCACTCAGTCTATGTGATTACAATTGAGGAGCTATCTGACGGTGAGATGGCGGCACCGGTCTAGAAATCCAAGAATAACGTCCGAGAGGATTCGTGTGCTGTCCACATGACACCTTGTAATCTGCAGGTCTTTGGTATGAGCAGCAGTAGCTTGGTAGGCCATGGCCCTTCAGGGCTGTTGCGCCATGGGGTTTGGTTTGGTTTGATTTCTGTTAGAAATCATCAACATATTATGACTCCAGATTCTTTTTTTCTCTTTTGTTCTAGGTGTTCCCAACCTTATTCGTGCTGATATGGTGAAGGAAGGGGTCTGTGTCATCGATGTTGGAATTACCAGGATAAAGGACGAGAAAACTGGTAAAGACAAGCTGGTTGGTGATGTTGATTTTGAAGGTACAGATATTTATTTTGAACAATTACTAGGGTTTTATTTCTGACCTTTAATTCCGCATCTCTTAATCCTCATATAATGCTGACCCCAAGTAGCCAGAAGAAGAATCTGATATTCTCATTTATGAAGGGTAATAAATAGCTGTTTATTCAATTTTTTCATTTTTCCTCTAATTTTAAATCGTGAAAGTTGCTGTTTCCTTTATATTGGTCCGGTAATGCTGAGGCTGATGTTCTTTGAGCATCTTCAAATACCACCTTACTGAGCTCGCATCGAACCCGCAACGTGAACTCAAAAGGCCAACAGGACCTAGAAAGAAGGAGAAAAAGAAGAACTGAGCTTCATAAGGATGGAGTCTATCTGTGAAGATTTATTGTTCCCTCCATCTGCTGTAGGGATATTTTTATTATAATTACTAAATAATAATAATAAAAATTATTACTGTTCCGTGTAGTTCCAGCCAAACCAGGAATTTTAACCACATCTGATTAATTTCATCTTTCATATATGGTATCATTAACCTTCTTGATAAATATACCAGTGTGCTGTGACACTAGCAAACTCACCAGTAACTTAAAAGACAAAATACTATGTAGTCGACATACTTTGTCCTTGTGGCAGCCTCCTCGGGGAAGTTGTATTAATAAATAAATGTCAAGTACAAGGGCAGACTGAGCTTTTGTTTAAATTTGTTGTAATTTGTTCTGTTTCCTACTTTTGTAACCACAGTAGAATACATCCTTGTATCCCCTGCCTGCTCTAAGAGGTGACTATCAGGAGAACTTCAGCTTGGGAACATGGGTTGATTACTGCCCAGCTGCGCCTTCTCCTCTTAAAATGATAATTACCATTGCAACCTTCTATTCTGTCAGTATTGTGATTATCCCTTGTGAATGATTTTGTCCTTTCTAGTTTTGTGAGTTAGTTTGTGCTCAATAATCTCTCTCTCTCTTTCAATGTGATTCCGTTGGATTTTGTCTGCTATCTCACTTAAGTGCTATCTGTTTACTAGTTTGTGTAACATGCCTTTCACTTTCTATTTTTGCATACTGTGGCATGACTTGTAACCCAAGGATATCAACTGCAGTGATACACCAGTTTAAACCAGCTCTTTCATATGTGGTATCATTAACCTTCTTGATAAATATACCAGTGTGCTGTGACAATTGTATCCTTAAATGTCAAGTACAAGAGCAGGCTTAGCTTTTAGTTTAGATTTGTTGTAATTTATTCTGTTTTCTATTTTCTAAGTTCATTTCACTTTTGCACCTATTTGTATTTTGGACTTTACTGTCTTATATTTGATGCTTCTGCTTCATATGTTGCAGAGACTAGTAATGAATATAATTGTGGGGATCACTGAAAAAGCAATAATGTGCATTTCTCAAAACAGCTACAATAATAATGTTATTAGCCATTGTCATCATGTTGCACAATTCCCAGCCCCTGCTCAGGTTTAAAAAAAATACATTATAAGCCTGTCCACCGTATTCTGTCATTCCACCAGTTCTTTGTTGACACCTCTCCAGTTTACCTTATAAGCCTCTCCACTGTGTTCTGTCATTCCACCAGTTCTCTGTCGACACCGCTCCAGTCTTCTCAACACTGTCCCTTACGCTCTTCCATCATCCGTCTTCTGCTTGGCCTCATACCACCCACCTCCATCTTGTCATTCTGGGAGCACATACCATTTAGTTGTCATTTCTCTATTCTGTCTAGTAACCATTCCTCTCTCTGTACTTCCCTCACTTTATCATTTCTCACCGTCTCTTCTTGAAACTCTAGAAGACAGGGTTGCCTGATTTACAGATGGCAGATAGGGAATACTTTGATTTCTTCAACTTATAGCGCAAAAACAAAACTCCACAGCTATTTAATGAATGAAAGATGATCAAGGATATCATCCATCCTCCTTTCCCCTTATCCAGCTCCTGCCAGGTCGGGGTGTTTATGGCACTTTGCCACCTTCCTCTCCCCTTCCACCATTCCTCTTCTATCATTTTGTCCCAGTCCAGGTTTCTTCTTCTTGCACTTCTGTTTATCGAAATGTGCCACCTTGTTCTAGGCCTCTCTCTCTTTCCCTTGAACTTCATCTGCAATATCTGTTTTGGTATTCTTTCCACCTCCATCCTCTTTGCATGTCCAAACCATCTTAGGTTACTCCTATCAATTCTCTTGTTTAGGTTTTCGATTCTGACCTCCTTTCTCACATCTTCATTTCTCAATCTGTCTTTCCTATCATACTTCTTTGGTATTTCATTTCGCTGGCTTGAATTCTACTCCTTTCTACTTGTCATTTTCCAGGTCGCAGCCACATGGGTCAATATGGGTGTTTCCTTTGTCTCCTTTGCTATTTTGTCCATAACCATTAGGAACAAAAGAGGTGACAGCACAGTCCCCTGTCTTAGTCCAGTTTCATTTCTAAACCATTCTTTCTTTCCAAATGAAGTGTGTAAGCTGCCGATGCAGTTGTTGTACATTGCTTGCACCATTTCTACAGTTTGTGTACCCAGTCTCTTTTTGAGCGTGGTTTCCCACACCTTCTCCCTGGGAACATATCCTATGCCTTTGTTAGATCTATGAATGACATGACTAGATAGGATCAAGGATATATTAACTAATAATGTACCACTTTCAGTAACTAGTGAAGTAAAATAATGCTATTGGGGATGATTTTCTCAATGGATGTGACCTAACGAGGCACTTCTTAATAATATATTGTAATGAGTTGGCGGGGTGGTATGATCAATTAACACTAGACTGGTAGCTTCAATACTAAGATTTACTAGCTATGCACTAAACTACATGAGACTACACACAACTTTTGCTCATAACAGACGTGTGCAGTTCGCCCGCTCTCTCTCCCTTCGTTTCTCACTTGTTCTCACACTACACAGTTTTACACTCACACACAAGGTCCCGCGTCGCACGGCTACACGTTCTCTCCTTCGCCGACAGTCCGCACTGTAGCACACTAGTCCAATAATCACAGCAGTTCACATACTTCACTACACTGGCAGTCGCTCACGACTGAACCACACCAACTTCTAACTCAGTCTAACTCTCACTAAATCCAGGCATGTCGTTCCTCTCTTATATACCTGCGCTGGCTCTTCTAGAATCTTCCTGATGCTGGATGGATCCAGGAACATCGCGAGATGGAACACTCCAGATTAATCGTGGAGTTATTTCCATACTCCTCTGCTACAGGACCGCGAGGGGAAGTGAGTGGGGCTTGCCTAGCCCTAAGCGCTGCTAGTGATTGGTGCAGTTGAAGCATAAGGGGTGGGTCTATACGGTGCTGGGCCGGGCCCACTGCCAGTTGACATGAAGGACGCTATGACCATTACAATATTAGATTTATATAAAACACACTTCAATACCAACTATCACTGAAGCACACAATAGAGACTTCATAGTTCCACATAGGATTCTCGTCAGGAAGGGCATCCGGCCATAAAACTGAGCCAGATCATTTGCTGATTGCAGTCAGTTGGTCTAAAGTGCAAGATTTTAAAATGGAAAATTTATTTTCTTAAAGGATCAATTTTGGTAAAAGAAAAAAAAATTACCCTTAAATGATAGAGGAATTAATTTTATGGTACACTTACTTGTTTTGTTCTTCTCTTCATCGTTTGAGATGAGTGACCAGCATTTGAAGTTGGAGTGTAGTTTTGCATGATGTCATTAGAGGTAACCTCTGTCTGCGCCTTTGCAATGTGATGCAGTCCCAGCGCAGTTGAAGCCACACGTGTGTGCAGTTTGTATATTACTTAGTTGTTATTTGGAAGTGAAGTAGCGTAATATCTAATGAAAATTGCTCAGCAGTGCTGTTTTTCTACCCATTTCCAGATCATGAAAAATTGCCAACTAGATTCAAGTCATGGGAACACAAAGGTAAACAGACAAAATATAGTGTGGTTTGTTCCAAGCATTTTGATATGAATGATTTGAAGAATCATCTCTCCTAAAACAAAAGTTGATGCCAATCAAAAATTTCAGGGATTGTTGAAAAAGCTCCCTATCCAAAGCTGTATTTAAAGGGAGAAACTAAAGAAAGAAAGAAAGAAAGAAAAATCACCAGGTCTCGTTGTATCAAAGAAAGAAAATAGTAGAAGCTATAGCTGGCAGGAGCCAGAATTTTCAAGAAATGGAATGTAAAGAAATTCACATAAAACTGATAGTGACAGTTCCAGACTTTGGTTGTGGCAGTAATGAAAAAAGTATGCAATGTGAATTCAGATTGGAAACACTCCATAAAGTTGACTACTGCGATAACGGTGACCCACCTGATTTAGACACGTCTTTTAGAATCACCAAAGAAGACACTACTTCTGATGAAATGAAAATCTACAGCCTGTTTCCAGTCATTCCACTGGGTCAGGAAATGGAATGAATGAAGCCCCATGTAGTGGCGAGGATAGGAATTGTGCCGGCTGCCGAAGCCTGTCGCACTCCTCTGGGGCAATGATTAATTAATGACAGATGAAATGAAATGATATTGGAAAGTGTTGCTGGAATGAAATACGACAGGGAAAACCAGAGTACCAAGAGAAAAACCTGTCCCGCCTCTGTTTTGTCCAGCACAAATCTCACATGGAGTGACCGGGATTTGAACCACGGAACCCAGAGGTATGAGTCCGGCGCGCTGCCACCTGAGCCACGGAGGCACTAATTCTGATAAAGGAAGAAATTAAATTACAAAATCAAGTGGAGAGGGAAATGTTCCTTTGAAAGTGGTTGCAATTGTTATTCTGCTTGTGCGGCATATATCATGCTCCACTAATTAACATTACAAATCTGACCTTGGGTTCAGTACTACTTGTTTTCTCTCTGAGCACCACAGAGGCATAAGAAAACTCCTTTGAACAAATTTTCCAAACATTGAGCACCAATTTAACGCATGGCATTAAGCTAAGCACTTTATAAAGTGGTTTAAATCTAAAGCAAAATGCTGTGAACGACTTATGAAATGGAAAAATAGTTTAGTACAACATCTGTGGTGGTCATCCGCAAGTTGCGGAAGTGACAAATATGAGCTCATTGAAAGATTTATATGTGCTCTCTAACATGTTTCTAATTTCCATGAGTGGTACGATGGCAGTAAATTCAAAAAATGTGAACACAGTGCTATTATGGAAGATAAAAACTAGATTATCCCTAGTTTCTGTGATTATAATGTTTTAAGAAACATTTTGATTGATAAACAATTTATAAATGACAAAACAGAGAAAACATTTTTGTCATACAGTTGGACTGGAGTCCTTCCATAATGAACATTTGAAATCTACCCCTATAAGAATCCATTTCCCTTACAACGGAATAGTGATGAGAACAGTGTTAGCAATTTCAAATCACAAGATTGCAAAAGATTGGACTTCGATTGCAGTTTTCCAAATCAGCTCCACAATGCATTAGTCTGCATTTCATGACCTCCTTACATGTGTGATTATTAGTTATTCTACTGTGCAAGTAACATTATTCATCTACTTCCATTAACACTTCATTTCCTAATCTAATATTTCCTGCATCACCTGCCTTTGTTCAACATTATTCCATTACTTTTGCTTTTCCGTATAGGAATCATCATCTCTTGAACAGTTCCCAGCCTTCAGTCTTCTGTTGGGAACATAAGCCTCTCCTCTGTCTTCTGTCTGCCCATACTGTATTTTGTTTCCTTCTATCTTTTTCCATTTGAGTCCACTTCCTTAACTCCTAGCAGCCATCTGTCCCTTGGCTTTCCTTTCTTCCCAAATATTTAAAACTGTTTACTTTCTGTAATTGTTCTCCCCCACCACATTTTATTCGCATGTCTGGCCTATTCTTAATTTGTGTTGTGATAACCATTTCACTTTTCTTTGCCCAGAACTTCATTCTATATAGAGAGACTACGTTTTCCCTTCTTGTTCTTATACTACTTCCTCACTATCACCCCATATCATTAGATCATGTGTATTGACCAAACTGGGTTAGTTCCTTAGAATCATGAAGGCACTTGATGTTGATAACATGTTTATAATGGCAGACTGTGCTAAAATCTTAGTCTAATGTGAATTATTTTTACACCCAGCAAAGGTCACATGTATAACTTGCTGTCTCATGACCTTATCATTCCTTATCATGCCTAATAAAAGACTGAATATTTGAACTTGACTTTGGATGGAGGCTCATCTGGATATAACCAGTGCATCACATCTTATCAGCAAACGTTTGAACTTGTTTACGCTACTGAGCATACACAGATCAGTTAAAACCAGATCATTCTGAGAAAGGTCAAAAAGGGTTTCATGCCAACCGGAAATATGTTTTTTACAAATTCTATATAATTTTACACAAATTATTGTTGCGGCCACCAAATTAGGCGGGTGAGGAAAACTGCCCTGTCGTCAGATATGGGAACGGCGAAGTGACAGATGGTCGAGAGTCGCTTAATTCCGAGCACGGATTGGCAACGCTGATCATGCAGTGCTGTCTAGTTGAAGCCCATCCGCTCCAGGTCACCTTACCCAAGTCATTGTCTGTCATGCACCTGTTAAGCTCGCACTGTAAGTCCAGTTAAAGATGAATAGTAAATGTGTTCAGCCTGGTGTTTCTTCGGGTCTGTTATCTGAAGAGGACGAGGCAAGTGCGAGAAACGAACAAGAAACTCCTCTGAAGCGTCGTTGGTTGGAAGGGCTTAGCCAGCCAGACAAAATCCGTAATTGTGAATGTATTGCAATACGTGCAGATGTCGGCCGACTCAAATATTTTGCAGCCTGTGAACTTCAAGAATTGACTTCAAAATGTGTAATGTTCGGTCTGGAGATGTGTTAATGAAGCAAAATATTCACCCAACCATAAAATACTTTCATCTCTAAGAAAAGCTTGATAAATTAGCACTCTCTTGGGGGCGTGAGGTAGTAAGGTTGCCACCCTACCACTGCCAATACAACCTAGTTGAAATAATTTGGGCTCAAGTCAAGTGAGGAGTGGCAGAGAGGAATAAGACATTCAAAATAAAGGACGTAGAAAAACTCACGTCAGAAGCCATTGACCGTGTGACTACTGCAGATTGAAAAAAAAAAGGCTTCAATCGCGCGGAAAATCTTCAAGCAGATGATTGGGCCAAGGAAATAATAAGGGACGAAAGAATGGAGCCATTCATCATCAGTGTAAATGACGACTTGACAGATAGTGAGATGAGTGATGACAGTGACTAAGAAATCTTAGACTGCCTTTTAGCTAGAAATCGATTCTTAATTATGGTAAATTAATGTAAACCTATTCTTTAAAGTAGTTCTTTTTCTATATTACTCAGTCCAATATACATTATTCAAATATTTAAAGTTATAATGTAATAAAACTGATATAGATTAATATGTAATCCGAAAGTATTTACGGCTTCCTACAGCCTGTGCTGGCGCGCGCGCTCTGAACTGCCTCAGTTAGCGACATTTACATGATCGCTTTCTGGGCAATTTTCCAGGCAAACTACAAGGCTCACGGAAATATGTTTCAGATAAAAAATGTAAGTCAGGCGATTTTTTACATTTTTCCCACAGACAAAATTTTATTGGCTGAAGAAATTAAAACTTGGCCGCTTACTGAAATTTTCAGTACATGATTTTACGGATTTAAATGTACTCGTTCAAGATTTTATTTTTAATAATTATTTAAAGTGGTTTATGTGGAAAATAGTTATACCACTGAAGTTAGCAGTCTTTTCTGAAGCTTGTAGTATAATTTGTTTCGAAGCATTGTATGAAGTAACATCAGGACCTTGAGAGAGAACAACCTGCCTCGCGCTCCAAAATGGTGTGTTCATTTAGACATTTCTTCGCCAGATGCTACATAACCTTGGCAACAGCGTAATTTCTCTGAACCGCCTAATTTGGTGGCCACGACAATAAATGTTACTTCATCAGTCTGAGGCCACATGGCACATAGCATAAAGCACATGCTCACATGCTAAGCCATGTTACTGATAATCCTCAAGCACACACTGAAATTAAATGGCGTATGGCTTTTAGTGCCGGGAGTGTCCGAGGACAAGTTTGGCTCGCCAGATGCAGGTCTTTTTTAAAAATTTGATACCCGTAGGCGACCTGCGCGTCATGATGAGGAAGCACACACTGAGCTTAATAGTAAGCATTATACTGAGCTTAATAGTAAGCACTATAAGGACACACTTCTGTATTTTTATTTTGAATAAACTGTATTGTGCTTTCCCCATACAGTACTTGGAACTTGCATGGATTCACAAAGCTTGCAGTAAGTTGTGATATCAAATGATATTTTAATATCACAAAAAATTAATGCAGCATTTACAGCTGAAACTGATAAGCTTAACACTTTATAAATTTAGGTTAATAACATCAAAGTTGATCCTCATTTAGGGCTCAGGATATAGTTACTAAAATTGTGTTCTTGTTATTTTTCCCTGTCACTGGATGCTTCAAGAACCCTAAGAAACAGTCTAAATTGGAGGGAAAAGAATGGCTGTTAATGTGTTAAGAAGATGACAGGAATTTAAAGAACTGTAATAACTTGAGTGAGCAGCCTCCGTGGCTCAGACGGCAGCGCGTCGGCCTCTCAACGCTGGATACCGTGGTTCAAATCCCGGTCACACCATGTGAGATTTGTGCTGGACAAAGTGGAGGCAGGACAGGTTTTTCTCCGGGTACTCTGGTTTTCCCTGTCATCTTTCATTCCAGCAACACTCTCCATTCTCATTTCATAGCATCTATCATTCATTAATAAATCACTTTGGGAGTGGCGACCCCATCGTACTAACAGCCTATATCTGCTTCATTCATACATCCCTAACCTGGTCAATGACTGGAAAACAGGTTGTAGGTTTTCATTTTTCAATAACTTGAGTGAACTGTTGGCAGCCCTAAAGATGGCTTTCTTTGGTTTTCCATTTTCACACCAGACTGTACCTTAATTAAGGCCACAGCCCATACTACATTTTCCATCCTTCCATCACCGAAAACTTTTGATGTGTTAATGCGACATTAAACAAGTAGGGAAAAAAAAAAGTAACATCCTCCCAGTAGACCAGATCAATACAGTTGGTGCTAAACATGGAAGGACCAGGCGAGCTGGCCGTGCGGTTAGGGGCACAGGGCTGTGAACCTGGATCCGGGAGGTAGTGGGTTCGAATCCCACTGTCGGCAGCCCAAAAAAAAAAAAGAACACGGAAGGAGGAAAGTTGACCTGTGGTACAGTGTAAGTAATGGAAAGGAGCATACAAGTGACAAATGAAGTCATATATATATATATATATATAGAGAGAGAGAGAGAGAGAGAGAGAGAGAGAATGAAATTAAATGTCGTATGGCTTTTAGTGCCGGGATATCCCAGAACAGGTTCGGCTCACCAGGTTCAGGTCTTTCTATTTGACGCCCGTAGGCGACCTGCACGTCATGATGAGGATGAAATGATGATGAAGACAACATATACACCCAGCCCCCATGCCATTGGAATTAACCAATTAAGGTTAAAATCCCCGACCCGGCCAGGAATCGAACCTGGGACCCTCTGAACCAAAGGTCAGTACGCTGACCGTTCAGCCAACGAGTCGGACAGAGAGAGAGAGAGATAGGAAGGCCCAAATTCTTTTTCAGTTACGTATGTTGACTTATGCAATAAATGTCTCTAGTCATGTCCAGCTTGAGCTAAATGCAGCAACGCCACAGCTTATCCATTCACCTGACTTGTGTGCATATAACTGTACGTAAGACACTCTTTACGCTTGTATATTTGGACCTATGTTATCATTATTTGGGCATCTGTGGTGATGCGAGCATTTTATAATCATGCCAGATAGATGTTCAGTACTGGGGTGCATAAGCGAATACAATGTATCGGTAAAATTGGAATTGGGATTGGAAGCTTGTGTTGGGGTTGCCTTAAGTATACCAGCATTTTCAATTGCTCAAAGATCCTGATCTTTATAATAAACTAGATCCTCGTTTATCCAGATTATCTGGATTTCCGGTTTATCGGAATTGATTTTTTATTTACTGTATTATTATTTTTTATATTTTTTCATCATAAAAATATGTGTGCCCTTTGAATAATACTATACATGTGAGCTATACAGTTGTTATGTTTGCACCACAGATAGCATAGAGATCACCAGTCCCAACGCTTCAAGCTGTCATTATTGTGATGACCGTTAACAAAATTATTGCCACTTCTTATACAGAGGAGGAAAGTGATGGTGAATTATAAAATGAAAGTGTTGTTTTAGGGGAAGAAGTAATGTTTTATGCAGAGGCAACAGCACAACTGGAAAAACTAATGGTTAATCTCGAACGTCAGACGAAAACAACTCCAGCCGAACTGATGTTATTGAAATGTCTGTGGGATCGTGCTGCTCTCAAACACCACACAAATTTGAAACAAAAGAAACTTACACACTATTTCAGTAAATAGAAGTGGGACCAGATCAAAGATGCAACTCGCACACCTCTTCGAGTGACAATTCAGAAAGCAGAAGACTGTAGACAATAGCAACTTTCTTTTTTACAAGTTACTTTATGTCGCACTAACACAAATAGCTCTTACGGCGACAGTTCAATGACAGCTGCCGGTGGACACCGTTGGATAGTGAAGTAAGCCTGAGATCACGATACTCAGACATGAGTTATGCGACTGAGCAGTGAGAAACAGTACGTACTGTATTGAGTTTATGTGCCAGAAAAGTGCTTTTTAATTCTTGTTAGTGTCAAAATAACGATAAGTAGCTTATATTAATTTATTCAGGTTTTTTTTTTGGATTGTCGAAATTTTCTTTAATCCGGATTTCCTCCAGTTCCACCTAGTCCAGATAAATGGGGTTCTTGTGTAAATGGATCCGTTTTGTCCCTTGCGCAGACCGATTTCAATACACTGATCAGCATTGTATATAAAACATTTTCTACTTGACCTTTATTGGAAAATATATTAAAAAACTTATTTCCATAAACTATCACTCAGTGTTTTTTTCAGATTAGAATAAACAGTGATTTTAGCGTGTAAGTACATATGAAATGTGGTTGCTTATCGAATTAAGATTTTAGTAGATAAATGTTGTAATTTGATAATCTGTATCATAGATTTTTGTGATAGTTATTTTGTACTTTATGATATCAATAACAGAAACTCTCTTATAACCGTAATTGATGCTTCTTGATAAAAGTTTAAATTGTCGGAAGGCGCTGAGGATTGAGATGATGATTGCCTAAGAAATGTAGACACTTTATGCAATCAGTTTGGTCACATATCTATGAAAAATTTTGTGTGGTTTGTCAACAGTTATAGGTTCATATTTAGTTCATATGCAGAGTGCAAAGTGCTATAACGTCTAAAGATCAGGTAATGTTTTATCATTTCCTCGCCCTCAATATTTGAGAAAATTATCCACTTCCTTTTTTAAGCATCTTCTTCTTCAGAATATGGAAATACACATTTCTTTAAGCATGTTGTTCAACCTACAGGGTGTGAAAAAGTAATAAATAATAATAATAATAATGTTATTTGCTTTATGTCCCACTGACTACTTTTATGATTTTTGGAGATGCTGAGGTGCCGGACTTTTGTCCTGCAGGAGTTCTTTTACATGCCAGTAACATCAACTGGATCAGATGAATTAAGTGTTGAGATGATCAAACCACTAGGAGAGGTAGGACAACAGTGGATGTACAGGGTACTAAATAGAATCTGAAAAGAGAATGTAATACCCAATGACTGGAAGCAAGGAGTCATCATCCCATTGTTGAAAAAAGGTGATAGAAAGAAATGTACCAACTACAGAGGTATAACTCTGCTATCACATGGCCTCAAAATCTACGAATCCATCCTTAAGAGCAGGATTAGAAAATATGTTGAACCTGCACTTGAGAAGGAACAACATGGATTTAGACCTCATAGATCAACTATAGACCTAATTTTTGCCACCAGAATGCTCTATGAGAAGTATTGGGAGAAAGGTAAAACACTTATAACTGTTTTTCTGGACATCGAGAAAGCATATGACCATGTACCATGCAGGCATATATGGGAATGTTTGAGACATAAAAAAGTGCCCGATGACATCATAGCACGAGTACAATGATTATATGATGAAACCAAGTGTTGTGTCCAGGTCCAGGATGGAAGGTCAGATTGGTTTGAAACGAAGAGTGGAGTCCAGCAAGGAAGTTGTCTTTCACCACTTCTCTTCATAATCATAATGGATGAAGTTTTAAAAGCGGTTAAGGGAAAGGATCCAACAACTAATGCCCTGGTTTTTGCTGATGATGTAATGGTATGGGGTGAGACAGAAGCGGAAGTACAAACTAGACTAGATCTCTGGCATGAAGCTTTTACAACCTTTGGTCTCAAAATCAGCAAAACTAAGACAGTTGGCTTGGTGATGAGTAGAAACTCTCCAACTGTTCATCTAAGAATTGGAGATGGATATTGTAGACAACTTCCAGTATTTAGGTAGTGTTCTGTCATCAGATAATACCATACATCAAGAGATTAGTAACACAATACAGAAAGCTTCCAAATTCTATCACGCTGTACTTCAAATACTTTGGGATGAAACATCCGTTAGTTTCCAAGATCAGCTTGTACAAAATATATCTAGTACCAATATTGACGTATGGCCTGGAAGCAGCAACACTTACTGGACCAACAAAGAGTCATCTTCAGGCAACAGAAATGAAGTTTCTCCGTTCTTGTCTACAAAAAACAAAACTGGATAACAGCTTGGATTGGAAATAAGCTTGCTGGAGACTCTAGAAGTGAAGAGATTGCAATGGTATGGTCACATGTAAAGAATGAACCCTCACAGGACTCCTTGAACATACTTTGACCACAATGTTCCTGGGAAGAGACCAAGAGGAAGACCTCGTGATGTTTGGGAAAAACAGATAATGAAGGACCTTGAAATTAGAGATGTGAACTGGTGTCGCATATATGAGCAGCATCTGTGGATGGATAGAACAAACTGGAGGAGGCTCGTACACAACCGCACCCGGCTTGCTGGAGCGAAGAAATGATAATGATGATGGAATTACTGTAACGAGGCTGACGTATTTGAGCACCTTCAAATACCACCAGACTGAGCCAGGATCGAATGCCAAGTTGTAGTCAGTACGCCAGTGTCTCAACCGTCTTGAGACATTCAGCCTGGCTTGAAAAAGTCATGAATCTTCAAGTTGATGAAATACATGTAAAAGGACGTGTAGTCTATAAAAATGAGCAATTGTTTGGGGTTGCCAGGAGTATACCAGCATTTTTAGTTCCTTTTGTCTTTAGTCATTTCAAAGAGGTACTAACATGTATTACAGTTAAACAACTTACAGACCAGAAGAGTTGACCTTGTGGTTAGGGGCGCGCGGCTGTGAGTTTGCATCCAGGATATAGTGGGTTCGAATCCCACTGTCGGCAGCTCTGAAGATCGTTTTCCATTTTCACACCAGGCAAATTAATTAAGGCCACGGCCGCTTCCTTCCAACACCTGGACCTTTCGTATCCCATTGTCCCAATAAGACTTGTCTGTGTCGGTGCGACGTAAAGCCACTAGAAACAACTTGCAGGGTCAAACAGTGTGTAAAGATGTCTTACGAGAAATACATTTATGTGAATTGAAGATAGTGTGTGTCATAAAACTGACAATGCTTCATGAACTTAATGAAGATTCAGGATGTAGTTACTCCTGGACATACAGAAAAGACAAAAGGAAATTACAGCTGGTATCATTGTCATAAGGTCACCAGGCAAACTAATGCATGTATACTAATATAACAAAGATTAAAAATTTGTATATTTGTTTGTAATGGATAGAATCAAAAACTACAGAACCGATTTTAAAAATTACTTCACCTATAGAAATCGGTATTGCCAGTGAGTAACATGGGCTGTATTTTATTTTCAAAACAACTCGAGGGGCGAGGGGGAGATATAAAAATATAAAAATAATAATAGACTAATATAGGCAAAATCGAATTTGAATTTGTCGTACAAGGACGAGACAAAGCTCATTTTAAGCCCCTTGATGCAAAGAACAAAACTTGGTAAGCCCTATGGGCCCAAAAACCATGTTTTAAGGGCCTAAAACCCACCGTTATGGAGATATTGGCACCACACTACCCCTGCTCTAGGAATCGGATATAGAAATGAACTGCCGTAACCATGGCAATGTCAGGTCCAGTATTCTTACAGCAGCAAGATTATCTACAATATATCACAAAAACCTAACATGTAACAGACATGAAAATTGGTATTTGGAATCTCCTTTAAAAATAAAACAACACAAATTTTTGTTTTCAAAAAATCCACTTAAGTGGTTAGAGGGGGGGGGGGGGGGGGTTGAAAAGAAGTGAGGAAGGAGTTGAATTCTTTATATGAGAATACATATATCTCAGAAACAGAAGACGTTACAGACATTAAAACTGGTACTTGGAATCTCCTTTAAAGATAAATGAACACACTTTTTTTGGAAAATCCACTTAAAGGGGTGAAATAACAAAAGAAAGTGGTTGAATTTTTAAAATGAGTGTCTTCTTCTTCTACCGCTTTCCCCACACTTGTGGAGTCGCGTGTGCAAACTGTGTCGCACATGGGAATTTTACCATGTTTTACGGCTGAATGCCCTTCCTGACGCCAACCCCGTGTGTAGGGATGTAATTACTATTTCGTGTTCCTGTTCTGGTTTATATGTGGTGTGTTGAGTGAATATGAAGAGGAGTGTGTTGGGACAAACACAAACAACCTGTCCCCGAGCCAGATGAATTAATCACACACGATTGAAATCCCTAACTCAACCCAGAATCGAACCCGGAACCCTGGGAACCAAAGGCCTCAATGCTGATCACTCAGCCAAGGAGTGGGAAAGTTTTTAAAATGTATATCTATAGCATATCTCATAAAGTTAACATGTTACAGACGTGAAAATTCATATTTTTAATCCCCTTTAAAAATAAAGAAACACGTACTTTTTGTTTTTGGAATATCACATGAAGCTGGAGATTGAAAATAAGTGAAGGAGGAGTTGAATTCTCTTTATGAGGATACTTATATATCAAACACTAAGATGTTACAGACGTGAAAATTGGTATTTGGAATCTCTCTTAAGAATAAAAAAAAACTTTCTCTTTTTTCGACTTAAAAGAGGACTCTTTCTCACATGTAGAGTTCCATGTCGCATGTTCCACATTTAGCTCTGCCAGTAGCCTGGTCATTTTAGCCCCAAAAGCCAATGCCACAAACGTGGTTTACATAGAGGCTGTGGGGTAAATGAAATACAAATTTTTGGTGAGTTTCTTATACTTTAGGGATTTTCAGATAATATCATAGTGCAGTAACAAGGAACAATTAATTTTTATCAACCTACCAAATCCTCGTGAGCAAAGCCATGGTTAGCAGCTAGTTATATTATAAATAAAGAAGTATTGAATGATGTTGTATGTATTTGATTTGTTTTGTTGCCTGACTTCTTAAATATTAAGTTTAACCTTACAAGACAATGTTGACAGTGATGTAGGTCCACAATTATTCATCACCGTTTTGAAATACAAATAGCTGGGTCTTGATTTTATCTCCAGCTTTGTCCAGTAACAGGACAGTGACCACTTCCCTCTGCGAAGTGGACCAGGCCATGACTAGAGACAGCCTTGCTTGTATTAATTGTTTTATGTAAGGGTTTTTATCTCTTTTTCTGTATGTGTATGCAAGCATGCTTCAAAATTAAAGTGTATATTGGTAACTAGTTTTCTGATTTCATGATTTGTAGTAGTTAGCCATCAAAGATTGTTGTATCTCAGCTGTTGATCACATACTTTATTATGTTTCAGGAGTCAGCAAGGTGGCAGGTCACATAACTCCTGTTCCTGGAGGAGTTGGTCCAATGACTGTGGCTATGCTCATGAAGAACACTCTTCTAGCTGCCAAGAAAGATGTGGTTTACAATATCTTAGATCCCGGAGCAGTTGTTCAAAAGAAAGCTTCTCAGCTTAGGCCTTAGATAATTGTAGCATCAGATCTCAAGCGTTTAACTGTAGCTCTTCTTTCCACACAGATAACATATATTTAAGTTAGGATACCAACCTTAATTGTTTGTTATGGAGAATTAGTTTACTGAATTGCCCATTAGTATTATGTATTATTATGATGAACTGTAGAAATTTTAAAATTTTTATACCTTAAATTTTTTGATAGGTTAGCCTGCTTGGTGGCCATGATCATTAAGGCGTTGAAGTCAATATGATCTGACACCATTGTTAGCCAGATCGAGTCCCATTCGTCAAAAAAAATTCTCCATCAGAATATTGGCCTGCAGGATAGGAGAGGTGGTAGTATACAATTTGTAATCACTAGATTATATGTCAGAAGCCTGGATCCAGTTCCAAACCTCTCCACATTGTTCATATGGAGTGAGGGCATATGATGCTGTTGATGGTGATTAGTCTGTCTGATAGAGACATTAAGCCTTGAGCAGACCACTTGGAGTAGGCTACATGCTGACACAGTGTTTTACCCTCTCCCTACCTCATCATCATCCCTCATCCACACATGCAAGTCGCCCATGGGAGTCAAAGAGAAAGACCTGCATCAGCGAGCTGAACGTGTTCTCTGACACTCCCAGCACTGAAAGCCATATGATAAGGAGATCGTAACTTTCATTAGTTAATTCCTATGGCTCGGGGGCTGAATGTTTGTGACATCTTCAACATTGGATTTTATCAGGGCCCCATCCTCACAGACGTGCAGGTCACCTATATGAGGTCATCTCAAAAGACCTGTACCAGGCCTCTCCGGAGGCCACACACTGTTATTATTGTTGTTATTATTATTATTATTATTATTATGATTATTATTATTATTATTAAGAGCCTCTGTGGCTCAGGCAGCAGCGCGCCGGCTGGCCTCTCACTGCTGGATACAGTGGTTCAAATCCCAGTCACTCCATGTGAGATTTGTTCTGGACAAAGCAGAGATGGGACAGGTTTTTCTCCAGGTATTCTGGTTTTCCCTGTCATCTTTCTTTCCAGCAACACTCTCCATTAACATTTCATCTCATCTGTCAGTCATTTATCAATGCCCCAGAGGAGTGCGACAGGCTTCGGCAGCCGGCACATTTCCTATCCTCGGCGCTAGATGGGGGCTTCATTCATTCCATTCCTGACCCTGTCAAATGACTGGAAACAGGATGTGGATTTTCGTTATGATTATTATTATGGTTTTATTTTGGACTCCCAAGAAACCTCTATTTGACTGGAGATGAAACCATTGATCATGCAAAGCTAACACTTTGTAGCCTCGACCACACATTTCTCATTCTTTGAATATTTTGTAAATGTCTTGCCAGAGGCGGCACATTTGAAAGAACATTGAAGAAGAGTAACTTATGTTAGCGTTTCACAGCGGACACCACAACCATATTGACTGCAGTTATTTAAAAAATAAAATATTATTTTTATTATTATACAATCTTCCTGCAGCAGCTGCAGGTTGCCCAAAGACAAAGAGTACCTTAACAACAATGAAATGGCGTATGGCTTTAGTGCCGGGAGTGTCCGAGGACAAGTTCGGTTCGCCAGATGCAGGTCTTTTGATTTGACTCCCATAGGCGACTTGCCGTCATGATGAGGATGAAATGATAATGAAGACGACACATACACCCAGCCCCCGTGTCGGCAAAATTAACCAATTAAGGTTAAAATTCCCGACCCTGCCGGGAATCGAACCCGGGACCCCTGTGGCCAAAGGCCAGCACGCTAACCACTCAGCAATGGAGCCGTACCTTAACAAAATAATGGATATAGATACAGTAGATAATGAGATCGTATGAGGTTAAGTGCAGGCAAAAGAGTGAGGCACATCAAACATTTGAGTTCCACCAGCATAAGATCATGATTGACTTCTTGAGTGTGGTAATGGCAATGTTATGGATGAAAGATATCAACATAATTCAAATGCCATTTTAAACAGAAAATGCTGGAGATTCAGAAACACATTTTAAGCAATGAATTTCTGACCCCAAAATCCATTCCATCTCCACTATAAGTATCTTATATTCATTTATTAGTTTGTTTCAGATTAGAATTGGTAATTAGTTCCAAGTTATTCTTGTTGACATGTACAAGAAAGAACCCTTGAGTATACATTAAGTGCCCTTCTGCTCCTGGATTTTGGCTCAAGCTGAAGATGAGTTGCTCCTTTAGTGACTTCTCAGGAGCCAAATTTTTTCTTTAAAAAACTCTCCTTTCTCTTTTGTTATTGACTGGGTCTGTCAAATTTCCATGGTATAGAGGGATATCATTGTGTACGCTTAATGCTTTAATTTGGCCTCAGTAGAGAGTTCATGAATAAGTCTGAAAGCTATCACCATCCTCCCTACATTTTCTTTTCATACCTCTGTTTCATTTCAATTGGGCACAAGAATTTCTCCCAGTTACTTAAACTTCTGAACACAGTTTGGTTTCAGTTCTGACCCTCACCCTGATGCTCACTTTTGGTGGCCACATTTTTTAACCCTTCAGTGTACTTTGCAATAATGTGAACGTTGTCTGTCAGGAGTACCTCATCATCTGCAAAGAATAGACAATTGAATATGAGTGCACTCTTTTCACAAACTATCTATATCAAGTTCTGAGTCTCATCCAGTTTTCAACTTTTGGTCAATGTGGCAAACTATGAAATGGCTTAGTGGAGTATGTGCATATCGCTGACAAAATGTCCTACAAACTGCAGTTGGCGAACAACAGACTTCCGTCAAGCTTGCTACAACACTCTTCTTTGCTCCAGTGTTAATCAATCAACCATTGTATAATGTATAACAACAGTACAAACATGGTGGTGAGTCGAATTGATGAGATTAACAATAGGAACTTTAAAGACAATGATAACCTAGATAATGATAAACGATAGTAGCTAATTAATTGGAACTTTCGGTGTCCTATACATAACATATTTATACTATTTACATGGTAACACAATTTTGACTCGCCCTGTATTGTATATAAAAAAAAATTATGAAGCCTCAAAGCTAACATATCAACATAGAACAAGAAAAAAGAGCTCTTCACATTTGGATAATCAAGTTTCTACTGTAATAGTAATTTTAGACTTAGAATTTTTCTGGAGTGCCAGGAGTGCTTCCTGTTATCATCATGGGGCAGTCTTCACTATTTGGCTTTGATGGTGAATATTTTAGATACTGTCTAGAATAGAGTTGAAGGTGTAGCAGTAGAGATACAGCATGTTAGCTGTTACAGAATGGTGTATGACCATTCGCTGGTTACTTCAAGGGGTTCCCTTGGCGTGATGTCAACGGTTCTGCTCGCTGATGAACATCCAGCCCTCAAAGAGAGCACCTGTCCTATACCACAGAAGGGCTAGAAATCTTGTTATGTTGCCCTTTAAAACAGCAGTCCACTCATCATGAACAGGTTAGGAGATGTAGGATGTGCTGTTTGCAAAGAAAACTTAAGATTGTCCCCACTTTCTTTCTCTAGTGATAATTCAAGCATAATCATTATCGTCATTCATCTCTACTGCTGGTGATGAAAATGAAAACCTACAACCTGTTTTCCAGTCATTGATCGGGTCAGGGATGTAATGAATGAAGCTGATATAGGCTGTTAGTACGATGGGGTCGCCACTCCCAAATTGATTTATTAATGAATGATAGATGTTATGAAATGAGAATGGAGAGTGTTGCTGGAATGAAAGATGACAGGGAAAACCGGAGTACCCGGAGAAAAACCTGTCCCGCCTCCGCTTTGTCCAGCACAAATCTCACATGGAGTGACGGGGATTTGAACCACGATATCCAGCGATGAGAGGCCGACGCGCTGCCGTCTGAGCCACGGAGGCTCCCACTGCTGGTGATATGATTGTTTAATTTTATTAGAAATATTATGCTCTCATTAGGCATATACTGTATTTTCAGATGGTTAGAATTTGATTTACAACTATATGAAATGCTGGCCCCGTGGTGTAGGGGGTAGCATGCCTGCCTCTTACCCGGAGGTCTCGGATTTGATTCCCGGCCAGGTCAGGGAATTTTACCTGGATTTGAGGGCTAGTTTGAGGTCCACTCAGCCTACATGATTAGAATTGAGGAGCTATCTGATGGTGAAATAGCGGCCCCAGTCTAGAAAGCCAAGAATAACGGCTGAGAGGATTCGTCGTGCTGACCACACGACACCCCATAATCTGCAGGCCTTTGGGCTGAGCACCAGTCGCTTGGTAGGCCAAGGCTCTTCGGGGCTGTAGTGCCATGGATTTAGGTTTAGCTGTATGGAATGCAATGAATGGTGTTTTGTTTTTTTGTTTTTTTTTGTTTTTTTGCATATACCTTGATAAGCAAGGTCTGGGAAATGAATAATTTACATTGCTTTATATTTATGTACCAGAGTTCAGATATGACAGCATTCTTCTTATTTGTTGTGGCAAGAAGGGTCTATAGTTTAGGATTGCCAGAGGAGAGTGTTTCCTGCTTTTAAGGCAATCCTTTTTAAGGTTTTTTTTCTTCATTATTATCCTGTTTCTTGTACCTTGATCTGTACTTAAAATGGACAGTTTTAGAAAGTGTCTGCTGCTTAACTTGTATGAGGAGTATCTCATCTCATAAGATGGTGACTAGAATTAAATGCACAGAGTTGTAAGTAACTGTTGATAGAGCTAATCTGCACTATTGCTGCTGAACATACAAAAATCTTATTGAGTGCGGGCACTGAAAGAGTTGTCAGGAATGGAAGTATATAACTGTATTGGTGTGACACATCTGTTCCCCTGCACAGTTTCATCAATGGTTTTGATGAAACATCTGCTGATAAACAGCTACTCTAATCATCTGCAGATTCTTATCACTGTTTCTTTTTGGAACCGTTACTTCAGCGGCTACAACAAACAAAGTAAAGGGAGGAAAGTAAGTGCAATTACACGGTACCTAAGACACTACACACACAAGAAAACAGCTGATGAACTACGCGGAACTCCGCCGATAACAACAGTGGTAAATATCAGTAGGGGCAACTTGACGATAAAAACCCAGGAACGTGAAAGGAGCTGGGAACCTACCAAGGGCATGTAGATGACTTAGGTTGCAGATTCCAGAAAATCAACCCTGATCCTTGATTTTCAAAATATATTATTTACCAAAATATTATTTACAAAGTACTTTACCAACGAATTCCAAACAATTTCAGTCATACCGAACTTGTGAACTACAAATTACATGTTCCTTGAGACACACAAATTGCACGTTCCTTGACAATAGCTTCTATAAGTTCAAAGAGTCAAGCAAATACCATACATCTAATTACAACCCAAGTCGTACAATACAATTTAGAGTGAAGTTAAACGTACCTTTCAAAATATCTGAACAACATAATTGAACACGTCAAGTGACACGGAACTGCCAGAGGCAAAACCTCCAAGGTAAATACATAAAACTACAATTTACATGTTTTGTGAAACAAGGAAAGGGGAATGCCTCGGAAACAAACAGGCAAGCCCAGCTGAAAAGCTAAGGCATCCAAAATAATTGAGTGGCGAGTCTGGGTGAGGTTAGAGCAAACTCCCATATGAAAAAGTAAGCGAACATTAAGTGAAATTTAAGGTGGAACAGAAATCGAGAGTGCTTACCCCAAAGTGGCCCATCCCGGTAGCGAGACGACGTCAAAACTTTGGATAGTCAAGTGATAGAGGATAGACAGACCACGAAATGCTGCCTCGTTCTCTTTAAAAGGGAAACCCTGGCATTGGAGTAGCCAATCAGAATGCAGGAGCCCGCCTATCACCACCAAGATTCACCAATCCCAACTCCTACTTCAGTCGCGAACTTTAAATAATTTTCTCGAATACGCACGATCGAGAATCTTCCATTTCCAGAACACTTTTGTTTGACAGATATTTGTATATTTTCATATAAAGGGGTCTGTGTAACAGTGGTCTAACCTTTCATTGTATAGTGAGAGCTGCCTATCAAACGAGATATGATAGAACAGTCTGGCCGCAACCTATGGCTCAGTTTACCATGCCTGTCCTGCTGCTAAACGTCTTAACATTAATTTCCCCCACAGCCCCCTCTCATGTGCAAACAAATTTTCATATAACAGTGGTAGGATCCTCGTAAACACTATAATATCTGTATAATTTCTTGTAATTGTAACTAAGTTACCAGAAAAACTGTATTTTTCTCAGAACTACAACTGTGTAACTTTAAACAGCAGTTTCTCCCCTTATTTTTAAAGAAGTGACAGACTGCTCTTGTGCTGACCCTTTCATATGCTGAAACCTATCAAGTTATTGTCTACTGGTTCTAGATTTTCTGTGTGTAAAAATTGGTTGATTACCCACACTTCCTCCCTTGACCACTCATTCAGCACCTTTTCTATTATCACTGCAGCTAGTTTTAATTGCTTTGGGAAGTGACTACACATTAACAGGAACACAAATAGAATTTCATTGTTTCAACTCAAAATATACGGTACCTATATATTCTTTAAAAGAGAGTTTCTCTCATACTTTGTGTATATTTTGTAAATATTTTCCATTCCTGATTCCAACGTTGTTATTGGTCTCTATACTAAGTAAGAGAAGCTGTTTCTTTATGAATTGGTTGTACATAGTTGTATATTTTTTGTACATATATTTTGTGAACAGTGATGTCTGTTCACAACTGTCTGCTTAGTGATCTTGATTTGGATGTATGATGCTTCAGTCTCTGAAACTGTCCACGCTAATAAATCTTCAAATTTACAGTTTCACTGAATTCGTTAAGGTAGGAAATTTGATCTGCAGTTATGGACCATTTGAAATTTGCTGGAGTTTTAGAACAGAAAGTCAGAAATAGAACAGTGGCAATTGTCTGAGAATAATGGGTTAGTTAAGAATGGAGACCTCATTTCTGCAATGCTTTGAAATATTGTTTATTTCATTGTTGCTGTGTAAAGCCTCCAGATTGTTCTGTGGTGACATGTAACAAAATATCCAAAAGAATTGCTTAAAATGAACTAACACCACCATCTCGTCACTTTCTATGGATAACTCGCTAGTGTGAAATGAAAATCATATTAATTTATAGGAAGAAGACCTAGGGAGATGTTCATCAAATTTCCAATGTCATTGAAATCATTTAAGAAAAGGCTAGGAAAGCAACAGATAGGGAATCTGCCACCTGGGCGACTGACCTAAATGCAGATCAGTATTGATTGATCATAATAAGATTAATTTTTGTCCTAATCAATATGATTATTATCAAATTTAATTTGTAATTTGTATTGGAACTATTTTGTTCTTCAATTTCAACCATAGGATAGTCTTTTTGCTCTCCTGTAAAATCATACGTGTTCATTCTTAACTGACTACGTATGTTGTATATGAACAATGTAATTGCCAGATGATGAAAATTATTGTACTATCTTAGCTACAAGGGCGCTCATAGGATATTTTGTAGGAGGGGAGGGGTTGGCGCCTAAACCTGGGGTATGTAATATTTTAAATATTTTGGAGGATGAATGGTGACTTGTATTCTACCGTAAAATACCATCCACGGTATCCCCTACCACTTCTACATAATACTGACTTTTAAATCATTTTCTTGAAAGAAAAACGCCTGACTATATTTGATTTTTTCCTTTCTCTGAGAGCTGGGGGGGGGGGGGTGGCATACCCCCTTGCCCCCTGGGCATGGGCACCCTTCTGGATTGGTATCATTGAGGTAGACTGTGTACTATTATTTTAACTCTTCTGCAATATAACAGTAAAGCAAAACTATAATGAATAATTCTTAGACAGAGTTCAGTTTTATGTGTCAGATGAATACATGATACAGTGAGATATTTCATGTACTAACATTGGACATGCATTGCACCCTTGAAAAATAAACTACCTCAGCCAGTGTCTAACCTGCAAACTTGGGATGTCAGTCGAACACACTACCTTTGGTGGTACCATTTTACATCAAACAATGGCCCGTCGCATTTTCCATAGTGTTTCACAGTAACAGTCCACATTGACTGTTTTATCTCTGGGTAGGAATTCAATGAGTGCACAAAACTTTCCAGCACAGTTTCTTTCACTTTTGTCTTGAACGGAGATCCACTGTGACGCCAATGCATTGACTGCTGCTTGGTTTTTGGGGTAAAGTGAGCAACCCACATATTATCACTCTTAATGGTCCTGTTGAGGAACTCATCGCCGTCATCATGGTACTGCTGAAGAAATGTCAGTGCTACTCTTAAGCTCTGCATTTTGTGGTCGTATCAAGTGTTTCGGCACCCACCTGGCTCTCTTTCTTGAACAGCTGAAGCTAGTGACAATTTCATGCAACGAGGATAGCGATATCTGCAGAAAATTGCTGCTGAGTTCTGTAGTTATGAAGCTACGGTTCTCCATAATGCGCTGCTGCACCAGCTCTACAAGATCATCATTGATGAGGAATGGTCGCCCATGGCTTTCTTCATCGTGGACATTTTGACGACCTTCGGCAAAGTGCCTACACCGGAGATGTATCATCTGTTTGCTCATGACCTTCAGCCCATAGACCTGACACAGCTAAAAATGAATTTCAATCAGCACTATGTTTTGTGCATTAAGAAACTTTATCGCAGGTGGTGAGAGAAAGGATATTAGTCACACAGTACAATATATGAGAATGGCAGGAGGGTACTTGAAGTGAGGAGATTAAGGTTCAGTTAGGAATGAACTCGATAGATGAAGTGGTATGCATAAACCAGTTTCGGTTATGAGAGACAAATGGGGGATAGGTTACCTGGGAGAATAATGGTTATTGAGGGTAAGAGAAATGGAGGGAGACTAATACTACAGTGGTTACGCTCAATTTCTAATGATGTAAAGAGGTGTAGAACTAAACAAAGTCACAGAACTGGTGGCAAATAGAGGTGCCAGGCTGAGTAGCTGAGACTCTAGAGCCCAACTTTGTAGGTTTGATCCTGGCCCTATCTGAAGGTATTTGTAGGTGCTCATGTAGGCAGAATTACTGGCACATAAAAAACCTCCTGCAGGACACACTTCCGTGACCTCACTGTCTCCAGAAACCATAAAAATGTAGTTAGTGGTACATAAAACCAATAATATTATTACAAATAGAGAATTGTGGAGACATTCAGTAAATTCACAGAGGTTTGCAGCATGAAGGCTGAAATGCATAGCAATCTGTAATGAAGATGTACATGTATGTATATTTCTGTAGTTCTGGAACCTGCATTAGTTCTGAAACTATTTAAAGCCAATCTATATAGACGGTTAATTCCCAAACAAATTGGTATGGAATAATTAATTACATTATATATTTTAACATTTTTTTATAACTTTCTTTTTTTCACCAGTTGTGCCTGTAAATGCAGTGCCTTTAGAGAATTTGGCAGGTGTATCACAATTTTTATTCATTTTTTTACTTGGACTAGATATAATCAGTATAACTCTATTAAATGTTTTCTTCATATTCTGGCCTCTTCGGGTTGGAGTTAGTCCTTGCCTTTTTGGCCTTGTCACTCCCTTTTCTACACTGACCTCTCATTGGTTAATCCTGTCATGTACTCATATATTACTGGATTTTTCACCTGTTTGTTCCTCTCCATGTCGACTTATTGTTACCTTTTCTCCTTCTGCATTTGTCCTGTGTTTACCACCTGCAATCATCTTTATCTTTTGGTGTATTCCCTGTATTTATCCCTCCTTCTTATCCTACACTTTCAATGATGTTGAAGCTCACCCTCGTCATGAATCTGGGAAGCCAGAACAAGCTTACTGGGGGGCTGAGAAGAATAGGCTGCTGAAAAGTTGAGATTGATCTACACTGGCGGAAAATGAAACTCCATTACCAGGAAGGAGTTGTGCTAGATAAACAAAATTTGAGAGGCATGTGTGCACATTTGAAAGATGATGCCTCTACATATTTGCACGTGCCACTACAACCTTGCAAAGTAAGTTTGCTTTAAATACTCACTGTACACTTCATGAGCATTAGTCATGGTCCGGTGTTGATGTTGTGAGGTAGGTGTGAGTCAAACATGCCTTGAAGGAGATGAAGAAGGCAGTATCAGCAGCTTACCAAATTTGAATGAGGCCCTGTAAATAGGACTACAAGAAGGTGGATGTTCTTTATGCAATATTGGAGAGAGACTTGGCAGGGATGTATCTACAGTGCATAGGTGTTGGCAACAATGGTCACGGGAAGGCACTGTCTCAAGAAGTCCGAGGTCTGGCTATGCATGGGAGAGGGAAGAATGTTGTATTTGCCACATGGCTATGTTGGATCGTACTGCCTCTGCAGCAGCCATTGTTCTTCAGTTGGCACTAGAATTACACAATGAACTATAACAAATCAATTATTTGAGGGACAACTCCGAGCCAGGCATCCTGTAGTATTCATGCCACTAACTCCGATTCACTACCATCTGTGACTTCAGAGGTGTCAAACTAGAGAGACTGCATAAGCACTCCAAATCAAATCAAAATCTCTTTATTTGCAAATGAGGTGTCTACCTCGGTGGCAAATGGTACACTAAAATACATTATTGTCAAGCACTAAATATTAAATTAACAAGAGAAGAAAATTTTCCTATAATACAATATTATACAATTTACCCTAACAATTTTTTCTATTAAACACACAGCTCATCCTTAATAAATTTATATTGTTTACAAAATTCTACTTATAATATCTCCTGTACTACTTACAAATATAGTCAGCTGATATACAGTATGTGGAATTACTTTAAATGATACTATACAACTGGTATAAGATTAAACTTTACATTGCATTTATTTATTTATTTATTTTTACCCATTCTGGAACCTAAGTAGCATAACAACCTGCTGCGTCTTAACCAGAACCCCTTTTGCCACCACTTTTCAGAGTTCCTGAAGGGCCTTCACAGCTACCATAGCGGTCCCAGGGCCCTCGAAGTCCCCACTGTACTTCACCCCTACAGGCAGTCCTCTACTTTGGCTGTCCAAACTCCTTAGACCAGGGGATGGAATTAATTTATTCACACACATTTTTTTATTTACAATAACCTGCACTGGTCGAATGCCCTCTAACACTTCATTTATTTTCTCTGTTGCTGTTTATTCTCTTCTTGAATATCTGTACAGATTTTGGAAAAGGATCAAACACTACCCCTGGTAAACTGTTCCACTCCTTCACACCCTTCCCAATGAATCCACTCTCATCGTTATCCCAAGAACCTTGACAGCAGATTTGTACGTCAGACTGGTGATTTAATCTGTTTGCTGCCATTCAATCACAGTATTCGAGGAGGTGTTTTAAAACAGGATAACACTCAGTCCTCATACCGTAGCTGTCATGCAATGTGCTCTACAGAGTGTCAACCAGTTACCTAGGCCTGCAAAATCATTAGACCTTTCACCTGTTAAACACATACAGTATGGGACAATAAATCCAGCGTCATCCACCATTGCTGATTTGACAGACCAAATGCAACAGGCTTGGAACTCCATCCCACGAAATGACATACGGCATGTGTACTACATGTTGCTCCCTCTTTTCACACTGATATGTTCTTGCTTTTATCCCATTATGTTTTCCTGTTCATATCCTATATTTATATACCGTAATGTGACATGTCTTCTTGTGCATATTTGAACATGTGACCTGGAAACTTTAATCAAATAAATATGTTACCTACACAGTTGCTTAGCCTAAACTGCATTTCTTAAACTAATGTCTTCTTGTTGTAAGGATTTTATTTTCTGTCAGTGTATTTGAAGATGAAAGTGTATGAAGAAGTGAAGATTATCCTTGACGTTTTTGAGTTTTCATGTTTGGCTGTACCTTCTCTTCCTCTTGCTCCCTCTTTTCACACTGATGTGTTATTGCTTTTATCCCATTATGTTTAACTTTTCAAATCCCATCTTTATTTACTATAATGTGATTTCTTCTTTTAACTGTTTCTTTCATAGAAACATCATATATAGACCTACAGTGGCCATTTGGCTACTTCTACAGTAAAGCCTGGCCCCTCTTAAGAAGAACCTCTATTTAAATTAACTCAATCCCTTGATTTGGGAGTAAAATCAAATTCAAATCACTCTGGATTAAGTAGAAACTCTCAAACACAGAAAAAAGAAGTCAGTATTTACTCTTAAACAGAAAATTTTCAATCCTCGTGGTGGACCATTTAGCAGTATTTTAACCATCCTATACATTCTAGATAGTCTGTGATGCAAGGACGGGTACTATATACGGCACGGTGCATTCCGTCTTTCCCAGATTAACTGCTGGGTATTTCCTTCGACTGAATGGACAAGAATTTTCCATGCAGTAATCTACTCTACTTTATTGCGGCCAGTATTCGGGAGATAGTGGGTTCGAGCCCCACTGTCGGCAGCCCTGAAGATGGTTTTCCGTGGTTTCCCATTTTCACACCAGCCAAATGCTGGGGCTGTACCTTAATTACAGCCATGGCTGCTTCCTTTCCACTCCTAGCCCTTTCCTGTCCCATCAGTGTGACGTACAGCAATTTGCAAAAAAGAAATCTACTCTACAAATAGCTGTCATCTCCAGAGTTCATCACCTGTGGTTCTGTAGTTCTCACTACGGGAAACAAAAGAAGAGGTGAAACGATTGAGTGCGAATTGAAGACTATTAGTATGTCATCAGAAGTTCAAAAGGGCTATGGTAGAATTATTCAGATATGTTTCTTGAAATTTCTGAGGCTAATGTTTTTAACTGAAGTAAGGCAAAAACAATTAATTGTGAAAACTCATATTTGACTGCTGGAGAATATACTGTAATGTACCAGTAAAAATGCATCAATTTTATGTATTCTGATAATGTTTGATGTATATTCGAGAGTCTACTCCACCAGGAAGAAAAGTGATTAAATTATTGATCAGTTTAACGTACAGTATCTGATCAAAAATATTTCGATACCTTGGCACACTAGTAAACACAAAAAATGACACATCGTACCAGTATAAAAGGAGGTAGGGAGGCTTGTATCACCATTGGCGGATGTAGATTGGTTCTTGGCGTTCTTGACTCACAGGTGGTCATGGTTCATGTCCGTGGTCCAACAGCTCTGCACTCCAACTGGCCACCGGAGGGGTGGCTCTATGCCTTTGTTTTCAGGAGACGGAGAGGGGCTAGTCGCCACAATCGGCTGTCGTGAGAATGGTTTTCCGTCAGTTTTCTGTTCTCCTGCACTAAGGCAAATCCCGGGCCACAGCCGCCAATCCTCTCACCTTCCACACATTTTTTCAGATACAAATCTCCTGGCCTGAGAGAGAGAGTCACCATCAAGGAGGCCCGCCCCCCTTTCAGGGGAGGAATGAAAACATAGAACATAGTAGTAGTAGTTGTATCGTTCCATGCGACTGCAGAACAGCAGTGTGGGTAGGTCAGGTGAGCTCACTGACTTCGAATGTGGGGTAATAATTTGTTGCCACATAAGCAAGAAATCCGCAAAGAGCATTTTTAACTTTGATTGCACCCACATCAACCATCAGTGATGTACAGTAATTGTAAAGTAGAAACATTAAGGTACAACCACAGCACCAACCATAATCTGGTTGGCTACATGTCGTGCACTGACGACACTCGGGGACCAATGGGCATTAAAGTGGTTGGTAGGGGAAAGTCATAAGTTATCTGTAGAAAGAATTGCCAGGGAATTTCAGAGTGCTACGCAAAGTACTGTCCGTGTCTGATGAGAAGTCACAGCAGCTTGCAGTTACGGCACGAGTAACAGATACTACGCTCTTACCTACAAACATCAGTTGTGGCAGATCAGTGCATATTCATTATCAGACTTCATTATGCAGTACATACAGTAAATGTGTAACTGAGGCACAATTGCCCCACCACTTTGAAACTTCATGACAGCACCTCAATTCGCAAGAGTACTGCAGATGGAACAGATGTTTATTGACAGGCCTTGAGACTTGTATGCGCGTATGCAGCAGCTATACTTGCCCTTCGCACCTCTTATCCCACATCCATGCGACTTCTGGTCAGACGACCGTAGTACAGCCAGCCCTATGATTGTGCGTCTGGAATTAAAAACAATAAGGTTTCATGATCGAGCAGCTGTCCATACAGAAAATATTTTCCCACATAATAAAAAGCACCCCCTGGTGAGGTGTATAGGGTGATGTCACTGGAAACAGATAATTTCGAATTATGAATCACGTTATAAATTGTGGAAGTCCGATGGGATAATTTTGGTTTGGAGAATGCCTGGGGAACACCATCTACATGAATGTTTCGTGGCAACAATGAAGTTTAGAGTTGGTGGCATTATGGTGCGCAGATGTTTCTCGGCCCTCTTGTAGGACTGCATGGCAATGTGAACGAACAATGATATCAACAAATTATGAATGCTTTCGTACTGCCTACAGTGGAAAATCAGTTTGGTGATGATCATTGTTTATACCAACATAATAACGCTCTGAATCATGAAGCAGGCTTTTTAAGCCAATGGCTTATGGAGAATAATATTCTACAACTAGAGTTTTCCACCCATAATATCGATGTAACGCCAACAGAACTTCTGTAGGATGTGTTAGAATGGTGAATTTGATCCACATCCCACTGTCTGACATCATCAAGTTCTTAGGCTATGGCTCTTTGAGAAGAATGTGATGCCATTCCCAAGTAAACTTCCCGATACCTGGTGATAAGTCTCACTAACAGTGTCAGGGCTGAGATGAAGGCAAAAGGTGGTCCAACATCATGTTATTAGACTATTAGAGGACATGTTACCAGCAAACTCGGTCTTCACTTTGAGGTAGGTGTCCGGATACTGTGGATCAGGTAGTGTATTCTGAAAACGTATGACTTGTTTTCAAAGGTCTCTCGTGAATAAATGGAGATGTACAGAATCTTTTAGTATACCTCCACTAAGCAGAAACCTGGCTTTAGTGGGAGAAAATGTTCTGATCCCTTGTGATTCCATTTTTTTTTTTTTTTTTTTTTTTTTTTTTTTTTTTTTTGCTAGGGGCTTTACGTCGCACCGACACAGATAGGTCTTATGGCGACGATGGGATAGGAAAGGTCAAGGAGTTGGAAGGAAGCGGCCGTGGCCTTAATTAAGGTACAGCCCCAGCATTTGCCTGGTGTGAAAATGGGAAACCACGGAAAACCATTTTCAGGGCTGCCGATAGTGGGATTCGAACCTACTATCTCCCGGATGCAAGCTCACAGCCGCACGCCTCTACGCGCACGGCCAACTCGCCCAGTGTGATTCCATTTAAGACAGGTTTTACTGTATTTCCTTTTGATCTTCTACTCCATGACCTTTACCATTTATTGGAGAGCTGAATTCCAACTTTGAGGAATAACACCATTTTATGTTCTGGTTTTGCTCTGTTGGAGACTTTCTTCACTCCTGCCAAATGCAGCTTTTCTTTTCAACTACTGTACTTCTTCGGCATGAATCTCTCAAAACCAAATTTTCTGTAATTTCTGTTTGAAATTTTGATGTGGGACTTCAGTATTGAATACTGTAAAGAGAATTTATTTTGTAGATGTGAATGTGTAGATTTTATTTATGTAGTTGTTGCTAAAATAGTGCCATAGTCATACCCTGAACACTGGGAAATATGGTCATTGCCCTCTTGCCAAGCCAAGGGTTCCCAAACCAGGAAGCCTTCTTTTCTAGCAACACAGGATACTGTCAGTGTCATTTAATGCTTTAGTGAATTTTATGAAACCTATTGTAGAACTTTTTCAACATGTTACAATACTGACTGTTTGAATGCTGTATTGTTTATTATAAAATTGTATTAGCATTTTGATTGCAATATTTTTAATAATAATGACATGAAAGAACTATTTTGTTTAAATAAAGTTTTGTATAATTATGTTTTTGGTTTTGAGTACTTCCTCATTTTCATGGAAAATTTCTTACCTTCTCATCACGTTACTGCCAAGATCCATTTCTAGTGACCTCTAGTGTTTACAGTGCACTTCGTCTTCTGGTGTCGGCTAATCTCAATCTCATACTTGACGGACGTTGATAATGTGAATGTGACTGAGGTATGAGTGATGCTAGTCAGCCTTTGAGGATCCCTCCTCATCCCACAAGGCAGTGGGTTCCATCTGTACTACCCCCAGAGGAATGGATTGCCTCCTCCGCCAGCTCCACCATACCGAATCATATTCTCCGCTTTTGCTGTCGTTGAGGTTTTCACTCATTACCCTGAGCTGGGACCCTTTACCAGATGTTACACACCAGGTCAGTGTGCTCTGGGACTCACATAGGCAGGGACACCACTCCCTGGGCAGGGCTGCCTCTAAGAGGGTTCCTACCTGTATAATAAGAGTAATGTGAACATTTTATTGACTACAATTTTGACCATAATTGCCACCAGTGGTCTGTATTGACTTAAATCACTGTTATTAGTTATTTAAAAGGTCCACCTTGTCATTACATTTCAAACTCTAGTATATTGGAGCTCCAAGGCCTTTGTATTAAATGTAAGTCACTTTTAATTTCATGTGTTGCATTCTTATTTCGTCAAGTTGCATTAGAACCATTACATGTTAGTTTTTCCCTGTTCTCACATACAATGAAAGTTCAATTTAATGTGGCAGATTAATCCTCTTAACACGAATATATTTATTTCCGCTGGATGTGTCATGACAATTCTTTACGGGATAAGCAGACACATACTGCTTCAACTTTATCAAGAACAACAACATGAGACCCTTGAAGGTCTCAAAGGCTTATTTGTGACATGGTGTGAAAATATCACTCACAGGGTCAGTTTCTGTGCCAATTTCAGTGGGCTTGGTTTACTGATATGTAGTAGCTCCTTCTGGCTTAGTAAGGAAAGTAACAGGAAATTACATCGCTCCTCATTTCCTTGGTACACATTTTCACTGTCCCCTTGGCTGTTTATTACAATGACAGGTCTTGTCCCAACTCATTCTGGTAGTCACAAGTATAAAGAATGTACTTTCCACTTAATCAATACTATTTATTATAAGGTACTTAAATCATTTTTACATTGCAGTACTGGTTTCGACCCTATGTGTGGGTCATTTTCAGCTGCTGAAGAACCTTGATCTTATTAAAACTAACATATAATATTAAAACACTTCTTATTGTAATTTTAAGTTACAATGACGCGTTGTTGTGTTAAAATGTGCGTGGAAGAGAAATTTAAAAGTCTAAAATTGTTCATCAGTTTGTTATAATGTCACTGATCTTGATGTTCAATTACACACTCATTCATTTGATTTCAGCATTACAATGTTGATACTCCTATTTTAAGTTTTTTTAAAAGCCTTGTTTCTAAGTTAAATGGTACTATGTTTTGTAATACTTGCATCAGTAGAAAGTCTATTTTCTAAAAGTTTAGTAATGAAGTATCACATATCTTGTTGTACAATAAAACTGATGTGAGTCACTTATTTTGAGTGAATAAATTTAAAATCTTCTTGTAGTTTGCTGAGGGTTGTATGCTATTTTTAATTAGATCAAGGTTCTTCAGCAGCTGAAGATGACCCATAGGGTTGAAACATGTACTGCAATGTAAAAATGTTGTAAGTACCTTATAATAAATAGTATTGATTAGGTGGAAAGTCCAATCTTTACGCTTGTGATCATTGGAATTATCAGTACGGAAAATGAAATTAATAGATTATGTCATTCTGGTAGTATTTGAAGATGCTCAAATATGTTGGCCTCGTATCTGTAGATTTATCAGCACATAAGAGAATTTGTGGTACAAAATTCTGGCACCTTGGCATTTTCAAAACTTTTAAAAATAGATAGTGCGACATGAAACCAATAACATTATTATTTATTATTGTTTATGATAGTTGATGGTGCAACTGTTGAGGACCCAACCAGACTTTGAGCCAAGAGCTCAATATCATGGCAAACATGTAAGTGTATCGAGAACTGTTTGGACTGATGATCAGCAGCACCTCAGTAGTTCAGCGCTGCACTTGGTGACTCCCAATGTGTATAATATAACGAAAGCTAAACTTGATATCAGCTTACTAACAAAAGTATAATCATCATCATTATTGTAGAGTTCCAGTTTCCTGGGTACTGTTAATGAGCCTCTTCCACTTCTTCCTGTCCACATACAACTTGTCACAGAGAGCATCATCCACTGTCCATCCTCCAGTAACTAGATCAACAGAGAAGGGCATCCAGCAAGTGTAAAACTAGGAGACCACCAGCTATATTGTGTGGATAGTTTTCATTACCTTGGAAGTGTAATCTCCTGTCATAATTTGGTCAGAAAGGAAATTACAAACAGAGTGCAAAAGGGATCAGAATTCTAACAAGTAATAACACTTTTTATGGGATGACATGATTCCAAAACCGGCCAAACTAGTGACGTTTAACAGCTATTTCAAACCAATATTGTCCTATGGTATTGAAGTGTGCATCCTCATAAAAAGTGATTCATCAAGAGATGAAATTTCTTAGATCCACCATCCAGAAGACCAAGATGGACAAGTTAAGAAATGAGGACGTGAGGAAAGAAGCCAGAATAAAGACATCCCTTTTAGACCGAATCAGCACGGCCGTGTGATGAGGATGAAGCCTACAAGAAAAGCCAGGCTAAGGGAGTGAACCCCAAAAGAAAATCCTATTATGTTAGGCCTAGCAAGCCAGTAAAAGAGCTTATTTGTAGTTGCTTTCAAAACACTTAAGAGCCTCAGAATGCATTTATCAACTAAATTAAGATGCCAGCATGAGTAGACTCGTGTCAGGGATGATGGTTTATGGCCTAATGGTAGACAGGGTCTAGCAAAAATGCAAAAATCCCAGAGGAGACTAATACGGATTGGGACCAATCATCAACTTACTCATTCTCGCAGGAAAATGTGAAGAACTAGTGGACCTCATGGAAAGGAGGAAATTAATGATACTGGGGCTGAGTGAAACCAAATGGAGAGGGAAAGGAATGAAGAAATTAAGAAAACAGTATACACTGTATTGGCATGGAAATGGCAAAGAAATGAGGAATGGTGTTAGGGTTTCATCATGAGAAAAGATCTAGAAGGAGTCATTGGATGTAAAATACATAGTACTGACTAGGAGAATTAAAATAGTTTTGTACGAAAAACATACCATATAGTCAAGCATCTCGTCTCTTTAATCCCAAGCCTTCCCAGCCCAAACTTTGCAACATTTTCAGAACACCACTTCTATGTTGGAAATCACCCAGAACAAATCATGCTGCTTTCCTTGAAATCTTTTCCAGTTCTCAAATCAAGTAGTCTTAGTGTGGGGTCCCATACACTGGAACCATACTCTAATTAGTGTCTTACCAGAGACTTATATGTCCTCTCCTACACATCCTTACTATAACCCCTAAACACCCTAATAACCATGTGCAGTGATCTGTACCCTTTATTTACAATCCCATTTATGTGATTACCCCAATGAAGATCTTTTCTTATATTAACACCTAGGTACTTACAATGATTCCCATAAGGAACTTTCACCCCCATCAATGCAGTAATTAAAACAGAGGACTTTTCCCATGAAATGAAACTCACAACCTGACTTTTAACCTTGTTTATCATCTTACCTTTTCCTACTGTCCATCTCACAATCTTATTGTGGTCATTTTGCAGTTGCTCACAATCGTGTAACTTGACTCGTTGGCTGAACGGTCAGCGTACTGGCCTTCGGTTCAGAGGGTCCCGGGTTCGATTCCCGACCGGGTCGGGGATTTTAACCTTAATTGGTTAATTCCAATGGCACGGGAGCTGGGTGTATGTGTTGTCTTCATCATCATTTCATCCTCATCTCGACGCGCAGGTCGCCTACGGACGTCAACTCGAAAGACCTGCACCTGGCGAGCCGAACATGTCTTCGGACACTCCCGGCACTAAAAGCCATATGCCATTTCATTTCATATTCTATGCAGAATAAAATCATCTGCAAAAATCCTTACCATATCTCTGATTCCACTGCATTACTCATATCATTTATATATATAAGAAATAAAGGTCCAATAATACTGCCTTGAGGAATTCCCCTTGTAATTATTACGGGGTCAAATAAAGATTCGCCTACTCAAATTCTCTGAGATCTATTTTCTAAAAGTATAGCGACCCATTCAGTCACTCTTTTGTCCAGTCTAATTGCACTCATTTTTGCCAGTAGTCTCCTATGATCCACCCTATCAAATGCCTTAGACAGGTCAATCGCGATAAAGTCCATTCGACCTCCTGAATGCCAACTACACAAAGATGTATTTGCATGTTTCATTGACTATGAGAAAGCTTTTGATAGAGTGAAACATGAAAAATTGATAGAGATTCTCCAACGAAAACATCTCGATGGAAAAGACATACGCATCATACAGAATCTCTACTGGGGCCAACAAGCAACAGTCAAAATCAACCAAACCAAAACATCAGATGTGAAAATCAGAAGAGGGGTATGCCAAGGTTGTATTCTCTCGCCGCTCCTTTTTAATATGTATTCTGACATCATTTTTAAAGAAGCTTTGCATGATGTTGAACTGGGGTTGAAAGTAAATGGTGTTTTGATCAATAATATTAGATATGCAGATGACACTCTGATTCTGTGCAACACTATAGAAGGCCTTCAAGAACTCCTGAACAGAATCCATGTCAGAGGTTTACGGTATGGTCTCAATATAAATGTAGAAAAAACTAAGTTAATGGTATTTAGCAGAAATAGTAATGCAAATGTCACCTTGTCATTAAACAATCGTAAAATAGAACAAGTCCACCAGTTCAAGTACCTCGGCAGCATAATAACAGAGAGTATGGATCCAGATAAGGAAATCAGATGCAGAATTGAGAATGCTAGAGCTGCATTTCGCAGGATGAGCTCTTTGTTCTGTAATAATCATCTAAATCTGAAGCTCAGACAGAGATTAATGAAGTGCTACATCTGGTCAGTACCCGTTATATGGAGCAGAAACATGGACCTTAAAAGCCGCAAGTATCAAACGACTTGCCGCCTTTGAAATGTGGTTGCACAGAAGAATGCTTAGAATACCCTGGACAGATATGATAACAAACGATGAAGTCCTAAGGAGAGCTAGGACAAAGCAAGAACTAATAACAACTATAAAAGTTCGCAAAACAGCTTATCTAGGCCACATATTAAGAGGAAACAAATATGGCCTCATAAAACTCACTCTCCAAGGTAAAATAGAGGGCAAACGGCGAGTTGGCAGACCAGAGATAACATGGTTACACAACATCAAGCAGTGGACCGGTATTGAGACAACTGAGAGACTCTTCCGACTAGCAGAAGACAGAAAAACTTTCTCCAGAGTAATCGCCAACGTCTGGGCAACCGGATATGGCACTTGAAGAAGAAGAAGACCTCCTGAATCCATAATATCTGATATATCTTCCTGGAATCCTAAAAGTTGAGCTTCAGTGGCATAAACTTTTCTAAACCCGAACTGCGTTCTTTCGAACGAGTTATTAATTTTGCAAACATGTATAATATAATCAGAAAGAATGCTTTCCCAAAGCTTACATGCAATGCATGTCAAACTGACTGACCTGTAATTTTCTGCTTTACCAGGTGTATGCATAAGTTTTTGCCGGGTTTTGTGGTAAAGAAAACACGTAATTTTCAAGGGAAATTCATTTTTTGTTTATTCAAAATATTGGTCATCGTCTTCTATACACTTCGTCCATCATTCAGGTAAATTATGAATACCATGCCGTCGCCATAAGACATATCTGTGTCGGTGCGACGTAAAGCAAAAAAAAAAAAAAAAAAAATGCAAGAAAAACTGCTTGTTTTTGCGGCAAACCATTCGTCGAGCCATTTTCCAACTTCCTCGAAATTGCTGAGGTGACAGTCAGATGGCGTCAATTCGGGGCAGTACGGTGGGTGCGGAAAGATCTCCCATCCAAGCGATTTCAAGGTGTCTTTCGCTGGTTTTGCTGTGTGAGACGGCGCATTGTCGTGTAAAAAATCACTTTGCCATGTTTTCTGGCCCATTCCGGTCGTCTTTCGATCAATGCGTAATTTAAATTAATCATTTGTTGGCGATAGCGTTGTGCAGTAATGGTTTCGCCGGGCTTCAATTGCAATTGCTCGTCTTCGAACTTTTGTGGTCTACCAGAGCGCACACGTTCTTTGTCTCACATGTTCTAATCGATGGAACGTGTTCACCATATGTTTCTACCAGCAAACGATGACTTTCCACAGCCTCTTTCCTTTGATTAAATAAGAAAAGCAATGCGTGCCGCAAATGTTCTTTTCCAGGCGCACACGTCGACATGATCACAGAACGATACAACACAGACGCTAGTGTTTGGCGGACTCAACTTGTATGTGTTGGTAGGTTAATGTCAGACGAACAAGTTGACGTAGGCCTGCATGTCAAATTCATACGCTGCGAACTGTTCACTGGCGCCATCCCTTAATGAAACCGGAAAGGACTTACGCATACATCTGGTAGGTCTATCACCCTTTCCTTTAAACACAGGGGCTACTATAGCAACTCTCTATTCATTTGATATAGCTCCTTCGTGCAAACAATAATCAAGTAAGTACTTCAGATATGTTGCTATATCCCATCCCATTCTCTTTAGTATATCCCCAGAAATCTTACAAATTCCGGCCGCTTTTCCAGTTTGTATCTTATTGTAAATGTCGTTATCATAGGTAAATTTTAATACTTCTTTAGTATTAGTCACCTCTTCTATCTGGACATTATCCTTGTAACCAACGATATTTACATACTGTTAACTGGAGATCCTTTTGAAGATCCTCACATAGACACTCCCCTTGTTCATTAATGATTCCTGGAATGTCCTTCTCGGGACCTGTTTCTGTCTGTACATACCCTTCCATTTTTCACTAAAATTTGTATGTCTGCCAATTATGTTTGCCGTCATCAATCAATGAATACTGATCTGCATTTAGGGCAGTCGCCCAGGTGGCAGATTCCCTATCTGTTGCTTTCCTAGTCTTTTCCTAAATATTTTCAAAGAAATAGGAAATTTATTGAACATCTCCCTTGGTAAGTTATTCCAATCCCTAACTCCCCTTCCTATAAAAGAATATTTGCCCCAGTTTGTCCTCTTGAATTCCAACTTTATCTTCATATTGTGATCTTTCCTACTTTTGTAAACGCCACTCAAACTTATTCGTCTACTAATGTCATTCCACGCCATCTCTCCGCTGACAGCTCAGAACAAACCACTTAGACGAGCAGCTCTTCTACTTTCTCTCAGTTCTTCCCAACCCAAACTTTGCAACATTTTTGTTACGCTACTCTTTTGTCGGAAATCACCCAGAACAAATCGAGCTGCTTTTCTTTGGATTTTTTCCAGTTCTTGAATCAGGAAATCCTGGTGAGGGTCCCATACACTGGAACTATACTCTAGTTGGGGTCTTACCAGCGACTTATATGCCCTCTCCTTTACATCCTTACTACAACCCCTAAATACCCTCATAACCATGTGCAGAGATCTGTACCCTTTATTTACAATCCCATTTATGTAATTACCCCAATGAAGATCTTTCCTTATATTAACACCCAGATACCTACAATGATCCCCAAAAGGAACTTTCACCCCATCAACGCAGTAATTAAAACTGAGAGGACTTTTCCTATTTGTGAAACTCACAACCTGACTTTTAACCCCGTTTATCAACATACCATTGCCTGCTGTCCATCTCACAACATTTTCGAGGTCACGTCGCAGTTGCTCACAAACTTGTAACTTATTTATCACTCTATAGAGAATAACATCATCCGCAAAATGCCTTACCTCCGATTCCACTCCTTTACATATATCATTTATATATATAAGAAAACATAAGGGTCCGATAATACTGCCTTGAGGAATTCCCCTCTTAATTATTACAGGGTCAGATAAAGCTTCACCTACTCTAATTCTCTGAGATCTATTTTTTAGAAATATAGCAGCCCATTCAGTCACTCTTTTGTCTAGTCCAATTGCACTCATTTTTGCCAGTAGTCTCCCATGAGCCACCCTATCAAATGCTTTAGACAGGTCAATCGCGATACAGTCCATTTGACCTCCAGAATCCAAGATATCTGCTATATCTTGCTGGAATCCTACAAGTTGAGCTTCAGTGGAATAACCTTTCCTAAAACCGAATTGCCTTCTATCGAACCAGTTATTAATTTCACAAACATGTCTAATATAATCAGAAATAATGCCTTCCCAAAGCTTACATACAATGCATGTCAAACTTACTGGCCTGTAATTTTCAGCTTTATATCTATCACCCTTTCCTTTATACACAGGGGATACTATAGCAACTCTCCATTCATCTGGTATAGCTCCTCTGACCAAACAATAATCAAATAAGTACTTCAGATATGGTTCTATATCCCAACCCATTGTCTTTAGTATATCCCCAGAAATCTGATCAATTCCAGCCACTTTTCTAGTTTTCAACTTTTGTATCTTATTGTAAATATCATTGTTATCATATGTAAATTTTATTACTTCTTTGGCCTTAGTCTCCTCCTCTATCTGGACATTATCCTTGTAACCAACAATCTTTACATACTGCTGACTGAATACTTCTGCCTTTTGAAGATCCTCACATACACACTCCCCCTGTTCATTAATTATTCCTAGAATGTCCTTCTTGGAACCTGTTTCTGCCTTAAAATACCTATGCATACCCTTCCATTTTTCACTAAAATTTGTATGACTGCCAATTATGCTTGCCATCATGTTATCCTTAGCTGCCTTCTTTGCTAGATTCAATTTTCTAGTAAGTTCCTTCAATTTCTCCTTACTTCCACATCCATTTCTAACTCTATTTCTTTCCAGTCTGCACCTCCTTCTTAGTGTCTTTATTTCTCTATTATAATAAGGTGGGTTTTTACCATTTCTTACCACCCTTAAAGGTACAAACCTGCTTTCGCATTCCTCAACAATTTCTTTAAACCCATCCCAGAATCTGTTTATATTTTTATTTACCGTTTTCCACCGATCATAGTTACTCTTCAGAAACTGCCTCATGCCTGCTTTATCAGCCATATGGTACTGCCTAATAGTCCTACTTTTAAGACCTTCCTTTCTATCGCATTTATTTTTAACTACCACAAAAACAGCTTCATGATCACTAATACCATCTATTACTTCAGTTTCCTTATAGAGCTCGTCAGATTTTATCAGCACCACATCCAGGATATTTTTCCCTCTGGTTGGTTCCATCACTTTCTGAATCAGCTGTCCTTCCCATATTAACTTATTTGCCATTTGTTGGTCATGCTTCCTGTTGTTCGCATTGCCTTCCCAATTGACATCTGGCAAATTCAGATCTCCCGCTAAAATCACATTTCTTTCCATGTCGTTTCCCACATAGCTAACTATCCTGTCAAATAATTCCGAATCCGCGTCAGTGCTACCCTTTCCCGATCTGTACACTCCAAATATATCAAGTTGCCTATTATCTTTAGAAATGAGCCTTACACCTAGAATTTCATGTGTCTCATCTTTAACTTTTTCGTAGCTTACAAATTCTTCTTTCACCAGAATGAATACTCCCCCTCCCACCATTCCTATCCTATCTCTACGATACACACTCCAGTGCCGTGAGAAAATTTCTGCATCCATTATATCATTTCTCAGCCATGATTCAACTCCTATTACAATATCTGGTAAATATATATCTATTAAATTACTTAATTCTATTCCTTTCTTTACAATACCTCTACAGTTCAACACTACCAATTTTATGTCATCCCTACTTGAATTCCAATTCCCTGTACCCTTATAACCGCTCCCTAGGCCATCCCGTTTCCCTGATAGTACCTCCCCATTACCCTTCCAAACAAATTTCCTAACTTATACGTACCACTGCGGTTTAAATGAAGGCCATCTGAGCGCAGATCCCTATCTCCTACCCACCCATTAGGATCTAGAAATTTCACTCCCAGTTTCCCACATACCCACTCCATAGTCTCATTTAAATCCCCAATCACCCTCCAGTCAATATCCCTCCTACACAGTATTCCACTAATAACAATCTCCGCTTTGTTAAACTTCGCCCGTGCTGCATTTACCAGATCCCACACATCTCCAACTATGTTGGTACTTACATCAGCTTGCCTTACGTTGTTGGTACCAACGTGAAACACTACCACCTTCTCCTTCCCCTCCTCCCTCTCTTCTACTTTCCTCAACATCTGCCTCAACCTAATTCCTGGATAACATTCCCTGGTTCCCTTTCCTCCACACACTTTCCCCACGTGTCTAACGATGGAATCCCCCATGACCAGAGCCTCATCCCTACCCACCTCATTTGATCCCCTCCCCTCCTGGTCAGTCCTATCTGTCCTGATAGCTGCGGAATCTACTTCCTCCTCCCTTTTCTCCTTCCCATGGCCCTGTTCCACCTGTCTCTTCCTATCCTCTACTCTACATTTCCCTTTCCTACCTTTTCCCTTCCTCCTACTTCCACATATCTCACCAACAGTTCCCTGTCCCTCATCTTCCCTCTGTTGTTCTACCTGGAGTGACTCGTACCGATTTCGCACAGACACCTGTCCTGAATTCTGATCCTGAATAGAGCCCTTAGCCTGCAATCTCCTTCCCCTTAGAACATTAGACCAGCTGTCTTCTACAACTCCCCCTTTACCTTCCCCTTCCTCTTGTACACCTATTGTAACCTGTACATTGTTTGAGGGAGTCCTATCTTCCTGCCTGTCTTCTGTGAGAATCCTAATTATCTCCCTCAAACTTTCCAACTCCTCCCTCATACCCCTCAATGCCTTGCCACACCCACAGTTCGCACACTCTCTCTCCTTAGCCATTCTTTAAGGAAAAAATGCAATTAAAAATAAAATAACTTATTTGCAAAAAATCCTTAGCTGACTTCGTCGCTAGATTCAATTTTCTAGTAAGTTCCTTCAATTTCTCCTTACTTCCACAGCCATTTCTAACTCTTATTTCCAATCTACACCTCCTTCTTATTGTTAGTCTCTTTATTTCCCTATTATAGTAAGGTGGGCCTTTACCATTCCTTACTACTTTTAAAGGTACGAACCTGTTTTCACATTCTTCAACAATTGCTTTAAACCCATCTCCGAGTCTGTTTACATTTTTATTTTCCGTTTTCCACAGATCATAGTTCCTTTATGAAAACTTCCTCATGTCTGCTTTATCAGCCATATGGTACCGCCTAATAGCCCCTATGTGAACTAAACAACAAGAGTTAAAATTCGTCAATTCTATTATAATAGTGGTACGGTAAAACTGTATAAGACAAATGATATGAAATTGTATTCTCTATTTCTTATGTAATAGTTTTCGATAGAACCAATAATAGATTATAGGTATTTTAAAGTTTAATTTTAGCCGCCTTTCCCTAAACTACCCTTTCATCCAGCGAAAATAAAATGAATTATAACCTACACTGTAGTACCTTATTCCTAGACTTAACATACCGATTTTAATTAAATGTTGTTAACCCATTTTCTCGTGGTTCTGCGTTGATATGGACTTAGCAATAAAACTCGAAATTCATGAATATCTCTATCATAGCCGGTAGGTAAAAATGTACAAGACCAATAATCGGAAATGTATTTTCTATACAACTTCAGTAGTTATGTAGTATTTATCGAAAAGACCACTAATAAAATAGATATTAGAGAATTACATTTTATGCCTCCCCCTAGACTACCATTTCACTCAAAGTGAATATATTAATAGGCTAGATTGTAGTGATTAATTCTCCGACTTTTGATACCAATTTTCATTAAATTCTCTTCAGCCATTTTCTCGTACATACAGACAGACAGAGACGACGGAAAATTAAAAAGTACATTTCCTTGTTACTGCGGACACGATCGATACAGAATACCAATCTTTTTAAATTATGAACAATGTACAAACAAAACTCTTATAACTTATATAGCCTATAGATTAAACCAGCGAGCGTATTCTGTGCCAAGTTAAATTATGCAATGTAAAAGTAATTTTTGTTTTGATGTAACGTCTAAAGATCATCTATTTACAGATGTGATTCACGTTGCATATGATGATGCAACACTCTACTATCTGCGTTGACAAGTCGTGGCAGCTTGTGGGTAAGGCAGGAGTAACATATACTGCGCTCTTAGCTACAAACATCAGTCGTGACAGACAATGCGAGCTCTCTGAATCAATACATATTCATTATCAAACTGTTCATTATGCAGAACATGTAGTAAATGTGTAACTGAGGCACAATTGCACTACCAGTTTGAAACTTCACGACAGCACCTCAATTTGTAAAAGTTACCGCGGACGGAACAGATGTTTATTGCCAGTCCTTGAAACTCGAGGTAGGCGCATGCGCGCAGCTATGCTTATCCCTCGCATCCCTTATCCCGCATCCACACGAATTCTCGTCAGACGACCATAGTATTAGAAAGCTGCATATACTGATGCGACACACGGTTGATCACAATTTGGTGAATCCCTGAGATGTTTATTACCTGGGCTGGGATGGGACATGCACGCACAAGCACCAGTGAACTTGATCGTCAGTCATTTTGCCAAATATCCAGATGTACTTATCCGGATTCCTTGCTGGTAGTAAGACCGGGTTACGTCATCTCTCCCCTCCTGTTGAACTCGAAATTCCGTTTGTTTGCATTGAATCATTCAAAGGAAAATCACTTATCCGCATTTAGACTCAGATTAGGATGGTTGTGCTTGATGCCTGTGAGTGGATGTCGCATCCCTTGCCAGTTAATAGACATCTCCGGGATTCACCAAATTGTAATCAACTGTGTGTCGCATCAGTAAATAAATGGTATAGATCTCTACACGTGGTCATCAGGGTATTTAGGGGTTGTAGTAAGGATGTAAAGAAGAGGGCATAGGCCTATAAGTCTCTGGTAAGACGCCAACTTGAGTATGGTTCCAGTGTATGGGACCCTCACCAGGATTACTTGATTCAAGAAGCAGAAAAAATTAAATAAAAGCAATCAATCAATCAGTTTATACATTGCAACATTTTTGTAACGCTACTGTTTTGTCGGAAATCACCCAGAACAAATCGAGCTGATTTTCTTTGGATTTTTTCTAGTTCTTGAATCAAGTAATCCTGGTGAGGGTACCATACTCTGGTTGGGGTCTTACCAGAGACTTATATGCCCTCTCCTTTACATCCTTACTACAACCCCTAAACACCCTCATAACCATGTGCAGAGATCTGTATCCTTTATTTACAATCCCATTTATGTGATTACTCCAATAAAGATCTTCCCTTATATTAACACCCAGACACTTACAATCATCCAGTGGCGGCCGGTCAATACGTGCTACCGGGCTCCAGCACGTAGCTTGGAACTGTACGGAATTATTTATGTACAGTACAATTATCCTGGTGCCTTTTCTTTGTTTTGAGTACGGTATGAATTTGTGTTTGGTGAAAATCAGGACAAGATCTGTTGAACACCTAGCTCTCTTCTCCCGGGAAACTTAGTCCGTGCTCATCTGAAATGAGCTCTGGCCTGTAGCCTGAAAGAAGCAATACGCAGGCGCAGCCAAGCTTGCAACACACCCCGTAGCCGGTGGACTATACCATAAACCGGGCTCAACTTTCACTGATCGCGTCAATAGTTACTTTTTCTCCCGCAAGGGGGGTAGAACTGCACGATGTTCCCTGCTACCCTGATGTTGAACGTGGTAAGTGGTTAGCGATTCTGCCACTAGAGATTAGTATCGCCTGGGATTGAAAGCAACGTCAGTCTCGAAAGTAAAGCGTAAGTGGAGGCAATCTATCGCAATGATAATGTTGTTATTAAGGAAACCAACCAATGCTTATTAAAATATCCATCTTCCTTTTGGAATCAAAAATAAGGAATTCGTTGGTGAGTCAAAGAATCTTTGACTGGCCCTAAATGTTTTCCTGCATTACAATGTAATTTTGTTCTTGTTTGTTCTGAGTTATAAATTGTGAGAAAAGCATTATTATTATTATTATTATTATTATTATTATTATTATTATTATTATTATTATTATTATTATTATTATTATTATTATTATTAACAGGTTTGAAGTATGTTGGTCATCATGGCAATATGCAGACTTAAAGAAAGCTTATTCAGTGGTTTTCCTGTAGCACGTAGGCTGATTTTTTCACGAGCCGCCACTGCAATCATCCCCAAAAGAAACTTACACCTCATCAACGTAGTAATTAAAACTCAGAGGACTTTTCCTATTTGTGAAACTCACAACCTGACATCACTCAGCGCGGGACACACGTAGCTGTCATTCAGCATTCTCAAAACGCTGGTGAAACTCCAGCTAGAGTATGTTTCCAGTGTATGGGACCATTACCAGGATTACTTGATTCAAGAACTGGAAAAAGCCCCCCCCCCAAAAAAAAACAGCTCGATTTGTTATGGGTGATTTCCGACAAAAGACTAGCGTTACAAAAATGTTGCAAAGTTTAGGCCGGGAAGACTTCGGAGAAAGGAGACGAGCTGCTCGACTAAGTGGTATGTTCCGAGCTGTCAGTGGAGAGATAGCGTGGAATGACATTAGTAGACGAATAATTTTGAGTGGCGTCTTTAAAAGTAGGAAATATCACAATATGAAGATAAAGTTTGAATTCAAGAGGATAAATTGGGGAAATATTCGTTTATAGGAAGGGCAGTTAGGGATTGGAATAACTTGCCAAGGGAGATGTTCAATAAGTTTCCAATTTCTTTGCAATCATTTAAGAAAAATGCTAGGAAAACAACAGATAGGGAGTCTGTCACCTGGGTGACTGCCCTAAATGCAGATCAGTATTGATTGAATGATTGAACGCGGCAATGCTCTCAATGGCGCGGTGGCACCTCCTCGTCTACTGAAAGCGAGAAAGGATCGTCAAACCCGTCTCGCTTATTAAGAAGGTACCTACGATAATACTACCGACCTTGTAATAAAATAAGGTCTGCATTAGTGGAATAACATAAGTAGACGAATACGCTTGAACGCAGTTCTTAAAAAATAATAAAAATGGGACTGAATCTCCTCTCTAAGATACAGGCGATGTTAGACGATTTCACCGTTATTATTATTATTATTATTATTATTATTATTATTATTATTATTATTATTATACATACATACATTATCATTATAGACTGTTATGCCTTTCAGCGTTCAGTCTGCAAGCCTCTGAGAATTTACTAAACGTCGCCACAATCCTCGATTTGCAACTAGTGTTGTGGCCTCATTTAGTTCTATACCTCTTATCTTTAAATCGTTACAAACCGAGTCTAACCATCGTCGTCTTGGTCTCCCTCTACTTCTCTTACCCTCCATAACAGAGTCCATTATTCTCCTAGGTAACATATCCTCCTCCATTCGCCTCACATGACCCCACCACCGAAGCCGGTTTATGCGTACAGCTTCATCCATCGAGTTCATTCCTAAATTAGTCTTTATCTCCTCATTCCGAGTACCCTCCTGCCATTGTTCCCACCTGTTTGTACCAGCAATCATTCTTGCTACTTTCATGTCTGTTACTTCTAACTTATGAATAAGATATCCTGAGTCCACCCAGCTTTCGCTCCCGTAAAGCAAAGTTGGTCTGAAAACAGACCGATGTAAAGATAGTTTCGTCTGGGAGCCGACTTCCTTCTTACAAAATACTGCTGATCGCAACTGCGAGCTCACTGCATTAGCTTTACTACACCTTGATTCAATCTCACTTACTATATTACCATCCTGGGAGAACACACAACCTAAATACTTGAAATTATCGACCTGTTCTAGCTTTGTATCACCAATCTGACATACAATTCTGTTGAATTTCTTACCTACTGACATCAATTTAGTCTTCGAGAGGCTAATTTTCATACCATACTCATTGCACCTACTTTCAAGTTCCAAGATATTAGACTGCAGGCTTTCGGCACAGTCTGCCATTAAGACCAAGTCGTCAGCATAGGCAATACTGCTTACTACATTTCCACCTAACTGAATCCCTCCCTGTCATTTTATACCTTTCAGCAGATGATCCATGTAAACTACGAACAGCAAAGGTGAAAGATTACAGCCTTGTCTAACTCCTGTAAGTACCCTGAACCAAGAACTCATTCTACCATCAATTCTCATTGAAGCCCAATTGTCAACATAAATGCCTTTGATTGATTTTAATAATCTACCTTTAATTCCATAGTCCCCCAGTATGGCGAACATCTTTTCCCTCGGTACCCTGTCATATGCTTTCTCTAGATCTACGAAACATAAGCACAACTGCCTATTCCTCTCGTAGCCTTTTTCAATTACCTGGCGCATACTGAAAATCTGATCCTGACAGCCTCTCTGTGGTCTGAAACCACACTGGTTTTCATCCAACTTCCTCTCAACGACTGATCGCACCGTCCCTTCCAAGATGCCAGTGAATACTTTGCCTGGTATACTAATCAATGAGATACCTCGATAGTTGTTGCAATCCTTCCTGTTCCCTTGCTTATAGATAGGTGCAATTACTGCTTTTGTCCAATCTGAAGGTACCTTACCAACACTCCACGCTAATTTTACTACTCTATGAAGCCATTTCATCCCTGCCTTCCCACTATACTTCACCATTTCAGGTCTAATTTCATCTATTCCTGCTGCCTGATGACAATGGAGTTTATTTACTATCCTTTCCACTTCCTCAAGCATAATTTCACCAACATCATTTTCCTCCTCCCCATGAGCTTGGCTGTTTGCAACACCACCATGATGATTTCCTTTTACATTGAGAAGATGTTCAAAATATTCCCTCCACCTCTCCAGTGATTCCCTGGGATCTATTATGAGTTCACCTGAATTACTCAAAACACTGTTCATTTCCTTTTTCCCTCCCTTCCTAAGATTCTTTATTACTGTCCAGAAAGGTTTCCCTGCTGCTTGACCTAGCCTTTCCAGGTTATTACCAAAATCTTCCCATGACTTCTTTTTGGATTCAACAACTATTTGTTTCGCTCTGTTTCTTTCATCTACGTACAAATCCCTGTCTGCCTCGGTCATTGTTTGGAGCCATTTCTGATAAGCCTTATTTTTACGTTTACAGGCTGTTCTCACCTCATCATTCCACCAAGATGTTCGCCTTTTCCCATCTTTACACACAATTGTTCCTAGGCATTCCCTTGCTGTTTCTATTACAGCATCCCTGTATGCCACCCATTCACTTTCTATATCCTGAACCTGTTTACTGTCTACTGTTCGAAACTTCTCACTAATCATATCCATTTACTTCTGTCTAATTTCCTCGTCCTGGAGATTTTCTACCCTTATTCGTTTGCAGACATATTTCACTTTCTCTACCTTAGGCCTAGAGATACTTAGTTCACTACAGATCAGATAGTGGTCTGTATCATCGAAAAATCCGCGAAAAACACGTACATTCCTAACAGATTTCCTGAATTCAATGTCTGTTAAGATATAGTCTATTATGGATCTGGTACCCCTAGCCTCCCATGTGTAGCGGTGAATAGCCTTATGCTTGAAGAATGTATTCGTAACAGCTAAACCCATACTAGCACAGAAGTCCAGCAAACGCTTCCCATTCCCATTAGCTTCCATATCTTCCCCACATTTACCAATCACCCTTTCGTATCCTTCAGTTCTATTCCCAACTCTCGCATTGAAATCGCCCATTAGCACTATTCTATCCTTGCTGTTGACCCTGACCACGATGTCACTCAATGCTTCATAAAACTTGTCAACTTCATCCTCATCTGCACCCTCACATGGTGAATACACGGACACAATTCTTGTCCTTATTCCTCCCACTGACAAATCTACCCACATCATTCGCTCATTTACGTGCCTAACAGAAACTATGTTGCGTGCAATGGTATTCCTGATAAACAGCCCTACCCCAGACTCTGCCCTTCCCTTTCTAACACCCGTCAAGTACACTTTATAATCTCCTATCTCTTCCTCGTTATCTCCCCTTACCCGAATATCACTTACTCCTAGCACATCCAGATGCATCCTCTTTGCTGACTCAGCCAGTTCTACCTTCTTTCTTCCATAAGCCCCATTAATATTGATAGCTCCCCATCGAATTCCATTTCGTTCGCCAAGTTATTTCCAAGGAGTCCCTCGCCTGTCAAATGGGAGTGGGACTTCATTACTCCCATAGGTCCGAGGCTTGCTTAAAATGTTCTGAGCTCGGTAAATTCATGAAGCAGGATGCTACCCTACTTGCACATAGTCCAAGTGAGGATCTCTCCTCTAACGGGTTATGGACCACCGGTGAATTGTCTAGTCCTAGCCGCTTGAGCACAAGGAGGGCCACGACTCAGAATATGTCCGAGATGCCCACTCCCTTTCCATAGCAACTGGTATCCCGACTCTCAGGACTACTTACTAGGCCACCCAGCCGTTGCCCATGGTTCACGAACTAGGACGTGACTACAGTAACCCACAAACATGAACCATGATTATTATTATTATTATTATTATTATTATTATTATTATTATTATTTATTGACAAATACATCGCAATTGGGGAATATCCCGGTGGCAATGGTCACTTACAGTAGTGTGATAAGACATAATTATCCAACAACAACTACTATTATTACTACAACAAGCAATTCCACAGAAAGAAAATATTACAAGAAATACTACTAGTTTAACATTCTAAATCCAGCATCAATGATATACAATTTCACACACAACTTAAATATTTCCAGTGTTTAACACTACGCCTTACAATACTATAAGTTGAACTTCCTACTAGCTTAGCATTATAAGTGATAATAAAGTTAAAACATAATTACCCAACAACAACAACTACTACTACTATTACTACAAGAGCAGAACAAGCAATTCCATGGAAAGAGAAAATATTACAAAAAATACTACTAGTTTAACATTCTAAATACAGCATCATCATATACGAATTCACACACAACTTAAGTATTATCTGCGATATTACACAGTTATTCCTTACGCCGTGGACAGAAATATGACTAGATTCTTCTCACACCACGTAAAAGACAATGAAGCTAGCAAAAATCAATAACGACAACAGAAAAGCCTGACATCAAGCCTGTTCCTGTTTCCGGCTACGCTTAAGCGAGCTCGCTGTTCATAACGAGTGGCATTTCTATTTGGCGGCTTCTATGATCGACAAGAGCACATTTAGCATGTTTTCTACTCTACAATAATTCAACAGGGGCAGGGAGAAGACGTGATCAGTGCAGTGACTTTCCAGCAAGTCGGTCGAGGTTCGAATCACGGTGGATCTCAAGGTGAGATTTTCACACGATAAGTCACGTGACATCAGAAAAAGGCCGTCCTTAAATCTCCTACCAAAACATCAAAGGAAGCCAAAGTGCGTTCAGCGACACCAGAAATAACAAAGATAAGGAAATAGAAATATTTTCTTCCCATCCTACTTCGACTTTGTGGTTACCGCTGATTAAATATGATGTTTTGAACAAAACTGTGGCTGAAACGCCCCTAAAGACTGTGTCACACTAGGCTAACTTACTAGCAAGCCAGTATTGGCGAACAGTGCTTGTGGCTAGCATTAGCGGCTAGTAAGTCTGTCACACAAGGCTAGCACTGGTAGATGATTACTCGCGCATAAGTAACCCAGTTGTTGAAGAAACTCTTTGAGTGTGCAAGGCTGCTTCTTTTGCATTCTTCCAATACAAATCAGATGAGGGATTCCACAAACATTCATAACCTACTTACTGAATACGTTTAAAAAGTCTATAATTTGTTTTAGATTTAACTTTAATGTATCATCAACTGTTCTACCATATATCCAAAGTGAACCGAAATACTGGTGTGCACGTGTCTATACCTTAACTGGGGCGCTTAACCCCAACAAAAATACAAGCCGATACTGGTCGATAAGTAATGTGGCGGGGGAAATAATAGCCCAGGTATCTTCAGTCATTCTATTGACAATCGCCTAAGTGAGTGGAACGGAAATACCGCAGCTTGCCTTCAGAATTATTGTAATGTTGTAATGTTTTGAGCAACAGGGGTTCACCAAACTCCAGTTCACCGAGAATGTAACACTTTTATGTCCGAGTAGTTCGGTGTATTTTTTCATATTTTAAGGAATGGTATTTTAGTTTATAAACTTTTTTACCGTTCAATGTTTCTTTGTATTTTATTAATGATGTCCTCGATAACAGCTTTGGATGTGAATGAATTTGGATTCGGGGAATGGGTAAACGATATTAGCTACGCTGAAGACAGCTATTCTAGTGGCGATGCACCAGTTTGCACCTCGTTTTCAAAGACATCTCCGATAGGGAGGAAGGACGAGGGAAAGAAATCTCAGGTACTCTGATTGAAAAACACCAGTCTGTGACATGTTCAGTGAAATTTTACGCTGATTCTGTCGTCTAAACCAGTCTTCATATAAAGCAGTGATTTTTACACTACCGGGCGAGTTGGATGTGCGATTAGGGGCGCGTAGCTGTGAGCTTACATCCGGGAGAAAGTGGGTTCGAACCCCACTGTCAGCAGCCCTGGATATGGTTTTCCGTGGTTTCCCATTTTCACACCAGGCAAATGCCGGAACTGTACCTTCATTAAGGCCACGGTCGCTTCCTTCCAATTCCGAGGCCTTTCCTATCTTATCGTCCCCGTAAGACCTATCTGTATCGGTGCGACGTAAAGCAAATTGTAAAAGATATTTCCACTGAGCGGCCAAACGTCATTGGAAGACAATGAATGTGATGTTAATAACGAGTTACTCCTCCGCTAACCCTCAATACGGCAGGAATACGGCGAGGCGTCGATTCTCCGGAATCGTTCCGGAGGGATCTGGACCCACGCATCTTGCACTGCTACCCACTATTCAGTAGCGTAGCCAGGATTTCAGTTTGGGTGGGGCATTCATCCAGAATTTTATTTTGATAGGTGTCCAAACTTCCATAGTTTAGGTGGTGTAGAATACCGAAAAAGGAAATGGGTGTCCTTGGATCCAAGTAAGAGTGGTGGATTCGTGCGGATTCCGGAAGCTAATAGTAATTTTCCTCTTCTTCTTCTTCTTCTTCTTCTTCCCCCGCTTTTCCCACATCTGTGGGGTCGCGGGTGCTAACTGTGTCGCACATGTGGATTTGGGATTTGGTCCTGTTTTACGGCCGGATGTCCTTCCTGACGCCAACCCTATATAGAGGGATGTAATCAGTGTTGTGTGTTTCTTTGGTGGTTGGTGGTGTAGTATGTTGTCTGAATATGTTGGGACAAACACCTAGTCCCCAGCCAGAAGAATTAATCAGACGCGATTAAAATCCCCGACCCAGCCGAGAATCGAACCCGGGACCGTCTTAACCGAAGGCCTCAACACTGATCATTCAGCCAATGAGTCGGACTCCGTAAGCTAATATTAATGTACATTATATATAAAATGCTCAATAAAAGTACATTCGTTAAAACTCCTGGGGTGACTGGACTTCTTGGGCGCCCCCCCCCCCCCCCACCGTCTCCGGGCTACCTCTGTTACTCCCATCCCAACATAACTGCAGCATTTCATATATTCCGAGTACAAGTGAAATGAATGCAAGAATAAACAGTTCCACGAACCTGCTACCCAGGCTTAGCAGGGGGAGAGGTGATACTCCCACGTGGCGCGTCCCAGGTGGCGGATAGGGGGGTCCTAACCGGCTTGCCGGTGGACTTGAGGGAAATAAAATACCTCTCGCGGACCAAACACACACACCCTTTCCTATATGGATTTTTTTTTTTTTTTTAATGGTTTAACATCGGCGACCGGAGGATGGGAAAACAGTTTCATATTTGATGTTACGCAGTACAAACATGTCCGGTCGGCGGATGCAGAGTAGGCTTCAGTCTACAAGTGGTCGTTTGTCCGGCATCTATACACTCGAACTGGTCAACCGAGCAGAGGAAAGGTGGCTGGTACCCACCGTCGGCTGTCTTGAGAATGGTTTTACGTAGTTTTCCATTCTCTCGCACTAAAGCGAATGCCGGGACAGTTCCTAGTATGGCCCACGACCGCCAACCCCCTCATTTTCTCCGAACATCTCCCTGGCCTGTGAGACGGCGTGACCGTCTAGGGGGCCCATTCAGGGACGGAATGAAAACGTTTTAGTGGTCGTCTACAGTGTTAACAATAAAACAATACAAAAAGTGTTCGTACGAGACCATTCTGTTCTGTAGAACAGAGAGATGAAAATAGCGGTGTGCCTGAACAGAAATATTCGTACACGAGATTGTGAATACTGAAACAAAGGACAGACTAGTTCCCAGCCACACTCTGTTACCTGCAGATTCTCATAGAATGGCAAACGTGTTGTATGGTCCTACTACTTGGCTTTAGAATGTTTTAATGAATCACAAAAGAAAATAAGCTACTGTGGAAACGAAACCGATCATTGTATCATTGTATCGTAAAAAATACATCGTCTTCTGACATTGCAAATGTTGCTGGAAGAAGTGGTTCGCCTGTGCAAAGTCAACTGAGTAGAGGTGGGTTCGATTCCTACCTCAGCCATCCTGGAAGTGGTTTTCCGTGGTTTCCCACTTCTCCTCCAGGCAAATTCCGGGATGGTACCTAACTTAAGACCACGGCCGCTTCCTTGTCTATCCTTTCCAATCTACCCATCCCCCTACAAAGCCCCTGTTCAGCATAGCAGGTGAGGCCACCTGGGTGAGGTACTGGTCCTCCCCAGTTGTATCCCCCGACACAAACTCTCAAGCTCCAGGACACTGCCCTTGAGGCGAGTCCGATGGAAAAACCAACCCTGGAGGGTAAACAGACTAAGAAAAAGAAAGAAAGAAAGGAAGGAAGAAAGAAAGAAAGAAAGAAAGAAAAAGAAAGAAAGAAAGAAAGAACGAAAGAAAGAAAGAAAGAAAGAAAGAAAGTACGCGATAGGTATTGTTGAAATGAAGTACGAAGTCGGCCTTGACCCGTTTCTCTACGGGATCAGGTTTGAAGTGAGATGAAACTGCGTAGCGAGTTTCTACGACCGGATGCCTTTCCTAACACCAAGCTCATCAGAAGAGTTAATGAGATGAAATGAATGACGCGATTGGTAGTAGTAGGAACGGGGAGGGTGAAACCCGGTGCCGGCACATAACCTACTCCTGTCAAATAGTACCAAGGGTTCTGCTCAAAGCTTAACATTCCCATCTGACGGTCGAATCACCATCAACAGCATCATATGCCCTCATTCCGTATGAACACTGCGGAGATGTTTGGAGTTAAATCCAGACTTTTGGCACGCAATCTAGTGATTAGAAATTGCATACTACCACCTCTCCCACCGTACCGGCCAACATTCTGAACCCCCTGTCGGTGTGGGGGGCAGTAGAATAACACCCACGTTATCCCCTACCCATCGTAAGAGGTGACTAAACGGGAACCCAGGGGCTCCTAACTTGGGAGTGTGGGTTGGCGGCCACAGGGCCCTGAGCTCAATCTTGGCATTGCTTCCACTTGCCTGTGCCAGGCTACTCACTTTCAACTATCATATCACACCTCCCTTGGTCAACTCTTGTTCTTTTCCAATCCCTAGACCCTTGTGGCCCTTGTCTTTCTTTGACCTATACCTTCATTTTCCCTCTGGTTAGTGTTAATAGACGATAGTTGCCCAATTGTACTTCCTCTTAAAACAATAACCGCCGGGCTGAGTGGCTCAGACGATTGAGACGCTGGCATTCTGACCCCAACTCGGCCAGTTCGATCCTGACTCAGTACAGTGGCCCCCTGTGAGTGGGGGTGGCAGAATAACACCTACGTTATCCCCTGCCTGTCGTAAAAGGCGACTGAAAGGGGATCCAGGGGCTCTCGACTTGGGAGCGTGAGCTGACGAGCACGGTGCCATTATGATTATTATTATTATTATTATTATTATTATTATTATTATTATTATTATTATTATTATTATTATTATTATCAAATACATTGCAAATGGGAAATATCCCGGTGGCAATGGTCACTTAGTAATGTAATAATGAAGTAAAGTTAACATAATTACCCAACAAGAAACAAACAAACAAACAAACAAACAACAAGAGCACAACAAGCAAATCCACGGAAAGAAAATATTACAAGAATTACTACTAGTTTAACATTCTAAATCTAGTATCATCGTATACAAATTCACGCACAACTTAAGTATTTTCAGTACTTAACACCACGGCTTACAATACTATAGCTTAACATTATAAGTGATAATAAAGTGAAGTTAAACTGCAATTACCCTACAACAACAACAAGAGTACAACAAGCAAGAAATACTACTAGTTTGACATTCTAAATAAAGCGTCATTATATACAAATTCGCACACAACTTAAGTATTTCCGATTACTACGAATTACAATACTATAGGCTGAACTTACTACTGGCTAAACACTACAAGTGACAATAAAGTCAAGTTGAAAACATAACTACCCAACAACTACAATAACTCGATACAAAAAGTAATTCCATAGAAAAAATATTACAAGAAATACTACTAGTTTAACATTCTCAATCCAGCCTCATGTACAGTTTCATATACAACTGAATTATTTCCAATGCGTAACACTATGGCTTACAAAACTATAGGTTGAGCTTACTACTAGCTTAACGTTACACGTTATGATGAAGTACGGTTAAAACATAATTATCCAACAACTACAACAACAACAAGAGTACAACAAGCAATTCCATGGAAAGCAAATGTTACAAGAAATACTACTACTTTAATTTTCTAAATCCAGCATCATCATATACAAATTTACACACAACTTAATTATTTCCAGTACTTAACACTACAGCTTACAATACTATAGGCTGAGCTTACTACTAGCTTTACCGAGCTCGATAGCTGCAGTCGCTGAAGTGCGGCCAGTATCCAGTATTCGGGAGATAGTAGGTTCGAACCCCACTGTCGGCAGCCCTGAAAATGGTTTTCCGTGGTTTCCCATTTTCACACCATGCAAATGCTGGGGCTGTACCTTAATTAAGGCCACGGCCGCTTCCTTCCCACTCCTAGCCCTTTCCTGTCCCATCGTCGCCGTAAGACCTATCTGTGTCGGTGCGACGTAAAACAACCAGCAAAAAAAAAAAAAAAATCTAGCTTAACATTACAACATAATTACCCTACAAGAACAACAAAAGTACAAGAAGCAAATCCCTGGAAGAAAATATTACAAGAAATACTACTAATTTAAGTTTAAAATTCAAAATCCATCATCATCATACACAAATTCACACAAAACTTAAGTATTTCCCAGTGCTTAACACTACAGCTTACGGTACGATAGGTTGAACTTACTACTAGCTTAACATTGCAAGTGATAATAAAGTAAAGTTAAAAACATTGGTAATTACCCATCAACAACAACAACAACTACAACATGAGTACAACAAGCAATTGCCTGCAAAGAGAATATCACAAGAAAAACTCCTAGTTTCACGAACTAAACCAAGCAGGAAATCACAAATTCAGTGTCCGTAATTTACAACTACTTTTCACTTTACACTAGCACTAATGGTCTTCTTAAATGACTTGATACCGGGTCAAAGACTGCTGCAGGTAATTTATTCCAATCCCTCATGGTCCTGTTAACGAAGGATAACTTGCCTGCGTCAGTATGCTGGTTTCTGGCCCTAATTTTATGCTTATGATCATTTCTCGATGAGTCTGAGGGAGGTTCCAACCTATTCCTAATACTACTCCAGATAGCCCTCCCCGTATAGCTCTTATAAATGCCACACAGGCGACCTCTAGTTCTTCTAGATTTATTTTTATTTTTATTTTTTTTTGCTAGTTGCTTTACGTCGCACCGACACAGATAGGTCTTATGGCGACGATGGGACGGGAAAGGCCTAGGAGTGGGAAGGAAGCGGCCGTGGCCTTAATTAAGGTACAGCCCCAGCATTTGCCTGGTGTGAAAATGGGAAACCACGGAAAACCATTTTCAGGGCTGCCGACAGTGGGGTTCGAACCTACTATCTCCCGAATACTGGATACTGGACGCACTTAAGCGACTGCAGCTATCGAGCTCGGTAGTTCTTCTAGATTCAAGACTTTCCCAATTAATGGTATTCCTCCTATTCCCGGTTACGAAACACATCGTTCTTCTTTGAACTATTTCTAGGGAATTTATTAAACCTACACTGTACGGATCCCAGCACGCAGGTCCGTATTCGAGAATCGGTCTTACCAAGCATTTATAAGCTTTACTTTTCGCACCAGAATTAGCTTTCTTGAGATTCTGCATAATAAAATATAACGATCTCCAGGATTTCTTAACTACATTTTCCACTTGCTCTGACTAGTTTAAGTCTTTTCTAATAGTAACACGTAAGTACTTACAACTATCAACTTCAATAAAACTTTCTCCTCCAATTTCGTAATCCCTCTTTCCTGTCATTTTCATTTTACTGAAATACAACTTCTTGCTTTTTCCGCTGTGAATTTTCATTCGATTTTCACACGTCTATTTTTCAATCGTACCTAAATCCTGCTGAAGCAATAGCTCATCCTCCTCTGCATATATCTCCCGATATATGACTCAATCATCGGCAAAGAGGCAAGAGAAGAGATTTGCCCCAGTAGCGCTACCCTGAGCCACACCAGACGTAACACTTATTGGAAAAGGTAGGTAGCGTTTCTCCCACGCGCACCCTCTTTCTTCCATTGAGGAGTTCTCGTATCCATTTCAAAACTCTGATGTAAATGCCCTTACGCGCTAACTTGTTAAGGAGGATGTCATGTGGCACAAAATCGAATGCCTTAGCAAAATCAAATGCTATTGCGTCAATCCTTGACCCACTGTCGAGCTGAGTCCTGGCATTGCTTCCACTTACTTATGCCAGGCTCCTCACTTTCACCTATCCTATCCTACCTCCCTTGGTCAACTCTTGTTCTTTTCCGACCCCGATGGTATTAGAGCACTCGAGGCCTAGGGTGTCTTTCATTTTCACGCCCTTCGTGGCCGTTGTCTTTCTTTGACCGATATCTTCATTTTTGAAGTGTCGGATCCCGTCAATTTTTTCTCTCTGATTAGTGTTAGGTACAGGATGGCTGCCTACTTGTACTTCTTCTTAAAACAATAATCACCACCACCACCATCAGTCTGGTTGTATTTGAAGGTGCTCAAACTCGTCAGCCTCGTATCGGCAGATTTACCGGCACGTAAAAAAAACTCCTGCGGGACTAAATTCCAGCACCTCGGCGTCACCGAAAACCGTAAAAATCGTGAGTGGGACGTAAAGCCAATAACATTATTATTATTATTATTATTATTATTATTATTATTATTATTATTATTATTATTATAACAATAATCACTGCCATCATTATCTTCTTGGAACTATTGTACAGTTTATGATATCGAGTTTCATAGTAAGTGAAATGCGAAAGTTCACGGTCATTATTGCACTAGTAATAAAACAATTGAAACCGAACTTTTTTTTTTCATATTATTAGCCAAGTGCTCCACGAATTGTGCCATGTACTGTAAGTAAATAAGTTTTCTGTTTGATGTCATTTGGTTCTCTTGTGCTCTTGGGTGAACAGTTCTGAAGGGGGGTTGAAGTAGGCGTGCCTTCTTACGTGACGTTGATTACGGAAGTGTATGTAGTAGATTCCTTCCGATTGTTTTGGAAGCACAGTGACCCTATTAAAGAGCGGGCAGCTTCGCAAATTTGATGCTGATTCGCTCAGAAGACGTAGCGCTTGCGTGTTTCGCCTTCACGGGGTTGTAGGAGTCACCTTGAGTTGTGCGTCCTCAGACGTGTCCTTGTGGTCCTGTGAACAGCATCATGGTCTGGTACGGTACGTACTCACTGTCACTTCTGTATTCAAAGGTTCATTATTATTATTAATTTTAGGACTCGGATTTGTATGACCTAAAAATACTGAAATATGACTTAAATATTTTAAAATAAGACAGAGCGATATTGAATATTGCCCAAAAATTGTTTAGCGAGCTCTTTACTCAGGCAGCAGACCTTCTGCAAACTGACTACATTCCTAACATTCTTTCCTTTTCTTTAACAACTTTGCTCGCGGTAACTTCGATCTTTCTATAAACATAAATTATTTCTCAGGAACGAAGTAGGCCTACAGAATAAGCAAAATACAAACTAAATCACTTGACGTTATCGACAGAAAACATGTGAACAATACCGGGAGAACGAATAAAACAAATATGCTTTTATACCATTGTTTTGGTCAAATAATATTTAATGATGAAATAAAGTTAAATACACATTTGTATGACTGACATTAACCGAATCGTGTTCACAAAAGCTAGCAATATATTTAACTTATTTTTAAAACAAGAGCAGTATAAAAACATGACATGCCATAGATATTTATTATTATTATTATTATTATTATTATTATTATTATTATTATTATTATTATTATTATTATTATTATTATTATCGATTTTAAATATCTGGCGCGAGTCTATTTTACATCTCTTAAGTGCAGTGTTAATCCTCTAAAGAGTGTGCAGAAGCTATGTAGCCTACTTCATTATACACTAATTTGAAGGAGAGTTTTGTGGAGAGTTGCTTCTCTTAGCTCTCATGTTGGTTTGAATTATCCATCTCCATTCCGAACCAAATATGCCATCGGCTGAAAATACGCACAACTAAAGAAAAAGGAGTATATTAACTAATTCACACACAGAGGTTTATTTATGCAAATAAAGTGTTTTTTCCATGACTATGTCATAAGAGGATTGCTCTATTATTTATTAATCATAGCAGTGGATTTAACATTTTATTTCTGCTCTCAAAAGTCCGCCTCTGTGGTATAGTGGTTAGTGTGATTGGCTGCCATTTCCGGAGGCCGGGTTCGATTCCCGGCTCTGCCACGAGGACTGGAACGGGGTCCACCCAGGCTCGAAGGTTCAACTGAGTAGAGGGCGGTTCGATACTCACCTTAGCCATCCTTGAAGAGTTTTCCCAATCAATCAATCAATCAATCAATCAATCAATCAATCAATCAATCAATCAATCAATCAATCAATCAATCAATCAATCAATCAATCAATCAATCAATCAATCAATCAATCAATCAATCAATCAATACCGATCTGAATTTAGGGCAGTCGCCCAGGTGGCAGATACCCTGTCATTCTGTTGTTTTCCTAGCCTTAAATGATTTCAAAGAAATTGGAAATTTATTGAACATCTTCCTTGGTGAGTGATTCCAATCACTAACTTCCCTTCCTATAGATTAATATTAATTGCCCCAATTTGTCCTCTTGAATTCCAACTTTATCTTCATATTGTGATCTTTCCTACTTTTACAGACGCCACTCAAACTTATTCGTCTACTAATGTCATTCTACGCCATCTCTCCGCTGATAGCTCGAAACATACCACTAAGTCGAGCAGCTCGTCTTCTTTCTCCCAAGTCTTCCCAGCCCAAACTTTGCAACATTTTTGTAACGCTACTCTTTTGTCGGAAATCACCCAGAACAAATCGAGCAGCTTTTCTTTGGATTTTTTCCAGTTCTTGAAACAAGTAATCCTGGTGAGCGTCCTATACACTGGAACCATACTCTAGTTGGGGTCTTGCCAAAGACTTATATGCCCCTTTAGCCTACATCCTTACTACAATCCCTAAACACCCTCATAACAATGTGCAGAGATCTGTACCTTTTATTTACAATCCCATTTATGTGATTTCCCCAATGAAGATTTCCACCAGGCAAATGCCGCGATACCGGGCGAGTTGGCCGTGCGTGTAGAGGCGCGCGGCTGTGAGCTTGCATCCGGGAGATCGTGGATTCGAGCCCCACTGTCGGCAGCCCTGAAGATGGTTTTCCGTGGTTTCCCATTTTCACACCAGGCAAATGCTGGGGCTGTACCTTAATTAAGGCCACGGCCGCTTCCTTCCAACTCCTAGGCCTTTCCCATCCCATCGTCGCCATAAGACCTATCTGTGTCGGTGCGACGTAAAGCAAATAGCAAAAAAAAAAAAAAAAAAATGCCGCGATGGTACTTTTTTTTTTTTTTTTTTTTTTTGCTATTTGCTTTACGTCGCACCGACACAGATAGGTCTTATGACGACGATGGGATAGGAAAGGTCTAGGAATGTGAAGGAAGCGGCCGTGGCTTTAATTAACGTACAGCCCCCAGCATTTGCCAAAATGGGAAACTACGGAAAACCATCTTCAGGGCTGCCGACAGTGGGGTTCGAACCTGTTATCTCCCGATTACTGGATACTGGCCGCACTTAAGCGACTGCAGCTATCGAGCTCGGTGCGATGGTACCTAACTTAGGGCCACGGCCGCTTCTTTCCCTCTTTATTTTCTATCTCTTTTGATCTTCCCATCCCTCCTCCCCCCACCATAAGGCCCCTGTTCAGAATAGCAGGTCAGATCGCCTTCCCACTTGTATACCCCCGAGCCAAAGTCTCATGTTTCAGGGCACTGCTAGAGGTGGGATCCCTCGCTAAATCCGAGGGGAAAGCCAACCCCGGGGGGTAAACCGATTAAGAAAGAAAGAAAATAAAAAAATGTTGTTTTCAAAACTATTTCAATTAAAGGAAAACAATTACGTTTTTGTAGTAACATACTTATTTCTTATATGAACAGTACGGTATAAGCGTACCGCTGAAATTATCATTTATGCCAGCATTTTTATAAGAATGAGACTTGATAACCACGAATATAAATGCCATTGTTTTCAATGCAGACGACACTCGCTGAGTTAGAATTTTGTTCATCATTTCAAATTACTTGAACTCCAAAGGTTGCTAATTCCTTCAGAAATTCATAACGTCCGCAGTTACCAACGCATTTCTTCTTCCTATTCTTCTTCTTCTACCGCTTCCCCCATGGATGTGAGGCGTAGGTGTGAACTGTGAAGTACATAAGGATTTGGTGGCCCTGTTTTACGGCCGGACGCCCTGCCTGACGCAACGCTGTACCACCCCCACCCCCCATGGCGCAAAAGCCCCGAAGGGCCATGGCCTACCAAGCGACTGCAATTCAGCTCGAAGGCCTGCAGATTATGAGGTGACGTCTGGTCAGCACAATGAATCCTCTGGGATCGATCGTGGCTCAGCCTGGTGGTATTTGAAGGTGCTAAAATACGTCAGCCCCGTGTCGGTAGATTTACTTGGATGTAGAAGAACTCCTGCGGAACAAAATTCCGGGATCTTTGCATCTCAGAAAACTGCCAAAGTAGTTAGCGTGACGTAAAAACAACATTATTAGTCAAACTAGTGGGCAATTTTTTTTTTTTTTTTTTTTTGCCTACATCGACTAAAATATCCCGTAAACAGTTGGCTCTACTGAAAAATGAAGTGCATTGTGTGGCCTTGAATTTAAATTTTCTATCAGAAATGTTACGCTCATTTTCTTCGCACCGGGCGAGTTGGCTGTGCGGTTAGGGGCGCGCGACTGTGAGCTTGCATCTGGGAGATAGTGGGTTCGAACTCCACTGTCGGCAGCCCTGAAGATGGTTTTCCGTGGTTTCCCCATTTTCACACCAGGCAAATGCTGGGGCTGTACCTTAATTAAGGCCACGGCCGCTACCTTCCAACTCCTAGGCCTTTCCTATCCCATCGTCGCCATAAGACCTATCTGTGTCGGTGCGACGTAAAGCTACTAGCAAATAAAATATCTTTGCAACTCGAACGCCTTTCGAGAAAATTCAGCTTTCTTGTGTTTTTGGCGGTGGTCGCCTTCACTGATGGCTATTCATTTCAAGCGTAAGCAGAGGTCACGTGAAGCCATATTCATCATTATTTGTGTAAAGTCGTTAGTTTCTTAACAGGCCAGCTGAAGAACGAGCGCGCCACTCTGGAGAAAGCGTTTAGAGGCATCTTCTTCTTCTACTTCTTCTTCTTTATCTGTTTACCCTCCAGGGTAGGTTTTCGCTCGGACTCAGCGAGGGATCCCACCTCTACCCCCACAAGGGCAGTGTCCTGGAGCTTCAGACTCTGGGTCGGGAATACAACTGGGGAGAATGGCCAGTACCTTGCCCAGGCGGCCTCACCTGCTATGCTGAACAGGAGCCTTTTTGGGGGATGGGAAGATTGGAAAGTTCAGGCAGGGAAGAAGGAAGGAAGCGGCCGTGGCCTTAAGTTAGGTACCATCCCGGAATTTGCCTGGAGGAGAAGTGGGAACCACGGAAACCACTTCCAGGATGGCTGAGGTAGGAATCGAACCCACCTCTACTCAGTTGACTTCCCGAGGCTGAGTACACCCCGTTCCATCCCTCGTACCTCTTTCCAAATTTCGTGGCAGTGCCGGGAATCGAACCCGGGCCTCCCAGGGTGGCAGCTAATCACGCTAACCACTGTACCAAAGAGGCGGACGTTTGGAGGCTACATTTACAGTATACTGTTGAGAGTGCTAAGCGTGCTTATCCATATTTGAGAACTACTGTGGGCTGTAGTTAATTTATTCAGCCATTTTCATTATCATCGAAATCGTGCTATATTTATACTCCGAATTTCTATCTTTTACTTTTTTAAATATAATTTTCTTATTTTTTTTTACAAGTAAGCCCGCCTGGTGGCCATGAAGTCTAAACGGTCTGACACCGTGGTTAGCAGCTTTCACCATCAGAATGTTGGCTGGCAGGCTAGGGAAGGTGGTGGTATACAATTTCTAATCACTAGATTGCGTGCCAAAAATCTGGATTAAATTCCAACTCTCTCCGCAGAGCTCATATGGAGTGAGGGGATATGACGCTGTTGATGGTGATTCGTCCCCCGTTAACCCTTGCTGCTATTCGATAGGACTAGGATGTGCCGGCACCGGGTTTCACCCTCTCCATTCCTACTATCATATATCAGGTCATTCATTTCATCTCATTTACTCCTCTGATGAGGTTGATGTCAGGAAGGGCATCTAGTCATAAAAACCCGCCATGACAGATTCATCTCACCTCATACCCGACCCCGTAGAGAAACGGAACAAGGGTTGGACAACAACATATTTTTTTATAAGTTGCTTACATCGCATCCACACAGATAGGTCTTATGACGACGAGAGGGACAGGAAAGGTTTAGGAGTGGGAAGGAAGCGGCCGTGGCCTTAACTAAGGTACAGCCCCAGCATTTGCGTGGTGTGGAAATGGAAAACCACGGAAACTTTTTAATATCGTTTAGGTTTATTATTCATTAGGTAGAGATTTCACATTCCATTTTGGGTAGTCTTAGATGTCACATCACTTATTAGGTTATTTTTATTGTTATATTATTTACAGTGTCCCGTTTTTGTGTACAGTCAAATCTTTTTATTACTGCATTTTATTGTGTGACGTGTTGTGACGACCACGGGTCCCAAGCTGAGAGTGACATTGGTGCGATTTACTTGTACCGGGCTCCTCCTATAATCCTTCCTTCGCCAGCTCTTGTTCTTTTCCGACCCCGACGATATTAGAGCATTTCGCCTAAAGAGGCTTTTAATTTTCCACCTTTCACGGCTCCTCCCTTTTATTTGCCGATACCTTCATTTTTTAAGGTTCGTACCTTCTTTTATTTCTCCTTCAAGTTGTTTAATTCACTATGCAACAGGGAAACATCTTTTTTCACAAAAGTAGGTGTACTTTATGTATTTCTGCCTCCTGGATTCAAAAATGACACTGAAAATATCGTATTACCCACAGTTTTGGCAGAAAACGTATACTTTGTTAATAATGATTTCACATATTAAAGTAGTACATATGTATATAGCACACGAATCATGCTGAACTAGAATACAAGTTTAAAACAACAACATATCGAAATATGCACATAGTGAACAGATGCATACAGAGAATGTGGTAAAAACATGCACTAATGTAATTCATACTGTGCTTTCTTAGTTGTCATGGCGTGACCCCTGCTTTTCCTCTTATGGGGCATTTCTGTGTGCTCACGGTGAAGCATCCAGCAGTAGTCGCACATCATCCGAACATCCCAAGTTCCCTGGTATCGTCATTTGATGTCCTTAATATCTTGACGAAACCTTTCACCCTGTTCCTCACTTTCAGCACCCAGGTTTGGAGGAAAAAAAATCAAGGTGAGAATGTAAAAAAAAATGTAACTTCAAACTCATTGAGCATTTCAGCATTTTCAACTTCGTCAGCATGTTCTCCACTATGTCGACATACTCTGGGCTGCGATTGTTCCCCAAGAAGTTTTGAACCACACACTTAAAGGCAGTCCAGGCTTCTCGCTCCACGGCATTCATTGAATTAAGGAAATCTTTATCTAGCATTACTTTCTGAATATCGGGACCATTGAACACACCCTCCTTCAGCTTAGCATCTGATAGGTTGGGGAACTTGTTACATAGATATTTGAAACAGTTGTCACGCCTAGGTAATGCTTTGACAAACTGCTTCATTATGCCCAGTTTAAGGTGCAGAGGTGCCAAGAATATTCTGTCTCTTTCCACTAGAGCAGGGCCTCTCAGGGTGCATGTGCGCGTGGTGCATGCACTGTGCACGGTGCAAAAGACGACTTGGCTTGGTTGACCAGAGTGCAGACCCCCCACTCCTCGATTTGGAGCAATAGCGCTGTCTCTCTCTTTCCTCACGCCTGTCTCGCTCGCTCCGCCTGTCTCCCTCTCCCCCACTTGCGCCGTAGCGCTCCAAATCCGGGCTGAGTTGAGCCGAGTATAGCCGAGTAGAGCCGAGCATAGCCGAGTAGCCCAGAGACGAAGCGTTGATCCGAGCCATACCGAGCGGCACCGAGCGGCACCGATGCACAGTGCACGGAGCTCTTGCGCCTCGCTCTGCACGCGTGAGATTTTGGGCGTTTGAGAGGCCCTGCACTAGAGGGTCACATTGATATTTTTGTCCCCTGGAACCAATTCCAACCTTCGAGGTCACTGCTTTTGCTCCCAATGTTCGTCACGAGCACGACTGTTCCATTCACAGATGAAACAAGGAAACTTGGTATATCCGGTCTGTTGTCCTAGAAGCATACCCAACACTTTCAAATCGCCACACACCATACAATTGTGACTCTCATAATGTATAGTAGCAAGAAGCACCTTCATGTTGTCGTATGTTTTCTGCCTTCAGGCTTCTTTTAGATGAATCAATGAACAGTCTCCAGTCACCGCGTGCGTACAGAATGTTGAAATGACCCATCAAACCTTCTACATCACTGCAATACACTAACACGTCATTTCGAGAAAAATATTGCGTGAATATCAAGTCCCTTTTTCTATAAAATGTAACGGACGTCCCGCAGTCTTGACCCTAGTAGCTCTGCTTTATCATTTGACAGTCCCAGATCACGGACTAAATCATTTAGATCTGGCTGAGTTAACAGAAGAGGGGAGGCCTACTTCAAAGTCAGTATCATCCGTCTCCTGCACGGCATCCATGTCATCACTGTCATCCGTATCTAATGTCTGCGGAGGCTGTGGTATAGGTAAATTCGGGCCATGTGGAATAGGACGAATAGCTGAGCGAATGTTGTTCGGATACTCAATAGTCTTCTTGTTTTCTTGTTGAAACCAGTTACCTTACAAGAGCAGAAGTAGCAGAAGTCGGTATGATCCTGTTGCTCTCGCCAGACCATAGGGATGCCAAATCGTAATGACTTCTTCTTTCCCGCCACCCACCGTCGTAAATCTTCTACACACACAATGTACACGACCTGTGGAGTCCATGATTTATCGATGTCGCCGAGTTTCACTCCGAAGTAGGCATGGTAGACCATTTTCACGAAAGTAGTAATGTTTATTCGGTCCTTTTTACCACAAGTTCACCACATATATAACAAAAACTGTTAGGAGAGTTTACATAACCTCGGGTATACAGTCTGCACTAAGACTAACACGTAATTCCTTCCACAAACACAACACAGTGACGGAAAGGCAGCGACATTTGTAACGTGACAGTTCGCTACGTGCCACTAGGAGCGCAAGTGTTGAACAGTTGAAAGCAATGTACCACTTCTGAGCTTCATGTGGTGTTTTCATGTCTATTATAATAAACACTAAAACCCCATATGAAGCTCATAATATCGATCAGAATATTATAATACCATTAAATTGCATTACCATTAATTGCAAATTTATACGATTTGTGCAAAAACTGTGGGTGATACGATGTTTTCAGTACCATTTTCGATTCAGGAGGTCGAAATACATAAAAAAAACGTCTACAATTTCGAAAAAAGTTTTTGTGACCTTAAAATTTGTTGCATAGTGTTATTCGATTGTCGTGTAGGCATAACCTAAAATACATTGACTGACAGAGCAAATGCAACACCAAGAAGGAGTGGTTCGAAAGGGATGAAAGTTGGGGAAAAAACAGAGACGGCACGGACGAATAATTGATGTTTATTTCAAACCGATGTGCAGGTTACACAATGCGCACGGCATCGACTCAGTAGGATGTAGGACCACCGCGAGCGGCGATGCACGCAGAAACACGTCGAGGTACAGAGTCAATAAGAGTGCGGATGGTGTCCTGAGGGATGGTTCTCCATTCTCTGTCAACCATTTGCCACAGTTGGTCGTCCATACGAGGCTGGGGCAGAGTTTACAAACGGCGTCCAATGAGATCCCACACGTGTTCGATTGGTGAGAGATCCGGAGAGTACGCTGGCCACGGAAGCATCTGTACACCTCGTAGAGCCTGTTGGGAGATGCGAGCAGTGTGTGGGCGGGCATTATCCTGCTGAAACAGAGCATTGGGCAGCCCCTGAAGGTACGGGAGTGCCACCGGCCGCAGCACATGCTGTACGTAGCGGTGGGCATTTAACGTGCCTTGAATACGCACTAGAGGTGACGTGGAATCATACGCAATAGCGCCCCAAACCATGATGCCGCGTTGTCTAGCGGTAGGGCGCTCCACAGTTACTGCCGGATTTGACCTTTCTCCACGCCGACGCCACACTCGTCTGCGGTGACTATCACTGACAGAACAGAAGCGTGACTCATCGGAGAACACGACGTTCCGCCATTCCCTCATCCAAGTCGCTCTAGCCCGGCACCATGCCAGGCGTGCACGTCTATGCTGTGGAGTCAATGGTAGTCTTCTGAGCGGACGACGGGAGTGCAGGCCTCCTTCAACCAATCGACGGGAAATTGTTCTGGTCGATATTGGAACAGCCAGGGTGTCTTGCACATGCTGAAGAATGGCGGTTGACGTGGCGTGCGGGGCTGCCACCGCTTGGCGGCGGATGCGCCGATCCTCGCGTGCTGACGTCACTCGGGCTGCGCCTGGACCCCTCGCACGTGCCACATGTCCCTGCGCCAACCATCTTCGCCACAGGCGCTGCACCGTGGACACATCCCTATGGGTATCGGCTGCGATTTGACGAAGCGACCAACCTGCCCTTCTCAGCCCGATCACCATACCCTTCGTAAAGTCGTCTGTCTGCTGGAAATGCCTCCGTTGACGGCGGCCTGGCATTCTTAGCTATACACGTGTCCTGTGGCACACGACAACACGTTCTACAATGATTGTCGGCTGAGAAATCACGGTACGAAGTGGGCCATTCGCCAACGCCGTGTCCCATTTATCGTTCGCTACGTGCGCAGCACAGCGGCGCATTTCACATCATGAGCATACCTCAGTGACGTCAGTCTACCCTGCAATAGGGAACATGCATGATCCGGGGTTTTAATTAAAAATATGCGAATCTGATTCAAAATTTCATGCAGAATTCAAAAATGTGATCAGAATGTACAAATAATAACTCCAAACATGATAAAAATCTACGAAAATGTCACGTCACGCAAGTACGCGATCTCATTGGTCTGACGTCATCGTACAGTTTGACTGAATTAGCAGACGAAATAACACATAGTGTGCTGTGAGAAGCAGGATACACTTCGCGTATTTCTACTTTATGTTAGTGTCTGGTATGGTTAAATTCGAGGTCTATACATTGGATAATAATCTGAGTGGTATATTTTAGACTTAAAATGAATCCTGCGCAGACAGTGAGGCAGAAAACTTATAAATGGTGTAGAGTTCCGATGTGCAATAGCACATCGCATACCATACCAAACAAATTGTTTATAAATGTTCCAAAGACGCTAAAACTAGGCAGAAATGGATTTTGGCGAGCCGGAGAAATGCTGGTGATATATCGAAAAAGTCTACAGTTTATTTTTTTGAAGATTTTAACGTAAGATGAATTTATTTGAATTTTCAAATCACTTTTCCATGTCAGCTGTTCTAGTGGTAAAACTTTAAATTTTAATGTATGATGCTTTATTTAAATGCTTCAGTTACATCTTGGAATATGAAAGTAATAAACAGTGCATTAAATAATGCTGATTATTATTCTCCAAACCTAACCTATGTTTTGGGTGATCCATGTCAAGATAATAAATCAAAGGGGTTATGAACCATTTTGACAGCTCTAATTCTACCAATATATCTTGGCATGGGACAGTTATGTATGTCTTTATTGAAGAGCTTAATTGGTAAAGAAATTTAGGCTATATCTAAATACTCTATAATGTAACAAAGAATAGGCGTGTACATCATGAAAGGAAACAACGTGAATTTAACAAACGTATAACTCTACACAAAACCAATGCTTGTCTGTTGGGGTCTTATAAGTTAACAATGCTCAAGTATAATAATTATCATAATATTAATGAAATAAATAACATAATTGCACACAGGTGAAAATAGTGATGTAGGTGTTTAAAATATTATCCTACTTAGCCAAAGTTTTAGGTTATACAAGCCAAGTCAATAAACCGAAGGGTAAAAATACCGCGCGAGTTGGCCGTGCGGTTAGGAGCGCACAGCTGTGAGCTCGCATCCGGGAGATAGTGGGTTTTGAACCCCACTGCCGGCAGCCCTGAAGATGGTTTTGCGTGGTTTCCCATTTTCACACCAGGCAAATGCTGAGGCTGTACCTAAGGCCACGGCCGCTTTGTTCCCATTCCTAGGCCTTTCCTGTCCCATCGTCGCCATAAGACCTATATGTGACGGTGTGACGTAAAGCAAAAAAAAAAAGTCACAGCACCCAAAGACATTCCTGTATTGAGCGACTAAAATGTCACCAGGATACTTTTCTTTCCTGATATGCTCAGCTTGTTAAAAGCCAAATGTAATTAATGTTATTGTCTTCACGCCCCGCTAACTACTTCTACGATTTTTGGGAGACGCCGATGTGCAGGAATTTAGTCCAGCAGGAGTTCTTTTACGTGCCAGTAAATCTACCGACACGAGGCTGACGTATTTGAGCACCTTCAACTACCACCGGACTGAACCAGGATCGAACCTGCCAAGTTGGGGTCAGAAGGCCAGCACCTCAACCGTCTGAACCACTCAGCCCGACTTGTGAAAACTAGATGAAGTCATATTTATCTTTATCAAGTTTATTTTTTTCCCTCCACAAAGATATTTAATTCTCTTTCATGGGCCCCGGAAGTGGGTAGGCCAGTTGTCCCAACCATAAATATTTTTTGGGGGGGGGAATGATAGATTATAGCCCTATAGTACTATGATCTTTCTTTCTTTCCTTCTTTCTTTCTTTCTTTCTTAATCAGTTTATCCTTCAGGGTTGGTTTTCTCTCGGACTCAGCGAGGGATTTCACCTCTACCACTTCAAGGGCAGTGTCCTGGAACGTGAGACTTTGAGTATGGTGATGAAACTGATGAGGAGGGCCATTACCTCGCCCAGGCGGCCTCACCTGTTATGCTCAACAGGGGCCTTGTTGGAGGATGGGAGGATCGGGAGGGATAGACAAGGAAGAGGGAAGGAAACGGCCGTGGCCTTAGGTGCCTGGAGGAGAAGTAGGAAAATACGAAAAACCACTTCGAGGATGGCTGAGGTGGGATTCGAAACCGTTCTACTCAGTTGACCTCCCGAGGCTGAGTAGAGCCCGTTCCAGCCCTCGTACTATTTGTTTTCAACTTTCATGGCAGAGCCGGGAATCGAAACCGAGCTTCCGGGAGTGGCACACATTAACCACTATACCACAGAAGCGGACTAGTACTATAATGCTACCTATATGTTTATGTTAGTGCTGAAATCCGATTTCTTACTTTACTAATGCTGAAAGTCCGAAAATGTAATGTTATTCTTTAATAGGGGAATCAGTCTAGAAGGAAATGTAGAAAGTGATGTAATATCTATCCAGGTTCGTTGTTATCCTAATACTATGGGTTACAGTACATTGCACGTATATAAAAGACGCCACTTACAAACTTGCTTGTTATCCGCGAATTTCTGCGGCCACAAAAGTCACATTTTTCAAGAATGATGACATCTACACATGGTAGATTGTCTGACTGTGCTGTTTTGAACGTTTCTTCTGTCATTTCGAAGTTATTCGCCATCATGAATAATAAACAATCGGCTTTTAGCAACGGCTGATGCACAACGGCTGATAGAGCTCCATGCGGTACTGGATCGTGACGTCACAGCGCGCCGCTTACGTCAGAGGCCATTTCACTCGCCTTGCGGAAAGGCACTATTAAATATTTTTTTAATGGTAGAAAAAAAGGCAACATACCACAATGTAATACGTTTACGTACTATTTCATTGGTGTACTTTTCAAAAAAAATATTTTTGAAAATGATGCATGTTCCCAATTGGCATAAAGTTCTGACCACTCCTTCTTGGTGTTGCATTTGCTCTGTCAGTCAGTGTATTTATGTATCCGATGAGAAGTTCGTAAATATTGTTTATAAGAGAGTGCTCTAACGGGGCCGATGACCTATATGTTAGGCGCCTTTAAACAACAAGTATCATCATCAAGCACCTTCATTAAACCGACTTAATCCTGTATGCTCAGACGGCCGGCCGCTCATTGCTAGGTTTCGTGGTTCAAATCCAAGTCACTGCATGTGATATTTGTGCTGGACAAGCGGAAGCGGGACAGGTTTTTCTCTGGGTACTCCTGCCTTTCCCTGCCATCTTTCATTCCAGTAACACTCCCAAATATCATTTCATGTCAGTCATTAGTCATTGGCCCAGAGGAGTGAGACAGGCTGTGGCAGTCGGCACAATTCCTATTCTCGCTGCTAGATGGGGGCTTCATTCATTCCATTCCTACCGGCCGAGTTGGCCGTGCGGTTGGGGGCCCGCAACTGTGAGTTCGCATCCGGGAGATAGTGGGTTTGAATTCCACTGTTGGCAGCCCTGAAGATGGTTTTCCGTGAATTCCCATTTTCACACCAGGTAAATGTTGGGGCTATACCATAATTAAGGCCACGGCCGCTTCCTTCCAACTTCTAGCCCTTTCCTATCCCATCGTCGCCATAAGACCTATCTGTGTAGGTGCGACGTAAAGACACTAGCAAAACAAAATTCCATTCCTGACCCGGTCGAATGACTGGAAAGAGGCTATGGATTTTCATTTTCAAATACAGTAGCATATGTATCCACACTAAGACTACATAATTGTAACCTTTTTCTCATGTGAATGAAAACCATTGATTCTCCTTAATATTTTGGAATATATTTAATAATAAACATGTTTCCCTTGAGCTCTAATTAAATAATTGTTCTCCCATTCTGGATCCAGGCCTAATCCACGTTTTTTTCTTTTTTCTTTCTTTCTTTCTTTCTTTCTTTCTTTCTTTCTTTCTTTCTTTCTTGAAACAAACATTTCCAAATGAGTGACAGGGCAAATCCGCTGCTGTTAGAGAAGCTGCGGTCTTTCCCTGTGTGTGAAAGGAGGGTCGAGGGGGCGGGATGTAGTTTACTAAAGGGGAGGGAGTTACGAAATCATCGTTATATGATGCTGAGTCCAAGGGCGAGGGGAGAGCATATTTTGCGACGAGAGGTTTGAGAAGAGAAAATGAAAACCACAAACATATAGATTTAGACTGACGATGAGCAGCAGGATTCTGAAGCCGGAAGCATGCGGCCGCCGCCAAAACTACCAGGGCCAGGAGGATTTGTGAAGTGTCAGCTCTACAAGGGGAAATTAACGCCTTGAGAACCACTTTTGAGAACAAAGGTTACAGCGAAGCTTTGATCTCTACGGTTCTGAAATTGACAGAAAATCGGACGTACGTTAAGGAAAAAGATGCAAAAGGAACTGCTTACCTACCTTACGTAGGTACATAGGTACCATGTACGAACTGTTTTTAGAACATCAATTAATATTAAGCAACTCCTGCGACCAACTAAGGACAGTTCATCACCGCTGCATTTCGAGGAGCGCTGGTTTCAAAAATCTCTGAAGACTCTCCTTATTTTTTGTTGCCGGCCGGGTGGCTCTACATCTTTAACTCAGCTCCCCGCCGGACTCTAAAGAATATAGGCCTGACACCGAGTTGGAAGTCGGCCGTTCCCACACCATGCGCACCTGTGTCATCCCCGATGTTAATCCTGCCATATCCGAAGAAGAGATTTGCTACGCCCTTCGCACCGCTGGCTACCCAGTCCACGATGCCCACCGGATGTTGGATGCCTCAACTTCATCACCATCATCGCAGGTTCTTCTTTATCTACCTACGTTGGACGACTGGAAGCGCCTCCTTGACACGGGAGTGTCTATTCACGACCGATACTACCTAGTGGAGCCTACCAGCCAGCCTATATTAGCCCAGCTTACAGCAGATCCCACCACATTGCCTGTCGTCAACGCGCCTCACCACAAGCCTCTGCTACAACAAACATCGCCCTCCTTTCCCCCTCATCATACACCACCTACTACTACCACCGCGACCACTACGATGTCAGCCACTACTCGCCAAAATATTCCTGTTACTACCGTTACGTCATGCCATCCTTCCCCTGTAATGATATCCTCCCTCTCTTCTACCCTGACTTCTGTACAACCTCGTTCCCAGCAAATTCCCGACAACATCCTAGACTCCCCTGCCGTGTCACCACCAGACGACACCACAACAGCCGCCGCAACATCGTCGCAACGTTCGCAACCACCACCTCTGGACACTATGTCAAGCTGTGTCATCCGCGGCGTAGAACCTACCATCTCAGAACGGGAAATTCTCCAAGAACTCCAGGAAGCAGACATCCCCGCTCGTCGTGCGTTCAGGATTTACAACGCCTCCGGCCCTACTTTTATGGTCCGCATTCACCTTCCCACCGCCAATGATGTGGAACAACTTATCAACACTGGTGCCTACATCTTTCAACGTCGCTTCAAAGTGGAGCCCTCACGTTCCCCACCCCAACCTTTTCGTCACACTTCCAACACTCCCTTTCGTCGCCCCCGGCCAGCCAGTCCTTCATTTCAACCTTGTCAACCCGTCCGTCCACCCCTACCTCCACCTAACTTCTTCTATCAACCTCCTCTGCAACTTGAACTCCTCAGACTCCTCACCACCTCCTTATGCAATATAACCGCAACATTACACCTTCTAACTCTTCAATTCCATCCTAGCCCTCTCACCTAAAACTTGTCAATCATTGCACTCTCCTCTAAATATTTAATCCTTACACACATCTCCGATCATTCAATACTATCCGCACACACCTCCTAATTCCATACATCAAATTACCCACCTCCCTCTTTTCTCACATCTTCTCAACCCCGTCATCTCTCCTGGCCAGAGAGAGGGCGACACCCTCTAGGTGGCCCGCCCCACCCCTTCAGGGTGGGGAATGAAAGCATTTAAAAAAAAAAAGGACAGTTTGCCTAAATTGCCACAACATGGTATCTACAGAGTTCCCTGTACTTGTGGCAGGGTTTATATTGCACTCGCATCAAAGAACATACCGGTATCAGGTGTATCAGACTCAACCAACCTGGTAAGTCAGCTGTTGCACATCACGCCCTAACACCTGGACATAATGTAATGTTCTAAGAGGCGGATGTTTTTTCCCGTATAAAACATTATCGCTCAAGAATCATCAGGAAGGCGGTTGAAATACGTAACACCCAGGTAATTGAGTAGTATAATTGGACAGTTCTGCGGCCTCCTCCCGCGGGAAATTTGAATTCTGGCGGGAAATTTGAATTTTGGCGGGAAATTTGAATTTTGGCGCGAGATTTGAATTTGTAAACAAAGCCACGTGCTTTTTGACAGCTGTCATCGACAACAACGCATCGCTAACCTCAGTACTGCCATCTTGACGGGCCTAAACCTCAGTAGTGCCAACTTAACCTAACTAGTGCGAGGTAAACAAAGCCACGTGTTTTTTGACAGCCACGTGTTTTTTGACAGACAACAACGCATCGCTAACCTCAGTACTGCCATCTTGACGGGCCTAAACCTCAGTAGTGCCAACTTAACCTAACTAGCGTGTGGTAAACAAAGCCACGTGCTTTTTGACAGCCACGTGCTTTTTTGACAGCTGTCATCCGCCATCTTTAAACCACAGAGCACTGTGCTGCCCTCTTTATTGCAGTAGCTGCAAATTCGTCACCTGTCATCCGCAGTGCTGCCATCTCGACGGGTCTAAACCTTAGTGCTACCAACTTAACCTCACTAGCGTGAGATAAACAAATCCACGTGCTTTTTTGACAGCTGTAATCCGCCATCTTTAATCCAGAGGGCACCGTGCTGCCCTCTTTAGCTACTTACCTTTGAAATGTGGTACGTCACAGCTGTCATCCGCCATCTTGCATCGCAAACCTCAGTGCTGCACTCTTTAGTTTGAAATGTAGTGGCGGCAAATTCCACGTGCTCTTGTTTGGAAACAAAGCCACGTGCAGCTGTCATCCGCCATCTTTAATCCATAGAGCACCGTGCTGCCCTCTTTAGCTACTTACCTTTGAAATGTGGTACGTCACAGCTGTCATCCGCCATCTTGCATCGCAAACCTCAGTGCTGCACTCTTTAGCTAGATACCTTTGAAATGTAGTGGCGGCAAATTCCACGTGCTCTTGTTTGGAAACAAAGCCACGTGCAGCTGTCAACCGCCAGAGAGCACCGTGCTGCCCTCTTTAGCTACTTACCTTTGAAATGTGGTACCTCACAGCTGTCATCCGCCATCTTGCATCGCAAACCTCAGTGCTGCACTCTTTAGCTAGATACCTTTGAAATGTAGTGGCGGCAAATTCTTTATGCTCCTGTTTGGAAACAAACCTATGCGCTTTTTTGTCAGCTATCATCCGCCATCTTTAATCTAGAGAGCACCGTGCTGCCCTCTATGTGGTGGTAGTAAATTCTACACGCTCTTGTTTGGAAACAAACCCATGTGCTTTTCTGACAGCTGTCAACCGCCAGAGAGCACCGTGCTGCCCTCTTTATGCCGGTGGCAAATTCTACGTGCTTTTTGACAGCTGTCATCCGCCATCTTTAATCAAGAGAGCACCGTGCTGCCATCTTTAGCTAGATACCTTTGAAATGCGGTGGCGGCAAATTCCACGTGCTCTTGTTTAGTAAACAAAGCCACGTGCTTTTTTGACAGCTATCATCCGCCATCTTTAATCAATAGAGCACTGTGCTGCTATCATGCGGGTAATTTCATCATTTAACATGTGGTGACGGCAATTTGAAATTCTATCTAGATGCCAACTTTAATCAACAAAGCACCGTGCTGCTATCCCTTTGAATTGTGGTGACGGATAATTTGAAATTCCGTTAGCTATCATCATTAAACATTAGTGCATTCGCTAACCTAACCTCTCATCTACTATCTTGAAGGAGATTATACGACACCTCCTCTACCTCCTGCTCTTCCTCCTCCTCCTCCTCCCCTACCACATCCGCCGCCTCCTCCTCCTACTCCTCTGTCAAGGCATAACTTTATCGAACACGCATCGCGAAGGCAAGAGTGTGAAGTGATATGCATGTTTAGACTTGCGGATTACGAAAGAAACATAACAAGACTTGAATCGAACACTGCACTCGATGTCGTTAACTTCAACATGTGATTAAAACGTTGTCTGGTGTGTTCAGAACACTACATAAGTAGAATCGAACGCTGTACAACATGTTAGGGGATACCTTTGTTCTAAGAAGATCAGATTGAAACATAACAAGACTAGAATTGAACACTGCACTCGATGTCGTTAACCTTAACATGTGATCAGAACATTGATTGATGTGTTCAGATCACTAAACAAGTAGAACCGAACACTGTACAACATGTTAGGGGATACCTTTGTTCTAAGAAAATTAGATTGCAAAATAACAAGACTAGAATCGAACACTACACTCGATGTCGTTAACCTTAACATGGGATCAGAACATTGATCGATGTGTTCAGATCACTAAACAAGTAGAACCGAACACTGTACAACATGTCAGGGGATACCTTTGTTCTAAGAAAATTAGATTGAAACATAACAAGACTAGAACCGAACACTGTACAACATGTTAGGGGATACCTTTGTTCTAAGAAGATCAGATTGAAACATAACAAGACTAGAATTGAACACTGCACTCGATACAACATGTGATCAGAACATTGATTGATGTGTTCAGATCACTAAACAAGTAGAACCGAACACTGTACAACATGTTAGGGGATACCTTTGTTCTAAGAAAATTAGATTGAAACATAACAAGACTAGAATCGAACACTGCACTCGATGTCGTTAACCTTAACATGTGATCCGATACAACATGTTAGGGGATACCTTTGTTCTAAGAAAATTAGATTGAAGCATAGCAAGACTAGAATCGAACACTGTAAGAACATTGTTTGATGTGTTCAGAGCAAAAGTACAACTTCAATGATTTACCTAGTGTAAAAATCAAAAACACACACTGTGCACATATCGCATAGCTATCTCGCCTATCACTTGCCTAGTATGAAAATCAAAAACACACTGTGCACATATCGCATAGCTAACTCGGCAACACTTCAAATGATTTGCTTAGTACGAAAATAAAAAATCTATACCGCGTAGCTAACTCGTTCATCACACTGCTAAGACGCTTAGTAATTGCAAATACACTGATATATGTCATACGAAAATCAAGAAAGCACACTGCGTAGCCAACTCGCTCGGGTCACTCGCGTAGTAATTGCAACACGACTAGAACACTGATACACGTTACTCTTTTTTTTCTCGAAACACACACACACACACACACACGGATAAGAATGTTCCGAGATACTACATACTTACATGATTTTTAAAGATCATAAATTATATGTACACATGTTGTCTCCTCCAAGTCGTAAGACGAAATAGACGCAGTACAGCGAGTTTCCGCTCTAGCTGGCGAACGGAAGTAGCATGATATCTCAGCAAATAAAATACGCTTGAGCTTGCATACACGCAAGTCAGACACAATGATGGATACCGCGATTCAAATCCTAGCAACTTATGCCGTCAGGAAGGGCATCCGGCGAGCACCTAGCTGTAAATCCCCGATTCTCGTGTTAAAAAGAACATCTAGTTGTAAAACAGATTCTAAATCCGAGTTCTTTGACGTCAGGAAGGGCAACCGGTCGAAAACAATAGTGTATGATGTAAGAGGCTAGATACTGCCAGTTTTGCGTCAGGAAGGGCAACTAGTCTTAAAACAAATTCTTGCGATTTAAAATCTTAGTTTTGCGTCAGGAAGGGCATCCGGCTGTAAAACAATAGTTCGTGATACAGCTATTTAAAATCTAAGAAGAGCATCTAGCTGTAAATCCCCGATTCTCGTGTTAAAAGAGCATCTAGTTGTAAAACAGATTCTTAATCCCTGTTCTTTGACGTCAGGAAGGGCAACCGGTTGAAAACAATAGTGTATGATGTAAGAGGTTAGATACTGCCAGTTTTGCGTCAGGAAGGGCAACTAGTCTTAAGACAAATTCTTGCGATTTGAAATCTTAGTTTGCGTCAGGAAGGGCATCCAGCTGTAAAACAATAGTTCATGATACAGCGATTTAAAATCTTAGTTCTTGCACTAAGAAGAGCATCTAGCTGTAAATCCCCAAACGCCTCCATCCGACAAATGAATCACCCTCAACACTCTTGTACTCACAATCATTTTCGAAGGAGTCTGCATAAGGTTTAACGTCCCCATCTACAGCCCTTACTTAATGCTAGCTTTTTTGCACACCCCGCCTCTTAGATCATACACCATAGTTTTACGACCGGTTACCCTTCCTGACTAGGATTTTAAATCGCAGTATACGCGATAAATTTGTTATAGCGGGTTTTATAACTAGATATCCCGGTACCGGCACATAGCCTACTCCTACCGAAGAAGCCTGCACAAGGCTTATTGCCTCCATCCGACAGATGAATCGCCATCAACGTCTTGTACTCAAAATCATTTTCGAAAGAGCCTGCACAAGGTTATAACGCCCCCTATCGACAGCCCTTACTTAATGCTGGCTTTTTTGCACACCCCGCCTCTTAGATCACACACCATAGTTTTACGACCGGTTACCCTTCCTGACTAGGATTTTAAATCACAGTATACGCGATAAATTTGTTGTAGCGGGTTTTAAAACTAGATATCCCAGTGCCGGCACATAGCCTTCTCCTACCGAAGAAGCCTGCACAAGGCTTATCACCTCCATCCGACAAATGAATCACCCTCAACACTCTTCAATCATTCCCGCTACTTCGGGAGATAGCAGGTTCGAACTCCTACTGTCGGAAGCCGTAAAAAATAACAAATGCTAGGCGAGGGACCTGCGCGATCGTCATAACATGATCTAGCCGGATGCCCTTCCTGACGGCATAAGTTGCCAGGATTTGAATCGCGGTATCCATCATTGTGTCTGACTTGCGTGTATGCAAGCTCAAGCGTATTTTTTTTGCTGAGATATCATGCTACTTCCGTTCGCCAGCTAGAGCGGAAACTCGCTGTACTGCGTCTATTTCGTCTTACAACTTGGAGGAGACAACATGTGTACATATAATTTATGATCTTTAAAAATCATGTAAGTATGTAGTATCTCGGAACATTCTTATCCGTGTGTGTGTGTGTGTGTGTGTTTCGAGAAAAAAAAGAGTAACGTGTATCAGTGTTCTAGTCGTGTTGCAATTACTACGCGAGTGACCCGAGCGAGTTGGCTACGCAGTGTGCTTTCTTGATTTTCGTATGACATATATCAGTGTATTTGCAATTACTAAGCGTCTTAGCAGTGTGATGAACGAGTTAGCTACGCGGTATAGATTTTTTAATTTTCGTACTAAGCAAATCATTTGAAGTGTTGCCGAGTTAGCTATGCGATATGTGCACAGTGTGTTTTTGATTTTCATACTAGGCAAGTGATAGGCGAGATAGCTATGCGATATGTGCACAGTGTGTGTTTTTGATTTTTACACTAGGTAAATCATTGAAGTTGTACTTTTGCTCTGAACACATCAAACAATGTTCTTACAGTGTTCGATTCTAGTCTTGCTATGCTTCAATCTAATTTTCTTAGAACAAAGGTATCCCCTAACATGTTGTATCGGATCACATGTTAAGGTTAACGACATCGAGTGCAGTGTTCGATTCTAGTCTTGTTATGTTTCAATCTAATTTTCTTAGAACAAAGGTATCCCCTAACATGTTGTACAGTGTTCGGTTCTACTTGTTTAGTGATCTGAACACATCAATCAATGTTCTGATCACATGTTGTATCGAGTGCAGTGTTCAATTCTAGTCTTGTTATGTTTCAATCTGATCTTCTTAGAACAAAGGTATCCCCTAACATGTTGTACAGTGTTCGGTTCTAGTCTTGTTATGTTTCAATCTAATTTTCTTAGAACAAAGGTATCCCCTGACATGTTGTACAGTGTTCGGTTCTACTTGTTTAGTGATCTGAACACATCGATCAATGTTCTGATCACATGTTAAGGTTAACGACATCGAGTGTAGTGTTCGATTCTAGTCTTGTTATTTTGCAATCTAATTTTCTTAGAACAAAGGTATCCCCTAACATGTTGTACAGTGTTCGGTTCTACTTGTTTAGTGATCTGAACACATCAATCAATGTTCTGATCACATGTTAAGGTTAACGACATCGAGTGCAGTGTTCAATTCTAGTCTTGTTATGTTTCAATCTGATCTTCTTAGAACAAAGGTATCCCCTAACATGTTGTACAGCGTTCGATTCTACTTATGTAGTGTTCTGAACACACCAGACAACGTTTTAATCACATGTTGAAGTTAACGACATCGAGTGCAGTGTTCGATTCAAGTCTTGTTATGTTTCTTTCGTAATCCGCAAGTCTAAACATGCGTATCACTTCACACTCTTGCCTTCGCGATGCGTGTTCGATAAAGTTATGCCTTGACAGAGGAGTAGGAGGAGGAGGCGGCGGATGTGGTAGGGGAGGAGGAGGAGGAGGAAGAGCAGGAGGTAGAGGAGGTGTCGTATAATCTCCTTCAAGATAGTAGATGAGAGGTTAGGTTAGCGAATGCACTAATGTTTAATGATGATAGCTAACGGAATTTCAAATTATCCGTCACCACAATTCAAAGGGATAGCAGCACGGTGCTCTGTTGATTAAAGTTGGCATCTAGATAGAATTTCAAATTGCCGTCACCACATGTTAAATGTATGTAGCTAGAGATAGCAGCACGATGCTCTGTTGAATAAAGATGGTGGATGATAGCTAACGGAAGTTTTAATTATCCGCCACCACATGTTAAATGTATGTAGCTAAAGATAGCAGTACGAAGCTTTGTTGATTAAAGATGACGGATGACAAGTAACAGAACTTTTCAAATTGCCCGCTACTACAGAGAGCAGCACGGCGCTCTGTAGATTAAAGATGGTGGATGACAGCTGATGAAATTACCCGCATGATAGCAGCACAGTGCTCTATTGATTAAAGATGGCGGATGATAGCTGTCAAAAAAGCACGTGGCTTTGTTTATTAAACAAGAGCACGTGGAATTTGCCGCCACCACATTTCAAAGGTATCTAGCTAAAGATGGCAGCACGGTGCTCTCTTGATTAAAGATGGCGAATGACAGCTGTCAAAAAGCACGTAGAATTTGCCACCGGCATAAAGAGAGCAGCACGGTGCTCTCTGGCGGTTGACAGCTGTCAGAAAAGCACATGGGTTTGTTTCCAAACAAGAGCGTGTAGAATTTACCACCACCACATAGAGGGCAGCACGGTGCTCTCTAGATTAAAGATGGCGGATGATAGCTGACAAAAAAGCGCATAGGTTTGTTTCCAAACAGGAGCATAAAGAATTTGCCGCCACTACATTTCAAAGGTATCTAGCTAAAGAGTGCAGCACTGAGGTTTGCGATGCAAGATGGCGGATGACAGCTGTGACGTACCACATTTCAAAGGTAAGTAGCTAAAGAGGGCAGCACGGTGCTCTCTGGCGGTTGACAGCTGCACGTGGCTTTGTTTCCAAACAAGAGCACGTGGAATTTGCCGCCACTACATTTCAAACTAAAGAGTGCAGCACTGAGGTTTGCGATGCAAAATGGCGGATGACAGCTGTGACGTACCACATTTCAAAGGTAAGTAGCTAAAGAGGGCAGCACGGTGCTCTCTGGATTAAAGATGGCGGATTACAGCTGTCAAAAAAGCACGTGGATTTGTTTATCTCACGCTAGTGAGGTTAAGTTGGTAGCACTAAGGTTTAGACCCGTCGAGATGGCAGCACTGCGGATGACAGGTGACGAATTTGCAGCTACTGCGATAAAGAGGGCAGCACAGTGCTCTGTGGTTTAAAGATGGCGGATGGCAGCTGTCAAAAAAGCACGTGGCTGTCAAAAAGCACGTGGCTTTGTTTACCACACGCTAGTTAGGTTAAGTTGGCACTACTGAGGTTTAGGCCCGTCAAGATGGCAGTACTGAGGTTAGCGATGCGTTGTTGTCTGTCAAAAAGCACGTGGCTGTCAAAAAACACGTGGCTTTGTTTACCTCGCACTAGTTAGGTTAAGTTGGCACTACTGAGGTTTAGGCTCGTCAAAATGGCAGTACTGAGGTTAGCGATGCGTTGTTGTCGATGACAGCTGTCAAAAAGCACGTGGCTTTGTTTACCTCACGCTAGTTAGGTTAAGTTGGCACTACTGAGGTTTAGGCCCGTCAAGATGGCAGCAGTGAGGTTAGCGATGCGTTGTTGTCGATGACAGCTGTCAAAAAGCACGTGGCTTTGTTTACAAATTCAAATCTCGCGCCAAAATTCAAATTTCCCGCCAAAATTCAAATTTCCCGCCAGAATTCAAATTTCCCGCGGGAGGAGGCCGCAGAACTGTCCAATTATACTACTTAATTGCAATCGCTACCTATTATCAGAACCATTAGAGAATGATGCATTTGCTGTTGCCATTCGTTGTTTCTAACATGGGGCTGAAAAGGCGTCTCGTTTACATTTTAGGACACCATTTTAAGTTCCTTGTTGCTTTCTCCTAGCAACCTTTGATGTGTCATGTTTCATTTCTCTGTTGTATCCTGATGAAGAAAGGCAAGGTTTCTTTTGAAACGCGTCGAGATTGTTTATATAGGTCATTACACGGCATAAACCCAAAATATACATCATGAATAGTTACACGGGCCGTGAAAGTCTAAATGATATTATTATTATTATTGTTATTATTATTATTATTATTATTATTATTATTATTATTATTATTATTATTATTATTATTATTATTAATCCTGGGTTATCTGTGGAACGCAGAGGTGAAAGAAGGTACTGGCAGGAATGGGTCTATCTACGATATCAAATATTAATCTGAAACTTTAAAATAAAGGTTATATTTCTTTTCAGATATCAAACTTAACCAAATTCTTCATTAGGTGAAGGAGCAAGTTATCAGGTACAAGAGTAGTAAAACCCAAAAATAGGGAATTTACCAGTTTTCAGCTTCAAGCACCAAATTTACAAGTTTACCACGTCGCAAATGTTGCGTTTAATTAGATAAGGAGAGATATCTCCCAATATACCATTTTCACGAGCACTTGGCTCCAACAGTAACAATTTACTGCCTTCCAAAGGCACCATTCAAAATTACACAAATTTCAGAAAAGAGCTTACATGCTCTACAAATTCAACCAAGGAGGCTACGCTCCCAAACTCTTATAGCCTACTCAAGGCGACTTTACGAAAACTTTACTCTGGCCTCTCTAGTTAATACAAGGGTATTTAGTACCCATACTACTGGGCCGTTGTGAAAAGAAGAACAGGCTAAATTACTTACCCCAACTCAAAAATGTATGGAGGCGTACACTTGCGCTCCTTGAAAACCAATTTTAAAACCCTACTTGGGCTAGTGGCCCGATGATGCAGAGGCAAATCCCAAACTACTGAATGGACTAGAAGGACAAGTTAAGTTATGATTTACATGAGAAAAACAGTTACAAAATCGTAGTCACCTCCAGACAAATTGAAGGGGAACTCGAGAGGGTAACACACTCTCTATCCCCGATTTACAATTCAAGACTTTATAAAATTTTACATCAGAAGAAGAAGTTTACATTTTAGAAAACAGATGGTTGCATAGTTCCCCTCGGGTGAGTTTGCGGAGATAGCTACATAGATAGACAACTGGTGGCCATTACTTGGGCTGATGTTCTGCCTGCCGAAGAATGAGGCACCTCGCCTCCGGTCTTAACACACACACTCAGAAATTCGACGATCAATAAGTCAAGGTAGCTCGTAAAAGCCGCAGCTTATATACCCGCGAGGAGGGTGCGAGAAGGCTCTGGACTAAATCCGGACACACCCTCTCATTTTTATTGGGTAAACCAGAAGCTACAAGAAGCCTGTGATTGGCTGAAAAATAATTACAGAAAATTTGTAATTGACCAGACTCAAAAGCTGGCGGGATGAGAAGGAAGTGTCGCAAACCTTGAAGTACCAAAATAAATGAAAGTCAATTCTGTTGAAAAAACCTATAAACACAAAACTTCTTCCAGTCACTAATTATTCCACTTTGCACCAGAGTGCATGACCTCAGTTTTATAGTAGAGACATCTATGGAAAAAAGTTCAAACTTCTTGATGTAGGCCTACACCAAAACAAAACAAATAAATCCAATCAGTTTAGGAAACTTCGAAATAACATATTCTTCAGTTATTCAGTAGTGATATCTTCTGATCAACTGTATGCATTAGCAGTTTCAAGTGTGTTCGATAGATAGTGTTCCTTAAGGCGCTTCTTTTAAATGTGCGGGGTTGAGGTGTACCTCCCGGTACAATTATAATTGGCAGCAGTGGTCACGAGAAGGCACGCTCACAAGAAGACTGGGCTCCGGACGTCCCCGTGGTACCACCGAGAGGGAAGACCGCCGTATTCGGCGTATGGCTGTGGCGCAGCGGACTGCGTCTGCAGCAGCAATTCGAGCGGCAGTTGGCGCCACAGTGACGCAACGAACTGTTCGAAATCGGTGACTTGAAGGACAGCTCCAAGCCAGACGCCCTGCGGCGTGCATTCCACTTACACCAAACTACCGCTGTCTGCGACTTCAGCGGTGTCAAGCGAGAGCTCATTGGAGGATGGAGTGGAGCTCCCCTATTCCGCTGAAAGTCGGTTCTGCCTTCGTGCCAGTAATGGCCTATGTTAGAAGGAGGCCAGGTGAGTGTCTGCATTCCACTTGCCTGCGGCCTCGACACGCTGGACAGATACTGGGAGTTCTGGTCTGGGGAGCAATTTCCTATGTCAGCAGGAGCACCCTTGTGGTTACCCCACGCACCCTGACTGTAGATGCGTACGTCCGTCTGGTGATTCGACCTGTTGTGCTGCCATTCATGAACAGCATTCCCGGGGGTGTTCTCCAACAGGATAATGCACTCCCCCATGCCGCTGTTGTAACCCAACGTGCTCGACAGAGTGTCAACATGTTGCCTTGGCCTGCAAACAACAGTCAGGCAATTACACCGGTTATTAAGGGACCAGGATGGCACATTTGCGATGGCATTTCTCGCGTGGATATTAACTTGTCGTATTGTACCTTTAGTCAATTAAATATGTTACCTCGACAAATATATTGCCAAAATTTCTGTATTCTACATTCCTTATTTCATGGTGTTTCCTCCAGTGTATTTGAACCCAGGCTGCAGTGAAGAAAGACCAACGTCTGTCTGAGATACAGAAAGGTCCAGTGGAGAATATTTTATAAATTAAAAAAATTCGATTATCTGTTTATTTCTCGGCGTAGATCCACCGCCTGACACAAATACCGAGCGAACCCTTCCATGCACGGTATCCCTGCCTGTCGTAAGAGGCGACTAAAAGGGGCCCCAGGGGCTCTGAAATTGGGAGCGTGGGTTGGCAACCACGGGGCCCTTAGCTGAGTCCTGACATTGTTTGCACTTACTTGCGCCAGGCTCCTCACTTTTATCTATTCTTATCGACCTCCCTTGGTTAACTCTTGATCTTTTCCGACCCCGACGGTATTACGTATGGAGGCCTAGGGAGTCTTTCATTTTCACGCCCTTCATGGCCCTTGTCTTCCATTGGCCGATACCTTCATTTTTCGAAGTGTCTGATCCCTTCCATTTTCCCCTCTGATTAATGTTATGTAGAGGATGGTTGCCTTGTTGTACTTCTTCTTAAAACAATAATTACCACCACCACCATCCCTCCACCCCAAGCCCACTGAAATGAACGTACTAATGGACGCTATGAGTGACATTTTCATGCCATTATGCATAAGGAAGGGCGTTACTAACATCGCTCATACCCCAGTCAAAGTTGAGACTGGTCGATTTTCTAGCCCAGGGATTTCCAATTTGTAAGGGCTCAAGGGCAACATTGTAAACCTTAGGCATATTCGAGGGCCGCACTGTAATAATAGGCCCATTTTCGTAAAATTCCGCAAATACAACAGAGGTATGGAATAATATGCATAGTTCAATTGAAATGAAGGTTTAATAATTTTAATTGTTGAAAACACTATTTTACAAGTGCATAAGAGAGTGAAATATAAAATAAACACTATTATACCCAGGACAATTGAATTTGGAAGAAGAGCACCCAACATGTCAGCTCATTTGAATTAATACCGAAATACCGAAAGACAAACTGAAATTAATAATGTAGTCAGAAAAAGAAGGCCAATTTCGTGGAAATAGTGTGAAGAGAACAATGATATACAGTCGTAAGAGCCTAAAATCCCAGCAAAATACTTCCAGGAGTACTTCGCTGATAATTTCTTCGAGTGGGCATCACTGTGTACCTGCCAGTACTACCAACAAGAGAATAACGAAGAATTATTGAAACCGCTCCTCACACCAATGACAATTATTTCTTGGTATTCATTGCATGCTACGTTGTATAAAATGTCCGCAGTGAGGTTGGCATGGAGTTCAAGAATTGGCATGGATCCCATAGCCATTTTTATAATGGTTAAGACTGACATTTGAGAGCTCATTTTCCACCGAAATTTGGATTTGAATTTTTTAAATCAAAAATAATCTATTTAGCCCAAGTGAATACTTAAAACAGGAAATAATATTAAAGAATGAATTAGTTCTGTCTTGGGTCTATAAAGGGTACATATGGGCCGATGACCTTCGATGTTAGGCCCCATAAACTAACAAGCATCATCGTCGTATCAAGGGTACAAGATTAGTACCGTACATTTTTGAACGAGGAAGATATAATTTGTAAATTTTCTTCACATTTCTTAAAATATTTTTTTAAAGCCCTCGCTGACTTCGCTGGTCACCATTTGGAAACCCCTGTTCTAGCCCATATCGGAAGACACAGGGAACTGAAATAATTTAAAACTGGCTGCTAGAAGGGAAACATTACAGACCGACCACTGCTGCCAAACAAACTGTATCTCAGTGGTGGTGAGATTTTTTTAAAGAGGAAGTACCAGGCAGAGGAAAAGTGGACGAGTACCGACCCTTGGAATACAGTAATGAAAATATGGGCAAAAGAAAGGGAAAAGCCGCGAAGGGCGTGAAAATACAAGACAGCCTTGTTAAAACAAACCAGAAGAGAACAGGAATTGACTAAGGGAGGTCGGATAGGAAACATGAAAGTGTGAAGTCTGACAAGTAAGGGCAAGCAGTGCCCTGTGATCGCTCACTTTAACCCGGTTAAGTCACCTCTTACGACAGGCGGGGAATTTGGTCGTGAAGGGATATCTCACTTAGCTTGGAACATTGTTCATGAAAATTTGGATACAATCCTACCCCAGCTAGGTAACTTCTACATGCCACTGTTTAATTTTCCTGTTCTTATCGCCTTACAATTCTCAGGAAAATAACTATTTATCAATTATTACACTCCGAATTATAATAACAATGGCTTTCATAATAATAATAATAATAATAATAATAATAATAATAATAATAATAATAATAATATAAAGCCTTATAGGGATCGCTGTAAATACCTAGGTTTAATTGGTAATCAGATAAACGAGATTGTAAATATCCAAATAGAGCGAATAATATTCTCGACATGATGCTGGTAAAACCAGATAAGCTCTATAGAGAAACCGAAGTAATAGATGGTAATCGTGATCACGAAGCTGTTTTGTTCGTAGTTAAAAAGAAATGTGATAAAACGGAAGATCTTAAAATTAGGACTATTAGGCAGTACCATATGACTGATAAAGCAAACATGAGGGAGTTTTTTAAAATATAACTGTGATCAGTGAAAAACGGCAAGAGGTGCATACTGGAAAGAAATAGTTAGAAATGGCTGTGGAGGTAAGGAGAAATTGAAGGAACTTACTAGGAAATTGAATCTAGCAAAGAAGTCGGCTAAGGATAACATGGCGCGCGGCTGTGAGCTTGCATCCGGGAGATAGTAGGTTCGAATCCCACTATCGGCAGCCCTGAAGATGGTTTTCCGTGGTTTCCCATTTTCACACCAGGCAAATGCTGGGGCTGTACCTTAATTAAGGCCACGGCCGCTTCCTTCCAACTCCTAGGCCTTTCCTATCCCATCGTCGCCATAAGACCTATCTGTGTCGGTGCGACGTAAAGCCCCTAGCAAAAAAAAAAAAAGAAAAAAAGGATAACATGATGGTAAGCATAATTGGCAGTCGTACAAATTTTAGTGAAAAATGGAAGGGTATGTACAGGAGTTAGGTTTTGTACTTTTGAATTGCTACACGGTCCTCACGAGTTCGACCGTAGGTGCGTCGTGCTGGCTAAGTAGAGAAAGAAGCGACAAGTTTTAACAATGTTTTATTCACAAGACGAAAAGACCTGGTGGTCTACAGCTAAGACTTAACCTAAGTTGTGAGCCTCGATAGATATGCGGCGCTCGGTTTTATACTAACAGATAACACAGTTATCTTTAGGGAATGAATGGAAAACATATTTTGAATCACATAACCAGGATGTTAGCTTAGGACACTTAGAGCGCCGACTTACATAACAGATAAGGAAGTGACTGCTGCCGCAAGCAAGCTTCATAAACATATTATTTGGCGGCAGACCTCTTTGTAACTTGAAATCAAGATATCATTGAATAACTATTTACAATCTTAGGACTGATATCTGGTCCCTTCGAGCGGTCTTGAATGAACATGACTTGCCGTCTCTGAATTACTGTGTAATGAATATAACTCTTCCGCCCTTAGATTATTGTTACTGTCCTCAGTAACTTGTAACTTTCTTGTTTTACATTTTACACACATTTTATACAGTCTTTTTCTACTTATAAAAAGTATAATATATAATATAATACAGATGATTATTCCATTAATTGGAGTAAATTCTTTTACAATATTATATTTTGAAGTGATTAGTTTTAAGTCCAGTTTAAGTTCCTTTGCATCGAGATGCGAATATAGGAAGTTTAATTCGTGTTTTGTATAGAGTTCTTTTTGTACACATAACAGAGGAAATTGATTAAAGTAATTCATTGGTTTTGGTTCCAACGTGATCCCCATAGTGGAAATTGAACATGAGTCATCTGAATGTACAATATTTGGTCCTGAGATACGTACTGTAACGGTTCAAATCCCGTTACAAGATGATATCTGTTTTTTTATTATTTTATCTGTATTATTATTATTATTATTATTATTATTATTATTATTATTATTATTATTATTATTATTATTATTATTATTATTATTATTATGTCCGTATTATTATTATGTTATCTGTGATATTGTTACTATTATTGTAATTATCAGTTTTATTCAATTCGATTTTGCAATGCCTGTTGCTTGCATGATTGTACTTAGATGTATGCATATATACGTATGTGTAGAATAACACTCAATACTTGTACAGTGAGAATTGTTGTATATATCAGAGATTGGATGTGACGTTGGTACATTGTGCAAGATTGGTGGCGATTCTGCCAAGTCATTGCCAAGTCATGGCTACGTCATCGTGAGCTTTTAGAATATGCGCTCAGAGAGTCGGCCGCCCCGGGCTATTTCACAACTGTATGTAATATCTGTCGCGTAGGTGGGAGTATGTCATTGTTATTTCTGGAGATTACGTAGCTGTGTCAACCAACGTCTATAAAAGGTGGATGCATATTGTAGCGTCAGTCATTACTTAAACGGAAGCAGTACAGTGAAGAAGTCTACTAGATCAAGAGGCCTTAGTTGGTCAGTCAACGAGTGTGAACGAGAGATGGTGAAGACTCAGTGAGCCATTAATTATTGGTCATTGAGAGAGTGAGACCAAAAGATTGGTCGCTCACTCAGTTGAAGACACGGACGCAAGGGCTTACCATGAAGTCAGAGAGGGCAACCCTGGACCTGCCAAGAGGTAATACCATATTGACTTACAAAGAAGTCAGATGATATGGAGAAGAAGCAGTCACAAGGATGTATCACCAAGTTAGGCGTGACACATCTACAGTAAACACCAGATCAAAGGAATACGTCGTAATTACACTAAAAGTGTTGAAGGTACAGTCAAGTGAATCAGTGAGGGAAATATTTCGTATAAATTGTTAAATGTCCGGTCAAGAAGAATTCAAATTCATGCCTAGTTTCTTTCAGTTGCAATGTCATAATTTCATATTCTCATCTGTTTTATCTCAACAAGACTCACTATTTTTTGATATATTATTTAAAGAATATATATTGTTCTATCAAACGAATTCATAGTTTTATTTCATTGACAGTAAAATATCGTAACCTCAAAAGTAATGGGGAAACCGAACGCCAATCTCCTTTTCCCAGAACTTATATGGTATGTTGTCAAAAGTAAGCTTATTACCCCACACCCTAGAGATAGTCAAGAGTCTCATTCTAATATTGCTGCACTGAGTGGCAGCTGGCGCCCTTCAAATAACGTATGTGTAAGTAAGCAGGTAACAAGTAAGTGTGAGTACAAGGTCCGACGAGTGTGTATTTTATTTAATGAATGTTAATTTTCAGATTTTCCATTTTAAATGCAGATATTTCATATTTTTAAGTAAAATGCAGATTTATAATATTTGTAAAATTAGTCAGCGAGTTAGGAAACTTACAGTACAGTCTCTTGATAATTAGCACATGTTTGTAATGTTTCTGGTCTTGCACTAAAGAAAGGGAGGCGCTCTTTACTTAGCGCTTGAAATAATTGTACATTATTTCGTACATTATCAAATTCACATCCAGTTGTTTTTGTTAAATTACAAGGTGTTACTCTTATTGTATATTGGATACATACACAGGATTGTATTCCCTTGATACATGGCATAGTGGACCATTTTGATGTTGTTCACCCTGCAAATAATATTTTTCAGAGTGAATAAATACAATGTTGTCAATAGTAGGTACAGGGTAAATCTGATAAAGTTCATAATTATTTTCATCAGTAGTAGGTACAGAGAGAGATTACAATTAATTCTGTATCCAGCATTATTGTTTGGGTTTTGGTGAATTTCAAGTTCTCATACAGGTGATAAGGATCAGTATGTATTAGGGATTTTGTGGGGTAAATTGAATACAAATGTTTTACAATATTTCTTACATCTTCTTGAGAAAACAGTTCTACATTGGTTATATCATTGAAAGAAAGGCTGATGGTGTCTTCCATAGTCTTGATGATTCTTCTTCATTTATTCACACACATTAACACATATTGATGTTGTTCTAATGTGCTTATCTTGAAGTTTGCCTTCTCTAAATTATTTTTAATTACATCCAAATTGAGGATGACATGGTTCATTTCGTCGTAAAATTTATTAGCAATAGGATTACTAAATGATACAAGATTATTAATGTGTTGTATTTCTTTAGCATTACCTTTCCTTAGTGATTTAATTTGTTTTTGGAAGTTGTCTAAGTCGTCCTGATCTAAATTACCTGAAATAAATTTAATTACTTTACCTAGACCATTAATGAGTCCACGTTTATTTCTGTGTTTTGTAGGTAGGAGTTTGTTTAGTTCATTCTGCGAATTTTTTAGCGTATTAATTAATCCTTGAGATAGATATGGGAAAATATTATTAGAATACGTTATAAGAGATTAAACTGCATTTTGAGTATTAATATAAGATTGATATAAGTTAGTTAGGTTGAAATGGAACATGAATTTTTGATAGTTGTTGGCTATTACCGCAGATCCAAGTGAATCTGCGTAGAATCCTTGGGTTTTTATTTTTATGATGTTAATTGAACCGTATCCTGAGAGGAATATGAAAGAGAAGAGATTTTCCTCTTAGATTTTATGTCTCTAAAATGTCTGACGTGCACTTAGCCATTTTTCATTGTACAGTGTACTTTATTGTCTTCTATTTTCGTTATGATAACTTCATTGTACAAATTCTTTGACTTTTTGTTTCTGGTCAAAGGATTTTTTACGTAAACAGTTTCTCCGATTTTGTAGGAGTGTTTGAAAGAGGGATTGTTTGGTTTGGGATTATTTTCATTTAAGATACGAAATTGGTCACGTTGTCTCTGAATGTATTCATTGATCTTTGGACCGGGAGAGAAAACGTGATCTAATACGTCATAGTAAGGTCCATAAAGTATGTTAAAAGGTGGACTTTTGGTTGTCGAGTGTACTGAAGAGTTGTAGTTTATGATGATAGTGATTAAGAGTTGAGATATGGGAGATAATTTGTCATTGTCTCTTGAGATGCGTAGCTTCTCAAGCAATGTAGAATTGAATCTCTCTACGGGTGAGTTAGATGATGAGTTTAGATGAGTGGTTGCGTGATACTCAATGTTTGAGGCTTTACAATATTCTTTTATAATATTGTTCTCAAATTCTCCACCTTGATCGCGTGTGATCTTCTTAGGTAGGCCATGGTGTGAGAAGTAAAGCTGTAGCTGGCCTAATACAGCGAGGGCTGTGCCATCTGACAATATGTAGGCTTGTCCGAATTTTGAGAATACGTCCAGTATTGTCAAAATCCGTATTTGTTCGAAATGAAATGTGTCTCTGTGAATCTGAGCGAAAGGGTGATCAGCTGTTACCGGACCTTGGTTCTCAACCCGGTTGGGGTGTCTTTCATATTTATTTCGATGACATAGAGAGCAATGGTTGATTAAGTTTCGAACTTGTTCTCTTAAATGAGGCCAATAGTACTTGGTTTCCAAGTGTTCTGTGGCCTCAGTGGTTCCATTATGATTAATTAAATGGTACTGCAAGATTAAGTGCTTTTGTTTTTCAGGGTCTTCGACAAGTCTTCTAAGAGTTTTGACACTCTAATAATTATAAGTTCAGAAGTGAACAGTTTCTGGCAGGTACTAACGAAGGGAATTTCCAATGTTATATCATCAAAGAAAACAGCATATTTGTTTGAAGTTATTATTACTTTTAGTAGGAGATCTTTCAAGTCTTGTTAAAGGTTAGTTTTTGTAACTATCATGTAGTGTCAGGTGTTTTTTCCGAATAGTGTCTGTTTGATTAATTTAGGAGAGTTTCCAAATTTTACAATAATTTTATTGCGGTTTTGATTTAACTTTCTTTCGGAAGCTTTCAAAGTGAAAATGGTATCTTCCTGGTTAGAATGTATTGTCTGGTTATCAGTGTCATTCCGATATCCGCCATTCTCAGCTATGGCTAGGTTAGAATCTGTTTCTTCATTTGCATTTATCTCAATGCGAGACAGGGCATCCACAACATAATTTGGTTTTCCTTTCACATAACTGATATCGAAATAAAACTCTTCTAGCTTAATTTTCCAACGGTAAAGTCTCGAACTTCGGTCCTTCAAAGTGAAAAGCCACTGTAGTGGTCTGTGATCACTTTCTACTTGGAAATGTCTACCGTATAAGTAGGGCTTGAAATGCTTGCAACTATCTACTATGGCGAGTAATTCTCTTGCGATAGTTGAATATTTTCGTTCGGTTGGGTTTAGTGTGCGTGAGTATAGGCAATAGGATGTCCTTTTTGTGAAAGAACGCTTCCAATTGCAAAATATGAGCTGTCAGTTGTCAGAGTGAAAGATTCATTAAAGTCTGTGTAGCTTAAGACAGAGGCATTCATTAGGAGAGTCTTAAGTGTTCTGAATGCATTCTTATATTCGGGCTCCTCTGTATCAATCATGGCTCCCTTCTTTAAGCATCGTGTTATGTGTTGTGCTACATTTGCAAAGTTCTGAATAAATCTCCTGTAAAAACCGGCTAAACCAAGAAATTGCTTATTTTCGTTTGTGCTTTTTGGGATGGGATATTCTTTGACTGCTTTTATCTCATCTGGGTTTGGTTCGATTACGGTTTGTGTCACAACGTGACCCAAAAAGGCAACTTCCTTATGAAGGAACTCAGTCTTGTCTGTGATGGAATTGATTTCCATTGGTTGAATGTCCACGTTTTCAAGTGGTTCGGCCAATATGGGTTCTTCGAAACTCGACTTTAATTGTGTATCAACTGGGTATTTGTTTGTTATTGACTTGAAATGAGATGTAATGTGGGTCTTCTGTAGGCTGAAGGAGTTTCTGTTTGGTAAACGGGTGAAAATGAAGTGGTATGTCTTGACCTGATAGAGTAAGTTTGTTGGTACTGTAGTCTATCTTTGCGCCTAGCTTGGTGAAGTCTGCGGTACCAATTAAGGCATCGAAATAGTTATGCCATTGCATGATTCGAAACTTCACAGAAGAGTCAATATTATACTCAGAAAAAAATTGGAAATCTTACATTGTCATCACCTATTGTTTCGGAATGAACTGATTGAATACAAAATGGTTCTTTACATAAATGATCAGCAAAGCATGTGTATGCTATGCTTGGATTCATTATGGAATTGCACGCTCCACTGTCAACTAAGATTTTAAATCCGTATAGACTAATGAATGGTAGTTGAGGTGCATTAGAAATGTTATTTAGGTCTTCGATAGTGACGGCTGGGCCAAGTGAAAATCCTGATTATGATCTTCAGTGTCTGGCTCTAACTGTTCTGCTGGCTCGAAATATCAGTCGTAGTTGCATTGGAAGCCTTGTTTCAATTCCTCGGCATGTGGGATTTCAGGCTGACAGTTTTAAAATTCTGTGTGCTGAGGGTTTTTAATTAATTCCACGTGAGAATTTAAGTTACCTCTGATTGTTGAGACACCTGACATGGGTTTTGGAAGGTTTCGATCTGGTGGGGCGAAACGTCTCCCGATATTATTCGGAGTAGCGTGATGGCGATTTGTCGGCTGTGATGGCCTCATGGGTATCGTGTTTCTCTGTTGTTGCATTTGTGGTGGTGTGTTGGGCCAACCTTATCTAATCTGATTGTTTGGTTGATTTTGTGCGTTCTGTGGTAGTGGATTATGTGGAAATTGAGGAACAGGCCTCGGCAAGAGGTGTGAATGGATTGTGATTAGAGTTATTGAAGTTGTTAGGCAAGTGTTTAGGAATGGGTATGTGGAGAAATTGCTTATGTCCTCTCTTAATTGATCCATATAGCTCTCGTGTGCTCTGTCATTATCGTGAGATCTTCAAATTCTAAGTGCATGACTTAAATCTGGGATATGAGCGTAACGTAAGTATGCTCTGTATGGTTCTAATAATCCAGCTTTAAATGTGCTCAGACCTATTTCTTCTATTTCTCTCAGTTTATTGTCAAGAATCTGATCTCTGTATTCAAGCTTACACAGGCTCTTGTATCTGAGAATTAATGCTTCTAAACGTTCATGGCAGTTAGTATAAGATGCATTGTGCTTCTGGAAACAATTAGAAATTTCTTGGAGCAAAAGTCGCTCATTTCTAAATCTCCGTATTTTGTGACAAGCTTTTCCTTGAATCTTAGCGTCTAAGTCTAATATACTTCGCGCTTCTCCTTTCAGTTTTGATTTCACAACATTGAATAAAAATCGTTCATTAAATCAGCATGAGGGACTGTTGCTACTCTTCTAAAATTATTCAGAAATGAGTCGCACCTAGGAATAAAATAATCTAAACTACATGAAGATTTGCCATCAAATTCAGGCAATAATTGTTTGTGAGCATATTCAGATTTTGAAGGAAGTTCCTGCTAAATGAATTCAGGATAGACTGAATTATTAAATACGTAAATGAAATAAAATAAATTAATTATTAGTTTAATTAAATTGATGGCGAAAAGCAACGAATCTATTCGATCTTACTAATTCGCATTCAATTAAAAAGCAAACGTAATAAAATAATTTAATAAGTTAGTAAATTATTAGTTTAATTCAATTGACGGTGAAAAGTAACGGATCTATTCGATCTTACTAATTCGCATTCAATTTAAGGGAAAATATTCTTATTTATCGTTTAGAGGGCTTTAATTCAAACGATGGCGAAATGCGACGAATCTATTTGATCTCACTAATTCGCATTCGATTGAAGAGAGAATAATAATAATAATAATAATAATAATAATTGTATTCTTCTTCTTCTTCTTCTTCTTCTTCTTCTTATTATTATTTTAAATTAATTTAATTTAATTGAACATAAAATGAACCAGGCTATTCTGAACTTGGGCTCACAGAAAATATTGATAAACTGTGAAGGCGGCAGTTTACGGTGGGCACTTATTTAGACATAGCACATGTAAAATTGTTGGTTATTCACTTACAGGCTTGAAAAGATGAACAGCAATTTCAGCATCCTCGGTGTGCAGTGGATAGTTGGGCAGCTTCCCCTCGGGAAAACAATCGCAGCATTTGATCAATCAATCAATCAATACTGATCTGCATTTAGGGCAGTCACCCAGGTGGCAGATTCCCTATCTGTTGCTTTCCTAGCCTTTTCCGAAATGATTTCAAAGAAATTGGAAATTTATTGAACATCTCCCTTGGTAAGTTATTCCAATCCCTAACTCCCCTTCCTATAAATGAATATTTGCCCCAGTTTGTCTTCTTGAATTCCAACTTTATCTTCATATTGTGATCTTTCCTACTTTTATAGACGCCATTCAAACCTAATCGTCTACTAATGTCATTCCACGCCATCTCTCCGCTGACAGCTCGGAACATACCACTTAGTCGAGCAGCTCTTCTTCTTTCTCTCAATTCTTCCCAACCCAAACATTGCAACATTTTTGTAACGCTACTCTTTTGTCGGAAATCACCCAGAACAAATCGAGCTGCTTTTCTTTGGATTTTTTCCAGTTCTTGAATCAGGTAATCCTGGTGAGGGTCCCATACACTGGAACCATACTCTAGTTGGGGTCTTACCAGAGACTTATATGCACTCTCCTTTACATCCTTACTACAACCCCAAACACCCTCATAACCACGTGCAGAGATCGGTACCCTTTATTTACAATCCCATTTATGTGATTACCCCAGTGAAGATCTTTCCTTATATTAACACCTAGATACTTACAATGATCCCCAAAAGGAACTTTCACCCCATCAACGCAGTAATTAAAACCGAGAGGACTTTTCCTATTTGTAAAACTCACAACCTGACTTTTAGCCCCGTTTATCAACATACCATTGCCTGCTGTCCATCTCACAATATTTTCGAGGTCACGTTGCAGTTGCTCACAATCTTGTAACTTATTTATCACTCTATAGAGAATAACATCATCCGCAAAAAGCCTTACCTCCGATTCCACTCCTTTACTCATATCATTTATATACACTGACTGACAGAGCAAATGCAACACCAAGAAGGAGTGGTTCGAAAGGGATGAAAGTTGGGGAAAAAACATAGACGGCACGGACGAATAATTGATGTTTATTTCAAACCGATATGCAGGTTACACAATGCGCACGGCATCGACTCAGTAGGATGTAGGACCACCGCGAGCGGCGATGCACGCAGAAACACGTCGAGGTACAGAGTCAATAAGAGTGCGGATGGTGTCCTGAGGGATGGTTCTCCATTCTCTGTCAACCATTTGCCACAGTTGGTCGTCCGTACGAGGCTGGGGCAGAGTTTGCAAACGGCGTCCAATGAGATCCCACTCGTGCTCGATTGGTGAGAGATCCGGAGAGTACGCTGGCCACGGAAGCATCTGTACACCTCGTAGAGCCTGTTGGGAGATGCGAGCAGTGTGTGGGCGGGCATAATCCTGCCGAAACAGAGCATTGGGCAGCCCCTGAAGGTACGGGAGTGCCACCGGCCGCAGCACATGCTGCGCGTAGCGGTGGGCATTTAACGTGCCTTGAATACGCACTAGAGGTGACGTGGAATCATACGCAATAGCGCCCCAAATCATGATGCCGCTTTGTCTAGCGGTAGGGCGCTCCACAGCTACTGCCGGATTTGACCTTTCTCCACGCCGACGCCACACTCGTCTGCGGTGACTATCACTGACAGAACAGAAGCGTGACTCATCGGAGAACACGACGTTCCGCCATTCCCTCATCCAAGTCGCTCTAGCCCGGCACCATGCCAGGCGTGCACGTCTATGCTGTGGAGTCAATGGTAGTCTTCTGAGCGGATGCCGAGAGTGCAGGCCTCCTTCAACCAATCGGCGGGAAATTGTTCTGGTCGATATTGGAACAGCCAGGGTGTCTTGCACATGCTGAAGAATGGCGGTTGACGTGGCGTGCGGGGCTGCCACCGCTTGGCGGCGGATACGCCGATCCTCGCGTGCTGACGTCACTCGGGCTGCGCCTGGACCCCTCGCACGTGCCACATGTCCCTGCGCCAACCATCTTCGCCACAGGCGCTGCACCGTGGACACATCCCTATGGGTATCGGCTGCGATTTGACGAAGCGACCAACCTGCCCTTCTCAGCCCGATCACCATACCCCTCGTAAAGTCGTCTGTCTGCTGGAAATGCCTCCGTTGACGGCGGCCTGGCATTCGTAGCTATACACGTGTCCTGTGGCACACGACAACATGTTCTACAATGACTGTCGGCTGAGAAATCACGGTACGAAGTGGGCCATTCGCCAACGCCGTGTCCCATTTATCGTTCGCTACGTGCGCAGCACAGCGGCGCATTTCACATCATGAGCATACCTCAGTGACGTCAGTCTACCCTGCAATTGGCATAAAGTTCTGACCACTCCTTCTTGGTGTTGCATTTGCTCTGTCAGTCAGTGTATATAAGAAAACATAAAGGTCCGATAACACTGCCCTGAGGAACTCCTCCCCTCTCAACTATTACAGGGTTAGACAAAGCTTCACCTACTCTAACTCTCTGAGATCTATTTTCTAGAAATATAGCAACCCATTCAGTCACTCTTTTGTCTAGTCCAATTGCACTCATTTTTGCCAGTAGTCTCCCATGATCCACCCTATCAAATGCTTTAGACATGTCAATCGCGATACAGTCCATTAGACCTCCAGAATCCAAGATATCTGCTATATCTTGCTGGAATCCTACAAGTTGAGCTTCAGTGGAATAACCTTTCCTAAAACCGAATTGCCTTCTATCGAACCAGTTATTAATTTCACAAACATGTCTAATATAATCAGAAAGAATGCCTTCCCAAAGCTTACATACAATGCATGTCAAACTTACTGGCCTGTAATTTTCAGCTTTATGTCTATCACCCTTTCCTTTATACACAGGGGCTACTATAGCAACTCTCCATTCATCTGGTATAGCTCCTTCGGCCAAACAATAATCAAATAAGTACTTCAGATATGGTACTATATTCCAACCCATTGTCTTTAGCATATCCCCAGAAATCTGATCAATTCCAGCCGCTTTTCTAGTTTTCAACTTTTGTATCTTATTGTAAATGTCATTGTTATCATACGTAAATTTTATTACTTCTTTGGCCTTAGTATCTTCCTCTATCTCGACATTATCCTTGTAACCAACAATCTTTACATACTGCTGACTGAATACTTCTGCCTTTTGAAGATCCTCACATACACACTCCCCTTGTTCACACTCCCCTTGTTCATTAATTATTCCTGGAATGTCCTCCTTGGAACCTGTTTCTGCCTTAAAATACCTATACATACCCTTCCATTTTTCACTAAAATTTGTATGACTGCCAATTATGCTTGCCATCATGTTATCCTTAGCTGCCTTCTTTGCTAGATTCAATTTTCTAGTAAGTTCCTTCAATTTCTCCTTACTGCCACAGCCATTTCTAACTCTATTTCTTTCCAGTCTGCACCTCCTTCTTAGTCTCTTTATTTCTCTATTATAATACGGTGGGTCTTTACCATTCCTTACCACCCTTTAAGGTACAAACCTGTTTTCGCATTCCTCAACAATTTCTTTAAACCCATCCCAGAGTCTGTTTACATTTTTATTTACCGTTTTCCACCGATCATAGTTACTTTTTAGAAACTGCCTCATACCTGCTTTATCAGCCATATGGTACTGCCTAACAGTCCTACTTTTAAGACCTTCCTTTCTATCACATTTATTTTTAACTACCACAAAGACAGCTTCATGATCACTAATACCATCTATTACTTCAGTTTCCCTATAGAGCTCATCTGGTTTTATCAGCACCACATCCAAAATATTTTTCCCTCTGGTTGGTTCCATCACTTTCTGAATCAGCTGTCCTTCCCATAGTAACTTATTTGCCATTTGTTGGTCATGCTTCCTGTCGTTCGCATTTCCTTCCCAATTGACATCTGGCAAATTCAGATCTCCCGCTACAATCACATTTCTTTCCATGTCTTTTCCCACATAGCTGACTATCCTATCAAATAATTCCGAATCCGCATTAGTGCTACCCTTTCCCGATCTGTACACTCCAAATATATCAAGTTGCCTATTATCTTTAGAAATGAGCCTTACACCTAGAATTTCATGTGTCTCATCTTTAACTTTTTCGTAGCTTACAGATTCTTCTTTCACCAGAATGAAAACTCCCCCTCCCACCTTTCCTATCCTATCTCTACGATACACACTCCAGTGCCGTGAGAAAATTTCTGCATCCATTATATCATTTCTCAGCCATGATTCAACTCCTATTACAATATCTGGTAAATATATATCTATTAAATTACTTAATTCTATTCATTTCTTTACAATACTTCTACAGTTCAACGAATAGGCAGCTGGCAAATCGGCAGGTGGGCAGATGCAAAGGCCAACTAGTGCGGCCTTAGCGGAAAGCTCTTTGTAGAAGTTGTCACTCACCTCCAATCAGCTCGTAGTCGATCTGGCTAGGATAGACGGTTTGCCTATCCCGGACAGGCTCCCAGTTAAGTTTTGTAGTTTTGAATTACTACACGGTCCTCACGAGTTCGACCGTAGGTGCGTCGTACTGGCTAAGTAGAGAAAGAAGCGACAGGTTTTAACAATATTTTATTCACAAGACGAAAAGACCTGGTGGTCTACAGCTAAGACTTAACCTAAGTTGTGAGCCTCGATAGATATGCGGCGCTCGGTTGTATACTAACAGATAACACAGTTATCTTTAGGGAATGAATGGAAACATATTTTGAATCACATAACCAGGATGTTAGCTTAGGACACTAAGAGCGCCGACTTACATAAGATAACAGATAAGGAAGTGACTGCTGCCGCAAGCAAGCTTCATAAACATATTATTTGGCGGCAGACCTCTTTGTAACTTGAAAACAAATTTATACGATTTGTGTGGATATACGAAAGACAATGGGTTTGGATATAGTCCAACATCTGAAGTACTTATTTGGCATTTGCGTGAAGGAGATGTACTAAATGAATGGAGAGTTGCTATAGGCACCGTGCAGATAGATCGAAATGCTACTACTAGCGCTACATAGTGGCCCGTTCTGAAACAAGAGGTGAGGCGCAGTGCGAGTCTCAGTACAACGTGTGTAACATTCGAACAAGTTGCGGGTTTAAAGCGATTCAATTCGGGGATCTAAGTGAATCATCATGCAATAAAGGAAGAAACCTTGTTGTCAGTGGCCACGTGAACGGCGTTGAAGAGTTAATTTCGAATGGTTTCGGATAGATCACAGGAAAAGTCACCAGACAAACATCTGGCAATTTGCCGCCTTATATCGTGAAACTTGAGGTAGGCAAGGTGTAGTTAGTTAAAAATTTATATATAGCTTATTTAGTAAGGACTAATTGATGCATGTTTGCTAAGTTGTACGCATTTTTATTTTGTGTTCAGGTTGACCAGAATCGTAATGTCTCTACCAGCGAATGTTCCTGTCCTGCTGGCGCCAGAAGAACTTGCAAACGCGTAGCTGCGGTAGTGTATTATATAAATAATGAAAGTGTTGTTTCCAAAACAGACCGTCCGCAACAGTGGGGAAAACCGAGCCCGAAAACAATGTCAACAGAAAAATATAGAAAAGGCAAACGCGTGAAGAACTGTTCGGTAAAAAGACTTTGAGGACATCTCTTCACCCCTTCGAATTAACTGAGGATATTTTAAAACACATCCCTTGCACTCTTCGTAAAAAACATCGAGTAGAAGCAAGTACTGAAATCGAGCAATCGTGCAGGGCCGTAGTCATCTTATTGATAGACAGGGTAGTGAATGATGTGGAAAGAGAAGAATGTGTGAGAAAATTGTGACACATTTACAAGTCTCTAACGACGTGCGCTTGCCAGACAAATACACCTTTCGCACTGTGAGTAACGAAATGTTTTTTACCAGCAAAGTGCAGGTTGATACAGATCATATAACAAAAATCTCCTTTGACACTATCTCAATCAGGAAGCCCTCGATGGTTTCAAGAAAAAAAAAGATAAGAATATCTGCTAGCACGAAAGCAAATCGGATCAAAACTCGACTCTCGCATTTGTAAATGAATCTCCAATTGGGGGAGCTGCTTTGAACACTCTTACGGAAGTGAAATGGAAAGTGAAGCAATAGAATGCTATGGAAGTTCATTTGTTGTTCGTGTTATTCGATGAGGTTGCAAACTGGTTAACACGCAACACACAGACGATGTCATCCACGTGTGGAAAAAGTTCTGTTGGCAATTTCTGTAATATATTGTATATTTTGATTCTTTGAATACATCTTTCTACGTGAATTCTAACACTCGCAATATTGTAAGTACTCTCAACTTCCTCAGCTGTTAATCTTCCGTCATGTAAGAACGGTGGTGTCACGATTATGATACCGCGGCCAGATAAGTTCGTTCTGATGCCTAAATCCTTTATCAGCCATGACTTCATCGCCAGGTTGAAGGAAAGTAAACCACTGACGGTTGTTATGAATGAGTCGCTAGCTCTTCCACCGTAACATTTAGATTTAAAGCGATCATACCATTAGGCGTGATTGCAATTAAAACTTTTGCAGTGTATCAACCCTTGTATTGAGAATAGAAATACAATCTCTTGATCTACTTGGGGAGGCTGTTCAACTCTAAATTCCGTGCAGTCAATAATGACTCGACAATTACCGTAATTTCTTTTAAATGCTGGAGACATTGTTTCTTGAACACTTTCCTTACTAGGCCAGAATATGAAATGTTTCGTAAGCAGTGCAAGTTGCATAAGCACGGTCGTAAAAATACGTGAAATTGTCCTGTGAACACTCTCAAAGCAGAATAGGACAGTCCGATTTTCATTTTCATTAGGAAAATTAAAAATCTGGTTTCTTTACATAATTTCGAAACATTACAGTTTGGTAATAACGCAAGGCAAAGGCGTTGAAGTTCAGACCTGTTAAATCATGCATTTGTGTATTGTTCCTTGTGGAACTGTAGCCTTGGAAACCTGGACCCTTGATGTCTGCATGATCGTCTTCCGTTCCACACATTTTATCATGTTTCGTAATGTCCCCTCCCAAACTGAAATTAAGCGGAATACATGCTTGTGTATTTACGTCGGTTTCATGTCTTGAACAAGAAAACATGAAGTCTGAACAATGAAATTCAAATGCATCTGTTCCCACAGATGCATCCTTGGTTATGTTACTTGGGCAAACTGTACTTGAAAAATTTCCGTCTGATTCTTCCTTTTTTAATCGCTTGAGTTGTCAGTGAAAGCGCTGTAAGCTGGATCTCGGCGACACATTCCTCTTCTTGGATTCATCCGGAAATACTGTCGGAACATAGACTGGACTTAGTGGGTGTCCAGATCTTTTGTTGCCAAAGTGATCCATCAGTGCTAAAAATTAAATTAAATCGGATCAACTGAACTTATTGCAAACATGTGCAGTACGTATGTGTAGGCCTACTTACTTCGGTTAACTCCTTGTAACTTATTATCCATCGCCTCCTTCGGTCCACATCTATCGCTCGTTTTGGAAAACAATAAATTTGTACTTCACTTCCCGTATTTGCGTAAGTATTGGATCATCTGACAACACAACAATTGCGTTTACTTGATCTCCTTTTCTCTGCCATTATCATCTGAGTGACTACACGCTCAGTCACAAGAGAACAGCTACTGCGAGTTTGGAGTCTGCCTCACGTGTTGTTCTCCGCGACGCGCACGGTGCCATCAAGGAAGGGGTGATAGGCATAAAGCTGAAAATCACAAGCCAGTAATTTTGACATGCACTGCATGTGAACTTTGTGGGAAAGCATTCTTTCTGATTAAATCAGACATGTTTGCGAAATTCATAACTGGTTCGAAAGAAGGCAGTTCGGGTTTAGGAAAGGTTATTCCACTGAAGCTCAACAAGATATAGCAGATATCTTGGATTCAGGAGGTCAAATGGATTGTATCGCGATTGACCTATCTAAGGCATTTGATAGGGTAGACCAAGGCAGACTATTGGCAAAAATGAGGACTATTGGACTAGACAAATGAGTGACTCTATGGGTGGCTATATTTCTAGAAAATAGAACTCAGAGAATTAGAGTAGGTGAAGCTTTATCTGATCCTGTAATCATTAAGAGGGAATTTTTCAAGGCAGTATTATTGGAAATTTATGTTTTCTTATATACATAAACTAGCAAGATACCCGTGCTTCGCTACGGTATTATACTGAAATTTTTATTTATATGCCAGGATAATCTACTGTAATCTAAGAACGTTCTCCGTAGGAAAAGATGGCTGTTGAAAACGAACGCAGGAAAGATTAAAAATGATCGGCACCGGGCGAGTTGGCCGTGCGCGTAGAGGCGCGCGGCTGTGAGCTTGCATCCAGGAGATAGTAGGTTCGAATCCCACTATCGGCAGCCCTGAAAATGGTTTTCCGTGGTTTCCCATTTTCACACCAGGCAAATGCTGGGGCTGTACCTTAATTAAGGCCACGGCCGCTTCCTTCCAACTCCTAGGCCTTTCCTATCCCATCGTCGCCATAAGACCTATCTGTGTCGGTGCGACGTAAAGCCCCCTAGCAAAAAAAAAAAAAAAAATGATCAGTTTATGATCAGAATACGTACATCGAAAATCTACAGCCTGTTTCTAGTCATTCGATAGGGTCAGGAATGGAATGAATAAAGCCCCATCTAGCGGCGACAATAGGAATTGTACCGGCTGCCGAAGCACACCTCTGGAGAAATGATCGATGAATGACAAATGAAATGAAATATTGGACAGTGTTGCTGGAATGAATGATGACAGGGAAAACCGAAGCATTCGGAGAAAAACCAGTCCCGCCTCCATTTTGTCCAGCACGAATGTCACATGGAGTGACCGGGATTTGAACCACGGAACCCAGCTCTGAGTTAAGTTTCTTTACCCCCTCCCAGCCCGCACCCCAAAAACATTAAAAGAAGGCGTGTTTCTTTTTGTTTAAAGGAGATTCAAAACACCAATGTTCACGGCTATTACCTTCAGTTTTGAGATATAAGTACCCCCACAAAAAAATCACTTTTTTCACTTCCTTTCACACTCCCCCCCCCCCAGTTGAATTTTCCAGCAAAAAATACTTGTTTCTTTAATAGTAAAAGATCTTCTAAATACCAATTATCACGACTCTAACTTCTTCAGTGTTTGATTTATGTGTCCTCGTGAAAGGAATTCAACTCCTTTCCACTCCCGTCCCCTAAGATGGTTCCCCCCCCCCCCCAAACGCGCTTTTCTTTGTTTTTAAAGGAGTTCAAAATACCAATTTTCAGGTCTGTAACAATTTTAGTTTTTATGAGATGTATGTATTCTCATACAATTAAGTCAATTAATTTTTCAATTCTTTAAGCCTCCCCCCCACCTTCATTGGATTTTCCGATAATACGTGTTTCATTACTTTTAAAGCAGATTCCAAACATAAAATTTAACGTCTGTAACATCATCATTTTTGAGATATCAGTAGCCTCATAAAAGAATTCCACACCATTTTCAGTCACTTTTAAACCCCCACCCAAGTGGTATTTCCGAAAACTAAAAATACACGTTTATTTATTTTTAATAGAGATAAAAAACACCTATTTCACTTCTGTAACGTTAAGTTTTTTGAGATATACTCTAGAAATTTTCATTTTAAAATTTCACCCCTTTTTAGTTCCCCTTAAGTGGAGTTTCCAAAAACAAATCACCTATGTTTCTTTACATTTACATGAGATTCGAAATACCCACTTTTTACGTCTGTAACGTTTTACGTTTCTCAGATATTCTGTAGATATAGTCTATCAAAAAATTCACCCCAATTTGTCACTCCTGTTTAACCGCCATTAATAGGATTTTCCAAAAGCAAGAAAATACGCGTCTTCTTATTTTTAAAAGAGATCCCATATACAAATTTTCAGTTCTGTAATATCTTCAGTTTCTGAGATATATGTATCCTCATTAAAGGTAGTCAACCCATTATTCACCCTTTTACACCCCTCCAATTGGGATTTTCCGAAAACAAAAAGTACGTGTTCCTTTATTTTTAAGGGAGATTCTAAACACCAATTTTTACATCCATAAACCTTAAAAGTTTTGAGATATAGATACACTCATTTTCAAAATTCACCCCCTTTTCACCCCCCATTAATTTGATTTTCCCAAAACAAAAAATACATGTTCCCTTATTTTTAAAGGAGATCCTAAACACCAATTTTCAGGTCTGTAATATCTTCAGGTTCTGAAATATAAGTAGCCATATTAAAGGCATTCAACCCCTTTTTCACCCCTTTTCACCCCTCCTATTGGGATTTTCCGAAAACAAAGAAATACGTGTTTCTTTATTTTGAAAGTAGATTCTATGTACCAATTTTTACATCTGTAAAGTTTGAAAGTTTTGAGATATAGATACACTCATTTTGAAAATTCACCCTCTTTTCACACCCCCATTAATTCGATTTTCCCTAAACAAAAAAATACGTGTTCCTTAATTTTTAAAGGAGATCCCAAACACCAATTTTCAGGTCTGTAATATCTTCAGGTTCTGAAATATAAGTAGCCACATTAAAGGCATTCAACCCCTTTTCACCCCTTTTCACCCCTCCTATTGGGATTTTCCGAAAACAAAAAAATCGTGTTTCTTTATTTTTAATGAAGATTCTCAATACTAATTTTTAGATCTGTAAACTTTCAAAGTTTTGAGATATAGATACACACACTTTAAAAATTCATCCCCCTTCTCACCCTCCCAGTAAGTGAATTTTCCAAAAACAAAAAGTACGTATTTCTTTATTTTTAAAAGAGATCAAAGGTACCAATTTTCAGGTCTGTAATATCTTCAGTTTCTGAGATATAAGTACCGGTATCCTGATTAAAGGCATTCAACCCCTTTTTCACCCCTCCTATTGCGATTTTCTGAAAACAAAAAAATACGTGCTTCCTCATTTTTAGAGAAGACTTTAAATACCAATTTTTACGTCTGTAAACTTTGCAAGTTTTGAGATATAGATACATTCATTTTAAAATTTCACCCCCCTTTTCACCCCCTTAGCGACGGAATATCCAAAAATCCTCTCTTAGCGAGCACCTACATCTTAATATGAATGTATCCCCAAAATTTCATTTCTTTATGTCCAGTAGTTTTGGCTCGGCGATGATGAATCAGTCAGTCAGTCAGTCAGAACAAGTTATGTTATATACACTGACTGACAGAGCAAATGCAACACCAAGGAGGAGTGGTTCGAAAGGGATGAAAGTTGGGGAAAAACAGAGACGGCACGGATGAATAATTGATGTTTATTTCAAACCGATATGCAGGTTACACAATGCGCACGGCATCGACTCAGTAGGATGCAGGACCACCGCGAGCGGCGATGCACGCAGAAACACGTCGAGGTACAGAGTCAATAAGAGTGCGGATGGTGTCCTGAGGGATGGTTCTCCATTCTCTGTCAACCATTTGCCACAGTTGGTCGTCCGTACGAGGCTGGGGCAGAGTTTGCAAACGGCGTCCAATGAGATCCCACACGTGTTCGATTGGTGAGAGATCCGGAGAGTACGCTGGCCACGGAAGCATCTGTACACCTCGTAGAGCCTGTTGGGCGATGCGAGCAGTGTGTGGGCGGGCATTATCCTGCTGAAACAGAGCATTGGACAGCCCCTGAAGGTACGGGAGTGCCACCGGCAGCAGCACATGTTGCACGTAGCGGTGGGCATTTAACGTGCCTTGAATACGCACTAGAGGTGACGTGGAATCATACGCAATAGCGCCCCAAACCATGATGCCGCGTTGTCTAGCGGTAGGGCGCTCCACAGTTACTGCCTGCCGGATTTGAGCTTTCTCCACGCCGACGCCACACTCGTCTGCGGTGACTATCACTGACAGAACAGAAGCGTGACTCATCGGAGAACACGACGTTCCGCCATTCCCTCATCCAAGTCGCTCTAGCCCGGCACCATGCCAGGCGTGCACGTCTATGCTGTGGAGTCAATGGTAGTCTTCTGAGCGGACGCCGGGAGTGCAGGCCTCCTTCAACCAATCGACGGGAAATTGTTCTGGTCGATATTGGAACAGCCAGGGTGTCTTGCACATGCTGAAGAATGGCGGTTGACGTGGCGTGCGGGGCTGCCACCGCTTGGCGGCGGATGCGCCGATCCTCGCGTGCTGACGTCACTCGGGCTGCGCCTGGACCCCTCGCACGTGCCACATGTCCCCGCGCCAACCATCTTCGCCACAGGCGCTGCACCGTGGACACATCCCTATGGGCATCGGCTGCGATTTGACGAAGCGACCAACCTGCCCTTCTCAGCCCGATCACCATACCCCTCGTAAAGTCGTCTGTCTGCTGGAAATGCCTCCGTTGACGGCGGCCTGGCATTCTTAGCTATACACGTGTCCTGTGGCACACGACAACACGTTCTACAATGAGTGTCGGCTGAGAAATCACGGTACGAAGTGGGCCATTCGCCAACGCCGTGTCCCATTTATCGTTCGCTACGTGCGCAGCACAGCGGCGCATTTCACATCATGAGCATACCTCAGTGACGTCAGTCTACCCTGCAATTGGCATAAAGTTCTGACCACTCCTTCTTGGTGTTGCATTTGCTCTGTCAGTCAGTGTATATAGATTATATGAGTAAATAACTGGTATCGGAGATAAGGATTTTTGCAGACGATGTTATTCTGTATAGAGTAATGAATAAGTTACAAGATTGTGAGCAACTGCAAAAAGACCTGGACAATGTTGTGAGATGCACAGTAGGCAAGGGAATGACAATGAAACAATCACTACTGATCTGCACTTAGGGCAGTCGCCCAGATGGTAGATTCCCTATCTATTGTTTCCCTAGACTTAAATGACTGCAAAGAAATTGGAAATTAATTGAACATCAACTAAAAATTTCGCCACATGCTTAACTCAGGGGTTACAACGGGTGGAAGTTGCCCCCAACCGTCCCCGCTCTACCCCAATATTTTGAAAGAAAACCGAATTTTCGTAATAATACTTCCCTTCTTATAAACGAATATTTGCTCCACTTTGTCCTCTTGAAATCCAACTTTATCTTCTGTTCGTTATCTTTCTTACTTTTAAAGACACCACTCAAACTTACTCGTCTACTAATATCATTCCACGCCATCTCTCCACTGACAGCTCGGAACATGCCACTTAGTCGAACACCCCGTCTCCTTTCTCTCAAATCTTAGTAAAGTTTAGTAAAGCAACTCGTCTTCTTCCTCTCAAGTCTTACCATCCCAAACTTTGCAACATTTTTGTAACGCTACTCTTTGATCGGCTGCTTTTCTTTGGATCTTTTCTAGTTCTTGAATAAAGTACTCCTGGTGAGAGTCCCAGACACTGGAACCATACCCTAGTTGGGGTCTTACCAGATACATGCCTTCTCCTTTGAAAACTTTCTTAATCTATTTACCCTCCAGGGTTGGTTTTTCCCTCGGACTCAGTGAGGGATCCCACCTCTACCGCCTCAAGGGCAGTGTCCTGGAACGTGAGACATTGGGTCGGGGGATAGGCTACAACTGGGAAGAAAGATCAGTACCTCGCCCAGGCGGCCTAAGCTGCTATGCTGAACAGGGGCCTTGTGGAGGGATAGACAAGGAAGAGGGAAGGAAGCTGCCGTGGCCTTAAGTTAGGTAGCATCCCGGCATTTGCCTGGAGGAGAAGTGGGAAACCACGGATAACCACTTCCAGGATGGCTGAGGTGGGAATCGATCGCATCTCTACTCAGTTGAACCCCCCGAGGCTGAGTGGATCCCGTTCCAGCCCTCGTGCCACTTTTCAAATTTCGTGGCAGAGCCGGGAATCGAACCCGCACCTCCGGGGGTGGAAGCTAATCACGCTAACCACTACACCACAGAGGCGGACTACATTCTTCTATAAGGTCTCAAAATCCAAGACCTAACGATAAGTCGGCTATCGCAATACAGGTTGAGGGTCGGCTAACGAGATACCTGTCTCGTGAACGATTTGCGTTCGAACCAATAAAATATACCTGAATGTGCATCTTAGTAAAATTCATGGCCACTAGAAACATTTGAAACAAAAAAATTCCAGCTGTTTTAGAAAGAAAAAAAAAAAAAGAGAGTCAAAGTCGCCTTTGGGGTGGGTTCAATTTTTCCTCCTAATGAGTCCGCATTGATGCGCTATATTTGCCACTTAAGTGGGTTTCTTCATGTGCTTTCGCATTCCATCGTAATGATTGATGTCACCGGAGCGACAGTTTTGTGTGAGAACAAATCTCAGGTAGACCCCAAGGCACCGGACTCCCCGAGGACATAGGCTGAGAGGGGTTGTATATATACTTAGTAGAACGTATTTTACTTCACAGATGAGTGTTAATATTAATAAGTTATTTCTATTTTCGTTTCGGAACTAAATTCAACTTCATACAGATGAGTACCTTATCATAAATTTAATACACCAAAGAGATCGATTTTGTTTACAGTATTCTCGATATTTAAGATGCGTTCCTTGTTAACTTTATAACAAAATACAACCCTACTACGTTGAGTCGACACAGGCAAGAGAGTCACAAGGGCTTGCTTCGTGAAACTCAGCGAGGAGTACTGGTGACGGTACTTCCCTTCCGTACTATTTATTACGGGTCCCAACATAAAAGGAAAAAAAACCCAGTGCAACAAAGCCCTACCATCCAAAATCGGTTGGAGTGAAGGTCATCATTCCATGCATTTGAGCTAATCTTATCATTTTTACATAACTGAAGATAAAAGTTGGAATTCAAGAGGACAAATTGTGACAAATATTCGTTTATAGGAAGGGGAGTTAAGGGATTGGAATAACTTACCAAGGGAAATGTTCAATAATTTTCCAATTTCTTTGCGATCATTTAAGAAAAGGCTAGGAAAACAACAGATGGGGAATCTGCCACCTGGGCGACTGCCCTAAATGCAGATCAGTAGTGATTGAGCTACATCCTAGATATACTCCAAATCTGTCATACTCATCCCTTGTCTACCCCTACCGTTCTTATCGCCTACATTTCGCTCAAAACCAACTGATCAATCCCTGGGTGCCTTATGATGTGCTTCCCCTTCGGCTGGGGGCGGTAGAGTAACTCCCACGGTACCCCTTGACTGTCGTATGAGGCGGCTAAGAGGGGCTCCAGTGGCTCTTAACTTGGGAGTATGGGTTGTGACCACGGGACACTTAACTGAGTCAGCATTTTTTCCACTTACTTGTGCCAGGCTCCTCACTTTCATCTAATCACATCTGACCTCTCTTATTCAACTCTTGTTCATTTCCGAGCCTTGCGGTATTAGCTCCCGAGGCCTAGAGAGTCTTTCATATTCTCTCCCTTCGAGACCCTTCTTTCTATGGCCGCTACTTTTATTTTTCAAGGTGTCGGATCCCACCTATTTTTCCCTCCGATTAGTGGTAATAAAAAGACGGTTGCCTAATTGTTCTTTCTCTTAAAACGACCACCACCACCCTTAAGATGTGTCGTCCTATCATTCTATCTCATCAACTAAAAGTTTGGCCATAGGCGTAATTCAGGGGCGACAACGGATGGGAGTTGGCCTCACCCAGCCCACGCTCTACCCCAATATGTTGATGGAAAACAGAATTTTCATAATATTACGGATATATAAATACATCATTAGGTAGACCCTACATGTACCATTACTCTGTTTAATTTAGCTCAATGAATCGAAATGATTGTTGCAAATTTGCGCAGGCTCCTTATACGGTCTTGATAGAAATAATGTTCATTATTGTTTAATTTTACTTTCCCGCTACATTCAAAAGACCATACAGATTACCATGTGTTTCTTGTGTTTTTAGCAACATTGAATGTTGCACTCATTCCTATCAACATTGCCAACTTCAGAACGTTTTCATTACAGGTTTGATCTCATGCCTTGTTTCATCATCGATCAATTTTTTTCAAAGTCCATTCTGGAAATTGTAATGGCGTTCCGGTATTTTCTTTGCACATAACTGACAATTCTACTCGATTTCTCAATGTTGATAAATGGGTTAAGTCCGGCTCCATAGCTAAAGGGTTAGTGCGCTGGCAGGGGTCGCGGGTTCGATTCCCGGCAGGGTCGGGAATTTCAACCATCATTGGTTAATTTCTTTGGCATGGGGCTGGGTGTATGTGTAGTCTTCATCATAATTTCATCCTCTCACGACGCGTAGGTCGCCTATGGGCGTCAAATCGAAAGACCTGCACCTGGCGAGCCGAACATGTCCTCGGACACTCCCGGCACTAAAAGCCATACGCTATTTCAAAGGGGTTAAATGTCAGGTTGTGAGTTTCACTAATATGAAAAGTCCTCTGAGTTCTAATTACTGCGTTGATGGGGTGAAAGTTCCTTTTGGGGATCATTGTAAGTACCTAGGTGTTAATATAAGGAAATATCTTAATTGGGGTAATCACATAAATGGGATTGTAAATAATGGGTACAGATCTCTGCACATGGTTATGAGGATGTTTAGGGATTGTACTAAGGATGTAAAGGAGAGAGCATATAAATCTCTGGTAAAACCCCAACTAGAGTGTGGTTCCAGCGTATGGGACCCTCACCAGGATTACTTGATTCAAGAACTGGAAGAAAAAAAAAAAAAAGAAAAAAAAACAGCTTGATTTGTTCTGGGTCATTTCCGCCGTAAGAGTAGCGTTACGAAAATGTTGCAAAGTTTGGGCTGGTAAGACTTGGGAGAAAGAAGACGAGTTGCTTTACTAAACGGTATGTCCCTGGCTATCAGTGGAGAGATGGAGTGGAATGTCATTAGTTTTTTTTAATTGTTTGTTTTACGTCGCACCGACACAGATAGGTCTTATGGCGACGATGGGATAGGAAAGGCCTAGGAATTGGAAAGAAGTGGCCGTTCCCTTAATTAAGGTACAGCCCCGGCATTTGCCTGATGTGAAAATGGGAAACCACGGAAAACCATCTTCAGGGCTGCCGACGGTGGGGCTCGAACCCACTATCTCCCAATTACTGGATACTGGCCGCACTTAAGCGACTGCAGCTATCGAGCTCGGTAATGTCATTAGTAGACGAAGAAGTGGTGTTTTCAAAAGTGGAAAAAGCCACAATGTGAAGATAAATTTGGATTACAAAATTAGATAATTTATTAACAATTTTTTTCTTTTAGAATTAAATATTTTGCAAGGATTGAAAATACCGTAAATAAATGTGTGTCTGTGTTTTTTTTATATATATATATATTTTAAAACTCTACTGTACTCACATTAGAGGTTAAGGAAACTGGGGCATGCAGCCTACTTTCTAGGGTGCAAAGGCGTTAAAGATTTCCAGGACGTCACTGGATGTCACATTAGATGCTGAGGAGGCTGAGTTCGCTTAATCTGTCTTGGGTCATGCCATTTCACAGGTAGGTTCTTTATATCTCAGTTTCCAAAATGATCGTTTTGCGGAAGAAACAGTAACAGAAATTATTAGCTCTAAAATAGGGTATTTGGTACCATTTTTTCTTATAAAGGTATTTTTGAGAGAGCGTCGCGCTCGTGTTACGAGAGATGGCTGTGTTGGACTCAATAAATTAACTGCAGACAGATGCAACCGCCTGGCATTTACGTACGAATTGTAAAAAACATTTTTTTGGTCCATTCTACAACAGCATCCTTTCCCATACAGAGTGGCATTCGAGTGAATTTATGTATTCATTTATTTTCTGGGGAAGTCTCCGGGTCCCTTAAGAGGACACGTAAACGAAATCCTTCAAAAATATGATTGCTAGGTTATTATGCAGGGAACCTAGTTGCAAAAGGATTTATTTGAATTCAGTACCTTCTTCTTCTTCTCCTTCTTCTGCTTTCTCTTCCTCTTCCTCCGCTTTTCCCACATCTGTGGGGTCGCGGGTGCGAACTGAGTCCCACATGTGGATTTGACCATGTTTTACGACAGATGCCCTTCCTGACGCCAACCCTATATGGAGGGATATACTGTAATTACTATTGCGTGTTTCTGTGGTGGTTGGTAGTGTAGTGTGTTGTCTGAATATGAAGTGGAAAGTGTTGGGACAAACACACCCAGTCCCCGGTCCAGAAGAATTAATCAGACGTGATAAAAATCTCCGACCCGGCCGGGAATCGAACCCGGAATCATCTGAACCGAAGGCCTCGACGCTGACTATTTAGCCTATGAGTCGAACCGTTGAATTCAGTACCTAAGTGCACTAAATTCCTAAGGTTCTACTGCCCCCTTTTTTAAATTCATTGCTTCTTTTCATCTTCTCTGGACTTTTAACGTTTGTCTTGTCGGTCACTTGACGGTGCCACACTTAGGAGTAGTGAAGGAGGCTGTGAAGTGCCATTTTTGGTTGATCATGCATGATGATTACCGCGGAAAGTTTGTTTGGTTTTGAGAGATACAGTGCGAGGTTTCGTGTTGTAAAATTCCATCGGTATTTCCTTGACTTCCTTTTTACGTGGCAAACATACCTTTTTCTTTTGAACTACTAAAGGTATCAATCGATGGACCGGCAGGAAATTACAAAATATGTCGTTTTAGTCCGCGAAACTTTTAGTGATACTTCGGCTCCCTAGTGCCGAATCGGTAGACCTCGGTTATCTTCGAGATTCGTATTGGCAACCTCTGACACAAAAAATATGTATTGATTTTGCATCGCCGGGAGACATCTGGCGGTATAATTGAAAAACGTTACATACTGTTGTTCTTTACACAGCGAAGTCAAAATATAGGTTAATCTTGAACGTGAGTGAGGAAAATCAAAATACAACACGGGAACGACCTAGGACTCCTACACGGAAACGACGGTTTAGAAAATTCATATCGATTGATCATACTATCGGTTCAATTCAAATTTCATTTCCATTCAGTTGGCAGTATTACCGGAACCGTTGTAGCTCCCTCCTTATCCTCACACCCGTAAAACCAAATGTCACTAAAAGTTCCGCGAATAGTACGTACTTTTGTTTTCGAAAAGTTCATTTATCTTTAAAATTGAAATAAGCATGAAATTAAAAATGCCTGTACGCATTAAATCAACAAATTCTTAAAAATCACTAAAACAAATGGCGAAGTCCATGACCTCGGCGTTGCTAAGAAAAGGGTACGGTACATTAATATGACCAAAAATCAAATTTGAAAAAAATCCTTTCTTCAAAAACATTTAATCTAAATGAAATGATTTTTTATAGCTGAGAACAATGTATTTTTAATCAGTGTGCAACGTTTCAAGTTTATAACTCAAATAATGTCCAAGTTACAGATAATTTAGAAAATCAATGAACTTTCGTGCACGCCTCCCCTCAAACCCGCCTGCATTACAAGCCCTACCGTTATGTAAACAATGAATCTTTCTCACGTTATATAACTTTCATACCCCCATTGAAAGAACACATTATTTACAGTACATGATACGTTATCTCCCTCTTTCTTTCCTCATATTTATCCTCTTTAGTATCTTTAATGGATGCCACCGCGTAGATATAGTCGCAGGCATTATGTACTGCCTTTCCGATATCCCGTTCCACCACAGTACTTCCAGATACGCCCCTCGGATAGAAGTGCCCGCGCGGACATTTGATCCTTTATGCAAAAAATATGCGTTGATGAGCCATTACATTGTGATTGCCAACCTAATACGGTGTTGGACTGCAAACACGCGACCACTCCGTGAGACATGGATTCACCGAGAAGGCGGAGCTATCTCGTGCTACTAGCGTGAAGGCAGGTCGTGGTGCTAATGTATCACGAACCAACTTCAAGTCAATCAAAAAAAATGCTCAAGCGGGTTCATATCCGGGTTGTTTGACGGCCACGGCCTTTAAATAATTCACTATCATGTTTCTCGAACCGGTCCTTCACAATCTTGGTAGAGTAGCATGGTGCATTGTCCTGTTGTAATCGGCCGTCACAAGAAGGGATCACGGCTGACAAGAACAGATGAACTTGGTTCCCTATAACGTCCAGATACCGGACAGGTGTCAGAGATTGGTGTACCGGAACAATGGATTCCAGAATGCCCATAAAAACATCGCAGAAATGATCACACCTCCCCAACCTGCCTGTCTCCGCCCAACAGTTCAACCAATTGCTATAGCCTGCGATAGTAATCAGCGTACACGCGCTAGACTGTCGATATGATGAACTAGGAATCTGGATTCATCGGACTAGATGACCTTTTTCCAATCATTACAGTACAGTGTCGATGATTTTGTGCCTATTTTATGCACTGATATCGGTGGAGGGCTGTGGAAACTAAGTCTTCGACTCCGCAGTCCTCTGGGCAGAAACGTTCGGTGAACCGCATGCTGTGAAATATTGCCCTGGTCATTACCGTCGTACTTCTCAGCTATTTCTGGAACTGTGACCCTGCAGTCGCTCTGAACAACACGCTACAGCCTCTGGCCTCTTGCAACCTCTGTCAACACACGGCTGGACGACTTGCTATATATATATATATATTTGCTATTGGCTTTACGTCGCACCGACACAGATAGGTCTTATGGCGACGATGGAGCAGGGAAAGGCTAGGACTGGGAAGGAAGCGGCCGTGGCCTTAATTAAGGTACAGCCCCGGCATTTTCCTGGTGTGAAAATGGGAAATCACGGAAAACCATCTTCAGGGCTGCCGACAGTGGGGTTCGAACCCATTATCTCCCGAATACTGGATACTGGCCGCACTTAAGCGACTGCAGCTATCGAGCTCGGTGGACGACTTGTTCGTTGTTTCCCCACCGTTGCACCACTCTAGATTCGTGCTCACAACAGCGACATGAGAGCAGGCAACAAGCTGCTCCGTTTCGGAAATGCTAGTATCAAGGCGCCATACCATCCCAATTTAACTTCTGTCAAATTCTGGGAGATCGCCCGGTTTTCGGAGATACAACTAATAGCGAACCTGTAGATCTACTGCCAGAGCTTCACGTGTACTTCTTCGCGCTTCAGGCGGCTTGTCCGTCTCGTAAAGTAGAGAAATTGTACTGTATGTTACGTTAAATCCATGTTAAATTCGGCGTCATTACGTAAAAACCACCCGGTATACTAGCACCTCTTGTTCATTCTCTCCCCAACTACAGATTTAGGTAACGTTGTGTAACTGATGAAACTGCACAGACTGCCAAGACATGTTACGCACTATATGACACAAAACTGTAGAATGTTTCACGATCTATTAACTTTCCATTCAGTGAGACGAAACTGCAGGCTTTTGAAAGCGTAATGAGCGTCAGATCTCCTCAAACGTTTTGGACAGTTAAACATGGAAAAGGTTTGCTGAGCTATGTTTGGATACTGGTCCCTCCATCTTCAAAGTCCTTGCAGAATTTATTTCGTATAATGACAGCTGATACATTCCGTAGTTTATTCGATGGGCGTGTGTATTAAGCTAACACGTGCACACACAGAATAGTATGTCCACCGTCTATTTATTCTGAAGACTATATTTTCTGCTGTTCTCGACACTATCAGTGCATTAAGCAGGGCAGTAGCTCATGAGTAGGGCTCGGAAGTTGATGAAATGCCATCTTTGTTCAGAAACATCACAGAGAATGCCGGATATGATATGCATTTGATTCGCCTCAAGATGAACGAAAATAGCTTACTTTTATTTTGCTTTTCTTTTTTTTTTTCATTCTTCGGCATTTTGTTGACTACTGGTCATTTTCGAGGGAACTTAATTCTTTCAGAGCATGTTTTCCTCTTTGGCTGTCAGAATGGACTTTTCCAACATTGCAGAAAGAAAGCCATTGTTATTCGCAATGGTTGTCTGACGAGAAGTCGCGTTCAGCGGGGTAAGGGGTGCGGAGAGTGAGCTTGGCTGCTGCGCATGCGTCAATCTCAAGTCTCAAGGCTTTACAATAAACGTCGGTTCCGCCTGCAGTGATTCTTGTGAACTAAGGTGCTGCTGTGAAGTTTCAAATTGGTAGTGCAATTACGCTTTAGTTACACATTTACTGTAAGTACTGTATAATGGACAGTTTAATAATGAACACGAATGTCTTTCAGAGAGCTCGCACTGTTTATGTCAACTAATATTTGTAGCTTAGTGCAGTAGCTGTCAGGCGCGCCATCTTCGGATAATTATTGGAGGGAAGGGGGCATGATTAACATGAACACGGGAACAATTATTAATGCAAACATTCCTATATAATAACAATATTCACAACAAACAGAAAAAAACAGAACAATAATAGAACTTGTTTCTCAAATACAGTTTTGAACGAGTCTTATGTACAGAATTTTCAATAATATTCACAACGAAACAGAAAAATAGAACTTGATTCATAAATACAGTAAATACTGGGAAGGAATGAACTCTGAAAAGCGGTGGCAAAAGGGACTCTGGTTAGACGCAGCAGGTCGTTATGCTACTTAGGTTCCAAAATGGGTAATAAATAAATAAATAAATAAATAAATAAATAAATAAATGCAATGTAAATTTTAATGTTATAGCAGTTGTATAGTATTATTTGAAGTAATATTTGAAGTAATTCCACATACTGTATATGAGTTGACTATGTTTGTAAGTACAGGAGATACTATAAGTAGAATATCGTTCTACGTTGCGATTTTATTTTACGTAAATAAATATCACACGAGAACACATTCACTTCCTTATATAAATTACTTTATTTACACTGTACGTCACAACACACAATTATACACAGTCGCAAACGATACTATATACAACACTCAATAGCGGAGTACCCTGAAGTCGATTCTGACAAGTACAGATATCAACAACATTGACGCGCGCACTATAACATACTCCCTCTTGAATTCACCGCCTCACTCACTTGGGTCCAATACTCAGACTCCACCTGGGAGCCCAACAGTCACTCCCAGTCCATCACTTGCCTGAGTCCCAAGAACCAAGATCTAAGAACTTAGAACTGAACTTAGAATTGACTTCACTGACTGACAGCTCGATATTTATACTACTGGATCAACCATCTAGAATGATCGACTTCTGGAAGAGTTCTTACAACACTCTAATGAAACACACTCGAAACACCGGTCTACCAGCTAGTCGAATGGGTACTCGAACTTTCCTTCAGTATTTACAAATGTACATGGAAATATCTACAACATTCGTAATGTCTCTACATGTATCTGGATAATAAAACCTTACAGTAAGTTTCCAGAACACTTCATATATACCAAATTATAGTACAATAAGTCTAACATGCGAACATTATGGAATTTTCTACCGCTTTCGACTCTATAGATTTTGAGGTTATACACAATACATATTTGAGGTTATACAATTCTATACTACATATTTACAGGGAAATAATATATTAATCATATTTAACATTTAATAAAAGATAATTTAGCATTAAATAAACTATAATTAAAACATACTAATTGAAGTTACGATGTACCTACGACAAAAATTTTGTAAACAATATAAATACGGTATATTAAGGATGAGCTGTGTGTTTAACAGAAAAAATGTTAGTGTAAATTGTATAACACTGTAATCTAGGAAAACGTCTTCTTCCCTTGTTAATTTAAACTTTAGTGCTTGATAATAATGTATTTTTGTGTACCATTTGCCACCGAGGTAGACACCTCATTTGCAAATAAAGTGATTTTGATTTTTGATTTTGAATGTTTTATGTACGAAGCTATAAAAATAATCACAAGTAAAAATATTAGAACTTGCTTCATAAATACATTTTGTTAATAAATATCCTATTGTCGTACTGTATATTTATTATATATTTCATGATACGAAATGTGAAATGCTCTACCACCAGATGCACCGCCTGAACAGTCTCCATTGGGAAATGTAGTTCTCTGAAGGAATGCCCGGTTTCTAATCTCATTTCTTGATATAAAAACATCTCCCACCTTCTCCAGATTTAACACCTTAGCAGCCTCCGAAGAGTACCAAACTCCACATTTTAAGGGGAGGAGAATTTTTGGAGGAGCAAAATGGCACTCTGTCCCCCTAAGATCATTTTTTGGGGAGGCAGAAAACGCGCTGACCCCCCAAAGTCGGCGCCACTGGTATCTGTTACTCGTACCTACAAGCTGCCGTGACTTCTCGTGAGACGCACATATGAGATGACCCAACAGCTTGAGTGATGTTACCTCTCGTTGCATCATCCTGACCTTCCGGTTCCATGGCTAAATGGTTAGCGTGCTGGCCTTTGGTGCATGAGGCCCGGGATTTTAACAACCATTCGTTAATTCCTATGGCTCGGGGACTGTGTGTGTGTGTGCCGTCTTCATAATTTGCTACTGATTTAATGGCGCATAAACACATCGAAGGTTTTCGGCGGCGCAAGGAGAAAAAAGGGCTAAGATTGGGAAGGTAATAGCCATGGCCTTAATTAAGGTGTGAAAATGGGAAACCACGGAAAACCCTCTTCAGGAATGCCGACGGTAGGGCCCCATTCTCACAGATGCGCAGGTCGCCTGTACGGCGTCAACTGGAAAGACCTGCACAGGACTCTTCGGAGGCCACACGCCATTATTATTATTATTATTATTATTATTATTATTATTATTATTATTATTATTATTATTATTATTATTATTATTATTATTATTACCTTGACCCCATTACACAAGTTACTGCGGGATTTTCCATTACTTCATCCAACCGAGCTATCACTGCGTAGCGAATGGCAGTTGGTACTCTACTCTTTTACATGTAAAAAGGCCGAAGTCAAAGTCAAGAAGGTTTTCTGCGACAATTTGTGTCTGAATTTGGTGGCAATATATTTTCCACGGACGGAAGTACAGTATATTATTTCGTAAGTTGTGCGATATTAAAGTAAGTGCAGAACAGCGTTTTATTGTGCAGCAACAAGAATTTGTAAGCTACGAAAAGTTGAAGATGACAAACATGAAATTCTAGGTGTAAGGCTCATCTCTAAAGATGACAGGCAACTTGATGTCTTTGGACTGTGTGTACAGACAGGGAAGGGTAGCGCAACTTCCAGCAACTTCATGCACCGTATGGCGATGGGCACGATCAGACACAAATGCCCCTTTTTTGCCACTCTGTCACATCCTTACATCTATATGTCTTTTCACGACAGTTTAATCCTGATGAAAACATGGTATATCCAGCCTCCGCCAAAGAAAGAGTTGTGATTCGCTGAGCGTGTAGTGCCGACTTCCACCCGGTCAACATCTCGTGTTCGGACGTACAGGGCTGCGCATCGCATACGACAACAGTGCGAAGATCTGAACTTCTGAATAAACGACTAAACCTGGATTCTGTTCACTTAATTTATTGAACACATCCACAATGCACTGCAGTTTTCCTCTTTTGTGCTTCACTACACGCGATGGTCCTACCTCTTGCTCCATTTCTCTCACTATGAATAATGACTCACTGACTGCTGATGCAAGATGGAACACCTTATCTCCACTCTGTACAGCTTGGGACTTTCCTCCACTACGAGAAGACTTCCTGTATTACACCACGCCTTGTGCCTTCATTTCTTGTTATTTAATCACTATTTTATAGTATAAAAAAAGCATATGTATATACCGGTACATATATCACCAACCATATTTTAATTTGATTACGTACTCTTCCAAACTCTCTAAATGTAATAAACTAAAATTAATGCGACATACTAGTGCAGTCGAGTGAGTGCGACGGTTGCTTCTCCAATCAACTATGTCTATGTCCACGTGCAAATGCAAGGTGCTCCGCCTATTTGTTTACATCATGATTAAACTTTCGTGAAAAGCGGTATACCCATGTTGACGTACTCTGTCCGCTTGAGACATCAATGTCCCGCTAGTCGCTACTGCCTTATGATCGCGTAGAGGGAGTGCGCGTGCGGTTGAGCACGGGACTCGTTCGCTGCCCCATCCGTACAGGCTTAACGATCCATCTGTGCGTGCGCACTAGGGTGAGCATGTATCATAAGCAAATGAGCTTTCTCTCAAAAATACTGGAATATCAAAGGCGAGTACATGGAGTGAACTTCATAACTTAAAACTGATGCTGCAGAAGAAACTAGAATAATCCATGTGTAACCGCACTTGGCTTGATTACACAAATTTAAAAAAATAAAGAATGAATTTTTAAACACAGTAAAAGAAAAACTTAATGTTCAAACAACGGCATCGCAGCACAAAACGTAAACAAACAGGTTAGGAAACATTACAACTACAGAGTGGATGTGAAAAACAGCATGGAACCCTGAGATGTAATGGAACATAGCCTTTTGCTAAGAAAGGAAACGGAGAGGGTAATTGCCCGTGGATTACACACATTTTTTTAAAGGAAACAAATCAAAAACCCAAAACAGAAAGATCTTTACAACGGTAAATTACAGCATTATTAAGCATGCCAGCAGACACGCGCATTTCGCGGAATTTGAATCTATTGGAACACTATTCAAGGATACATGTCGATTAAAATGAGAGCTAGTCCCAATCTACACAAAAATAGAAATAAAACCAAACACAGAGGTACTGTGAATTTGCACCACTATCTAAAACTCTTCAGACAATGTGTATAGCTTTTCAGTACTTGTACAAGATGACACAAAAATACCAGGAGGCAAACCCGAGGGATAGTTACATTATAAGTTACAAAGTCAAAAAGGGTATTGCCTCCGACATATTTAGCGGTGAACGTGAAACTCGAGGATAAACTCCTGCGTAAAAAAAAAAAAAAAAGAAATTATCACATTTGAATGAATTTAAAAATCGAAATAAACCTAGAGACAGCGCTTACTCTGAAACCGGGTTTCCCCAGGGGGTACCAAAGGAGGAGCACGTCCGCTCGCTAAGATGGTCAGATGATCAAAGACACGGATCCTACCTCGCTCCCACAGAAGGAGATCGAGAAACAGGAAATGGTGCAACCACCAAAGGGAACCAATCAGAATACAGAATTCACCTTCGACTTTCACATTCACCAATTACATTAACTCTTATTTTCTCCAATCAAAAGTCGCTTCGTTTTTGCTGACACAGTGATAATAAATGTTCGAGAAAAGTCTTCGTTTACGCAACAGGAAACGCGTTTCAAGAACTGCACTGTAGGTACACGCTGTTTCACAAATTCTGACAACAAAGAAACAAAATAACGAAAATATTAAAATTCACAGATAAATTATCATTTTGATACAACCCATAAATAAAAGTTTCTAAAACAGAATTTAAAATGATCCGAATCTATCCAGGTTTACGAGATCGAAACAATTCTTCCAAGTCCAAAAGTCCAAACAGAACAAAATCTTCTGTCTGTCTGTTAGGTCATCAGCCCTGAGGCTGGTTATGCAACAAAAATAATATTTAAAACAATAAAATAAGAAATTTAAATCAATTCCCACTGCTGTCTTTATACTGCCACATCATGCACATTCAACGGCCGAAACAAAAGAAAGAAAACTGAAGATAATTTTGAAAGAGAGAGAAGATTTCTGCTATCGTTAATGCTAAGATTTACGGAATTAAAAAGGCATGACAAACTAGATTTCTAAATAAAAGTTATGCAGTTACTACAAACTTACAATCAACCCGCTAACTCACAACGTAATATCGTAAATTCGTCCTCGCTTAACCAAACTAATTCCATGCAGTATGAGCAATCAGCATCCGGAGCACTAGCTCCTTATTCGATTACAAATCAATCAGTCGAACCGAAGATTCTCCGTTATAATTTTTCCATCTTTCATAAGTATTGCAGTGTTTGAGATTTTTCACTACCTAATGTTGTGTTCATTAACACAATAAATCATTACTGTAAATGCTCTTAATTCATAAATAAAATCTCCCCACGGTTATACTACATTACCGTCAATTGTTCATTATTTACATGAATAACACTTACTTAACCGATAGTTTTTCTTCAGCTCCTATACTGTCTCGCATATTGGTATCTCTGTGCGTAAATTTTTTACGTACTTTAGAAAGGAGACATTGACATGACTGTACGATAATAATCAAAACTCAACGTTGGATAAGATTTTAGTTTTTCAGGTATATGAACTGTTCTTTATGAGGTCGTTCACCATTTCTATGTACGGCGCCGTCGACTAACAACCAATAACGAAACAATCACTTTTGATGTAATGCTTAATTCTGTCATTATTCACAAAACACGTACATCACATGCACGACGGTCTAGCACTGAGGCGCTACAACAAAGGAAACTAACTTAAAAATAGGTCGTGTAGCCGGCGCGTTCCTGAACGTGCGTCATTTAACGCATTAATGATAGCGTTATATAATGTAGAGTCTAGCCAGGATGAACGAAATAAAACGTTATGTTCATTTCCGTAAAAAAAAAAAAATGAACGGTGATCGGCCTACGTGAAGGTCGCTCTCTCAACATTGTCGTTGGTGGCCCCGCCGGAGTGTAGCGCTGCAGTTGCAACGCACCATCGTGCAACAACACGTGCGCCAAATTGTCGACGAAGGTAATAGTGTGCGTGCGTAAAGTCACGGTGATAATTTTAAAGTTTATCGAAGGAATTTTCTTGTTTTAATATTTCCCGAAAGTCTGTGTTAATATCTGTGGAGTGCTTTGTGTGTGCAACCAATTTGTTTTCTATTATTTCTAGAAAATGTCGTACTGTTTCGTTCCTGGTTGTAAATCGGGTTACGGAAGAAAGTGTGATGGTAGACGATTTTTTACACCGCCAAAATAAAATAAAGTTTGCGAAGTAAGCGAGGCTTACTCCGCGGAAAGATAAGCAATTATTGTCTGCCAAAAGCAGAATATGTGACCTGCATTTTTCCGGATGTTTAATTATAAAGGCGTTCGGCTCCATGGCTAAATGGTTAGCATGCTGGCTTTCGGTCACAGGGAGCCCGGGTTCGATTTCCGGCAGTGTCGGGGATTTTAACTACCATTGGTTAATTTCACTGGCACGGGAGCTGGGTGTATGTGTCGTCTTCATAATTTCATTTTGACGATGCGCAGGTCGCCTATGGGATTCAAATCAAAAGATATGTACCTGGCGGGCCGAACATGTCCTCGAACATTCCCGGCACTAAAAGCCATACGTCATTTCATTTCATTTCAGTTATAAAGGCGGAGTGTTTCGTTGTAAACGGTGAAAGCGTTGAACTTCCTCGTTATTCAAGACTGTTTATATATTGAAGATTGGGAAAGTGCTGTGCTGGAGTTGAGCCCCTTCCTCGATCCTTCGATATAAAACTGTTTAGTTTATCATATGGCCGGGTATGTTGTTAGGCAATCTTCAAAATTTATCGAGTGTATATCCTGTGACCGTTTTCTCCGTCACGCAAGTGAAAGTCAGTTTTCAGTTCCTACGGAAATCAAAGATTAGGCTACGGATCCGGCATTGGCACGACGTTTCTAACACGTCCATCTATAAGTGTGTGTGTGTGTGATGTTCTTTTCCAGACTGAAAGGAAAATTCATGAAAAAGTGAGCTCGTTTAGGTCAATGTGGGGTGATAATTTTTACGAGTGTCTTGACTCGACTGAGGCGGTTTTAGTTGTGCTATCAGGAGCTGATTGTTGTATTGAACACACTTTGGATATAATTCCAAAACTGGTCTACCACTATTTAAAGTGCTGATTCTTCTTCAGAGCGAGAGAAATCCGCAGAGATCTTCAAGCTCGATAATCTGTTAAGTCTACTCGTAAACAACCAAAAGTGGCCTCAAACTAGTTTTGGTGGGTAATTTAAGTCATTTACTTTATTTGAGGAAAATTCCAGTGTTATTTGCAGTCTGGTATATGTTTAATGTTTTATGTGCTTTGTTTAAAAAGTCTCTTTTTAAGTATGTAAAGCGCAATATAGCTTTCGCTTTCCGTAATGTCCCATTTTATCTCGTGTGTTCTCTTATTAAAATCCAAAGGTATTTCTTCGTGTGAGCTACGAATAGTATTCACAACTCTCTGACAGTATTATTCATAAGTCTAAGGAATTGGGTGTTGTATTTGGTTATTTGCTTATCAGTGTAAAGCAGCTGACCGTATAGCGTTGGTGTTAGGCTCCACTAGCGCCGCTCTGCGTGAGCGCACTTAAACTCAGTGAGTGATCTAGGTATCTATAGCTCATTCCATGTTAAGAAAACAGTATTGCTCTTACGACAATAGAGTTGTCATATCGAACGGCTCTGCTCAACACATTACGGGAAAACGACGACACATAAATTTGTGAAATTCCGTATTGAAGTTCAAGACAAAACGCGCAATAAACTAAGCTACAAATTATGTTTATAAAATAAAGGAGGCGGGGGTTTACAGGGGCTATTTTTGGTCTGTACACTGTCAACGGGAAATTACGGCACATAAAAAACCTCAGCATTGAAGTGTAAGGCTAACTGGGGTAGAAAATAGACAAATAATTTTGATGGGCTCGAGGGGTGAGAGATCCATTTCATTTCATTTAATACATTTCTCCAGGCAATAAAGGTTAGAAAACAGACGCAACAAAATAAATACTGTAGATGAATGTACAAAATATCACATTGTTACTGTTAAAGAAAGAAATCACACACGTAGGCTTATCGCATAACTCTCACTCAACACAAGGCAAGTACGCACTGATTTAAAGCCTAAAAACACACACACAACAAATAAATGTTGTAGATGATATCACTGCAGAAGTAAGCTGCCGGCGGTTCACAGAGTGAGGGACTACATGAGGCTTGTGCCAGAGCAATACAGAAGAAGGAGAATGAAGGAAGGCAACGAAGCGATGGCTGTTCCCCTCATTGTGTTTCCTCCCTACAAATGTATTTATGAAAACGATAATATTATGTAGTTATTTTAAGAACTCGCGGGCAAAAATGCCTAATCCTTTTTACCTTTCATAACAAGTACATTACAAAATACAGTATAATATCCCTTAATCATAAAGAATTATAGGTGTCTCAGAGGAGGTGTGTTCACTCCTTGTAGGTCCATAAGAACAATACTGTTTTCTTAACGTGGAATAAGCTATAGATATTTTTATAGGTATTCTATTCGTCATCATACAAGTGTTAGTACTATAACAGGTGCGACGTTGTCTGCTTCCACTATTATACTTTTTAAGGTTAGTGGAATGTCGCAGAATCTATCATCTCGGTCGCTTATTGAGAGAGGGAAAAGTATCAATTATTGCTGTAAATCATACATCAGGGTCGAGTGGATGGTCCCCGTGAATCTGGAAGGAGAATATAGTGGACTGGGCAGTAGTTCAATCAGCAGAACGAACATTTACAGCAGCTGTAATCAGATACAAATTTTTTCAGATTGGTAGCAATATCAGGAACACCTGTTGTGATACATAGAAGAAGAAGAAGAAGAAGAAGAATTGTATCCTTATTAGTAGTACGTAGAAGGAGCCTCCATGGCTCGGGTGGCAGCGCATCGGTCTCTCACCACTGCGTTCCGTAGTTCACATCCCGGTCACTCCATGTGAGATTTGTGCTGGACAAAGCGGAGGCGGGACAGGTTTTTCTCCGGGTACTCCGGTTTTCCCTGCCATCTTTCATTCCAGCAACACTCTCCAATATCATTTCATTTCATCTATCATTCATTAATCATTGCCCCAGAGGAGTGCGACAGGCTTCGGCAGCCGACACAATTCTTATCCTCGCCACTAGATGGGGCTTCATTCATTCCATTCCTGACCCGGTCGGATGACTGGAAACAGGCTGTGGATTTTCATTAGTAATACGTAGAATACATTTAATTCTGTTCGCATAACTCCTTCCTCGTGTTACTCTTTTCATAAACAGTGTAGTAATAAAGTTATTTATTTAATGTTCCTTCAGTCGCTACAGATAGTAAGAGACAGCAGTATGTCGGAATTTTGTCCCGCAGAAGTTCTTTAACGCGCGGAAGTTGTCGCATTTTAGCGCCCTCAGCTGCCACTGACCTCAGTCGAGTTCGAATTTGCTAATTCTGGAGCAGGACAATTAAAAGTGACGAATCACTGTGGTCAGCTACAAACTTTCAATATGGTGGACATGACTTCAAAATCGACCCGATGTCTCTTTGCTTGCTTGCTCACTGTCTCCCTCTTCAGCCTGTTAAGAGAGAACTTGACAACTTCTCTTCTCTTTTGCGAAGTACTGTCAACTTTGTATGCTCCATTTCACTACATATGATGTTTTAGTCCAAAATAGCTCAATAGTTTGCTGTAGAATGCGGAATGAATTATTACTGAAACGTGTTTCGTCGAATAACTCTTGATAACAATGAATTTCTTATGTGACTAAGACTGTCTGTTTTTATATCCCTCATTGAAGAGATATTCTTCGAGTGCCTTCAGAATAGAAGACAAGATTAAGTGACTTAATAAAGAAGTGTACTTCAGCAAGATGGCATTCTCAATTGCACGTAAGTGTGAAGTGAGAAACCATAACCTATAACTATACAAACCCACAGACGTGTTGCAAGACCATTTTCCACATCCTAACATAACAAATGAGATTTTTTTTTTAAATGCTTTTGTAGCATAGCCAAAATAATAACATATTGCCGTATGCTAGAAACACTTTATTTTTGTCTTCCGTGAGGTCAGTGGTCTGTGTGGGCGGCTCTTAGCAGTTACTGACCTCCACCAGACATTATTTTTAAAGTTTTCAGTAGGGTAGAACAGCACATTATGTCACCTATTATTGCTTAGACTAGCTGCGTTATCGAATTTTCTGCAATAAGTCAATGACGTCAAAAAGAAAGCTCGCACTGCAATGGATAACAGTAGACTCTCTTTCTTTCTTAATCTGTTTACCCACTAGGGTTGGTTTTCCCTCGGACTTAGCGAGGGATCTCACCTCTACCGCCTCAAGGATAGTGTCCTGGAATGTGAGACTTTGGGTCGGGGGATACAATTGGGGAGAATGACCAGTACCTCGCCCAGGCGGCCTAAGCTGCTATGCTGAACAGGGCCTTGTCGGGGATGGAAAGATTGGAAGGGATAGCCAAGGAAGAGGTGAGGAAGTGGCCGTGGTCTTAAGTCAGGTACCATCCCGCCATTTGCTGGAGGAGAAGTGGGAAACCACGGAAAACCACTTCCAGGATGGCTGAGGAGGGAATCGAACCCCCCTCTATTCAGTTGACCTCCCGACGCTGAGTGGACCCCGTTCTAGCCCTCGTCCCACTTTTCAAATTTCGTGGCAGAGTCGGGAATCGAACCCGGGCCTGCGGGGGTGGCAGCTAATTACACTAACCACTACACTACAGGGACGGACTAACAGTAGACTACTGGGAAAAATATGTTTCTCGTCATTGCGAAAGAAGAGAGGGGCATAGTGTTGTCTAATCGCAGGACCCGGATTGTGATTGCGAGCCATCTTCTAAATCACACATCGCGGGCATAGCTAGCTTATATAAAAATCTCTGACCGAGCAAGTGGCTGCGGGGATGGTTCACATACCTATCGGCTTGCATTTGGGAGATAGTGGGTTCGAACCTCACTGCCGGCAGCCCTGAAGATGGTTTTCCGTGGTTTCCCATTTTTACATCAGGCAAATGCTGGGGCTGTACATTAATTAAAGCAACGGTCGCTTCATTCATACTCCTAACCCTTTCCTATTCCACCGTTGCCATAAGACCTATCTGTGTCGGTATGACTTAAAAACAAAATTATTAAAAAAATATAACATCTTTCGCAAATAGCCTTATCTGGCATTCCAGTCCTTTACTCATGTACTTTAAACACAGTCCGCCTCCGTAGCGTAACGGTTAGTGTTATTAGCTGCCGTCCTCGGGGGACCGGGTTCGATTCCCGGTATTGCCAGAAATTTAAGAATGGCAGAAGGGCTGGTATGTGATTCAAATGGTACACGCAGCTCATCTCCAATGGGGGTGTGCCTGAGAAGAGCTGCACCACCTCGGGATGAGGACACGAGTTTTTTAATTTTTTATTTAAACACTGCCTGACCAAAAATTTTGAAATACCCAGAAGAAAATGGTCGGATGTCAATGTAACTTCGTGCACGTCCACGCTATCGATAGAACCCTGTGCGGATATACTAAATATTATCCGTATCCGCACTTCATCCGCACGCGCATCCGCATCCGCGAACGGTTATCCGTGGATATTGTAAATATTTAACTACAATATATTACGGGTAGATCTGTAACAGGGGCTGTGCTTTGCCGAGGCGGTAAAGGCGTGCTCGGTTCGCCCGGAAGGACGTGGGTTCGGATCCCCGCCGGGAAGTCGTAAAACTTAAGAAACGAGATTTCCACTTCCGGAGGTGCATATGGCCCTGAGTACCAGGTTAATTCCTGGGGGCAAAGCCGGCCGGGCGTAGAGCTAACCACCCGACCCCGTCACCTTCCACTCCTCCAAGGGCCTTCATGGCCTGTACGGAGGTGACTTTGCTTAGATCTGTTAACATAATACAATAGGCCTGATATCTGGCAGCAGACCCCCACAATCACAGGTTTATGAGGGATATTCTCTTACGATAACTACCGACATATTGACCTTTGTCGCTTCCTTCCATTAATTGTGGGTAGGAGCAAGTTAGGCTGCGGTCAGATTTTCATCACCATTCTCCCATTCGCCTTACCACAAGCAAAAAATAAGTGGATACATGATTGAAAATTAATAATAAATTAATAAATCCGTGCAGGGCTCTAACACTCGGCGGGTATTTCAAATGGTTACGTGCCAGATGCGACCGTGCCGGATGCGACCCGGCCGTTAACGTGCCAATAGCGACCGAGTGGATAAGCATCATGCCGCATGCGACCCATCAATCACTTACAATTGATCTGCAAAAAAGGCTGTCACTAAGTGGTAGATTGCTTATAAGTAGCTAACTTGGTCTTTTCTAAAATTAAGGTCTGACACCGTGGTTAGCAGGTTCGAGTGCCGTTGGTCGAAAGAAAAATATAATAATGTTGCTGGCTTTGCGTCCCAGTAACTACTTTTATGGTTTAAGGAGATGCCGAGGTGCCGGAATTTAGTCCCGCAGGACTTATTTTACGTGCCACTAAATCCACCGACACAAAGCTGACATATTTGAGTACGTTCAAATACCACCGGACTGAGCCAGGATCGAACCTGCCAAGTTGGAGTCGGAAGACCAGCATCTCAACCGTCTGAGCCATCTGAGCCACTTAGCCTGAATGAAAAAAAATCACCATCAGAATGTTGGCCGGCAGGGTAGGAAAGTTGGTGGTAGACAGTTTCTAATCACTAGATTGCATGCCGAAAGCCTGGATTCAAATCCAAACCTTTTCGCAGTGTTCAAATGGAGTGAAGGGATATGATGCTGTTGATGGTGATTCGGCCGTCGGATGGGGGCATAAAGCACTGAAGAGACCCCTTGGTATTATTCGAGAGGAGTAGGCTACGTGCCGAAACCGGGTTTCATCTCTTCCTGCTTCATTATCATAATCCCACATCCAGACGTGCAGGCCGCCCTCGGGAGTCAGGTAGAAAGACCTGCACCAGGCAAGCCGAACACGTCCTCGGACACTCCTGGTACTAATAGGACACGATAAGTAAGTAGGCCTAAGTCGTAAATAATTTCAGAGAATTAGGATCTTTTTTTTTTTTTTTTTTTTTTTTTTTTTTGCTAGTGGCATTACGTCGCACCGACACAGACAGGTCTTAAGGCGACGATGGAATAGGAAAGGGCTAGGAATGGGAAGGAAGCGGCCCTGGTCTTAATTAAAGTACAGCCTGGTGTGAAAATGGGAAACCACGAAAAACCATCTTCAGGGCTGCCGACAGTGGGATTCGAACCCACTATCTCCCGGATGCAAGCTCAGGGCCGCGCGCCTCTAACCGCGTGGCCAACTCACCCGGTGGGAAAAGACGTAAACGCATCACCATGTTTCGTGTTGTAAAACGAGTTTCCCCCAGAAGTTTATGTAAAGCAGGGGCAGTAGCTGCTTATGGGACTTACTGAAAAGGCATTGCACTTCGTTTAGCTTACCTTATCTTGGGTGATGACACAACTTATCAAATGACAATTTGCTTGTCAACGCCGGTCGCATCCGGCACGGTTACAGATTATGCGGTCGCTAGTGGCACGGTCGCATCTGGCACGGTTACAGATTATGCGGTCGCTAGTGGCACGGTCGCATCTGGCACGGTTACAGATTATGCGGTCGCTAGTGGCACGGTCGCATCCGGCACGGTTACAGATTATGCGGTCGCTAGTGGCACGGTTACAGATTATGCGGTCGCTTGTGGCACGGGTCGCATGCGGCACGCCACCTTCCAAATGACGAGAGTTGCAATTCTCTGCGACTCTCGGATGTTGAGTGATCACTGTGAAGGACACGGAAATGCCGCGTACTCGTGTGACACAGCGTTATCAGCACCTGAGTCCGGCTCCATGGCTAAATGGTTAGCGTGCTGGACTTTGGCCACAGGAGTCCCGGGTTCGATTCCCGGCAGGGTCGGGAATTTTAACCTTAATTGGTTAATTTCGCTGGCACGGGGGCTGGGTGTATGTGTCGTCTTCATCATCACTTCATCCTCATCACGAAGCGCAGGTCGCCTACGGGAGTCACATCAAAAGACCTGCATCTGGCGAGCCGAACTTGTCCTCGGACACTCCCGACACTAAAAGCCATACGCCATTTCATCAGCACCTGACAAAGTTTGAAAGGGGCCTCATTGTGCGTCTCCATTACGCCGGCTGGTCGAATCGTGCACTATCCAGATTTGGGGGACATTCGGTTGTGACAGTGGCCCGATGTTGGAGTGCATGGACTTCTATCGGCTGTTCCTCTCCTTTTCCCATCTAATAGATGGATCTATAACGGCGGCAAACACTGAACGAGGTACATAGGAGTAATTCGGGGGTGGCAATATTTTGAAGGAAACCAAATTTTCGTGATATTACAGACTTAAAACCAAACCAAACCCCATGGCACTACAGCCCTTGAAGGGCCTTGGCCTGCAGATTACGAGGTGTCATGTGGTCAGCACGATGGATCCTCTCGGCCGTTATTCTTGGCTTTCTAGACCGGGGCCGCTATCTCACCGTCAGATAGCTCCTCAATTCTAATCACGTAGGCTGAGTGGACCTCGAACCAGCCCTCAGGTCCAGGTAAAAATTCCTGACCTGGCCGGGAATCGAACCCGGGGCCTCCGGGTAAGAGGCAGGCACGCTACCCCTACACCACGGGGCCGGCCATTGCAGACTTAGAAATACATATTTTACAAGTAAGTTTTTCGTTACTCTTTTTAATTTAGCTCAATGAAACAAAATCCTTGCAAAATTGTGTAGGCTTCCCGTATAATGTTGATAGAAGTAATGCCTAATAGTGTTCAATTTTACCTTCCTCCATCATTCTAATTAAAATGTCGCTAATTCAGAAACCTGTGAGAGGTATTTTTCATACTCGCCGGCGTTTAAAAACGTACTGCAGGGACACGATCGCCCGGAAAAGATCCTTTTAGGATTTTTGCCTGTCAAAAGTAGTACTGATATTGCCATTTCAAAAGTAATTACTTTAATTCAAATCGAAAGAGAAGATTTCATTTTGTGTAAAAATATGGTGTGATCAGATTATGTAAAATTTTAAAAAAAGTTTGGTCTTTGTCCATGTTGCCTGCTTGATTTTTACGTTTAAAGATAAAAACAGGCCAAGTAACAAATACATTTGAATGAGGTCTACTTTTTTCTTCTGTCTGAATGTTCTTTACGTTACAGAAGTTTGGTTATCAAATTAAAGTGATTAACATAGAATATTCAAGGAAAGAGAGAGAATATTAGCAAATATTTTGTGGTCGCAAATTGCTCTTGAACGGGAAGAGCCATGGCCTTCCGGTGATCACTGCCCCCCTCTTCCCCCCAATGAAAATGCTCAAATTACGCCCATGATCAGGTAGTATGGCTACGATATAGATTATTCTGTGCGATCCATTACTGGGAACACCGTGTACCTCCTAGTCAACCCAGTAGATATACCGTAGTTTCTCCCCCGTACAGTTTCAGCTATCGTAGAACGCACTGCATGAGGTATCGCCAACTCCAACCGACTGAAATCCTTTAAGACATCATCTGCTTTCAGTACTAGGCCTATAGCAAGGAAATTGAATTTAAGTGTACTGTCAATTATGTAACAACGAAATATTGCAACAAACAAACACATAAAAACAAGAAACAAAAATTACTTGCGAGAAGTGTCACAAGCAGTCACAAAGACCGGGCGAGTTGGCCGTGCGGCTAGGAGCGCGAAGCTGTGAGTTTGCACCCGGAAGACAGTGGGTCCGAACCCCACTGTCGGCAGCCCTGAAGATGGTTTTCCGTGGTTTCGCATTTTCACACCAGGCAAATGCTGGGGCTGTACCTTAATTAAGGCCATGACCGTTTCCTTCCCACTCCCAGGCCTTTCTTATCCCATCGTCACCATAAGGCCAATCTGTGTCGGTATGACGCAAAACGAATTGTAAAATGCAGTCGCAGAAACATTTTTACAAAATATACAGAAATAAATTAAAAATATTCCCTTACATGTAGTGTAACATTATTACACCGCAGTCAAACTGTACGAAATATACAGCAAACGGTAACTTCGAATAATTAGTAGTGTAGCACAACGAGCAAAAATCATAGAGATTCACAGGTAACTTAAATATATTTCCAAAACCTCCACTTCCAGTCACAGTAGACTGAGCGGTTACAACACATAGAAGTTTATACAAAATTTTACAGGCTATTGGAGTCCTTGCCTGAAGCATCCCACATTTTGGGTAAAAGGCTGTAAGACTGCTGCAGTTAATGCAGGCAGGGGCGTGGCCAAGGGAGAGCTACTGGGGGGTTAAAATCCTCCCCCCCCCCCCAATGGAATTTTTACAAAAGTAAATAAACATAAACTGACATTAAACAAGTGAAAGTAGACTCAGCGGGTTGCCTCTTTTGAACATTCACAGAGACATAATTGTAAGACCAACAGATCTCTTGCTTCAATTTTCTAAGAAGTCTCGAAAGTTGGATTTTAGATTATGCTTAAAGTAAATACAAAATTTTAATATTCCACCTTCTCAAAACTAAAAATCATTTGATGTTTTTACAAAAACATTACAATGATATTAAAAGGTACTAGTTTCGGTCCACTGTGGACCATCATCAGCCTAGCCAAATTACAACAGTAAAAGACATAGTGATAAAAATAGTGTAGAAAAATGAGAGAGGATCTAGAAGGATGGGATGGTGGTGGAATGACAGACAAAAGTGAAAAACCGCATTAGATTGTAATCTGAACACACCATTCCCTGTAAAACTGTTCGCCTTGATTATATTGTTCTTGTTCTGTATTTTAATGTACGATTTTGTAGTGTACCGGTACTGCAGTCTGAATATCTACATACTTTATTTGTATCAGTGTCCTTATAATGACGCTAATGATTGCGCGCACCACACATGCACAAGCACCTTCATTGTATTCTCTCATCGTTTTGTAACTTTACCCCTCCCCCACCCCACCCCACCCCCCACCAACCATCGGCCGATCCTGCCTACGCTACTGAATACAGGTAACGAATACTTACCGTAGTTTGTTTTCTGCTGCTTACTTTTTACTTTGAATACGTGAATGACTGGTCCTGAATATGTAGTAGCTTGGTTGTTCGATTCTCCCCAAGCTGGCTCATAGCACATAATCATGCTTCTTTCCTTGTAGTCTCCGTCATCTTCAACTCAAGTTCCTCTGTCGTTCTTGTGACGCCACGGTTATGATCGAAATCATTTAGCTCGAACGAATTTACTGTTCACTTGGTGATACATTTACTATGAAACAGAAAAATGTATGTTTTTTTCCTTTTGTATGTTTTCTTGAATTTAAAGTTAAATATTGCACATAATGGAAGGTCATGGGAAAAGTATATGTACACCTTAAACGTTAAGCGATGCTGTCGTTTGTAGTTGAAGCATTGCCCATAGGCTGCTAGAAATTTCACTACTTTTCTATATTTCGGTATTTCGCGAAACATGAATATGACTACGTACCGGAAATAACAATAGTACTTTAGAAATGTTTTTTTAACAAACGTGTCATCCAATAAGTTCGAAATATAGATGCATAAAAGATATTTGTACAGATGATTCATTTTACACCAAAGTCCTTGATAACATCCCTTGTAACGCAGGTAACGCACGTATTGTACCAAGTCAGTTGTGCTTCAGTCGTTCTAAACAACATGTGAAACAGTCAATCAGTAAGATGGGCCGTAAAATGAAAGAAACAACAGAAGAAGAGAGAAGAATTGTAATCCGGGCCCATAATTCCTGTAAATCGCTCTCGGAAATATCGAAACTTGTGAAGAGACCAAGATCTACAATTCAGGGAATTATTGACAGGTACGATGAAAGAAGATCTATCAAAAATGCACGTAAATGTGGACGTCCATGCAATCTAGACGATCAAACTAAAAGACTAATCCTCAGGAAAGTTAAGAAAAATCCTAGAATAAGTGTTGCACAACTGAGGTCTGAACTAGGAAATGATTTAAAACTTAATATCCGTGCTTCCACAATTCACAAGTTTTTATATAGGAATGGGTATCATTGTAGAAATGCTAGGCGAAAACCTTTAATTACCCCAGCAAATAGGAAGAAAAGACTACAATAATTATGCTACAGACTATAAACATGCTTCTCTAGAATTCTGGGATCGAGTTATATTTACGGATGAAAATAAATTGACCGTTTTTCAATAATATGGCAAAAAATTGTGGAGGAAAACGAACACAGAACTAGAAGAAGAAAAAAATCTGCTTCCTTTAGTGAAGCATGGTGGAAGTTGTTTAATGGTTTGGAGGTGCGTGAGCTCAGCCGAAGTAGGTTCCTTAGTGTTCATAGGTTGAATGATGGACCGTAAATACTATATTGAAGTAGTGCCGGAAAATGGGACTTATGGGTAATTATGTATTCATCCAGGATAATGATTCAAAGAATACGGCCCTTGATACACGATTGTGAATTTTATACAACACACCCAAATATATGGGAACACCCCCGAATCCCCGCATCTGAATCCGATTAAACATGTGTGGGCTGAGCAGAAGAAATACTTCAACAAAGCCAGTTTTGAAAATGGCTCTTTTGGAAGAATGGGGGTAAGATTGAGCCCATCTTTACCTGCAAGCTAGTTCATCAATATCTAGGCGGCTTGAGGCCATTGTAAAATCAAAAGCATTGCCAACAAGATACTAAATGTGCACAAAAATCAGTGGGGAATGAAAGTAAAACCGGAGTGTACGAATACTTTTCATGAGTATGAAATCATGATATTTTCATTTATTTATGTATTATGTATGTGTTATGATGTACATATCTTTACATAGCGTACAGAAAGCTAACCTATTGATGTTATGCAACGTACATGACAATACGTGTACTAAGTAAAGTATTTTTGTTTCAGTATTAAGTGTACGAATACTTTTTACTATGACTGTATATATTTTAGAATATGCTAAGCTTTCCTTGAGCCGCATATCTGACGGCTGTCACGTCTTCCGTCACATGCAACTGTGAGAACCAAAATTCTAGAAAGAAACTCTTCTCTCCGCCTTATAATCTGGCAAAATGTCATAACATACAGAACCTTCAATATCAGAGTTGCCGTCAGCCTTTACAATCTTATATTAGTATTTTCTGAGACTTTTAAAATGAATCCTTTAATTGCCTTGTATAGCGCCTTATGAACTTTCCTTTCCGGGAAGTGGTCAGTGCTGTCACTGAAGGGCATTTCCCATCGGAGGCTAGATAACCTCTATCCACATCCTGATGCGTGCAGTGTTCTTAGATTTCATAGGAGATTCTTAGATTCAACCTCTTATCTGAATCTCGAGGAAAAAAAAGATCGTGGTCCATGTGATTCTGACCGTACAATGAACATCTGAGCCGTTGAATCCAATCTCGGGGCTAGAATCGTTATATTTCACAGACTAAACACTGGCATTTATACACTTGAAGACAAAACATGGCGTCCTTGCCTCACACCCGCTACTCCCCGGTGGCTATTAGCGGCGTATAGCATTTACTATGTGTACTGTAGCCGGAGTTGCCAAATCGTCTACCTCATTAGCACCAAAAAAGGCCGGAGCAAAAATAAAACATTTTAATGGACTTCATTATTTGTCATTTCCATGAAAATTTAGTTATTTACTATTACGGTATTATTATAACACTATAAATAATGATAAAGGGATCACTACATTGTACTCGACATGAAGAAAGAGTAAAGACTGTAGAATGTGTGGAAGAAAGTGGTTTGGCAACCTCTCCACACTAAACAAGGATCACTTAGAACTCGTTAACTCAGCAGGGTGCAGGGTGTGATTGACAGCTGGTTTCCAGCTCGCTTCCAGGAACTTAGGCTCTCATGTTTTGTCCCCAAGTAGAAGAGATGAGTGGTGGCCGAAGTGACAGAGTTGATGTAATGTTATTGTTGATCAGTTTTATGACCTATCGTAGGCCCCACATTTTTTCTTTCAGATCTTTAATTTTCTTCTCCTTTCATGACTCCGTTTTCTCTTCTTCTTCTTTTTGTCCGCGTTTTCCTTCTCATTTTGATCATCACCATCATATTCCGGTTAAATATGAGCTGATGACCAGGTGGTTTTGCACCAAATGACAGCAACGATCATCATTGCCATTTAACTCCTCACCATGATTGCAGAATACTTCACTGTCAGCGATTTTCTACTGAAAATCTAAACTGTGATCATAATCCGTGCGGAAAAAAGTATGAGAGGCAAATGCTCGGAAATTATAGTTTCTAGAACTTTCATTAGGTAAATGTTTTAGGTAAAACTGATATTTCCGTAGGTTTTGTGAAAAAATGAGAAATGCATTATAAACTTTGTAGCATAGCAGGCGATGTTAGGAAATTCGCCTTGTCTCTCAATCAGAAGTTTGTCAAAGATGTTTTCTTGAAACTGCAATAGTTTGTTTCATCACACGACAGTTCAACGCTATTTTTCTTTTCTTTTCCTGAAAAGTAATCTGGTAGTCTGAAGTCTCTCACCGCGGAAAAAAAGATCGCGAATCCAGAACTCGCTGTTTATATTCTCAGGAAAGTATTCGCCAAAATCTTCAAACAGACCTAAACAATGTTCTTTTATGTCGCCTCACAATGGAATAATGAACCTCAGTATTCACTTTGGTCTACAAACTTTTCTAAGAATGGAAAGATAGAAAGTTTTCTATTCACATCTTCTTTAAAGGCAAACTGAATTATCTTTTTCAGAGATTTTATTTTGTCCTGAACGATGAAGACTGTTGGGTGTTCACCCTGCAATCCTATATTCGATTCATTGAGTCAGTGGAAGATTTCAGCTAAGAAACGTAGTCTGAATAGCCACCGTTCATCTGTAAGCCCATCACTAAACTTACTACCAAGAAGAATAACTTGAACTTCCCGTCTTAATTCAAACAAACATGCAAGCCACCTTACCTCAGTATAGAAGAGAAGATGTTGATGTTCGCTCCCCATTTCTTCACATGAGTTTGCAAATAATCTGAAATCATCATATTCCTCATTATCATGACGATGATGATCATCACCATCTGAGTTCATTTTAAATATTTTTTTTCGAACTTAAATATAACACCGTATAATACCGAAACAAACTAAACTTGTAGCCCTTGCATGATGGGCTGCAGTGTCACGTGGTCATGACCATGTTCGCAGCTTATCGGATGACTCATGAGGCCGAATGGACCTTCAGACAAGGATAGCGGAGCAGCATTGTGACAATTGTTGGCGCGGTTCGAATCCCGGCCCAGGCACGTGGAATTTTTTTAGTGAGAAGTCCTGTACCTGCTTTTTGCATCCGACTTCAACTAGAGGCCCCATGGCTATGATCACTCAAAACTGCAAGCTTGATTACCTGATATATTAAAATCCTTGGGCGAACCGGGGCTCTAAATAAGATACGGAAACCTTATTTTCTCTAGTGGTTTAACGTCGCACTAACCCACTGAAGGATTTCGGGGACGTAAGGATAGGAAAGGGCTAGGATTATAGGATTAGGAAGGCAGCGGCCGTGGCATTAATTCCAAGGTGTGAAAATGCGAACCCACAGAAAACCATCTTCAGGGCTGTCGACGGTGGGTATTCGAATCCACAATCTCCCGAATGCAAGCTTACAGCTCCCGAGCTCGATAGCTGCAGTCGCTTAAGTGCGGCCAGTATCCAGTATACGGGAGATAGTAGGTTCGAACCCCACTGTCGGCAGCCCTGAAAATGGTTTTCCGTGGTTTCCCATTTTCACACCAGGCAAATGCTGGGGCTGTACCATAATTAAGGCCACGGCCGCTTCCTTCCCACTCCTAGTCCTTCCCTGTCCCATCGTCGCCATAAGACCTATCTGTGTCGGTGGGACGTAAAGCAACTAGCAAAAAAAAAAAAAAAAGAAAAAAAAAAGCTTACAGCTACACGACTCTAACCGCACGGCCAACTCGCTCGGTGGACATAAGCTTTCAGGCTTACATTAGCACCATTGCTGACCTGAGAGGTGTAGTCGGTTAGCAGTAGTACTTCTGTTCCCAAGATAGCGGGCTCGATACCCGGTGAGGTCTGTGGACTGAGTAGCTCAGATGGCAGAGCGCTGGCTTTCTGAGATCAAGTTGGTGGGTTTGATCCTGGATCAGTCCGGTGGTATCTGAAGGTGCTAAACAACGCCAACCTTGTGTAGACAGATTCATTGGCACGTAAAAGAACTCTTGCGGGACAACATTCCGGGCACCTCGGCGTCTCCAAAAGGCTTAAAAAGTAGTTATTGGGATGTAAACTGAAGGTGCGTTGAACATCTGACTAAAATTAGAATATTCACAACTCACTCCCATTTGCGGCGGGAGTCTGATATATCTCGTTGTTTTGCCCCTCGTGTGAGTCGTCGTTACCACCTCACACTCAGAATTGATCCTTAACTTGGTGTGAAGTTCTAGGCTACAGTGGCTCCCTTACAACCGTCTTGTATCATAATTGTGGGGTAATAATAATAATAATAATAATAATAATAATAATAATAATAATAATAATAATAATATTGTTAGTGAGCGTTCAGCTACTTGGCAGGATGACCAGCCTTCGGTTCAGAGGGTGCCAGGTTCGATTCTCGGTCGGGTCGGAGATTTTAGCTACGTCTGGTTAATTCCTCTAATACAGTGCACTACATTGTCACACACACAGTAGTCAAGACTTCCCTCCAAATCGGACAAACACTGTAGTGCTGAGTCCAACTAATTGGGAAACTGACTGCAAGAAGAAGAAATGATGCTAGTGCGCGAGGCAAAGCATTTTTTGAAACATTTAATAAGGCGTTGAGCATAATTAGTGATATTTGTTATAAGACCAAGGGGTAAGTAAATAAGTCATCTCCGGACAGGCCGTGAAGGCCCTTGGAGGGGTGGAAGGTAAAGGCTTCCACTATCCGTAACCTCGGCACTTGATGGGGTAGAGTGGTTAGCTCTACGCCCGGCCGCCTTTGTCCCCAGGAATTAACCTGGTACTCATTTTTGGTGTAGGCTAAGTGAACCTCAGGGCCATGTACACCTCCGGAAGTGGAAATTTCGTTTCTTAAATTTTACGACTTCCTGACGGGGATTCGAACGCACGTCCTTCCGGGCGAACCGAGCACCGCCTCGGCCAGGCAGCCAAAACCAAGGGGTTAAGGACACAAATTCTCCCTAGGACCACCAACTGATAGAAGTGCGTCATAATACAAAGACTTGAGCTTAAGGACGGAATATAAAATGTAAGTACTGGTACATAACATAAACTGGAAAGAAATAATCGCATTCAGTGGTGCTTGTTCACGGCGTTAAAAGCCTCCTTCCGCTTCAGAAGCCTTCGTCTCTCATGAGCCGAGTCAACTGGAGAAGCACATGAAGGATGCAGACAATAATTCCTTGCATAGTGAGTAAATGTTGACACTCTATTAGGAGCAGTTTACCAGGAACACTGTTGCATCAGCTGCCATGACGCCACTCCCTCATTTAGCTTGCAATCTGGCGAGCGCGGTACACAGTGGAAAAAATCAATCTAGTCCAATGTATGATTTAGACGAGCTCCCATGTCGTATCGCCGCTATGGCTGGCGACCACGGGGCTGAACGATCAGTTTGATATTCTTTCCACTTATGTATGGCCTCTCACTCCCATCTTTCCTATCCGAACTCTCTTGGTCAAGTAGAAAGTTTTTCATTTTCACGCAATTCGTGATGCTCCCTTTTGCCGATAACCTTTATGTTTTGGAGTGTCGAGATCCTGGTATTAAGACAGGATGATCGTCTAGTTAAAGCAACAACCACCACAACGAGTGTAATTTATTTTTCTGAGTGCATGCATTATTAGACGCCTAAAGAGACCAGCCAATTCTTCTCTGTCTGGCTCCATGGCTAAATAGTTAGGGTGCTGGCCTTTAGTCCAGACGGTCCCGGGTTCGATTCTCTCTCGGCGGGGTCGGGGATTTTAACCCTTATTGATTAATTCAGATGGATCGGGGACTTTGGGTATGTTTTTTTTGTTTTTTTACTATTTGCTTTTCGTCGCATCGACACAGATAGGTCTTATGGCGACGATGACTTACGAAAGACCTAGGAGTGGGAAGGAAGTGGCCGTAGCCTTAAATAAGGTACAGCCTGGTGTGAATATGGGGAGGCACCGGACGAGTAGGCCCAAAGACTTTAATATTACTTATCTAGACTCACAGAGCGCGCTGATGCTATGTGGAATATTGAACACTTTCGCGCATAGCCATGTTGCGGGCGCTTCAGCTTCGAATGCATGGGTAGCACATGGTAACGTTTACAGTCCCGTGCATGTTTTCGATTTTAATCATGTCTGTTAGTGGATCTGTTATAGTATTATATGTGACGGAGTGATAATATATTGTCAAATATTTTCAAGAAATGAGGGAGCTGATACATTACGGTAGTTAAATTGATCGGCAATATTAGGCATAAAGTTAGGCCTTACGTGTGGAATAGAAAGGTATTCACGAATACAAATTCGTGTGCAGCCTTAATTTATACAGATTGTTATCAGAAGGGATCTGGTATTTCTTTCGCATGCGAGTAGAAATTGAACTGTTATAAAATAACTTTCAATTACCATAATCGAGAACTAAACAGGTTATAGGGTGGATGATTCAGAGAGCAGAGGACATGAAATATAGAATTTTTAGGCTTCTTCTTGTTTGCCCTTTTCCAATTCATCGGGGATAATTGCTTACAACTAAACAGCTGTTCTGGAAAAGACTACGTGATTTTCATACAGACTGTGTAGACCTACCGTTATTACAAATTTGATAAACTTGGGCCTAGAATCCGTAAGACATGAATGATAAAGCTTGATATAACGCTTTTAATATTAGGGTAAAGTACTGCTTCAAATTATCTGAAAAATGATTTATTAGTACCGTATGTCTTAAGTTGCCGCCTCTGTGGTGTAGTGGTTAGCGTGATTAGCTGCCACCCCCGGAGGTCCGGGTTCGATTCCCGGCTCTGCCACGAAATTTGAAAAGTGGTACGAGGGCTGGAACGGGGTCCACTCAGCCTCGGGAGGTCAACTGAGTAGAGGTGGGTTCGATTCCCACCTCAGCCATCCTCGAAGTGGTTTTCCGTGGTTTCCCACTTCTCCTCCAGGCGAATGCCGGGATGGTACCTAACTTAAGGCCACGGCCGCTTCCTTCCCTCTTCCTTGCCTATCCCTTCCAATCTTCCCATCCCTCCACAAGGCCCCTGTTCAGCATAGCAGGTGAGGCCGCCTGGGCGAGGTACTGGTCATACTCCCCAGTTGTATCCCCCGACCAAGCGTCTGAAGCTCCAGGACACTGCCCTTGAGGCGGTAGAGGTGGGATCCCTCGCTAAGTCCGAGGGAAAAACCGAACCTGGAGGGTAAACAGATGATGATGATGATGATGATGTCTTAAGTTCTTAATTTTCTTACACTTGTTTTATAATAAAAGAATACAATTGTTAATACGCTATTCCACAAAAATTTGGCAATGAAAATAAAAATGAAAATCCACAGCCTGTTTCCAGTCATTCGACCGGGTCTGGAATGGAATGACAATATAAAGTCTAAATAAAGCTCATAAACTTGTCAATCCTAGTCTGTATTAGAAAACGCTAATCAAAACAACTGTTTAACTATGATATTAATCTTCTTGCAAGTGTTTTACATTCAACTTTATTTTTTTTCTGGTGTAAATCATGGTGCTCATCTTCGAGAAAAATTAGAATGCCCTTTCAATATTTATTTGTGATCAGATAATGTTAATTCAGATTGAGTTTGTAAAAACAGTAATGCGGGTATTTAAAAAGATAATATTATGAGGACGGTTTCACATCTTAAATTATAACTTTCTTACTTAAGCCTAAACGACTCGGAGAAACTCAGACTAACCCTAGACATTTATTTAATTTTAAGAAATACACAATAGAGGCAGACTAGCGCCAGTGTAATGAATGTCAATCAGCAAATCACATAGAAATGACAATTTAACTTCTGCTAATCCAATTACGTTATTTCATATCCAAACCAAACCCCATGGCCTACGAAGCGACCGCTGCTCAGCCTGAAGGCCTGCACGAGGTGTCGTATGGTCAGTACGATGAATCCTCTCGGCCGTTACCTCACCGTCAGATAGTTCCGCAATTGTAATCACATAGACTGAGTGGAATTCGAACCAGCTCTCAGGTCCATGTAAAAATCTCTGACCTGACGGGGATTGAATCCCGGGCCACAGGGTAAGAGGTAGACACGCTACCCCTACAGAGCGGAGCCGGCATTTCATATTCATAAAATGACAAGAAATGTATCTGATCGTTTTAGAAAGATTTCTGCAATCGTGTACACTTTTTAAACAAAATGTTCAGAGAATTGAGTAAAACTTGCTGTAATGACTTATAAAAGAGGAATCATAAGCTATGTGCTTGTCATAGAAAGATTTTATTTCACAGGTTTCCTTTTTGCTGATATTGAAGATTATTGCTATCGGAAATATTTAATGTGCCCTCCAATCTGCTAAGAGACAGGCAATTTTTATCTCACGTAATCGTACTTAAGTTGTAGACTGCTGTCATTTGAACATGACTTCGTATTTTCAATAAATCAAAAGTGTAGAGCCTAGGTTTCAATTACATGTATCTGTTCCGAATATGCAAACAAAACAGTTACAACATGGCCCTTATATTAAAATGAGCGACATTATCATTTATGAGGTACCCGTAGGCCTGTATACTGTTTTTTTTTCTGTTTTCGGGGACTGAAATTCAAATATGTGTTTATTTATATATTTATTTTTGTAGTAGTGTATTTTTCAGTCTTATTCAGTCTCCTACAGGTTTTTTAAATTTTTTTATGTGCGCCACCTATGGGCTATCCAAAGTATTTGTGTAGATTGTTCAGTTTTTTACACAGCAGTACCTTTCAATAGTATCACAGTCTTGATATGTATATTTATTGCGTGTGTACACGGTAGTCGGTATAGGCCGTCATTAATTTACTGGGGCGGGTGTTTTCATATGTGCGAAAGTTCATGCATGAATTCTATACGATCTCGTCAAGCTGAGGAGCGCCCGCAACATGGCGGTACGCGCATGGACATGACTTCCCCCGTCATACGCTTCTGCGCAGCCAGCGGTGTGGGGCCTTGAGTAGGCCGTGCGGTTAGGGGCGCACAGCTGTGAGCTTGATATCGGTCGTTGTCTTGAACGAGCTCTTAGCGAGGTGCCTCCGTGGTTGGTTCCGCGACCGGATATACGTCTGGATCTGCTCCGTGGACCCAAGGTGAACACGGATTCCTCCGTTCATCGGAGGTATTTCCAGGACTTCGTTCACCAATATCCGGCTGCGAGACTTATCTTCACGGATGGTTCTAAAGTCGGAGATAATGTTGGTTGCTCTTTCGTCATTGATGATATGAGCACGAAGATCTCGCTTCCCAGTTTGTGTAGCGTGTATACTACGGAGATTTCCGCCATCTTAGAAGCTCTGCAATTTGCACTGGGTGACGAAAGAGACCACGTTCTCGTATGTACCGACTCGTTAAGTTTTCTGCAATCTATTGATATCTGTTTTCCACAACAACCACTAGTACGGCAAATTCATGACCTAGCCAGATTTTGTGATGCTGACACCAGAATCATTTTTGCGTGGCTCCCAAGCCGCGATGGTATTGACGGAAATGAACTTGCGGATGAAGCTTCAAAAGAAGCTATGAACGGACCTGCTACAGATATTTGCTCTCAGCTACGTCGAGCCATCTTGGCGTCCTGGGAATCGGAGCGGCTAGCTATCCAAGCTCCCAACAAGCTGAGAGCACTTAAGAACGTGTGGTCTCTTTCCGACCGTAGTTTTGTGTAGGCTGAGAATAGGTCCTGGAAGACCTCACAAAGTCCGCCGATATCTCTGGCCTAAGACGGAACCTCGGTCTGCAGGAGACCTCGAACTCATACTAGCAAATGACGCGAATACTGCTGATCTCGTCATCCGCTTTATGTGCGGGAGTAGATTAATTAAGGGGTATTAAATTTCAAGTTTTCAGTATCTGTTTCGGCTCAGTAACATTATTATTATTATTATTATTATTATTATTATTATTATTATTATTATTATTATTATTATTATTATTATTTTCAAATTCCTCCGTTTAGTAAATAGTTTTAAATTTATTTTCATTTTTGATTCCACTTAGTTTGTTCAGAGAGGATGGTTACCTAGTTGTTCTTCCTCTTAAAACAACAATCGCCACCATCACCTCTTCTATGCTTTCCGCGTTTATTGGCCGATCAGACGCTTCATCCTCCAAGTTCACACTTTCTCCTATTAATTGTTATTCTAGTGCGCTCTTGCATCGCTTCTGCTGTCCTACATTGTCGGTATCACTTACAAATAAGCTCAAGGCAAAGCAAAGCAAAGCAAAGTCACCTCCGTACAGGCCATGAAGACCCTTGGAGGAGTGGAAGGTAAAGGCTTCCACCATTGTTAATCTCGGCACGTGATGGGATAGAGTGGTTAGACAAATAAGCTCACCGGACAAAAAGAAAGGTCACTCCTGGAGAAATCATTACATCATTTAATACCATATTAATCCATCTCTGGACTTGATAACCGCTTGGATTCGGTTAGGAAGTGAGTCCACGGGTTGTACGGGTACGTCGTATCCAGGTTAAGCCACTCGCTGAGGATTTGATCGCGCTATGCCACCAAATTGCCGCGATGCTGATGTAGACGTTTTAACCGCTGTTCCAACATGTCCCACAGATTTTCAATGGAGTTCAAGTCAGGTGATTTAGCAGGCCAGTCGAGATGTAAAAGGGCGGGGGAGTGTTCATAAACCCAGTCACATATGCGGCTAGCCCGATGATTTTTGCTGTGGTCATCTTGAAAAATCGGGATAGGCCTATCAATAGCATACTCATCATACAGATGTTGACTGAAAGGCAACACCTGATTGACCAGAATGTTTAAATAAACATGCTGGTCCATGTTATAGGTCACCTCCATGATACAAAAATAATGCCCCCAAAACATCACAGACCCACTTCCGACTTGAATCTGACCTTTTACACATCCAGGATGAAATGCTTAATTTGGTCTTCGGCGCACACGACGACATACATCATTGAAATAGAGGCAAAAATGTGATTCGTCAGATCACATTACGTTCCACCAGTCAGCTACTGTCCACGTTCGATGATTTGTAGCCCATTGAAGACGCACAGCGTTATGTGCCTGCGTGAGCATTGGCCCCTTGCGAAGTGACAGATTCCAAATGTTCATTGCATGCAGTTCCCGTCGCGATGTTCTCTCGTTAACAAGTTGGGATGGACCTTCATTCAATGAGTGCTGCAATTCCTGTCGGGTTTGGAAGCGATTTTGAGTCACAAGCCGTGAAATGCGTCTCCGGTCCCTCTTAGTCAGGATCTTTTTATCCGACAACAATTCTGACGTCTTGTATCATAGCCACGTGTAGTACACCACTGCTTGTAGACACTTTGTAGAGGTCGCTGTGAAACACCAACAAATCCAGCAATTCACGCACTGTATAGCCATGAGCACGGCCGAACGGGATTGCCCCTTCTTGCCACTCTGTCACATCCTTACATACTACAGTGAGTCACCTTAATATTCGGACACCACATGACGTGTGAAAATCTGAACAATATATTTGTACTTTTTTGATACATACAGAAAAGAAAGTTTGACAATATAAAATCGCAATGTTTCCAATATTATTTCATAATAATACAAGTGTTTCAGAACAAAAATGGCATGCAGATAAAAAATAAGTTTTCACTTTATCACATAACAAAACTACTTTAATATTCGGACACAAGGATCATAATGACCAAAATTGTAGCTTAACATGGAACTCAAATCAATCTAGTACTTGGTGGCATTGCTACGACTTTCAGTCATTGTGGCATAGAACAAACTAACTTTTACGTGTACTTAGGGCTAATATTAGCCCATTCTTGTATCAGTTTTCGTTACAGTTCCTTCTTTGACGTTATTCTGGAATTCTTCACTCTCTTGTCAAGTTGACTCCATAAATTCTCAATGGGATTGATATCCGGGATCTAGGGTGGAGTTTCAAGCACCTTTAGGCAGTTCAACTACAGCCACATTCGGACATTCCACGCTTTATGCTTGGGATCATTATCTTTGGGATCATTATCTTGATAGAAATGAAAAATGTCCCTTATCCCAAGCTTTTTTTCACTCTGGTGTAAATTCTGCTTCAGGATGGCTAGATACAGTTTATGGTTCATTGTAAGTTCAATAAATGACATTTCACCTACTCCAGCAGACGTAAAGCACGTCCATTCCATTGCATTCCCGCCTCCATGTTTAACAGTTGGTTGCAAATGATTCGGTTTTAATTCGTCATTTGGTTTGCACCCAGCAATTCCCCTCCCATCCGATCGATAAATATTAAATTTGTTCTCATCACAAAATAACACAAGTTTCCACCATTCTGTATCCTTGTGTACATATTACAAGGCAAACTTCAATCTTTTCCTTCGGTTCACTTCACTGATAAATAGCTTTTTTCCGCGACACCCTCCCGTTAAATCTAGCCTCTCGAAGAGTCCTGCGCACAGTTTCAGGGTACACTGATTTACCAGCTTCCTCTTCTAATTCTCATGCAAGTTATGGCACATTCAGTTTAGGATCGTTCCTCTTTTTTTTTTTTAAGAGAAGTCTCTCTCCACGACCAGTTAGCTTTTTCTATTCACCCGTTTTGCGGCATAGACGCAATCCTGTTCCCTTCTTTAAATCGCCGTACAATGTCATTGGCAGTACTCTTACTCATACATAACATTTGCGCAATATCTCTGCAATACGCCCCTTTGCATCGTGGAAAATAACCTGTTGGCGCAGTTCAAACGTGTTTCTACAGCGAAGTTCAGGGAAACGAATCCTACTAGTCACGTCCCCCCTATGGGTGGGGGCGGTAGAATAACACCCACGGTAACCCCTGCCTGTTGTAAGATGCGACTAAAAGGGGCCCCAGGAGCTCTGAACTTTGGAGCGTGGGTTGGCGACCACGGGGCCCTTAGCCGAGTCCTGGCATTGCTTCCACTTACTTGTGCCAGGCTCCTCACATTCATCTATCCTATCCGACCTCTCTTGGTCAACTCTTGTTCTTTTCCGACCCCGACGCTATTAGGTTTGCGAGGGCTAGGGAGTCTTTCATTTTCACGCCCTTCGTGGCCCTTGTCTTCCTTTGGCCGATATCTTCATTTTTCGAAGTGTCGGATCCCTTCCATTTTTCCCTCTGATGGATGGTTGCCTAGTTGTACTTCCTCTTAAAACAATAATCACCACCACCACCACCACCACCACCACCAGGTAGACACGTGCAAATGGAGTAACGACAACGTGTCCCAATAATAAAGTGATGAGTAGTATCTCATGATTTCCTTTTCTATCACTATCAGAAGAACACTTTACCAATTCGCCTGACATTTAATTTTGTTGTGATACGTGGGGTATATACTGATGAATTGTTGGACATGTGTTTGTTGTATATACATTTGTTTGCGAACGCATTATGTCAGGAAATATTCCATTATCTGTGTTGTCCGAATATAAAAGTGACCCACTGTATAAAATCATATTGACGTACACTGTCCGCTTGAAACATCAATGTCTCACTGATCACTACTGCCTTATTCTCACCGTAGAGGCAGTGCACGTGCGGTTGAGCACGGGAATCGTTCGCTGCGCCATCTTGAAGCTTTATCTGACCCTGTAATAATTAAGAGGGGAGTATTATCGGACCTTTATGTTTTCTTACATATATAAATGATATGAGTAAAGGAATGGAATCGGAGGTAAGGCTTTTTGCGGATGATGTATTCTCTATAGAGTGATAAATAAGTTACAAGATTGTGAGCAACTGCAGCGTGACCTCGAAAATGTTGTGAGATGGACAGCAGTATATGTTGATAAACGGGGTTAAAAGTCAGGTTGTGAGTTTCACAAATAGGAAAAGTCCTCTCAGTTTTAATTACTGCGTTGATGGGGTGAAAGTTCCTTTTGGGGATCATTGTAAGTATCTAGGTGTTAATATGAGGAAAGATCTTCATTGGGGTAATCACAAAAATGGGATTGTAAATAAAGGGTACAGATCTCTGCACATGGTTATGAGGGTGTTTAGGGGTAGAAGTAAGGATGTAAAGGAGAGGGCATATAAGTCTCTGATAAGACCCCAACTAGAGTATGGTTCCAGTGTATGGGACCCTCACCAGGATTACCTGATTCAAGAACTGGACAAAATCCAAAGAAAAGCAGCTCGATTTGTTCTGGGTGATTTCCGACAAAAGAGTAGCGTTACAAAAATGTTGCAATGTTTGGGTTGGGAAGAAGTGAGAGAAAGAAGAAGAGCTGCTCGACTAAGTGGTATGTTCCGAGCTGTCAGCGGAGAGATGGCGTGGAATGACATTAGTAGACGAATAAGAAGTTTGAATGGCGTTTATAAAAGTAGGAAAGATCACAATATGAAGATAAAGTTGGAATTCAAGAGGACAAACTGGGGCAAATATTCATTTATAGGAAGGGGAGTTAGGGATTGGAATAACTTACCGAAGGAGATGTTCAATAAATTTCCAATTTCTTTGAAATCATTTAGGAAAAGGCTAGGAAAGCAACAGATAGGGAATCTGCCACCTGGTTGACTGCCCTAAATGCAGATCAGTATTGATTGATTGATTGATTGATTGATTGATTGATTGATTGATTGATTGATTGATTGATTGATTGATTGATTGATTGATTGATTGATTGATTGATTGATTGATTGATTGATTGATTAACGATCCATCTGTGCGTTCGAACTAGGGTCACTAATTTTTTGTCCCGTGAGCTTATTTAGGATGTGTGTTCTCCCAGGATAGTAGTGTAATAAGTGAGATTGAATCAAGGTGCAGTAAAGCTAATGCAGTGAGCTCGCAGTTGCGAACAACAGTATTCTCTAAGAAGGATGCCAGCTCCCGGACGAAACTATCTTTACATAGGTCTGGTTGCAGACCAACTTTGCTTTACGGGAGGGAACGTTGGGTGGATTCAGGATATTTTATTCATAAGTTAGAAGTAACAGGCATGAACGTAGCGAGAATGATTGCTGGTACAAACAGGTGGGAGCAATGGTAGGAGGGTTCTCGGAATAAGGATACTAATGATAAAACACCTCATCATCCAGAATGTTAGGAATGAACTCTATGGATGAAGCTGTACGCATAAACTGGCTTCAGTGGTGGGGTCATGTGAGGCGAATGGAGGAGAATAGGCTGCCTAGGAGAATAATGGAGGGTAAGAGAAGTAGGAGGAGACCAAGACGACGATGGTTAAACTAAGTTAATAACGATTTAAAATAAGCGGTAGGCCTATAGAACTAAACGAGGCCACAGAACCAGTTGCAAATGGAGGTTTGTGGCGGCGTTTAGTAAATTTGCAGAGGCTTGCAGCCTGAACGCTGAAAGGCATAACAATGTTTAATGTAGATCAATATACTTGAAATAACAATAATAATAATATCATCTTGTTTGTTGGTCCAGTAAATGTACTATTGAATTTTAATTGACATCAGGAGCCTGGAATGTTGCCCCGCAGGAGTTTTTAAACTGCACGGAGTTGAATTTAAACACCAAGCTTCAGTCAGGAACTCGAGAACAAGCACAACGGGTAACCGACTGCGCCCAAATGCTTGAAGGTCCTCTATGTCTTGTTTGAACTTCCAAGGAGCAGTAGTGGTTCCCTTGCACGCAGCATGAAGATTGAACTACGATACGGTTTAAGTTTGTTGACCTGTTTCATCAAATTGGTTGGTCTGCCTTCTCTTCCACGTGGAGAGCAAACGACGCGGCCAGTGGAGCAAATGATCTACCAGTCGAACGAGTTCTTAACCGACGCGAAAAGTACCGAGTACAAGCCCTTTGATACTTACTTTCGTCTTTCCCATCCGACCTCGGTTAACTGTTCTGTTCTCTTCCGACCCCGACGGCATTACGTTTGCGAGGACCAGGGAGTCTTCTATTTTTCACACCCTTCCTCGCCCTTTTCTTTCTTCTGCCAATAAACTTCATTCTCCGAAGTTTCGCATCTCTTAGCTTTTTACGATTAGTGTTAACAGAGGACGTTTGCCCAGTTGTACTTCCTCTTAAAACGATATCCACCACAGCCATTAGTCTTAGTAGAGCATGTTTGCCCAGTTGTATTTCCTCTTAACACCATAACCACCACAGCCATTAGTGTTAATACAGCATGTTTGCCCAGTTGTACATCTTCTTAATACCATAACCACCACAGCCATTAGTGTTAATAGAGCATGTTTGCCCAGTTGTAGTTCCTCTTAAAACAATAACCACCACAGCCATTAGTGTTAATAGAGCATGTTTGCCCAGTTGTAGTTCCTCTTAAAACAATAACCACCACAGCCATTAGTGTTAATAGAGCATGTTTGCCCAGTTGTAGTTCCTCTTAAAACAATAACCACCACAGCCATTAGTGTTAATAGAGCATGTTTGCCCAGTTGTAGTTCCTCTTAAAACATTAACCACCACAGCCATTAGCGTTAATAGGGGATGTTTGCCCAGTTGTACATCTTCTTAACACCATAACCACCACAGCCATTAGTGTTAATAGAGCATGTTTGCCCAGTTGTAGTTCCTCTTAAAACAATAACCACCACAGCCATTAGTGTTAATAGAATATGTTTGCCCAGTTGTAGTTCCTCTTAAAACAATAACCACCACAGCCATTAATGTTAATAGGGGATGTTTGCCCAGTTGTACATCTTCTTAACACCATAACCACCACAGCCATTAGTGTTAATAGAGCATGTTTGCCCAGTTGTAGTTCCTCTTAAAACAATAACCATCACAGCCATTAGTGTTAATAGGGGATGTTTGCCCAGTTGTACATCTTCTTAACACCATAACCACCACAGCCAGTAGTGTTGATAGAGGGTGTTTGCCCAGTTGTAGTTCCTCTTAAAACAATAACCTTCACAGCCATTAGTGTTGAAATGAAACGGCGTATGACTTTTAGGGCCGGGAGTGTCCGAGGACAAGTTCCGCTCGCCAGAAGCAGGTCTTTTGATTTGACTCCCGTAGGCGACCTACACGTCGTGATGAGGATGAAATGATGATGAAGACGACACATACACCCAGCCCCCATGTCAGCGAAATTAACCAATTATGGTTAAAATTCCCGACCCAGCCGCGATTCGAACCCGGGATCACTGTGACCAAAGGCCAGCGCGCTCTGTTTTCTATCTTCCAGTACTCCGTAATTTTCTGGCCGTGAGCCATCTTTCTTTCCTTCGTCCACATAAGTCTGCTGGTCCCTATGCACTTCCTAGTAGTAAGTGACGTTGAAAAGTTTTCCCGCTGGATGGGTTGCCGAAACTGTGGGCGGTCATGTAATGGACCCATGAAGGATCCCCAGTTGTTCCAGATCCGACTTGATGGAAGAGATCCACTTGTTCCTGGGTGCCTACCCTCTGTCTGCCAAAGCGAAGATCCTGCTGGTAAATCTGCAGGAGTTCATGCGGGTTAGGTGTCCATAGAAGATCAGGCGCCTTTTTCTTATACACGTGACGACAGTGGCGTGCGGTGAACATATTCATTACCTCAGCTGCAAAAAAAAGTTTTTAAAATATAAACAATCGTAGCCCCACTACACTCTCTTAAGTCAACATTACCATTTTATAAGGCTGCATTTTTCGTGGAAAGGTCTACTTGAGAAAGATCTTTCAATAATATTTTCAACCACACGCTCGCAAATGCTTCTAAATTGATATTCACGGCAGTGACGACACCATCATAACTTAAACTATAGCAGATGTTAAACAATGTACTTACAGTTTCATCCGGTGACGCTTCGTGATAGTGCAGTCATGGTTTTCACAAAAAATCAAATCAAATCAAATTCTCTTTATTTGCAAATGAGGTGTCTACCTCGGTGGCAAATGGTACACTAAAATACATTATTGTCAAGCACTATATATTAAATTAACAAGAGAAGAAAATTTTCCTATAATACAATATTATACAATTTACGCTAACGATCTTTCCTATTAAACACACAGCTCATCCTTAATCAATTTATATTGTTTACAAAATTCTACTTATAATATCTCCTGTACTACTTACAAATATAGTCAACTGATATACAGTATGTGGAATTACTTCAAATGATACTGTACAACTGGTATAAGATTAAAATTTACATTGCATTTATTTACTTTTTTTTCTTTACCCATTCTGGAACCTACGTAGCATTTCGACCTGCTTCGTCTTAACCAGAGCCCCTTTTGCCACCACTTTTCAGAGTTCCTGAAGGGCCTTCACAGCTACCGTAGCGGTCCCAGGGCCCTCGAAGTCTCCACTGTACTTCACCCCTACAGGCAGTCCCCTACTTTGGCTGTCAAAACTCCTTAGACCAGGAGATGGAATTAATTTCTTCACACACATTTTTATTTACATTAACCTGCACTGGTCGAATGCCCTCTAACATTTCATTTATTTTCCCTGTTGCCGTTTATTCTCTTCTTGAATATCTGTACAGATTTTGAATAAGGATAAAACACTACCCCTGGTAACCTGTTCCACTCCTTCACACCCTTCCCAATGAATGAAAATTTACCCCAATCGCTTCTGCTAAAATTCCTTCTAATTTTATATTTGTGGTCAGTCCTGTCGATATAATTATTTTCCAACTGAAGCCTCTCACGGATATCTTCCCATGCTGCTTCTCCTGTATAGGCTCTATATAACCCTATAAGTCTAGTTTTCTCCCTTCTCTTACTTAAAGTTTCCCACCCTAGTTCCTTTAACATTTCTGATACACTACTCTTTCTCCTGAAAACCCCTGTTACAAATCTTGCTGCTTTCCTCTGCACACTATCTATATCTTTTATTAGGTATTCTTGGTGAGGATCCCCAACACTGTTTGCATATTCCAATAATGGACGAACCATACTTAGGAAACTTTTCTCTTTTAATTCTTTGTTGCATCCTTTAAGTAGCCTCATTATGACATGTAATGATCTGTATGCTTTCCCAACAATATCATCCACATGATCCTTCCAGTGCAAATTACTTTCAAATCTTACACCTAAGTATTTGCACTTGCCATCTTTTGGGATAACTACCCCATCCAAAGTATATTCAAATTCAGTTTTAAAACTCCTGTTTGTAAATGTTGTAACAGTTGATTTGCCTCCATTAACCTTCATATTGTTCTCTTCAACCCATTGTTGGATACTCTCAAGGTCCCTTTGTAATTCTGAACAATCCTCAATGGTATTTATTTCCCTATAAACAATTATGTCATCTGCATACAATCTTATTTTTGATGTTATATTATTCCCTAAATCATTTACGTATATTAAGAAAAGTAACGGACTGATTATACTACCCTGTGCAATTCCCTTCCAAACTTCCTCTTCCTGCGATACGTTATTTCCTACTTTGACTTTCTGAACCCTTGAATTTAGAAATGTTTTTACCCAACGTGTAACCCTTACGTCCAATCCTATTCCCTCCAGTTTCTTTAATAATATTCCATGTTCCACTCTATCAAAGGCTTTGGAAAGATCTATGGCTATGCAATCTAACTGGCCTCCTGAATCCAACTGATCTGATATGTCCTGCTGAAATGCCACCAGTTGTGCCTCACAAGAAAATTTGGTTCTAAATCCATACTGGCTCCTCATGAACCAATTTTTATCATCACATATCCCTCTGATGTACTTTGATATTAAACTCTCCAGTATTTTACAAACTATACTCGTCAGGCTGATTGGTCTGTAGTTCTCTGGTTTCCTTTTATCACCCTTTCCTTTATACATTGGTATTGTTATAGATTCATTCCTTTCCTTTGGTATTACACTATTATTTATGACATATTCAAAGAGAAATTTTAAATAAGGCCCTATGTACCACCCCATTGTCTTTAACACCTCCCCAATAATTTGATCACTTCCTGCTGCTTTTCCTTGCTGAAGCAATTGGATTTTTCTGAAAATATCTTCATTTGTGAATGAGAAGCTTCTTGTTTCCCTCTGTGTCTCTCCATCTCTATCTTCTGTTTCGGTTTCCAACTGCTGACAAACATCTACTGAATCTCTGAATTCCCTACTAAAGAGGTTTGCTTTCTCAGTATCTGTTAAATAGTGTTCACCCCCTTCTCCCACCATTGTAGGAATTTGGATTCCTTTTCCTTTTTGATTCCTGATATATGAATACAGCTTTTTCCATTTCCCTTTGTGGTCATTACGCTCTTGAAGTATGCCATTCATATAATTCTCTTTTGCTTTCTTTTTCACTCTATTCAGTTCCCTCATTAGCTGTTTTTTACTTTCTCTACTCTCCCTACCTTCTTTGATTTTCCTGTTTACTATTCTACATTTTCTTTTTAATTTTCTTATTTCCTTTGTATAATAAACAGGATCTGAGGTCATTTTACCCTTCTTAACAGGTACAAATCTCTTCTCTCCTTCCCAAACGATTCCTTTGAATTTAGCCCAAAGTGTATCCACATTACTCCCTTCGCTTATCCAACAACTGAATTGTGATTTAAGGTAAGTCCCAAATTCCTCAACTTTAGTTTTTCTGTACAATTTCTTGTCTTGTGTGACTCTCTTATTAAGCCTTTTGTTGTACCAGTCCTACATCCATTATTACAGCCTTATGGTCACCTATTCCTTCAATTACCTCAGTTTTATCAACAATTTCCCATGGTTTAACCAAGAATACATCTAGTAAGTTATTGAGACGAGTCGGTTCTTGTACTACTTGTGTAAATCCTCCCTCCCAAATTAACTTATTTGCCAGTTTCTGTTCATGGGCTTCACATGCGGCTCCATTCCATTCAACTTCAGGCAAGTTTAGATCTCCCCCAATTATTACCATATCATTTTTATGAGTATAATCTATTATTTTCTCAAATATTTCCATGTCTCTTTCCTCTCTTCCAGGTCTGTATGTTCCTATAATTTCCACCTCTTTCATATTAGCACAAACTAATTTTATCCCTAATATTTCATCCCTTTCATCGGTAAACCATTCATGTGAACAATAAGTTTCCTTCACCATAATAAACACCCCCCCTCCCTTTTTATCTCCTCGATCTCTACGGTAGACTGTGCACCCTTCTGGAAATACTTCTCTATTACCCACCCCTTCTCTCAATCACGATTCCACTCCTATCACCACATCAGTCTCATAAGATTCCATCAATGTAATTTGAATTGTTTATTTACTACACTCTGACAGTTTACCAAGAGCAATCTCAGACCCCCTTACCCCCTAAAGCTTGACTGTTGCAATTGGGTAACTTGAAATTCCTTACTTTCCTGAGTTTCATTTTCTAGTTGGCTGAGCCAGCCTGAAGTACAGCTGGCTCTTTCTACTGGTTTTCCTGGTCAGTATTATAACTCAAGGGAGTTGCCGTTTTTACAGTACATATCTTAAGATTAATAAAATCTAGAACAATATTTGGTATCTTTCGTTTATCTGAATTGTTTAGATGAAGGCCATGCTTTGTGTAACAGTGTCTCTCGAAACTGCTGCTATCAATTACGGTACCTGTGTATTACGGAAATGTTTACATATTTTAACCATATCTGTATTAACTTTGTCCACTTCAATGTTCACACACGCGTCTCTAATCAAATCATGCCTGTGGGGCACTTTCACTACAAAGATGTTAGTGTGAGTCAGCTTACCTAGTGTACATATAAGTTCAGAAATGACATTCTTAGCGTCGTTGTGAGTTACGTCGCTCGTCCCGCCGATGATCACTACTGCATCACGACTTCCGAGATTTCTTGCGGCCTGCTCCGTGTTTTCCAATACCGTACCTTATTCATTGGGGCCCCAGGATAGAAGACAGCCGATGCTGCAATATCTTCATTGTTCATTTTCTCCGCAATTCCCCTCGCCTGGCTATCACCAAATATAAGAATGTTCGACACTTTCGCCGGTGCACTGTGTGGGATTTTAGGCCTAACTTTGCCGCTTCTCGTAACGGATTTTGCGATATACGTTTGACTGCTTCCCGTACGGATACCTTGCGTATCGCTTAATTCCCTCAGGGCTGAAAATCTATTTTTGGTGTCAATTACAAAGTTGTCCTTATTTAACTGAATACTTTTCCTGCTAGAATCTGAAGCAACTTGACACCACGCGCTAGAATTCACGGAGCCACCTGGTACCGGTACTTTCAATTCCAGTAAACGTACCTTCTTTAAAATCTTATTCTCCGCTTTTAATGCTTGTAAATCCTGTTGCAATAAAGAGAGAATTACAAGTACATTATCATTACCTCCATCCTCCAAGGAATGAGACGCCAGCGATTCGTTGACCGTTGTAGGCCTAGGTTTGTTACCGCTATTCAAATTGCTCTCGCCACAGCTAACACAGGTCCAAGTATCTTCATTGTTAGCAAAACCAGCACTACATATACACTCAAAATGGTACCAAATTAAACACTTTTCACACTGGATACCAATCACTGGGACTAACTATTCGTTTTTTACTTAAAAGGCCTAATCGAAATAAATCAGCAAAATTTAACTGGTATTTTACCGTCGTTGAAGTTTTATAGTTTCACTCGCATACTGCGTGTACGTGCATCAACGACAAACGGGGGAAAATATTTGTCACGACGTATAACACACGTTATATTCGTGAAGAATGCCACAGAACTCGCAAAACCTTCACCTAGAATCCAAGAGGAACACTACAAAAATTCACTATATACCACCATCACAGACAATCATTCGCGCTTAACTCTGTGTCCATGCTGGGCAACCTAAATATTTTTCTGCGGCTATCGGAACACATACTCTACACGTGCCGTCAATGAATTGCTTGAAAAAATACACGCCGAAACCCAAGACTAAAATATATTCTTCTATATTACAATTGATTTCATATACTGGCTCTATTTTTATGGCTATACTGTTGATATTTGCTGTTGATATTTTTCCTGCCGTCTCTAGTGTGTGGCGCTGAAGACTTCGAGTGTCAAGTATTAAAACTAACACCACTTACTTAAGCTAGCTGGCCTGTCGCCGTAAATTGTTGTCATGGGAGTGGCTACAGCTTCGCCTCGAGGAAGCTTCAAGTGCATGCGTCACCCAAGCTCTCTATCACGCCGGCAAAGATACCCTGTCGTGACCTACCTGTCCTGAGAGACGTTCTCGTAGGTTGGTCACCAGGCCGTTGGATGTTGAAGTATTACCTGACCTGCCGAGCGGATTGTAGGGAGGTAATTGTAGGTATGACTCGTCCCGCAACTCCCGAAATAAAAGAAGAAGTTATTTCCCTGTCCTTTATTACTGAGGACACTAAAACTACTATGTACAGTATATTTACAAGTCTGAATGTAATGATCTAAAGAGAGAGCGAGCTTGTTCCACGCGCCTACTGTTCTACTACGCGTCTATCTGAATCTTGCCCTGCGGCACTTGGGCTATGCTCGAACAGAATCTCGTTCTGACAAGTACGAACTACTGGCTGGAAGAAGGCCCCGCGCCATCTTGGCCAGAGGTTATATCTCCGCTCCTGAACTCAAAGTTCTATCCCTACCTCCTACTAAGGGGTTGGGTCTTACGGCATTACCAAACTGTTCATCCAGTCACTAGCGCCTTCAAGTGGCTATTCTCAATAGTTGTCACAGTAAGTGCTGCTACCTAGGCACTACTGTCTTCTGTCTTACTTTGTCCTCATCTTTCCTTGTTTTCCTAAAGCGCATCTGTAATGGCCTTGACTGGCCGTGTACTCAGCTTTGTCTCTTTGTCGGGCGCTAGGCGGTCCGCCTGGCCCGCCTACCAACTTTGTTTGTCGACACACAGTAAATATCTTATTGTAGTCAACAGCTTTCGTAAGCTAGCGCGTTTCACAAACCGCTCTCCAATACTTAATTGAAAGCTTCCTTCTGCTTTCCAATTATTAAATCTAACTATAATTATTATACTTATTATACAGTTACTCAAGTACTACAAAGTGTCTCATGTCGATGACTATCATTATTCTGACACTAATTAATCTCCTCTGACACCTTGAGCTCTAGATTCGGCTGCGAATCCCGGTTGTCTTCCACCTGGCAGTCCGCCGGTTCGAGTCCGTGGGAGGTCGGTACACGACATCTCCCCCCTTAGGGAAGAAATGGATGCAACCATACGTTGCGTCCATTTCTGTCCTACACTATTTATACTCTGATGTTGCCGGTACGTAAGGATCGGCGACCCTGTGGTGAAGGGGAAGGTTGTTCTCTACTCTGATTATCACTTGCGTCTATTTCTATTGCTTCTATAGATCTCACAGGCGTACTAGGGCGTCCCCCAGCAGGCCTGGAGTGTAATTCCATGATCTCCTCAGACATCTCCGGGCGTCCCCGGATCCGCCTGGGACGTTGGAATATAGTTAAATCCTCATCTGAAGTCTTAACCTTATCTCCCTTCGTGATTACCGTTTGTTTTAAACATATATTAGGGCAATGAGCCCGTGCATCATCAAACCATCTCTTTGCTGGAAACCCTAGTTTCGGACAGCAACAATTACAACAATAACAAATTAAAATTAAACTTGTGATACCAACAACTATCCACACAATATATCTGTACACATTAATATGCTGATAGCCCATTTGTCTTTGCAGTTCTTCTTCTTTTTGTCTCACCATATCTTCCACTTCTTGTGTCTTATGGGTAGCCCATTTTAAATCGTTAATGTGATTTAGCAAATTATGTAATGACAACTTATTAATTTCGGGTATCTGTTCTAACTTGATTTCACTACCTATCTGTTCACAACAGTCATAATCAAGTGTGACTTCTGGTACAAAGTCTTTACCTTGTGTAGTGTTCACTTCACCTACACCTTGTATTTTACTTTGTGGCCCATATACTGTGCAACCTGCACTCAAAACAAGAATACCAGTGCCTGTTAACCTGATATCACTGGTGGTATCCATACACATACATGTTACTTTAACTTCTTCTGGGGATACGTATATATATCTGTTAGCTCTGATAGGTATCCACATGAGCTGTTGAACGGGAAGGACTCTTTTATCACAATTATCTGGGATTTGATTAACTCCAATAATTAACTGGATCGCGCAACTCTTTTGAGTGTACACTGTATTAATAGGGAATTTAACATGACATAGTCTCCAACTGGGTGTTACTACCTTACATTGATTTATCTGATCTTTGTCTAATTGAACATAAGTTTGTTTCTCCTTGTCCATAAGGATATAGTCCTTGGTTTCTTGAATATAAACAAAATGGTGTGAATTACTCTTCATATATGTGGGGAATGGAATCATGTGATACAATGTATAAGTTACCCTATCTGTAAGGGGTGTCTTGATGACGTACACTAGATAATTTTTGTTAGCGAACACTTCCACTGTGGCTACCTTGTAAATCAAGTAGCCGTAAGCTGATTTTAAATCAAATGGCAAGGACAATCCTTTAGGGAAATCTCCCTGAGCTTTCTTATAACCTTTAATAATATCATCTGGTGAAATTATTTGCACCTGAGCATTCATTATACCTGATAATACAACACTGTAATGCTCATACAGTTGTATGAGAAGGCCTTCAATCTCAATTAAATGCCTATTCACTGAGTTTTCTAATTCTACTTGCTTAAGTGCTTCTGTAATCTGAAGCGTGCTATTGGCAAGATAAGATCTAATTTCTGCAATGTTTTGAGTTAATCTCTGCTCATTGGCTGTGACATCGTAAATGGTGCTGTTCATAGATTGCAATGTTGATTTTACTACTATCATCTGGTCTTTTGCAATTTTCATAATTGAAAGCTGTTCCTGCTCTAACTCACTAATTTTTGACTCATATTTATCGGCATCCTCTTGACTTAATGTTCCAAATAATGCCTTTGCGATGGAACCTACTGCATTAATTAGGCCTCGTTTTCGCCTAGTGTTATCCGTTTCCCCTATTGGTTTAGTAATCCTCGTAATTAATTCCCTCGATTCCTTAATTCTATCTACTTGTGCACTTAGCATTTTAACATCCTGTTGACATGTTAGGTTAGTACTTCTTTCTAACTGTGTACATATTAATTGAGTCCAGTGTATGTGTCTCTTGACATTTGAAAATACATCACTTAATTTATTCAGGTTTACATAGGTAACTAATGTCCATTCCGTATGGTATAAGTGTATCTCACCCTGATTGTCGAAGTATGCCCCTGGAGAACTCTCATATGGTGTCACCTTGACATCCAGTATTTCTCCGGCTATTCTGTAGCGATGTGACGTCACGACTATCACTGCTACTACGATGGACAACAATCCTAGCATTCGCGCCATATCTGCTGTCTACCTGCAAGGTAGAGACAGGATATGTGTTACCCTTCTATCTATGGATACATTCGCTTCCCAGTTCCCATTTCACTCATCTACAAGTACAATTTCAAACGGTTCTTATGTACTTTAACCCGTTTTCCTTTCTTGTTCATCTGTAGGGTGCAATTCACCCCTGAAACATCTACTATCTCGTACGGACCTTCGAATGGTGGGCTTAGTTTTCTGGATTTTCCTCTTCGCAATGCGTCATTGCGTAAGAGAACCTTATCACCTACCTGAAAGGTGACCTCATTTTGCTTTTTGTCGTAGTGTTCTTTCTCTAATTCCTTTCGCTCTATTAAGGTCTTTCTGGCGGCCTCATGATTTCGCCTAAGCTATGCCGTCAGTTCCTCCACCACGTTCTGGTGTTCATTGTAATTCATTTCAGGTGGCTTTTGCAGCACACCTGGGATATTTGCCTTCCTTCCAAAAATTAATTCGTAGGGTGTGACCCCTGTACTTGTGCTCTTTGAGGTATTATACACAAAGCTAGCTGTAGGCAAATACTTGTCCCAGTCATTCTGCTCCCCTGAGCAGACATAATGCCTTAGGTACTCCGTGAGCACCTTATGGGATCTTTCTATGCTACCATTCGATTGTGGCGTGAAGGCCGTAGTGTGTGTTTTCCGAATGCGCAGCGTTTTACACAGCGTCTTAAACACATCACTCATGAAATTACTGCCCTGGTCAGTGAGAATCTGCTCTGGTATCCCGTAGATACTTATTACGTTATTGATTAGCGTCCGTGCCACGGTTTCTGCCTCCTGATTAGGCATGGCACTCGCTACTAGGTACTTTGACAGCTGATCTTCGCATGTCAGTATGTACCTGTTTCCTGCCTCTGTCAACGGAAGAGGTCCAACTACGTCTAGGGATATCTTCTCAAAGACTGTGTTCGGGGTATCCGTGATTCTCATGGGAGCCCTGACGTCTGGTCTGGTCCCTTTATTCCTTTGGCAGGAGGGACATGTGCGTACATAACGCTCAATGTCTCCTTTCATGCCCTTCCACTGAATTCGTTCACGTACCCTGGCGTACGTGCGCGCTATTCCTTGGTGGCCTCCCACCAAAGAATCATGACATTCTTTCAAAATGGATAGCTTTTCAGCTTCGCCTAGTTCGTTCTCTTCCTCAGATAAGCTACCTTCGGGCGAAATCTCCTCTGCGTTAGCGTCCTCGGAAACCTCGCTACCGTCCGCTTCAATTCCCTCTGCCGTAGCGTCCTCGGGTTTTGAAGACAGTACCTCCTCTGTATTCTCGTCTGAGGCCTGAGTTTCTACTGTTGTCTCTGAGTGAGACCTGTACTGAGCCGAGTTAACCACTCGCGCTTGGCACTTGGGTTCAGTGGGATTCCTACTCAGGGCATCTGCATTGCAATTCTGTTTGCCCTGCTTATACACGACGTCGAAGTCGTATTCCGCTAGCTTCAGCCTGAACTTTAGCAGGCGTGAAGACAGATCTTGCACGTTGAAGACCCACTTCAACGGCTTATGGTCTGTCACAACAGTGAATTTTCTACCAAACAAATATGGTCTGAAATACTTTACTGCCCACACTATTGCCAACAATTCTTTCTCTGTTACGCTGTAATTCATTTCTGCTTTGTTAAGCGTTCTACTTGCATAGGCTATTGGAAGGTCTTTCCCGATAGGTCCTTGTGACAATATTGCCCCAACCGCTTCGTTGCTCGCATCAGTGGTAACAACGAATGGTTTTTCAAAGTCCGGATATTGCAATATAGGTTCCTCAATTAGCTTTTGCTTTAGTGTCTGGAACGCTTGTTCCTGATCGTCTCCCCATACAAAGGGAACGTCCTTCTTCACTAACTGATACAGCAGTTTCGCGATTTTGCTGTAGTTAGGTATGAACTTCCTATAGTACCCACTCAGTCCGCAGAACTGCTTGATCTGGCGGCTAGTGGTCGGCCTCGGAAAGTCCTTAACAGCCTGTACTTTACGTGGGTCTGGTAAGACACCTTCGTCAGTGATTACATGCCCTAGGAACGCTACTTCGGTTCTTAGGAATTCACACTTATCTGGCTGGAGTTTCAGCGTGTTCTCTCTCAGCCTTTGAAATACGTCTCTTAGCTTCGCATTGTGCTCCTGGATTGAACTCCCGTACACAATGACGTCATCCAGGTAACACAGACATTTTATACCTGTTAACCCTGTGAGCACGTTGTTCATCAGCCTCGTAAACGTGGCTGGCGCGGCCATCAAACCCATGGGCATTTTCCTGAATTCGTACTTGCGTCCTAGCGCAGAGAATGCTGTCTTTGGCCTGTCTTCAGGCTTCAACAACACCTGGTGATAGCCACTCGCGAGATCTAAGGTCGAAAAGTATCTCGCCTTGCCAAGGGCGTCTAACAGTTCTGAAATTAATGGCAGGGGATAACTGGTTCCTATCGTTATCTCATTCAATTTTCGAAAGTCGATCACGACCCGCCATTTTTGTTTCCCTGAGGCGTCTATTTTCTTTGGAATTAAAAGTAATGGCGCATTCCAGGCTGATGTGCTAGGTGTGATAATTTCATCACTTAGCATCTTGTCTATCTGAGCTTGTATCTCCCCCTTTTGTGCTTCGGGAAGTCTATATGGTCGTACATTAATTGGAGGTTGATCTTGGGGTGTAGGGATCTCATGCTGTAGTACATCAGTGTGAGTTAGTTTGTCTCCCTCAAGATGGAAGATATCATTGTACTCGGCACAGATGGCGTATATCCCTTCCTTATCTACCTGCGTGAGGTGATCAACTCGCAAACAGTCTATCACTCGCTGTGATCGGGGCTTCTGGGTGGCCGGTTCTCCGTTTGCCACTCTACTGTTCTGCTCTACCTTTCGCACTTGTGCTAGGCAGGTCTTATCTACCTCCTGTATGTGCACTCGTGGACTGTGTAAAGTCACTGCCTTTTCAGTGGTATTCATCATGCTAACCACTGCTTCATGGTGCTCTGATTTGGTTAGGCACCCTGCGAGGTACACCCCTGGTATCACCTCTTCCTTCTCAATAATTCCTAAAGGTAGATTTCGATCTACTTCTATAGCAACGACCTTCTGGGTCCTTGGTTTGAGACGGATCGCCTTCGTCTCTCGCGCCCCCATAGAGTATTGTCCCCCTCTTATGGTGACATGACCTTCCCTATAGTCAATCACGCTATCTGTTAAGAGGTCTCGTCCAACTATACCATCCTGTGTTAATTGGAAATCACTCCCTACCACATGAAATGTGTGACTTGTGTTTCCAATGGCAAAACGTACAGTACCTTGTGTGTAAATTATTCCCTTACTTACACCTGCTAATTCAATTGATTTGCTCCCATCAATCAGGCATTCCTTGGGTACCGATTGCCTCTTTACTAGGCTGACATCGGATCCAGTATCTATCAAAAATCACAACGGTCTTCCTTGGTTTGCGACCTGGATCAGCACCGTGCCTTCTACGTCAGAATTCTTGGGACCTTCTGGTGTGCGGGCCTCCGTAACTATCCCCTTGCTACGGGCCCGTTCTAGTTTGCCGCCTGAGCCGCGGAGGCTTTCGTGGCTTGCGTACTGCCGCCCTTCTTTTTGAACCAACAGTCTTGGGTTCGATGTGACCACCTATCACAATGTTCGCATTGGGCTCGGTATCTTACGTCCTTGCCCCCTATGCGATCACTCTGAGTTTGGCCTTTCATGGCCCTGTTGCCCGTGGACTTGCCTTGGGCTTTTCGACAATTTCTCTGAACGTGGCCCTGTTGGCCACACGAATAGCACCTACGGCTATCCATTCGCATCACCGGAGTGTGTGCACCTTGTGTGGTGCACCTTGTGTGCGTGCACCTTGAGTTTGTGCACCTTGTGTGCGTGCACCTTGAGTGTGTGCACCTTGTCGACAGTTCAGCTGTATGTGCCCTTTTCGGCCGCAACGATAACAAATTCTGTTTTCTTTAGTCACTTGGTTTGGTTGTGTACGTACTATGCGCACTGTTTCTCGTACCTCTGTTTCCTTGTCCCTCTGTTTCTTTCTACAGTTACGTTCAATGTGCCCTGTCTTCCCACAATAGCGGCATTTTAATTTACTGAAGGTGCCCCCTGTAGCTGTATTGGAACTAGCGGTCTGTGTGGTGTGAACCCCCTGCGTTCCTGTGTCCTTACAGTTCTTTGCTATGTGGCCTTCCTTGCTACAATTGTAACAGACCACCCTGACACTAGCATGTGTTGGCTTAGTATGCCACTTTGGTGCTGCACTGCGCTCCTGTTCTGGTTTGCGCTTGCGAAATCCTGAACTATGTTTGTGTTGTAGGCCCTCTCGTGCCTTCTTTGACATTATTACGGTTTCCTCCTGTTGAGCAAGTGCAACTGCCTTTTCGAAAGTTATGCCCTTTTCTGACTGCACCTTAGCTTGTATTCGAGGGTTGGCTAACCCTTGTATGAAACTAGCAACACATATTTTTCTCGTTATTTTCAACTGCGCGTCACGATCTTCCTCTAATTCATCCTCAAGTATGGCCTCTCTAAAAGAAGCTGAAAATGTTTCTATTTTGTGTGCCCAAAGTGCTACTGATTCTCGCGGGTCCTGCGCTGTTTGGAACATTTGACAAATGTACAAATCTAACGTGCCTTGCTGGCCATAATATTCTGTTAATGCCCGCTTGGCTTTCTCCCAATTATGTATATCACGTCTGTACAACAACTTATCTCGGGCTCTGCCCGTAACCTTAGTTAAAATATACTTGAAAAACAACTCTTGATCCTCATCCTTAATCATACGAACAGCAGCATCTACGTTAGCTATGAACTCATGCAATCTATCTGGTTGACTGCCAACAAACTCTCGTCCAATGAGGCGATGTCCTTCTACTACTGTAACAAAAGGCCCACTCATACTTACTGATTCCACCTCGTCCTCGAGCATCTCAGTGCCTCGGTCTGCTGGTACTGAACTATTCTGTCGTGCCATTTGAAATAATATTCAGCTTACCTTAATTCTTCAATGATGCTTCACTTCTAGGCTGGATGAGTAGTCGGCTGTAGTGCTGCGGCTCCACCGGATGGCGTTGTCTGCTACTGGACTGCTACCCCTCTGCTGGGCTGGCTTAGTAGGCTGCGGTAGTGATGCTCCTCTTCTGCGATGCGCGGCACACGAACGAAAAAACGCGGTAGCGCGGTTCGGACAATCTTCTGCGAAGTCGCGATTTTCTCACACGGAAATCTTCTACGAAGTCGCGGTTCTCTTACGAACAATCTTCTACGAAGTCGCGGTTCTCTTACGTTATATCGGTGAGTTGACACTGTTCGAGGATCGAACTCGGGACCCTACACTACCTGACACCAAATTTTTATACGTGCTTGTCGTGACCTACCTGTCCTGGGAGACGTTCTCGTAGGTTGGTCACCAGGCCGTTGGATGTTGAAGTATTACCTGACCTGCCGAGCGGATTGTAGGGAGGTAATTGTAGGTATGACTCGTCCCGCAACTCCCGAAATAAAAGAAGAAGTTATTTCCCTGTCCTTTATTACTGAGGACACTAAAACTACTATGTACAGTATATTTACAAGTCTGAATGTAATGATCTAAAGAGAGAGCGAGCTTGTTCCACGCGCCTACTGTTCTACTACGCGTCTATCTGAATCTTGCCCTGCGGCACTTGGGCTATGCTCGAACAGAATCTCGTTCTGACAAGTACGAACTACTGGCTGGAAGAAGGCCCCGCGCCATCTTGGCCAGAGGTTATATCTCCGCTCCTGAACTCAAAGTTCTATCCCTACCTCCTACTAAGGGGTTGGGTCTTACGGCATTACCAAACTGTTCATCCAGTCACTAGCGCCTTCAAGTGGCTATTCTCAATAGTTGTCACAGTAAGTGCTGCTACCTAGGCACTACTGTCTTCTGTCTTACTTTGTCCTCATCTTTCCTTGTTTTCCTAAAGCGCATCTGTCATGGCCTTGACTGGCCGTGTACTCAGCTTTGTCTCTTTGTCGGGCGCTAGGCGGTCCGCCTGGCCCGCCTACCAACTTTGTTTGTCGACACACAGTAAATATCTTATTGTAGTCAACAGCTTTCGTAAGCTAGCGCGTTTCACAAACCGCTCTCCAATACTTAATTGAAAGCTTCCTTCTGCTTTCCAATTATTAAATCTAACTATAATTATTATACTTATTATACAGTTACTCAAGTACTACAAAGTGTCTCATGTCGATGACTATCATTATTCTGACACTAATTAATCTCCTCTGACACCTTGAGCTCTAGATTCGGCTGCGAATCCCAGCTGTCTTCCACCTGGCAGTCCGCCGGTTCGAGTCCGTGGGAGGTCGGTACACGACATCTCCCCCCTTAGGGAAGAAATGGATGCAACCATACGTTGCGTCCATTTCTGTCCTACACTATTTATACTCTGATGTTGCCGGTACGTAAGGATCGGTGACCCTGTGGTGAAGGGGAAGGTTGTTCTCTACTCTGATTATCACTTGCGTCTATTTCTATTGCTTCTATAGATCTCACAGGCGTACTAGGGCGTCCCCCAGCAGGCCTGGAGTGTAATTCCATGATCTCCTCAGACATCTCCGGGCGTCCCCGGATCCGCCTGGGACGTTGGAATATAGTTAAATCCTCATCTGAAGTCTTAACCTTATCTCCCTTCGTGATTACCGTTTGTTTTATACATATATTAGGGCAATGAGCCCGTGCATCATCAAACCATCTCTTTGCTGGAAACCCTAGTTTCGGACAGCAACAATTACAACAATAACAAATTAAAATTAAACTTGTGATACCAACAACTATCCACACAATATATCTGTACACATTAATATGCTGATAGACCATTTGTCTTTGCAGTTCTTCTTCTTTTTGTCTCACCATATCTTCCACTTCTTGTGTCTTATGGGTAGCCCATTGTAAATCGTTAATGTGATTTAGCAAATTATGTAATGACAACTTATTAATTTCGGGTATCTGTTCTAACTTGATTTCACTACCTATCTGTTCACAACAGTCATAATCAAGTGTGACTTCTGGTACAAAGTCTTTACCTTGTGTAGTGTTCACTTCACCTACACCTTGTATTTTACTTTGTGGCCCATATACTGTGCAACCTGCACTCAAAACAAGAATACCAGTGCCTGTTAACCTGATATCACTGGTGGTATCCATACACATACATGTTACTTTAACTTCTTCTGGGGATACGTATATATATCTGTTAGCTCTGATAGGTATCCACATGAGCTGTTGAACGGGAGGGACTCTTTTATCACAATTATCTGGGATTTGATTAACTCCAATAATTAACTGGATCGCGCAACTCTTTTGAGTGTACACTGTATTAATAGGGAATTTAACATGACATAGTCTCCAACTGGGTGTTACTACCTTACATTGATTTATCTGATCTTTGTCTAATTGAACATAAGTTTGTTTCTCCTTGTCCATAAGGATATAGTCCTTGGTTTCTTGAATATAAACAAAATGGTGTGGATTACTCTTCATATATGTGGGGAATGGAATCATGTGATACAATGTATAAGTTACCCTATCTGTAAGGGGTGTCTTGATGACGTACACTAGATAATTTTTGTTAGCGAACACTTCCACTGTGGCTACCTTGTAAATCAAGTAGCCGTAAGCTGATTTTAAATCAAATGGCAAGGACAATCCTTTAGGGAAATCTCCCTGAGCTTTCTTATAACCTTTAATAATATCATCTGGTGAAATTATTTGCACCTGAGCATTCATTATACCTGATAATACAACACTGTAATGCTCATACAGTTGTATGAGAAGGCCTTCAATCTCAATTAAATGCCTATTCACTGAGTTTTCTAATTCTACTTGCTTAAGTGCTTCTGTAATCTGAAGCGTGCTATTGGCAAGATAAGATCTAATTTCTGCAATGTTTTGAGTTAATCTCTGCTCATTGGCTGTGACATCGTAAATGGTGCTGTTCATAGATTGCAATGTTGATTTTACTACTATCATCTGGTCTTTTGCAATTTTCATAATTGAAAGCTGTTCCTGCTCTAACTCACTAATTTTTGACTCATATTTATCGGCATCCTCTTGACTTAATGTTCCAAATAATGCCTTTGCGATGGAACCTACTGCATTAATTAGCCTCGTTTTCGCCTAGTGTTATCCGTTTCCCCTATTGGTTTAGTAATCCTCGTAATTAATTCCCTCGATTCCTTAATTCTATCTACTTGTGCACTTAGCATTTTAACATCCTGTTGACATGTTAGGTTAGTACTTCTTTCTAACTGTGTACATATTAATTGAGTCCAGTGTATGTGTCTCTTGACATTTGAAAATACATCACTTAATTTATTCAGGTTTACATAGGTAACTAATGTCCATTCCGTATGGTATAAGTGTATCTCACCCTGATTGTCGAAGTATGCCCCTGGAGAACTCTCATATGGTGTCACCTTGACATCCAGTATTTCTCCGGCTATTCTGTAGCGATGTGACGTCACGACTATCACTGCTACTACGATGGACAACAATCCTAGCATTCGCGCCATATCTGCTGTCTACCTGCAAGGTAGAGACAGGATATGTGTTACCCTTCTATCTATGGATACATTCGCTTCCCAGTTCCCATTTCACTCATCTACAAGTACAATTTCAAACGGTTCTTATGTACTTTAACCCGTTTTCCTTTCTTGTTCATCTGTAGGGTGCAATTCACCCCTGAAACATCTACTATCTCGTACGGACCTTCGAATGGTGGGCTTAGTTTTCTGGATTTTCCTCTTCGCAATGCGTCATTGCGTAAGAGAACCTTATCACCTACCTGAAAGGTGACCTCATTTTGCTTTTTGTCGTAGTGTTCTTTCTCTAATTCCTTTCGCTCTATTAAGGTCTTTCTGGCGGCCTCATGATTTCGCCTAAGCTATGCCGTCAGTTCCTCCACCACGTTCTGGTGTTCATTGTAATTCATTTCAGGTGGCTTTTGCAGCACACCTGGGATATTTGCCTTCCTTCCAAAAATTAATTCGTAGGGTGTGACCCCTGTACTTGTGCTCTTTGTGGTATTATACACAAAGCTAGCTGTAGGCAAATACTTGTCCCAGTCATTCTGCTCCCCTGAGCAGACATAATGCCTTAGGTACTCCGTGAGCACCTTATGGGATCTTTCTATGCTACCATTCGATTGTGGCGTGAAGGCCGTAGTGTGTGTTTTCCGAATGCGCAGCGTTTTACACAGCGTCTTAAACACATCACTCATGAAATTACTGCCCTGGTCAGTGAGAATCTGCTCTGGTATCCCGTAGATACTTATTACGTTATTGATTAGCGTCCGTGCCACGGTTTCTGCCTCCTGATTAGGCATGGCACTCGCTACTAGGTACTTTGACAGCTGATCTTCGCATGTCAGTATGTACCTGTTTCCTGCCTCTGTCAACGGAAGAGGTCCAACTACGTCTAGGGATATCTTCTCAAAGACTGTGTTCGGGGTATCCGTGATTCTCATGGGAGCCCTGACGTCTGGTCTGGTCCCTTTATTCTTTTGGCAGGAGGGACATGTGCGTACATAACGCTCAATGTCTCCTTTCATGCCCTTCCACTGAATTCGTTCACGTACCCTGGCGTACGTGCGCGCTATTCCTTGGTGGCCTCCCACCAAAGAATCATGACATTCTTTCAAAATGGATAGCTTTTCAGCTTCGCCTAGTTCGTTCTCTTCCTCAGATAAGCTACCTTCGGGCGAAATCTCCTCTGCGTTAGCGTCCTCGGAAACCTCGCTACCGTCCGCTTCAATTCCCTCTGCCGTAGCGTCCTCGGGTTTTGAAGACAGTACCTCCTCTGTATTCTCGTCTGAGGCCTGAGTTTCTACTGTTGTCTCTGAGTGAGACCTGTGCTGAGCCGAGTTAACCACTCGCGCTTGGCACCTGGGTTCAGTGGGATTCCTACTCAGGGCATCTGCATTGCAATTCTGTTTGCCCTGCTTATACACGACGTCGAAGTCGTATTCCGCTAGCTTCAGCCTGAACTTTAGCAGGCGTGAAGACAGATCTTGCACGTTGAAGACCCACTTCAACGGCTTATGGTCTGTCACAACAGTGAATTTTCTACCAAACAAATATGGTCTGAAATACTTTACTGCCCACACTATTGCCAACAATTCTTTCTCTGTTACGCTGTAATTCGTTTCTGCTTTGTTAAGCGTTCTACTTGCATAGGCTATTGGAAGGTCTTTCCCGATAGGTCCTTGTGACAATATTGCCCCAACCGCTTCGTTGCTCGCATCAGTGGTAACAACGAATGGTTTTTCAAAGTCCGGATATTGCAATATAGGTTCCTCAATTAGCTTTTGCTTTAGTGTCTGGAACGCTTGTTCCTGATCGTCTCCCCATACAAAGGGAACGTCCTTCTTCACTAACTGATACAGCGGTTTCGCGATTTTGCTGTAGTTAGGTATGAACTTCCTATAGTACCCACTCAGTCCGCAGAACTGCTTGATCTGGCGGCTAGTGGTCGGCCTCGGAAAGTCCTTAACAGCCTGTACTTTACGTGGGTCTGGTAAGACACCTTCGTCAGTGATTACATGCCCTAGGAACGCTACTTCGGTTCTTAGGAATTCACACTTATCTGGCTGGAGTTTCAGCGTGTTCTCTCTCAGCCTTTGAAATACGTCTCTTAGCTTCGCATTGTGCTCCTGGATTGAACTCCCGTACACAATGACGTCATCCAGGTAACACAGACATTTTATACCTGTTAACCCTGTGAGCACGTTGTTCATCAGCCTCGTAAACGTGGCTGGCGCGGCCATCAAACCCATGGGCATTTTCCTGAATTCGTACTTGCGTCCTAGCGCAGAGAATGCTGTCTTTGGCCTGTCTTCAGGCTTCAACAACACCTGGTGATAGCCACTCGCGAGATCTAAGGTCGAAAAGTATCTCGCCTTGCCAAGGGCGTCTAACAGTTCTGAAATTAATGGCAGGGGATAACTGGTTCCTATCGTTATCTCATTCAATTTTCGAAAGTCGATCACGACCCGCCATTTTTGTTTCCCTGAGGCGTCTATTTTCTTTGGAATTAAAAGTAATGGCGCATTCCAGGCTGATGTGCTAGGTGTGATAATTTCATCACTTAGCATCTTGTCTATCTGAGCTTGTATCTCCCCCTTTTGTGCTTCGGGAAGTCTATATGGTCGTACATTAATTGGAGGTTGATCTTGGGGTGTAGGGATCTCATGCTGTAGTACATCAGTGTGAGTTAGTTTGTCTCCCTCAAGATGGAAGATATCATTGTACTCAGCACAGATGGCGTATATCCCTTCCTTATCTACCTGCGTGAGGTGATCAACTCGCAAACAGTCTATCACTCGCTGTGATCGGGGCTTCTGGGTGGCCGGTTCTCCGTTTGCCACTCTACTGTTCTGCTCTACCTTTCGCACTTGTGCTAGGCAGGTCTTATCTACCTCCTGTATGTGCACTCGTGGACTGTGTAAAGTCACTGCCTTTTCAGTGGTATTCATCATGCTAACCACTGCTTCATGGTGCTCTGATTTGGTTAGGCACCCTGCGAGGTACACCCCTGGTATCACCTCTTCCTTCTCAATAATTCCTAAAGGTAGATTTCGATCTACTTCTATAACAACGACCTTCTGGGTCCTTGGTTCGAGACGGATCGCCTTCGTCTCTCGCGCCCCCATAGGGTATTGTCCCCCTCTTATGGTGACATGACCTTCCCTATAGTCAATCACGCTATCTGTTAAGAGGTCTCGTCCAACTATACCATCCTGTGTTAATTGGAAATCACTCCCTACCACATGAAATGTGTGACTTGTGTTTCCAATGGCAAAACGTACAGTACCTTGTGTGTAAATTATTCCCTTACTTACACCTGCTAATTCAATTGATTTGCTCCCATCAATCAGGCATTCCTTGGGTACCGATTGCCTCTTTACTAGGCTGACATCGGATCCAGTATCTATCAAAAATCACAACGGTCTTCCTTGGTTTGCGACCTGGATCAGCACCGTGCCTTCTACGTCAGAATTCTTGGGACCTTTTGGTGTGCGGGCCTCCGTAACTGTCCCCTTGCTACGGGCCCGTTCTAGTTTGCCGCCTGAGCCGCGGAGGCTTTCGTGGCTTGCGTACTGCCGCCCTTCTTTTTGAACCAACAGTCTTGGGTTCGATGTGACCACCTATCACAATGTTCGCATTGGGCTCGGTATCTTACGTCCTTGCCCCCTATGCGATCACTCTGAGTTTGGCCTTTCATGGCCCTGTTGCCCGTGGACTTGCCTTGGGCTTTTCGACAATTTGTCTGAACGTGGCCCTGTTGGCCACACGAATAGCACCTACGGCTATCCATTCGCATCACCGGAGTGTGTGCACCTTGTGTGGTGCACCTTGTGTGCGTGCACCTTGAGTTTGTGCACCTTGTGTGCGTGCACCTTGAGTGTGTGCACCTTGTCGACAGTTCAGCTGTATGTGCCCTTTTCGGCCGCAACGATAACAAATTCTGTTTTCTTTAGTCACTTGGTTTGGTTGTGTACGTACTATGCGCACTGTTTCTCGTACCTCTGTTTCCTTGTCCCTCTGTTTCTTTCTACAGTTACGTTCAATGTGCCCTGTCTTCCCACAATAGCGGCATTTTAATTTACTGAAGGTGCCCCCTGTAGCTGTATTGGAACTAGCGGTCTGTGTGGTGTGAACCCCCTGCGTTCCTGTGTCCTTACAGTTCTTTGCTATGTGGCCTTCCTTGCTACAATTGTAACAGACCACCCTGACACTAGCATGTGTTGGCTTAGTATGCCACTTTGGTGCTGCACTGCGCTCCTGTTCTGGTTTGCGCTTGCGAAATCCTGAACTATGTTTGTGTTGTAGGCCCTCTCGTGCCTTCTTTGACATTATTACGGTTTCCTCCTGTTGAGCAAGTGCAACTGCCTTTTCGAAAGTAATGCCCTTTTCTGACTGCACCTTAGCTTGTATTCGAGGGTTGGCTAACCCTTGTATGAAACTAGCAACACATATTTTTCTCGTTATTTTCAACTGCGCGTCACGATCTTCCTCTAATTCATCCTCAAGTATGGCCTCTCTAAAAGAAGCTGAAAATGTTTCTATTTTGTGTGCCCAAAGTGCTACTGATTCTCGCGGGTCCTGCGCTGTTTGGAACATTTGACAAATGTACAAATCTAACGTGCCTTGCTGGCCATAATATTCTGTTAATGCCCGCTTGGCTTTCTCCCAATTATGTATATCACGTCTGTACAACAACTTATCTCGGGCTCTGTCCGTAACCTTAGTTAAAATATACTTGAAAAACAACTCTTGATCCTCATCCTTAATCATACGAACAGCAGCATCTACGTTAGCTATGAACTCATGCAATCTATCTGGTTGACTGCCATCAAACTCTCGTCCAATGAGGCGATGTCCTTCTACTACTGTAACAAAAGGCCCACTCATACTTACTGATTCCACCTCGTCCTCGAGCATCTCAGTGCCTCGGTCTGCTGGTACTGAACTATTCTGTCGTGCCATTTGAAATAATATTCAGCTTACCTTAATTCTTCAATGATGCTTCACTTCTAGGCTGGATGAGTAGTCGGCTGTAGTGCTGCGGCTCCACCGGATGGCGTTGTCTGCTACTGGACTGCTACCCCTCTGCTGGGCTGGCTTAGTAGGCTGCGGTAGTGATGCTCCTCTTCTGCGATGCGCGGCACACGAACGTAACTACGCGGTAGCGCGATTCGAACAATCTTCTGCGAAGTCGCGATTTTCTCACACGGAAATCTTCTACGAAGTCGCGGTTCTCTTACGAACAATCTTCTACGAAGTCGCGGTTCTCTTACGTTATTTCGGTGAGTTGACACTGTTCGAGGATCGAACTCGGGACCCTACACTACCTGACACCAAATTTTTATACGTGCCTGTCGTGACCTACCTGTCCTGGGAGACGTTCTCGTAGGTTGGTCACCAGGCCGTTGGATGTTGAAGTATTACCTGACCTGCCGAGCGGATTGTAGGGAGGTAATTGTAGGTATGACTCGTCCCGCAACTCCCGAAATAAAAGAAGAAGTTATTTTCCTGTCCTTTATTACTGAGGACACTAAAACTACTATGTACAGTATATTTACAAGTCTGAATGTAATGATCTAAAGAGAGAGCGAGCTTGTTCCACGCGCCTACTGTTCTACTGCGCGTCTATCTGAATCTTGCCCTGCGGCACTTGGGCTATGCTCGAACAGAATCTCGTTCTGACAAGTACGAACTACTGGCTGGAAGAAGGCCCCGCGCCATCTTGGCCAGAGGTTATATCTCCGCTCCTGAACTCAAAGTTCTATCCCTACCTCCTACTAAGGGGTTGGGTCTTACGGCATTACCAAACTGTTCATCCAGTCACTAGCGCCTTCAAGTGGCTATTCTCAATAGTTGTCACAGTAAGTGCTGCTACCTAGGCACTACTGTCTTCTGTCTTACTTTGTCCTCATCTTTCCTTGTTTTCCTAAAGCGCATCTGTAATGGCCTTGACTGGCCGTGTACTCAGCTTTGTCTCTTTGTCGGGCGCTAGGCGGTCCGCCTGGCCCGCCTACCAACTTTGTTTGTCGACACACAGTAAATATCTTATTGTAGTCAACAGCTTTCGTAAGCTAGCGCGTTTCACAAACCGCTCTCCAATACTTAACTGAAAGCTTCCTTCTGCCTTCCAATTATTAAATCTAACTATAATTATTATACTTATTATACAGTTACTCAAGTACTACAAAGTGTCTCATGTCGATGACTATCATTATTCTGACACTAATTAATCTCCTCTGACACCTTGAGCTCTAGATTCGGCTGCGAATCCCGGCTGTCTTCCACCTGGCAGTCCGCCGGTTCGAGTCCGTGGGAGGTCGGTACACGACATCTCCCCCCTTAGGGAAGAAATGGATGCAACCATACGTTGCGTCCATTTCTGTCCTACACTATTTATACTCTGATGTTGCCGGTACGTAAGGATCGGCGACCCTGTGGTGAAGGGGAAGGTTGTTCTCTACTCTGATTATCACTTGCGTCTATTTCTATTGCTTCTATAGATCTCACAGGCGTACTAGGGCGTCCCCCAGCAGGCCTGGAGTGTAATTCCATGATCTCCTCAGACATCTCCGGGCGTCCCCGGATCCGCCTGGGACGTTGGAATATAGTTAAATCCTCATCTGAAGTCTTAACCTTATCTCCCTTCGTGATTACCGTTTGTTTTATACATATATTAGGGCAATGAGCCCGTGCATCATCAAACCATCTCTTTGCTGGAAACCCTAGTTTCGGACAGCAACAATTACAACAATAACAAATTAAAATTAAACTTGTGATACCAACAACTATCCACACAATATATCTGTACACATTAATATGCTGATAGACCATTTGTCTTTGCAGTTCTTCTTCTTTTTGTCTCACCATATCTTCCACTTCTTGTGTCTTATGGGTAGCCCATTGTAAATCGTTAATGTGATTTAGCAAATTATGTAATGACAACTTATTAATTTCGGGTATCTGTTCTAACTTGATTTCACTACCTATCTGTTCACAACAGTCATAATCAAGTGTGACTTCTGGTACAAAGTCTTTACCTTGTGTAGTGTTCACTTCACCTACACCTTGTATTTTACTTTGTGGCCCATATACTGTGCAACCTGCACTCAAAACAAGAATACCAGTGCCTGTTAACCTGATATCACTGGTGGTATCCATACACATACATGTTACTTTAACTTCTTCTGGGGATACGTATATATATCTGTTAGCTCTGATAGGTATCCACATGAGCTGTTGAACGGGAAGGACTCTTTTATCACAATTATCTGGGATTTGATTAACTCCAATAATTAACTGGATCGCGCAACTCTTTTGAGTGTACACTGTATTAATAGGGAATTTAACATGACATAGTCTCCAACTGGGTGTTACTACCTTACATTGATTTATCTGATCTTTGTCTAATTGAACATATGTTTGTTTCTCCTTGTCCATAAGGATATAGTCCTTGGTTTCTTGAATATAAACAAAATGGTGTGGATTACTCTTCATATATGTGGGGAATGGAATCATGTGATACAATGTATAAGTTACCCTATCTGTAAGGGGTGTCTTGATGACGTACACTAGATAATTTTTGTTAGCGAACACTTCCACTGTGGCTACCTTGTAAATCAAGTAGCCGTAAGCTGATTTTAAATCAAATGGCAAGGACAATCCTTTAGGGAAATCTCCCTGAGCTTTCTTATAACCTTTAATAATATCATCTGGTGAAATTATTTGCACCTGAGCATTCATTATACCTGTTAATACAACACTGTAATGCTCATACAGTTGTATGAGAAGGCCTTCAATCTCAATTAAATGCCTATTCACTGAGTTTTCTAATTCTACTTGCTTAAGTGCTTCTGTAATCTGAAGCGTGCTATTGGCAAGATAAGATCTAATTTCTGCAATGTTTTGAGTTAATCTCTGCTCATTGGCTGTGACATCGTAAATGGTGCTGTTCATAGATTGCAATGTTGATTTTACTACTATCATCTGGTCTTTTGCAATTTCCATAATTGAAAGCTGTTCCTGCTCTAACTCACTAATTTTTGACTCATATTTATCGGCATCCTCTTGACTTAATGTTCCAAATAATGCCTTTGCGATGGAACCTACTGCATTAATTAGGCCTCGTTTTCGCCTAGTGTTATCCGTTTCCCCTATTGGTTTAGTAATCCTCGTAATTAATTCCCTCGATTCCTTAATTCTATCTACTTGTGCACTTAGCATTTTAACATCCTGTTGACATGTTAGGTTAGTACTTCTTTCTAACTGTGTACATATTAATTGAGTCCAGTGTATGTGTCTCTTGACATTTGAAAATACATCACTTAATTTATTCAGGTTTACATAGGTAACTAATGTCCATTCCGTATGGTATATCTCACCCTGATTGTCGAAGTATGCCCCTGGAGAACTCTCATATGGTGTCACCTTGACATCCAGTATTTCTCCGGCTATTCTGTAGCGATGTGACGTCACGACTATCACTGCTACTACGATGGACAACAATCCTAGCATTCGCGCCATATCTGCTGTCTACCTGCAAGGTAGAGACAGGATATGTGTTACCCTTCTATCTATGGATACATTCGCTTCCCAGTTCCCATTTCACTCATCTACAAGTACAATTTCAAACGGTTCTTATGTACTTTAACCCGTTTTCCTTTCTTGTTCATCTGTAGGGTGCAATTCACCCCTGAAACATCTACTATCTCGTACGGACCTTCGAATGGTGGGCTTAGTTTTCTGGATTTTCCTCTTCGCAATGCGTCATTGCGTAAGAGAACCTTATCACCTACCTGAAAGGTGACCTCATTTTGCTTTTTGTCGTAGTGTTCTTTCTCTAATTCCTTTCGCTCTATTAAGGTCTTTCTGGCGGCCTCATGATTTCGCCTAAGCTATGCCGTCAGTTCCTCCACCACGTTCTGGTGTTCATTGTAATTCATTTCAGGTGGCTTTTGCAGCACACCTGGGATATTTGCCTTCCTTCCAAAAATTAATTCGTAGGGTGTGACCCCTGTACTTGTGCTCTTTGTGGTATTATACACAAAGCTAGCTGTAGGCAAATACTTGTCCCAGTCATTCTGCTCCCCTGAGCAGACATAATGCCTTAGGTACTCCGTGAGCACCTTATGGGATCTTTCTATGCTACCATTCGATTGTGGCGTGAAGGCCGTAGTGTGTGTTTTCCGAATGCGCAGCGTTTTACACAGCGTCTTAAACACATCACTCATGAAATTACTGCCCTGGTCAGTGAGAATCTGCTCTGGTATCCCGTAGATACTTATTACGTTATTGATTAGCGTCCGTGCCACGGTTTCTGCCTCCTGATTAGGCATGGCACTCGCTACTAGGTACTTTGACAGCTGATCTTCGCATGTCAGTATGTACCTGTTTCCTGCCTCTGTCAACGGAAGAGGTCCAACTACGTCTAGGGATATCTTCTCAAAGACTGTGTTCGGGGTATCCGTGATTCTCATGGGAGCCCTGACGTCTGGTCTGGTCCCTTTATTCTTTTGGCAGGAGGGACATGTGCGTACATAACCTTCAATGTCTCCTTTCATGCCCTTCCACTGAATTCGTTCACGTACCCTGGCGTACGTGCGCGCTATTCCTTGGTGGCCTCCCACCAAAGAATCATGACATTCTTTCAAAATGGATAGCTTTTCAGCTTCGCCTAGTTCGTTCTCTTCCTCAGATAAGCTACCTTCGGGCGAAATCTCCTCTGCGTTAGCGTCCTCGGAAACCTCGCTACCGTCCGCTTCAATTCCCTCTGCCGTAGCGTCCTCGGGTTTTGAAGACAGTACCTCCTCTGTATTCTCGTCTGAGGCCTGAGTTTCTACTGTTGTCTCTGAGTGAGACCTGTACTGAGCCGAGTTAACCACTCGCGCTTGGCACTTGGGTTCAGTGGGATTCCTACTCAGGGCATCTGCATTGCAATTCTGTTTGCCCTGCTTATACACGACGTCGAAGTCGTATTCCGCTAGCTTCAGCCTGAACTTTAGCAGGCGTGAAGACAGATCTTGCACGTTGAAGACCCACTTCAACGGCTTATGGTCTGTCACAACAGTGAACTTTCTACCAAACAAATATGGTCTGAAATACTTTACTGCCCACACTATTGCCAACAATTCTTTCTCTGTTACGCTGTAATTCATTTCTGCTTTGTTAAGCGTTCTACTTGCATAGGCTATTGGAAGGTCTTTCCCGATAGGTCCTTGTGACAATATTGCCCCAACCGCTTCGTTGCTCGCATCAGTGGTAACAACGAATGGTTTTTCAAAGTCCGGATATTGCAATATAGGTTCCTCAATTAGCTTTTGCTTTAGTGTCTGGAACGCTTGTTCCTGATCGTCTCCCCATACAAAGGGAACGTCCTTCTTCACTAACTGATACAGCGGTTTCGCGATTTTGCTGTAGTTAGGTATGAACTTCCTATAGTACCCACTCAGTCCGCAGAACTGCTTGATCTGGCGGCTAGTGGTCGGCCTCGGAAAGTCCTTAACAGCCTGTACTTTACGTGGGTCTGGTAAGACACCTTCGTCAGTGATTACATGCCCTAGGAACGCTACTTCGGTTCTTAGGAATTCACACTTATCTGGCTGGAGTTTCAGCGTGTTCTCTCTCAGCCTTTGAAATACGTCTCTTAGCTTCGCATTGTGCTCCTGGATTGAACTCCCGTACACAATGACGTCATCCAGGTAACACAGACATTTTATACCTGTTAACCCTGTGAGCACGTTGTTCATCAGCCTCGTAAACGTGGCTGGCGCGGCCATCAAACCCATGGGCATTTTCCTGAATTCGTACTTGCGTCCTAGCGCAGAGAATGCTGTCTTTGGCCTGTCTTCAGGCTTCAACAACACCTGGTGATAGCCACTCGCGAGATCTAAGGTCGAAAAGTATCTCGCCTTGCCAAGGGCGTCTAACAGTTCTGAAATTAATGGCAGGGGATAACTGGTTCCTATCGTTATCTCATTCAATTTTCGAAAGTCGATCACGACCCGCCATTTTTGTTTCCCTGAGGCGTCTATTTTCTTTGGAATTAAAAGTAATGGCGCATTCCAGGCTGATGTGCTAGGTGTGATAATTTCATCACTTAGCATCTTGTCTATCTGAGCTTGTATCTCCCCCTTTTGTGCTTCGGGAAGTCTATATGGTCGTACATTAATTGGAGGTTGATCTTGGGGTGTAGGGATCTCATGCTGTAGTACATCAGTGTGAGTTAGTTTGTCTCCCTCAAGATGGAAGATATCATTGTACTCAGCACAGATGGCGTATATCCCTTCCTTATCTACCTGCGTGAGGTGATCAACTCGCAAACAGTCTATCACCCGCTGTGATCGGGGCTTCTGGGTGGCCGGTTCTCCGTTTGCCACTCTACTGTTCTGCTCTACCTTTCGCACTTGTGCTAGGCAGGTCTTATCTACCTCCTGTATGTGCACTCGTGGACTGTGTAAAGTCACTGCCTTTTCAGTGGTATTCATCATGCTAACCACTGCTTCATGGTGCTCTGATTTGGTTAGGCACCCTGCGAGGTACACCCCTGGTATCACCTCTTCCTTCTCAATAATTCCTAAAGGTAGATTTCGATCTACTTCTATAACAACGACCTTCTGGGTCCTTGGTTCGAGACGGATCGCCTTCGTCTCTCGCGCCCCCATAGAGTATTGTCCCCCTCTTATGGTGACATGACCTTCCCTATAGTCAATCACGCTATCTGTTAAGAGGTCTCGTCCAACTATACCATCCTGTGTTAATTGGAAATCACTCCCTACCACATGAAATGTGTGACTTGTGTTTCCAATGGCAAAACGTACAGTACCTTGTGTGTAAATTATTCCCTTACTTACACCTGCTAATTCAATTGATTTGCTCCCATCAATCAGGCATTCCTTGGGTACCGATTGCCTCTTTACTAGGCTGACATCGGATCCAGTATCTATCAAAAATCACAACGGTCTTCCTTGGTTTGCGACCTGGATCAGCACCGTGCCTTCTACGTCAGAATTCTTGGGACCTTCTGGTGTGCGGGCCTCCGTAACTGTCCCCTTGCTACGGGCCCGTTCTAGTTTGCCGCCTGAGCCGCGGAGGCTTTCGTGGCTTGCGTACTGCCGCCCTTCTTTTTGAACCAACAGTCTTGGGTTCGATGTGACCACCTATCACAATGTTCGCATTGGGCTCGGTATCTTACGTCCTTGCCCCCTATGCGATCACTCTGAGTTTGGCCTTTCATGGCCCTGTTGCCCGTGGACTTGCCTTGGGCTTTTCGGCAATTTCTCTGAACGTGGCCCTGTTGGCCACACGAATAGCACCTACGGCTATCCATTCGCATCACCGGAGTGTGTGCACCTTGAGTGCGTGCACCTTGTGTGCGTGCACCTTGTGTGCGTGCACCTTGTGTGCGTGCACCTTGAGTTTGTGCACCTTGTGTGCGTGCACCTTGAGTGTGTGCACCTTGTCGACAGTTCACCTGTATGTGCCCTTTTCGGCCGCAACGATAACAAATTCTGTTTTCTTTAGTCACTTGGTTTGGTTGTGTACGTACTATGCGCACTGTTTCTCGTACCTCTGTTTCCTTGTCCCTCTGTTTCTTTCTACAGTTACGTTCAATGTGCCCTGTCTTCCCACAATAGCGGCATTTTAATTTACTGAAGGTGCCCCCTGTAGCTGTATTGGAACTAGCGGTCTGTGTGGTGTGAACCCCCTGCGTTCCTGTGTCCTTACAGTTCTTTGCTATGTGGCCTTCCTTACTACAATTGTAACAGACCACCCTGACACTAGCATGTGTTGGCTTAGTATGCCACTTTGGTGCTGCACTGCGCTCCTGTTCTGGTTTGCGCTTGCGAAATCCTGAACTATGTTTGTGTTGTAGGCCCTCTCGTGCCTTCTTTGACATTATTACGGTTTCCTCCTGTTGAGCAAGTGCAACTGCCTTTTCGAAAGTAATGCCCTTTTCTGACTGCACCTTAGCTTGTATTCGAGGGTTGGCTAACCCTTGTATGAAACTAGCAACACATATTTTTCTCGTTATTTTCAACTGCGCGTCACGATCTTCCTCTAATTCATCCTCAAGTATGGCCTCTCTAAAAGAAGCTGAAAATGTTTCTATTTTGTGTGCCCAAAGTGCTACTGATTCTCGCGGGTCCTCCGCTGTTTGGAACATTTGACAAATGTACAAATCTAACGTGCCTTGCTGGCCATAATATTCTGTTAATGCCCGCTTGGCTTTCTCCCAATTATGTATATCACGTCTGTACAACAACTTATCTCGGGCTCTGTCCGTAACCTTAGTTAAAATATACTTGAAAAACAACTCTTGATCCTCATCCTTAATCATACGAACAGCAGCATCTACGTTAGCTATGAACTCATGCAATCTATCTGGTTGACTGCCATCAAACTCTCGTCCAATGAGGCGATGTCCTTCTACTACTGTAACAAAAGGCCCACTCATACTTACTGATTCCACCTCGTCCTCGAGCATCTCAGTGCCTCGGTCTGCTGGTACTGAACTATTCTGTCGTGCCATTTGAAATAATATTCAGCTTACCTTAATTCTTCAATGATGCTTCACTTCTAGGCTGGATGAGTAGTCAGCTGTAGTGCTGCGGCTCCACCGGATGGCGTTGTCTGCTACTGGACTGCTACCCCTCTGCTGGGCTGGCTTAGTAGGCTGCGGTAGTGATGCTCCTCTTCTGCGATGCGCGGCACACGAACGAAACTACGCGGTAGCGCGGTTCGGACAATCTTCTGCGAAGTCGCGATTTTCTCACACGGAAATCTTCTACGAAGTCGCGGTTCTCTTACGCACAATCTTTACGAAGTCGCGGTTCTCTTACGTTATTTCGGTGAGTTGACACTGTTCGAGGATCGAACTCGGGACCCTACACTACCTGACACCAAATTTTTATACGTGCCTGTCGTGACCTACCTGTCCTGGGAGACGTTCTCGTAGGTTGGTCACCAGGCCATTGGATGTTGAAGTATTACCTGACCTGCCGAGCGGATTGTAGGGAGGTAATTGTAGGTATGACTCGTCCCGCAACTCCCGAAATAAAAGAAGAAGTTATTTCCCTGTCCTTTATTACTGAGGACACTAAAACTACTATGTACAGTATATTTACAAGTCTGAATGTAATGATCTAAAGAGAGAGCGAGCTTGTTCCACGCGCCTACTGTTCTACTACGCGTCTATCTGAATCTTGCCCTGCGGCACTTGGGCTATGCTCGAACAGAATCTCGTTCTGACAAGTACGAACTACTGGCTGGAATAAGGCCCCGCGCCATCTTGGCCAGAGGTTATATCTCCGCTCCTGAACTCAAAGTTCTATCCCTACCTCCTACTAAGGGGTTGGGTCTTACGGCATTACCAAACTGTTCATCCAGTCACTAGCGCCTTCAAGTGGCTATTCTCAATAGTTGTCACAGTAAGTGCTGCTACCTAGGCACTACTGTCTTCTGTCTTACTTTGTCCTCATCTTTCCTTGTTTTCCTAAAGCGCATCTGTAATGGCCTTGACTGGCCGTGTACTCAGCTTTGTCTCTTTGTCGGGCGCTAGGCGGTCCGCCTGGCCCGCCTACCAACTTTGTTTGTCGACACACAGTAAATATCTTATTGTAGTCAACAGCTTTCGTAAGCTAGCGCGTTTCACAAACCGCTCTCCAATACTTAATTGAAAGCTTCCTTCTGCTTTCCAATTATTAAATCTAACTATAATTATTATACTTATTATACAGTTACTCAAGTACTACAAGGTGTCTCATGTCGATGACTATCATTATTCTGACACTAATTAATCTCCTCTGACACCTTGAGCTCTAGATTCGGCTGCGAATCCCGGCTGTCTTCCACCTGGCAGTCCGCCGGTTCGAGTCCGTGGGAGGTCGGTACACGACATCTCCCCCCTTAGGGAAGAAATGGATGCAACCATACGTTGCGTCCATTTCTGTCCTACACTATTTATACTCTGATGTTGCCGGTACGTATTGATCGGCGACCCTGTGGTGAAGGGGAAGGTTGTTCTCTACTCTGATTATCACTTGCGTCTATTTCTATTGCTTCTATAGATCTCACAGGCGTACTAGGGCGTCCCCCAGCAGGCCTGGAGTGTAATTCCATGATCTCCTCAGACATCTCCGGGCGTCCCCGGATCCGCCTGGGACGTTGGAATATAGTTAAATCCTCATCTGAAGTCTTAACCTTATCTCCCTTCGTGATTACCGTTTGTTTCATACATATATTAGGGCAATGAGCCCGTGCATCATCAAACCATCTCTTTGCTGGAAACCCTAGTTTCGGACAGCAACAATTACAACAATAACAAATTAAAATTAAACTTGTGATACCAACAACTATCCACACAATATATCTGTACACATTAATATGCTGATAGACCATTTGTCTTTGCAGTTCTTCTTCTTTTTGTCTCACCATATCTTCCACTTCTTGTGTCTTATGGGTAGCCCATTGTAAATCGTTAATGTGATTTAGCAAATTATGTAATGACAACTTATTAATTTCGGGTATCTGTTCTAACTTGATTTCACTACCTATCTGTTCACAACAGTCATAATCAAGTGTGACTTCTGGTACAAAGTCTTTACCTTGTGTAGTGTTCACTTCACCTACACCTTGTATTTTACTTTGTGGCCCATATACTGTGCAACCTGCACTCAAAACAAGAATACCAGTGCCTGTTAACCTGATATCACTGGTGGTATCCATACACATACATGTTACTTTAACTTCTTCTGGGGATACGTATATATATCTGTTAGCTCTGATAGGTATCCACATGAGCTGTTGAACGGGAAGGACTCTTTTATCACAATTATCTGGGATTTGATTAACTCCAATAATTAACTGGATCGCGCAACTCTTTTGAGTGTACACTGTATTAATAGGGAATTTAACATGACATAGTCTCCAACTGGGTGTTACTACCTTACATTGATTTATCTGATCTTTGTCTAATTGAACATATGTTTGTTTCTCCTTGTCCATAAGGATATAGTCCTTGGTTTCTTGAATATAAACAAAATGGTGTGGATTACTCTTCATATATGTGGGGAATGGAATCATGTGATACAATGTATAAGTTACCCTATCTGTAAGGGGTGTCTTGATGACGTACACTAGATACTTTTTGTTAGCGAACACTTCCACTGTGGCTACCTTGTAAATCAAGTAGCCGTAAGCTGATTTTAAATCAAATGGCAAGGGCAATCCTTTAGGGAAATCTCCCTGAGCTTTCTTATAACCTTTAATAATATCATCTGGTGAAATTATTTGCACCTGAGCATTCATTATACCTGATAATACAACACTGTAATGCTCATACAGTTGTATGAGAAGGCCTTCAATCTCAATTAAATGCCTATTCACTGAGTTTTCTAATTCTACTTGCTTAAGTGCTCCTGTAATCTGAAGCGTGCTATTGGCAAGATAAGATCTAATTTCTGCAATGTTTTGAGTTAATCTCTGCTCATTGGCTGTGACATCGTAAATGGTGCTGTTCATAGATTGCAATGTTGATTTTACTACTATCATCTGGTCTTTTGCAATTTTCATAATTGAAAGCTGTTCCTGCTCTAACTCACTAATTTTTGACTCATATTTATCGGCATCCTCTTGACTTAATGTTCCAAATAATGCCTTTGCGATGGAACCTACTGCATTAATTAGGCCTCGTTTTCGCCTAGTGTTATCCGTTTCCCCTATTGGTTTAGTAATCCTCGTAATTAATTCCCTCGATTCCTTAATTCTATCTACTTGTGCACTTAGCATTTTAACATCCTGTTGACATGTTAGGTTAGTACTTCTTTCTAACTGTGTACATATTAATTGAGTCCAGTGTATGTGTCTCTTGACATTTGAAAATACATCACTTAATTTATTCAGGTTTACATAGGTAACTAATGTCCATTCCGTATGGTATATCTCACCCTGATTGTCGAAGTATGCCCCTGGAGAACTCTCATATGGTGTCACCTTGACATCCAGTATTTCTCCGGCTATTCTGTAGCGATGTGACGTCACGACTATCACTGCTACTACGATGGACAACAATCCTAGCATTCGCGCCATATCTGCTGTCTACCTGCAAGGTAGAGACAGGATATGTGTTACCCTTCTATCTATGGATACATTCGCTTCCCAGTTCCCATTTCACTCATCTACAAGTACAATTTCAAACGGTTCTTATGTACTTTAACCCGTTTTCCTTTCTTGTTCATCTGTAGGGTGCAATTCACCCCTGAAACATCTACTATCTCGTACGGACCTTCGAATGGTGGGCTTAGTTTTCTGGATTTTCCTCTTCGCAATGCGTCATTGCGTAAGAGAACCTTATCACCTACCTGAAAGGTGACCTCATTTTGCTTTTTGTCGTAGTGTTCTTTCTCTAATTCCTTTCGCTCTATTAAGGTCTTTCTGGCGGCCTCATGATTTCGCCTAAGCTGTGCCGTCAGTTCCTCCACCACGTTCTGGTGTTCATTGTAATTCATTTCAGGTGGCTTTTGCAGCACACCTGGGATATTTGCCTTCCTTCCAAAAATTAATTCGTAGGGTGTGAACCCTGTACTTGTGCTCTTTGTGGTATTATACACAAAGCTAGCTGTAGGCAAATACTTGTCCCAGTCATTCTGCTCCCCTGAGCAGACATAATGCCTTAGGTACTCCGTGAGCACCTTATGGGATCTTTCTATGCTACCATTCGATTGTGGCGTGAAGGCCGTAGTGTGTGTTTTCCGAATGCGCAGCGTTTTACACAGCGTCTTAAACACATCACTCATGAAATTACTGCCCTGGTCAGTGAGAATCTGCTCTGGTATCCCGTAGATACTTATTACGTTATTGATTAGCGTCCGTGCCACGGTTTCTGCCTCCTGATTAGGCATGGCACTCGCTACTAGGTACTTTGACAGCTGATCTTCGCATGTCAGTATGTACCTGTTTCCTGCCTCTGTCAACGGAAGAGGTCCAACTACGTCTAGGGATATCTTCTCAAAGACTGTGTTCGGGGTATCCGTGATTCTCATGGGAGCCCTGACGTCTGGTCTGGTCCCTTTATTCTTTTGGCAGGAGGGACATGTGCGTACATAACCTTCAATGTCTCCTTTCATGCCCTTCCACTGAATTCGTTCACGTACCCTGGCGTACGTGCGCGCTATTCCTTGGTGGCCTCCCACCAAAGAATCATGACATTCTTTCAAAATGGATAGCTTTTCAGCTTCGCCTAGTTCGTTCTCTTCCTCAGATAAGCTACCTTCGGGCGAAATCTCCTCTGCGTTAGCGTCCTCGGAAACCTCGCTACCGTCCGCTTCAATTCCCTCTGCCGTAGCGTCCTCGGGTTTTGAAGACAGTACCTCCTCTGTATTCTCGTCTGAGGCCTGAGTTTCTACTGTTGTCTCTGAGTGAGACCTGTACTGAGCCGAGTTAACCACTCGCGCTTGGCACTTGGGTTCAGTGGGATTCCTACTCAGGGCATCTGCATTGCAATTCTGTTTGCCCTGCTTATACACGACGTCGAAGTCGTATTCCGCTAGCTTCAGCCTGAACTTTAGCAGGCGTGAAGACAGATCTTGCACGTTGAAGACCCACTTCAACGGCTTATGGTCTGTCACAACAGTGAACTTTCTACCAAACAAATATGGTCTGAAATACTTTACTGCCCACACTATTGCCAACAATTCTTTCTCTGTTACGCTGTAATTCATTTCTGCTTTGTTAAGCGTTCTACTTGCATAGGCTATTGGAAGGTCTTTCCCGATAGGTCCTTGTGACAATATTGCCCCAACCGCTTCGTTGCTCGCATCAGTGGTAACAACGAATGGTTTTTCAAAGTCCGGATATTGCAATATAGGTTCCTCAATTAGCTTTTGCTTTAGTGTCTGGAACGCTTGTTCCTGATCGTCTCCCCATACAAAGGGAACGTCCTTCTTCACTAACTGATACAGCGGTTTCGCGATTTTGCTGTAGTTAGGTATGAACTTCCTATAGTACCCACTCAGTCCGCAGAACTGCTTGATCTGGCGGCTAGTGGTCGGCCTCGGAAAGTCCTTAACAGCCTGTACTTTACGTGGGTCTGGTAAGACACCTTCGTCAGTGATTACATGCCCTAGGAACGCTACTTCGGTTCTTAGGAATTCACACTTATCTGGCTGGAGTTTCAGCGTGTTCTCTCTCAGCCTTTGAAATACGTCTCTTAGCTTCGCATTGTGCTCCTGGATTGAACTCCCGTACACAATGACGTCATCCAGGTAACACAGACATTTTATACCTGTTAACCCTGTGAGCACGTTGTTCATCAGCCTCGTAAACGTGGCTGGCGCGGCCATCAAACCCATGGGCATTTTCCTGAATTCGTACTTGCGTCCTAGCGCAGAGAATGCTGTCTTTGGCCTGTCTTCAGGCTTCAACAACACCTGGTGATAGCCACTCGCGAGATCTAAGGTCGAAAAGTATCTCGCCTTGCCAAGGGCGTCTAACAGTTCTGAAATTAATGGCAGGGGATAACTGGTTCCTATCGTTATCTCATTCAATTTTCGAAAGTCGATCACGACCCGCCATTTTTGTTTCCCTGAGGCGTCTATTTTCTTTGGAATTAAAAGTAATGGCGCATTCCAGGCTGATGTGCTAGGTGTGATAATTTCATCACTTAGCATCTTGTCTATCTGAGCTTGTATCTCCCCCTTTTGTGCTTCGGGAAGTCTATATGGTCGTACATTAATTGGAGGTTGATCTTGGGGTGTAGGGATCTCATGCTGTAGTACATCAGTGTGAGTTAGTTTGTCTCCCTCAAGATGGAAGATATCATTGTACTCAGCACAGATGGCGTATATCCCTTCCTTATCTACCTGCGTGAGGTGATCAACTCGCAAACAGTCTATCACCCGCTGTGATCGGGGCTTCTGGGTGGCCGGTTCTCCGTTTGCCACTCTACTGTTCTGCTCTACCTTTCGCACTTGTGCTAGGCAGGTCTTATCTACCTCCTGTATGTGCACTCGTGGACTGTGTAAAGTCACTGCCTTTTCAGTGGTATTCATCATGCTAACCACTGCTTCATGGTGCTCTGATTTGGTTAGGCACCCTGCGAGGTACACCCCTGGTATCACCTCTTCCTTCTCAATAATTCCTAAAGGTAGATTTCGATCTACTTCTATAACAACGACCTTCTGGGTCCTTGGTTCGAGACGGATCGCCTTCGTCTCTCGCGCCCCCATAGAGTATTGTCCCCCTCTTATGGTGACATGACCTTCCCTATAGTCAATCACGCTATCTGTTAAGAGGTCTCGTCCAACTATACCATCCTGTGTTAATTGGAAATCACTCCCTACCACATGAAATGTGTGACTTGTGTTTCCAATGGCAAAACGTACAGTACCTTGTGTGTAAATTATTCCCTTACTTACACCTGCTAATTCAATTGATTTGCTCCCATCAATCAGGCATTCCTTGGGTACCGATTGCCTCTTTACTAGGCTGACATCGGATCCAGTATCTATCAAAAATCACAACGGTCTTCCTTGGTTTGCGACCTGGATCAGCACCGTGCCTTCTACGTCAGAATTCTTGGGACCTTCTGGTGTGCGGGCCTCCGTAACTGTCCCCTTGCTACGGGCCCGTTCTAGTTTGCCGCCTGAGCCGCGGAGGCTTTCGTGGCTTGCGTACTGCCGCCCTTCTTTTTGAACCAACAGTCTTGGGTTCGATGTGACCACCTATCACAATGTTCGCATTGGGCTCGGTATCTTACGTCCTTGCCCCCTATGCGATCACTCTGAGTTTGGCCTTTCATGGCCCTGTTGCCCGTGGACTTGCCTTGGGCTTTTCGGCAATTTCTCTGAACGTGGCCCTGTTGGCCACACGAATAGCACCTACGGCTATCCATTCGCATCACCGGAGTGTGTGCACCTTGAGTGCGTGCACCTTGTGTGCGTGCACCTTGTGTGCGTGCACCTTGTGTGCGTGCACCTTGTGTGCGTGCACCTTGAGTTTGTGCACCTTGTGTGCGTGCACCTTGAGTGTGTGCACCTTGTCGACAGTTCACCTGTATGTGCCCTTTTCGGCCGCAACGATAACAAATTCTGTTTTCTTTAGTCACTTGGTTTGGTTGTGTACGTACTATGCGCACTGTTTCTCGTACCTCTGTTTCCTTGTCCCTCTGTTTCTTTCTACAGTTACGTTCAATGTGCCCTGTCTTCCCACAATAGCGGCATTTTAATTTACTGAAGGTGCCCCCTGTAGCTGTATTGGAACTAGCGGTCTGTGTGGTGTGAACCCCCTGCGTTCCTGTGTCCTTACAGTTCTTTGCTATGTGGCCTTCCTTACTACAATTGTAACAGACCACCCTGACACTAGCATGTGTTGGCTTAGTATGCCACTTTGGTGCTGCACTGCGCTCCTGTTCTGGTTTGCGCTTGCGAAATCCTGAACTATGTTTGTGTTGTAGGCCCTCTCGTGCCTTCTTTGACATTATTACGGTTTCCTCCTGTTGAGCAAGTGCAACTGCCTTTTCGAAAGTAATGCCCTTTTCTGACTGCACCTTAGCTTGTATTCGAGGGTTGGCTAACCCTTGTATGAAACTAGCAACACATATTTTTCTCGTTATTTTCAACTGCGCGTCACGATCTTCCTCTAATTCATCCTCAAGTATGGCCTCTCTAAAAGAAGCTGAAAATGTTTCTATTTTGTGTGCCCAAAGTGCTACTGATTCTCGCGGGTCCTCCGCTGTTTGGAACATTTGACAAATGTACAAATCTAACGTGCCTTGCTGGCCATAATATTCTGTTAATGCCCGCTTGGCTTTCTCCCAATTATGTATATCACGTCTGTACAACAACTTATCTCGGGCTCTGTCCGTAACCTTAGTTAAAATATACTTGAAAAACAACTCTTGATCCTCATCCTTAATCATACGAACAGCAGCATCTACGTTAGCTATGAACTCATGCAATCTATCTGGTTGACTGCCATCAAACTCTCGTCCAATGAGGCGATGTCCTTCTACTACTGTAACAAAAGGCCCACTCATACTTACTGATTCCACCTCGTCCTCGAGCATCTCAGTGCCTCGGTCTGCTGGTACTGAACTATTCTGTCGTGCCATTTGAAATAATATTCAGCTTACCTTAATTCTTCAATGATGCTTCACTTCTAGGCTGGATGAGTAGTCAGCTGTAGTGCTGCGGCTCCACCGGATGGCGTTGTCTGCTACTGGACTGCTACCCCTCTGCTGGGCTGGCTTAGTAGGCTGCGGTAGTGATGCTCCTCTTCTGCGATGCGCGGCACACGAACGAAACTACGCGGTAGCGCGGTTCGGACAATCTTCTGCGAAGTCGCGATTTTCTCACACGGAAATCTTCTACGAAGTCGCGGTTCTCTTACGCACAATCTTTACGAAGTCGCGGTTCTCTTACGTTATTTCGGTGAGTTGACACTGTTCGAGGATCGAACTCGGGACCCTACACTACCTGACACCAAATTTTTATACGTGCCTGTCGTGACCTACCTGTCCTGGGAGACGTTCTCGTAGGTTGGTCACCAGGCCATTGGATGTTGAAGTATTACCTGACCTGCCGAGCGGATTGTAGGGAGGTAATTGTAGGTATGACTCGTCCCGCAACTCCCGAAATAAAAGAAGAAGTTATTTCCCTGTCCTTTATTACTGAGGACACTAAAACTACTATGTACAGTATATTTACAAGTCTGAATGTAATGATCTAAAGAGAGAGCGAGCTTGTTCCACGCGCCTACTGTTCTACTACGCGTCTATCTGAATCTTGCCCTGCGGCACTTGGGCTATGCTCGAACAGAATCTCGTTCTGACAAGTACGAACTACTGGCTGGAAGAAGGCCCCGCGCCATCTTGGCCAGAGGTTATATCTCCGCTCCTGAACTCAAAGTTCTATCCCTACCTCCTACTAAGGGGTTGGGTCTTACGGCATTACCAAACTGTTCATCCAGTCACTAGCGCCTTCAAGTGGCTATTCTCAATAGTTGTCACAGTAAGTGCTGCTACCTAGGCACTACTGTCTTCTGTCTTACTTTGTCCTCATCTTTCCTTGTTTTCCTAAAGCGCATCTGTAATGGCCTTGACTGGCCGTGTACTCAGCTTTGTCTCTTTGTCGGGCGCTAGGCGGTCCGCCTGGCCCGCCTACCAACTTTGTTTGTCGACACACAGTAAATATCTTATTGTAGTCAACAGCTTTCGTAAGCTAGCGCGTTTCACAAACCGCTCTCCAATACTTAATTGAAAGCTTCCTTCTGCTTTCCAATTATTAAATCTAACTATAATTATTATACTTATTATACAGTTACTCAAGTACTACAAGGTGTCTCATGTCGATGACTATCATTATTCTGACACTAATTAATCTCCTCTGACACCTTGAGCTCTAGATTCGGCTGCGAATCCCGGCTGTCTTCCACCTGGCAGTCCGCCGGTTCGAGTCCGTGGGAGGTCGGTACACGACATCTCCCCCCTTAGGGAAGAAATGGATGCAACCATACGTTGCGTCCATTTCTGTCCTACACTATTTATACTCTGATGTTGCCGGTACGTATTGATCGGCGACCCTGTGGTGAAGGGGAAGGTTGTTCTCTACTCTGATTATCACTTGCGTCTATTTCTATTGCTTCTATAGATCTCACAGGCGTACTAGGGCGTCCCCCAGCAGGCCTGGAGTGTAATTCCATGATCTCCTCAGACATCTCCGGGCGTCCCCGGATCCGCCTGGGACGTTGGAATATAGTTAAATCCTCATCTGAAGTCTTAACCTTATCTCCCTTCGTGATTACCGTTTGTTTCATACATATATTAGGGCAATGAGCCCGTGCATCATCAAACCATCTCTTTGCTGGAAACCCTAGTTTCGGACAGCAACAATTACAACAATAACAAATTAAAATTAAACTTGTGATACCAACAACTATCCACACAATATATCTGTACACATTAATATGCTGATAGACCATTTGTCTTTGCAGTTCTTCTTCTTTTTGTCTCACCATATCTTCCACTTCTTGTGTCTTATGGGTAGCCCATTGTAAATCGTTAATGTGATTTAGCAAATTATGTAATGACAACTTATTAATTTCGGGTATCTGTTCTAACTTGATTTCACTACCTATCTGTTCACAACAGTCATAATCAAGTGTGACTTCTGGTACAAAGTCTTTACCTTGTGTAGTGTTCACTTCACCTACACCTTGTATTTTACTTTGTGGCCCATATACTGTGCAACCTGCACTCAAAACAAGAATACCAGTGCCTGTTAACCTGATATCACTGGTGGTATCCATACACATACATGTTACTTTAACTTCTTCTGGGGATACGTATATATATCTGTTAGCTCTGATAGGTATCCACATGAGCTGTTGAACGGGAAGGACTCTTTTATCACAATTATCTGGGATTTGATTAACTCCAATAATTAACTGGATCGCGCAACTCTTTTGAGTGTACACTGTATTAATAGGGAATTTAACATGACATAGTCTCCAACTGGGTGTTACTACCTTACATTGATTTATCTGATCTTTGTCTAATTGAACATATGTTTGTTTCTCCTTGTCCATAAGGATATAGTCCTTGGTTTCTTGAATATAAACAAAATGGTGTGGATTACTCTTCATATATGTGGGGAATGGAATCATGTGATACAATGTATAAGTTACCCTATCTGTAAGGGGTGTCTTGATGACGTACACTAGATACTTTTTGTTAGCGAACACTTCCACTGTGGCTACCTTGTAAATCAAGTAGCCGTAAGCTGATTTTAAATCAAATGGCAAGGACAATCCTTTAGGGAAATCTCCCTGAGCTTTCTTATAACCTTTAATAATATCATCTGGTGAAATTATTTGCACCTGAGCATTCATTATACCTGATAATACAACACTGTAATGCTCATACAGTTGTATGAGAAGGCCTTCAATCTCAATTAAATGCCTATTCACTGAGTTTTCTAATTCTACTTGCTTAAGTGCTCCTGTAATCTGAAGCGTGCTATTGGCAAGATAAGATCTAATTTCTGCAATGTTTTGAGTTAATCTCTGCTCATTGGCTGTGACATCGTAAATGGTGCTGTTCATAGATTGCAATGTTGATTTTACTACTATCATCTGGTCTTTTGCAATTTTCATAATTGAAAGCTGTTCCTGCTCTAACTCACTAATTTTTGACTCATATTTATCGGCATCCTCTTGACTTAATGTTCCAAATAATGCCTTTGCGATGGAACCTACTGCATTAATTAGGCCTCGTTTTCGCCTAGTGTTATCCGTTTCCCCTATTGGTTTAGTAATCCTCGTAATTAATTCCCTCGATTCCTTAATTCTATCTACTTGTGCACTTAGCATTTTAACATCCTGTTGACATGTTAGGTTAGTACTTCTTTCTAACTGTGTACATATTAATTGAGTCCAGTGTATGTGTCTCTTGACATTTGAAAATACATCACTTAATTTATTCAGGTTTACATAGGTAACTAATGTCCATTCCGTATGGTATATCTCACCCTGATTGTCGAAGTATGCCCCTGGAGAACTCTCATATGGTGTCACCTTGACATCCAGTATTTCTCCGGCTATTCTGTAGCGATGTGACGTCACGACTATCACTGCTACTACGATGGACAACAATCCTAGCATTCGCGCCATATCTGCTGTCTACCTGCAAGGTAGAGACAGGATATGTGTTACCCTTCTATCTATGGATACATTCGCTTCCCAGTTCCCATTTCACTCATCTACAAGTACAATTTCAAACGGTTCTTATGTACTTTAACCCGTTTTCCTTTCTTGTTCATCTGTAGGGTGCAATTCACCCCTGAAACATCTACTATCTCGTACGGACCTTCGAATGGTGGGCTTAGTTTTCTGGATTTTCCTCTTCGCAATGCGTCATTGCGTAAGAGAACCTTATCACCTACCTGAAAGGTGACCTCATTTTGCTTTTTGTCGTAGTGTTCTTTCTCTAATTCCTTTCGCTCTATTAAGGTCTTTCTGGCGGCCTCATGATTTCGCCTAAGCTGTGCCGTCAGTTCCTCCACCACGTTCTGGTGTTCATTGTAATTCATTTCAGGTGGCTTTTGCAGCACACCTGGGATATTTGCCTTCCTTCCAAAAATTAATTCGTAGGGTGTGAACCCTGTACTTGTGCTCTTTGTGGTATTATACACAAAGCTAGCTGTAGGCAAATACTTGTCCCAGTCATTCTGCTCCCCTGAGCAGACATAATGCCTTAGGTACTCCGTGAGCACCTTATGGGATCTTTCTATGCTACCATTCGATTGTGGCGTGAAGGCCGTAGTGTGTGTTTTCCGAATGCGCAGCGTTTTACACAGCGTCTTAAACACATCACTCATGAAATTACTGCCCTGGTCAGTGAGAATCTGCTCTGGTATCCCGTCGATACTTATTACGTTATTGATTAGCGTCCGTGCCACGGTTTCTGCCTCCTGATTAGGCATGGCACTCGCTACTAGGTACTTTGACAGCTGATCTTCGCATGTCAGTATGTACCTGTTTCCTGCCTCTGTCAACGGAAGAGGTCCAACTACGTGTAGGGATATCTTCTCAAAGACTGTGTTCGGGGTATCCGTGATTCTCATGGGAGCCCTGACGTCTGGTCTGGTCCCTTTATTCTTTTGGCAGGAGGGACATGTGCGTACATAACGCTCAATGTCTCCTTTCATGCCCTTCCACTGAATTCGTTCACGTACCCTGGCGTACGTGCGTGCTATTCCTTGGTGGCCTCCCACCAAAGAATCATGACATTCTTTCAAAATGGATAGCTTTTCAGCTTCGCCTAGTTCGTTCTCTTCCTCAGATAAGCTACCTTCGGGCGAAATCTCCTCTGCGTTAGCGTCCTCGGAAACCTCGCTACCGTCCGCTTCAATTCCCTCTGCCGTAGCGTCCTCGGGTTTTGAAGACAGTATCTCCTCTCTATTCTCGTCTGAGGCCTGAGTTTCTACTGTTGTCTCTGAGTGAGACCTGTGCTGAGCCGAGTTAACCACTCGCGCTTGGCACTTGGGTTCAGTGGGATTCCTACTCAGGGCATCTGCTTTACAATTCTGTTTGCCCTGCTTATACACGACGTCGAAGTCGTATTCCGCTAGCTTCAGCCTGAACTTTAGCAGGCGTGAAGACAGATCTTGCACGTTGAAGACCCACTTCAACGGCTTATGGTCTGTCACAACAGTGAATTTTCTACCAAACAAATATGGTCTGAAATACTTTACTGCCCACACTATTGCCAACAATTCTTTCTCTGTTACGCTGTAATTCATTTCTGCTTTGTTAAGCGTTCTACTTGCATAGGCTATTGGAAGGTCTTTCCCGATAGGTCCTTGTGACAATATTGCCCCAACCGCTTCGTTGCTCGCATCAGTGGTAACAACGAATGGTTTTTCAAAGTCCGGATATTGCAATATAGGTTCCTCAATTAGCTTTTGCTTTAGTGTCTGGAACGCTTGTTCCTGATCGTCTCCCCATACAAAGGGAACGTCCTTCTTCACTAACTGATACAGCGGTTTCGCGATTTTGCTGTAGTTAGGTATGAACTTCCTATAGTACCCACTCAGTCCGCAGAACTGCTTGATCTGGCGGCTAGTGGTCGGCCTCGGAAAGTCCTTAACAGCCTGTACTTTACGTGGGTCTGGTAAGACACCTTCGTCAGTGATTACATGCCCTAGGAACGCTACTTCGGTTCTTAGGAATTCACACTTATCTGGCTGGAGTTTCAGCGTGTTCTCTCTCAGCCTTTGAAATACGTCTCTTAGCTTCGCATTGTGCTCCTGGATTGAACTCCCGTACACAATGACGTCATCCAGGTAACACAGACATTTTATACCTGTTAACCCTGTGAGCACGTTGTTCATCAGCCTCGTAAACGTGGCTGGCGCGGCCATCAAACCCATGGGCATTTTCCTGAATTCGTACTTGCGTCCTAGCGCAGAGAATGCTGTCTTTGGCCTGTCTTCAGGCTTCAACAACACCTGGTGATAGCCACTCGCGAGATCTAAGGTCGAAAAGTATCTCGCCTTGCCAAGGGCGTCTAACAGTTCTGAAATTAATGGCAGGGGATAACTGGTTCCTATCGTTATCTCATTCAATTTTCGAAAGTCGATCACGACCCGCCATTTTTGTTTCCCTGAGGCGTCTATTTTCTTTGGAATTAAAAGTAATGGCGCATTCCAGGCTGATGTGCTAGGTGTGATAATTTCATCACTTAGCATCTTGTCTATCTGAGCTTGTATCTCCCCCTTTTGTGCTTCGGGAAGTCTATATGGTCGTACATTAATTGGAGGTTGATCTTGGGGTGTAGGGATCTCATGCTGTAGTACATCAGTGTGAGTTAGTTTGTCTCCCTCAAGATGGAAGATATCATTGTACTCAGCACAGATGGCGTATATCCCTTCCTTATCTACCTGCGTGAGGTGATCAACTCGCAAACAGTCTATCACTCGCTGTGATCGGGGCTTCTGGGTGGCCGGTTCTCCGTTTGCCACTCTACTGTTCTGCTCTACCTTTCGCACTTGTGCTAGGCAGGTCTTATCTACCTCCTGTATGTGCACTCGTGGACTGTGTAAAGTCACTGCCTTTTCAGTGGTATTCATCATGCTAACCACTGCTTCATGGTGCTCTGATTTGGTTAGGCACCCTGCGAGGTACACCCCTGGTATCACCTCTTCCTTCTCAATAATTCCTAAAGGTAGATTTCGATCTACTTCTATAACAACGACCTTCTGGGTCCTTGGTTCGAGACGGATCGCCTTCGTCTCTCGCGCCCCCATAGGGTATTGTCCCCCTCTTATGGTGACATGACCTTCCCTATAGTCAATCACGCTATCTGTTAAGAGGTCTCGTCCAACTATACCATCCTGTGTTAATTGGAAATCACTCCCTACCACATGAAATGTGTGACTTGTGTTTCCAATGGCAAAACGTACAGTACCTTGTGTGTAAATTATTCCCTTACTTACACCTGCTAATTCAATTGATTTGCTCCCATCAATCAGGCATTCCTTGGGTACCGATTGCCTCTTTACTAGGCTGACATCGGATCCAGTATCTATCAAAAATCACAACGGTCTTCCTTGGTTTGCGACCTGGATCAGCACCGTGCCTTCTACGTCAGAATTCTTGGGACCTTTTGGTGTGCGGGCCTCCGTAACTGTCCCCTTGCTACGGGCCCGTTCTAGTTTGCCGCCTGAGCCGCGGAGGCTTTCGTGGCTTGCGTACTGCCGCCCTTCTTTTTGAACCAACAGTCTTGGGTTCGATGTGACCACCTATCACAATGTTCGCATTGGGCTCGGTATCTTACGTCCTTGCCCCCTATGCGATCACTCTGAGTTTGGCCTTTCATGGCCCTGTTGCCCGTGGACTTGCCTTGGGCTTTTCGACAATTTGTCTGAACGTGGCCCTGTTGGCCACACGAATAGCACCTACGGCTATCCATTCGCATCACCGGAGTGTGTGCACCTTGTGTGGTGCACCTTGTGTGCGTGCACCTTGAGTTTGTGCACCTTGTGTGCGTGCACCTTGAGTGTGTGCACCTTGTCGACAGTTCAGCTGTATGTGCCCTTTTCGGCCGCAACGATAACAAATTCTGTTTTCTTTAGTCACTTGGTTTGGTTGTGTACGTACTATGCGCACTGTTTCTCGTACCTCTGTTTCCTTGTCCCTCTGTTTCTTTCTACAGTTACGTTCAATGTGCCCTGTCTTCCCACAATAGCGGCATTTTAATTTACTGAAGGTGCCCCCTGTAGCTGTATTGGAACTAGCGGTCTGTGTGGTGTGAACCCCCTGCGTTCCTGTGTCCTTACAGTTCTTTGCTATGTGGCCTTCCTTGCTACAATTGTAACAGACCACCCTGACACTAGCATGTGTTGGCTTAGTATGCCACTTTGGTGCTGCACTGCGCTCCTGTTCTGGTTTGCGCTTGCGAAATCCTGAACTATGTTTGTGTTGTAGGCCCTCTCGTGCCTTCTTTGACATTATTACGGTTTCCTCCTGTTGAGCAAGTGCAACTGCCTTTTCGAAAGTAATGCCCTTTTCTGACTGCACCTTAGCTTGTATTCGAGGGTTGGCTAACCCTTGTATGAAACTAGCAACACATATTTTTCTCGTTATTTTCAACTGCGCGTCACGATCTTCCTCTAATTCATCCTCAAGTATGGCCTCTCTAAAAGAAGCTGAAAATGTTTCTATTTTGTGTGCCCAAAGTGCTACTGATTCTCGCGGGTCCTGCGCTGTTTGAAACATTTGACAAATGTACAAATCTAACGTGCCTTGCTGGCCATAATATTCTGTTAATGCCCGCTTGGCTTTCTCCCAATTATGTATATCACGTCTGTACAACAACTTATCTCGGGCTCTGTCCGTAACCTTAGTTAAAATATACTTGAAAAACAACTCTTGATCCTCATCCTTAATCATACGAACAGCAGCATCTACGTTAGCTATGAACTCATGCAATCTATCTGGTTGACTGCCATCAAACTCTCGTCCAATGAGGCGATGTCCTTCTACTACTGTAACAAAAGGCCCACTCATACTTACTGATTCCACCTCGTCCTCGAGCATCTCAGTGCCTCGGTCTGCTGGTACTGAACTATTCTGTCGTGCCATTTGAAATAATATTCAGCTTACCTTAATTCTTCAATGATGCTTCACTTCTAGGCTGGATGAGTAGTCGGCTGTAGTGCTGCGGCTCCACCGGATGGCGTTGTCTGCTACTGGACTGCTACCCCTCTGCTGGGCTGGCTTAGTAGGCTGCGGTAGTGATGCTCCTCTTCTGCGATGCGCGGCACACGAACGAAACTACGCGGTAGCGCGGTTCGGACAATCTTCTGTGAAGGCGCGATTTTCTCACACGGAAATCTTCTACGAAGTCGCGGTTCTCTTACGAACAATCTTCTACGAAGTCGCGGTTCTCTTACGTTATTTCGGTGAGTTGACACTGTTCGAGGATCGAACTCGGGACCCTACACTACCTGACACCAAATTTTTATACGTGCCTGTCGTGACCTACCTGTCCTGGGAGACGTTCTCGTAGGTTGGTCACCAGGCCGTTGGATGTTGAAGTATTACCTGACCTGCCGAGCGGATTGTAGGGAGGTAATTGTAGGTATGACTCGTCCCGCAACTCCCGAAATAAAAGAAGAAGTTATTTCCCTGTCCTTTATTACTGAGGACACTAAAACTACTATGTACAGTATATTTACAAGTCTGAATGTAATGATCTAAAGAGAGAGCGAGCTTGTTCCACGCGCCTACTGTTCTACTACGCGTCTATCTGAATCTTGCCCTGCGGCACTTGGGCTATGCTCGAACAGAATCTCGTTCTGACAAGTACGAACTACTGGCTGGAAGAAGGCCCCGCGCCATCTTGGCCAGAGGTTATATCTCCGCTCCTGAACTCAAAGTTCTATCCCTACCTCCTACTAAGGGGTTGGGTCTTACGGCATTACCAAACTGTTCATCCAGTCACTAGCGCCTTCAAGTGGCTATTCTCAATAGTTGTCACAGTAAGTGCTGCTACCTAGGCACTACTGTCTTCTGTCTTACTTTGTCCTCATCTTTCCTTGTTTTCCTAAAGCGCATCTGTAATGGCCTTGACTGGCCGTGTACTCAGCTTTGTCTCTTTGTCGGGCGCTAGGCGGTCCGCCTGGCCCGCCTACCAACTTTGTTTGTCGACACACAGTAAATATCTTATTGTAGTCAACAGCTTTCGTAAGCTAGCGCGTTTCACAAACCGCTCTCCAATACTTAACTGAAAGCTTCCTTCTGCTTTCCAATTATTAAATCTAACTATAATTATTATACTTATTATACAGTTACTCAAGTACTACAAGGTGTCTCATGTCGATGACTATCATTATTCTGACACTAATTAATCTCCTCTGACACCTTGAGCTCTAGATTCGGCTGCGAATCCCGGCTGCCTTCCACCTGGCAGTCCGCAGGTTCGAGTCCGTGGGAGGTCGGTACACGACAACCCAGCTCGTTGGAGAAGCTGAACAATCAATCACTACTGATCTGCAATTAGAGCATTCGCCCAGGTGGCAGATTCCCTATCTGTTGTTTTCCTAGCCTTTTCTTAAATGATCGCAAAGAAATTTGAAAATTATTGAATTATTGGTAAGTTATTCCAATCCCTAACTCCCCTTCCTATGAAGGAATATTTGCCCCAAATTGTCCTCTTGAATTCCAACTTTATCTTCATATTGTGATAATTCCTACTTTTATAAACGCCACTCAAACTTATTCATCTACTGATGTCCTCCCACGCCATCTCTCCTCTGACAGCTCGGAACATACCATTTAATCGAGCAGCTCGTCTCCTTTCTCCCAGATCTTCCCAGCCCAAACTTTGCAACATTTTTGTAACGCTACTCTTTTGTCGGAAATCACCCAGAACAAATCGAGCTGCTTTTCTTTGGATTTTTTTTCAGTTCTTCAATCAAGTAATCCTGGTGAGGTTCCCATACACTTGAACCATACTCTAGTTGGGGTCTTACCATAGACTTATATGCCCTCTCCTTTACATCCTTACTACAACCCCTAAATACCCTCATAACCATGTGCAGAGATCTGTACCCTTTATTAACAATCATATTTATGTGATTACCCAAATGAAGGTCTTTTCTTATATTAACACCTAGGTACTTACAATGATCCCCAAAAGGAGTTTTCACCCCATCAACGCAGTAATTAAAACTGAGAGGACTTTTCCTATTTGTGAAACTCACAACCTGACTTTTAACCCCGTTTATCATCATACCATTGTCCACCGTCCATCTCGCAAACACTATCGAGGTCACCCTGCAGCCGCTCACAATCTTGTAAGTCATTTATTATTCTCTACAGAATAACATCATCTGCAAACAGCCGTATCTCTGATTCCACTTCTTTACACATATCATTGATATATATAAGAAAATATAAAGGTCCAATAATACTGCCTTGAGGAATTACGCTCTTTTTTATTACAGAGTCAGATAAAGCTTCGCCTACTCTAATTCTCTGAGTTCTACTTTCTAGAAATATAGCCACCCATTTATTCACTCTTTTTTCTAGTCCAATTGCACTAATTTTTGCCAGTAATCTTCCATGATCTACCCTATTAAATGCCTTAGATAGGTCATTCGCAATACAGTCCATTTGGCCTTCTGAATCCAGGATATCTGCTATATCTTGCTGGAATCCTACAAGCTGAACTGCGGTAGTGCGAGCGGATTGTCGAGACAGCTGTACTTCGCTTGGCTTTGATGTTCGCAACTTTTTAAACATTATACATGGCGCTCTAAGGAATAATTAGAAAATGTTAATACAAAGTTCTTTAACGGGGTTCAGTGCACGCCACTGCGTGATGTAACGGTATTTATAAGCGTTTGGACGCGACGGTATCCTCTTTCGCGTGGCAAAAACACCTCCTATACGCGCTTTACACTCTCGAACCCTGGCTAGAGAAGTGGAGAATTACCAAACATTTTGAAAAGTAGCGCTACGCTCTTTACGCCCCTGATGTTCTTCGGCGAAGTCAGGTGAGGCATTATCTGACCCTGTAACCATTAAGAGGGGAATTCCTCAAAGCAGTATTATTGGACATTTATGTTTCCTTGTATGTATAAATGCTATTACTAAAGAACTGGATTCAGAGGTAAGGTTTCTTACGGATGATGCTGTACTGTATAGATATAGAGTAATAAATAAGCTACAAGATTGTGAGCAACTTCAAAGTGACCTCGAGCACGTTGTTAGATGGACAGCAGGCAATGGTATGATAATCGAGGTTAAAAGTCAGGTTGTGCGTTTCACTAATAGGAAAAGTCCTCTCAGGTTTAATTACTGCATTGATGGGGCGAAAGTTCCTTATGGGGATCACTCTAAGTACCTAGGTGTTAATATACGGTAATATCTTCATTGGGTAATCATATAAACGGTATTGTATATAAAGGGTACATATATCTGCACATGGTCATGAGGGCATTTAGGGGTTGTAGTAAGCAGTGGCGGCTCGTGACAAAATTTTTAGGGGGTTCACAACAACATTTTTGTTCATGTCTCAAATCAGCAAAAAAGTAACATAGGTACTTCACCAAAAGTTCCTTGTACGGTTCCTTTTTCACAAATAATATGGTAGAACCCCTGTAACCGAGGATAAATTTTATACTAGACTAATCTGTTAGTGTAGAACAAAAGTAAAACTCATAATAACTTTAGTACACTGCGGATATTGAAGGATGCGAGCACTATTCTTGGTTTTTAAATAGCACGAAGTTCACCTAGGCACGACGAGGAGCATGGAAATAATGCGTGCCGCATTTACCGGTCGATTTTTTAAAAATAATTGTTTCCGAATTGACCCCAATAGTCTCAACATTATCTCGGTTAATCAGGGTTCTGCTCTATCACATGTTAATTTTTTCTCGTCTTGGAAATTACAGACAACACTAGCATAGGGAATTCAATACTCGCGTCTTTGTGTGCATGAAACTTTTCATGTTAATTTATTTTTGCACTCAAATGAGCAAGGTCTGTGCACCCAGCTAAATTCCATACACTTCTTTCTTTGTTGAACAGTAAACAGGGCAAACTAAAAGGCGCACCCCTAGACCACCATCCACAGAGCCACTTGCGTGTTTCGTACATTTCTCTCTTAAACTTACGCCTATAGTCGCGTTTGTCAGTTTTTGTAAGGTTCTCAATAATCAAATCTGGTCTGTCCGGTCCAAGCCTTATAATTTCGAACTTACCCTGATAGGTTAATATTTCTTTCTTAATCTGCTTACTCTCTAGGGTTGGTTTTTCCCTCGGATTGAGCGAGCGATCCCACCTCTACCGCCTTCAAAGGCAGTGTTCTGGAGCGTGAGACATTAGGTCGGGGGATACAACTGGGGAGGATGACCAGTACCTAGCCCAGGCGGCCTCACCTACTATGCTGAACAGGGGCCTTGGTGGGCGATGGGAAAATTGGAAGGGATAGACAAGGAAGACGGAAGGAAGCGGCCGTGGCCTTAAGTTAGGTACCATCCCGGCATTTGCCTGGAGAAGAAGTGGAAAACCACTTTGAGGATGGCTGAGGTGGGAATCGAACCCACCTCTACTTAGTTGACCTCCAGAAGCTGAGTGGACCCAGTTCCAGCCCTCGTACCACTCTTCAAATTTCGTGGCAGAGCCGGGAATCGAACCGGGCCTCCGGAGGTAGCAGCTAATCACACTAACCACTAGGGCCTACACCACAGAGGCGGACGGTTAATATTTCGCTGGTTAAAATTAACTGAACTGAATTAATTTCCTCTTACACAAAGAATACCATGGTTAGAAACCATACGAGCAGAGAAGCAAAACACAACACTCAAATAAATTTCAATTGAGAAGATTTTCCAGTCACAAGGTAAAGCAAACTTCTTCCCGCAATTGCGAACACCTGTTCACGAGCTAGAAAATGCCTATTCAGAATTACTAGCGAAATCTGCCGGTAATGTAATGCAATAGTATCTCCTGCGGGTCTGTGGCTAACAGTAATAGGGGAGGTGGCGGACCTTTGTGGTCAACTGTAATACTGCCACTGGTTTGAGGATTGCTCAAGACGGCAAAGCACGTACCTTACCGTGCTCCTCGCTAATGGGAATATCAGTGCATAAACCATGACGTCATCTGCTTTGCGCATGCGTATAGTCTTCAGCACAATAGCGCATTACCCAGTGTGCTCGCTGCACTGTCAGTCAAAACGAACAACTGTCGGTGTAACGGATCTTCGATATAAGTCGAATGCTTTCGATCGATTGTTGAAATCAGGTCGAAAGAAAGGAAAGTTTTAAATTATCCATGGATGCGTAAAGTTGTATTAAAACTGGGTGTTCACGTGCTCCTGTGCTCCTAAGAGCCCACCGCCACTGGTAGTAAGGATGTAAAGCAGAGGGCATATAGGTCTCTGGTAAGACCGCAACTAGAATATGGTTCCAGTGTATGAGACCCTCACCAGGATGACTTGATTCGAGAACTGGAAAAATCCAAAGAAAAGCAGGTCGATTTGTTCTAGGCGATTTCCGACAAAAAGGAAAGAAACGGCGTATGGCTTTTAGTACCGGGATGTGTTCGAGGACTTCAGCTCGCCAGGTGCAGTTCTTTCGATTTTACTCCCGTAGGCGACCTGCGTGTCGTGATGAGGATGAAATGGCGATGAAGACGACACATACACCCAGCCCCGTGCCAGCGAAATTAAGCAGTTATGGTTAAAATTCCCGACCCTGCCTGGAATCGAACCCGGGACCCCTGTGGCCAAAGGCCAGCACGCTAGCCATTTAGCCATGGAGCCGGACATTTCCGGCAAAAGAGTAGCGATACGAAAATGTTGCGAAGTTTGGGCTGGGAAGACGTGGAAGAAAGGAGACGAGCTGCTCGACTAAGTGGTATGTTCCGAGCTGTCAATGGAGAGGTGGTGTGGAATGACATTAGTAGACGAATAATTTTGAGTGATGTTTTTAAAAGCAGGAAAGATCACAATATGAAGATAAAGTTGGAATTCAAGAGGACAAATTGGGGCAAATATTATTTTATAGGAAGATAAGTTAGGGATTGGAATAATTTATCAAGGGAGATGTTCAATAAATTTCCAAATTCTTTGCAATTATTTCAGAAAAGACTGAGTAAAAAGCAAATAGGGAATCTGCCACCTGGGCGACTGCCCTAAATGCAGATCAGCGGTGACTGGAACCAAATATCTAGGGATCATCCTAGACAGCGGGCTCACATTCGGTGACTATATCAATTGCATACTCGGTGACTATATCAATTGCATGATTCCGTAGGCAAATGTGCGCCTATTTAAATTAATGCCAACATGGAAAATTGGCTCCTGCGATGTAAATCTACAGTTAGATCTATACTCAAGTAAGTCAGCTAATTCGCACCACAGCCGTTAGCTGCGCCACTTATCAGGCGCCCAGTGTTACGAACGGTACCAGCTCCCTACCATTCATAGCAGGATAAGTAGCACAGGTACTAAGTTTTATCAAGCGCTCACTGAGAAAAAAAAATTCCACTGATCAGGAACATTTAACTATGACACTGTAGGTCTTCGGTACCGGAGACCTAAGAACCCCTTCAGGGGTGCAGTGCGATTAAAATGTAAAAGTTCTACGAACTATCAGCAACGCAGATATGGCTGCTGTTGTGACGTTGGGAGAACTCCCAAACATAATCTATTTCGACACTATTTTCACATCACTAGTCCTTCTAAAAGATTCACGCAAACGAAATATACTGTATATAGGCTATTGGTGTGATACGGACTGACTGAACCAGTCATGACTGTGACATTCTGAGGGTGATGACATGAAAGAGAAGCCTCGATGAACTTTTAACTTCAGATTCCGTATTAGTAGCTACATGGAATGATATCAGCGTGGTTTGTGGCAATTAACTTTAACATTATCAGTCCAACTCGTAAAATGACACCTTATACAGAGCAGCAGAAAATGAAAGGGATACAAATTGACCAACAAAGGTTTGTTCACAATTTTTATAAGCACAAGGATGATACAGATCGTGGATATCAGAACATTTCTCCCTATCAGGTGTCAATTAAGAGGAGAGAAATTATACTTTTCCATAATTGCACGTTACGTTGATGTAGCAGGACACAATATTTGGCAGCTGTACCGAACTTATGGAGGCAGGCTATACCACCTACCATTTCGTCGACAGATTGGTATCAAATCGCCAGTTTGGTTCGACCAGAGGAAGGCCATCTAAAGAATTGATTCCAGGTATGATATGATGGAACATTTTGCAGCAGCCTTGCCTACAAATAAATAGCTTCACTGCCGTCACTGCATGATGAAACTACAACACAGAGTGTGAAATGTGAGGTAGGCCTATCTCTCCGTGTTTCATGTTTCATTATCACACTAGAGCAGGGATGGCGAACCTATGCCACGCGTGTCACTAGGTATATCGAAAATCCAAATTCTAGTTCCATTCCGACGTGCAATATGACAACACTGATAGGTCGGGAAGTCTAGTGAGATAAGTGTCAGGTGCGTGCCCTTTACTCATATACACACCTCAGTCAGTGACGTTCGACTTGTGTGTGGTAGCCAGTAGCGCGTAATTATTCTTAGTGTGTAACTGTTTATTGAATATCGTTTTGTGGTAGTTTTGTACACGGACCTCGTAAACATGTTTTCGGTGCCGAAAAAACTTAACGAAGATAGTGACGGGATTTCAAGAACAAGGAACGATAAAGTTTCATATTGTATCTCGAACATTTAATGTAAAGCGCCATTTCGAGACGAATCATTCAAATGTTTGTTCACAAAAATAGAACAATATACAAAACAAACTAGTTTTTTTGTATCATCTTTCAGGCCAAGGAATAATATCAGTGCGGCTGTTTCCACATGTCTCTTTGCATAGTACAACATGGGAAACCGCTTTCTGACGTGAGTTCTTGAAGATGGGGTTCTTATTGTCGTCCGACACATTATTTGAAGACTTTCCTAACAAATAATTAACAGAATTAAAGAAATGCCAGTCTGCAGAAATTCTGTCAAGGATAGAATAATAAGAATGAGTGAAGATGTTTCGGAGCAATTGAAAGCTTATTTGCATAACTCCCAAATGTATTCAATATATCTTGATGAACGCTCGGATGCGACCTTACGAGTACGGTTAGCTGTTTTCTTCCAATTTCCTTGTGGAAATGTGATGAGGGAGGAATTCTTTAAGTTGCTGAATTTACGAACTACGACAACCGGGAAAGATATATTGAACGAAGTGAAGCCAGAACTTGTATTAAAAATGATATTTGACTTACAGAAAATTGTGTCCGTGACAACTGATGCTGCCCCAAGTATAAGTTAGTGGGTATTCATACTGGGTTTGTGGAATTTCTTAAATAAGAAGTTAAACACCCAATTTTACAGTTCCATTGCTTCTTACATCAAGAAGCCCTTTGTGCGAAAGAAGGTATGAAGTCATTTGAAAGTGTATTCTCGGTGGTAACTACAATTGGGAACTTCATATTTGCACGTGCTCTAAATAATCGCCAGTTCTCGAAGATGTTACACGAAGTGGAATCTCAATATGGCGGACTTGTAATGTACAATAATATTCGCTGGATGAATAGTGGGCAAGTACTCCAGAGGTTTGTCGAGCTCTTGGACGAAATTCGCTTCTTCATGACAGAAAACAGGAATAATTTCCAGAACTCATGGACCCTATCTGACTGTGCGATTTAATGTTTCTCCGTGATTTTACAGCAATATACAGTGATGTGAATAAGGACCTGCAAGGAAAGGGACACACTGCAGGTAGATTGTTTGATATTATAAAATTATTTCAAAGAAAACTTGAAGTATTCGTTAGGGATGTTAAAACAAAGACATTTAAGTACTTGCCTTAACTTGAAGTGCAACTTGAATTGAAGTCAAATTTTTCAGATCAATTAACTTTTGAAGACACAAAATGTATTTGTAAGAAGTATGTGAACGTCGTACAAAATTCAAAACAAATAGTTTCCAAGAGATTTTCCGAATTTCGAGATTTGCAGAAAAATTTGCACTTTATTTCAAAGCCTCATATTGTGCAAATAAGTGATATTAAAGTCAGGTTAGATATTGACCATTTCGAAATAGAGTTGATTGAATTTCAAGAAAGCAATACATCGGTGAACAAATTCGTACAACTTGGTGAAGCACTGGTAAAAATTGAGTGTGCTGTTGATGGTGAATACTCTCTTCAGAAGTCAGAGAACTTATTACTTGAACAGTGGAACAGCCTAATAAACAAATGAATAAATCATAATTAATTAATACCATATTATGAAACATATTTCGGAATTAGGAAAGTAAGTCGGAATGGTGGGGGTGGGGGTACAGATGTAGCCATTCCTTAAAGGAAAATAGCAGGTGGCACAGTAGACAGTTGAGAATAATAAACCAGACTTGAAATGGCACACCAGTTGGAAAAGGTTCGCCATCCCTGCACTAGAGCCTGAGTCAAAGGTCACTTCTAAGTACACAATAGCTGTTATTCCCACAAACAGTTCAGTTCGGAGCATACATCTGTATTGGGCTGACGTCCTTCCAGAAGGATCGGTTGTACAGAAAAATGTGAAACCAGGTTTATTGTGTTCTTTTGTATGCCTCTAAATATTGTTGAAAAAATAAAGCAGATGCTAAAAAAATCAGAAATATCATGAAATAGCATTCAAGGCCTCAACAGGTCGAAGGGCTAAAATTCCTCATGATACCGGGTTCGCCCGGTACTGCTGAGAATTGTGGGTCTTCAAAGTCTCATTGCAGTGCGGTGTTCTAGCCACCAATTGTGGTGCCTCCGTATTTCGTCGAACATCTTGATGTCAGAGATAATGTACTTTATTTCAGACTTCTATAGCAGGCTATTACTTAATACATTTATGGCCTGGTGGTGGTAGTGGTAGTGGTGATTATTGTTTTAAGAGGAAGTGCAACTAGGCAAACATCCTCATAACACTGATCAGAGAGAAAAAATGGAAGGGATCCGACACTTCGAAAAATGAAAGTATCGGCCAAAGAAATACAAGGGCCACGAATAGCGTGAATATGAAAGACGCCCTAGGCCTGGAGTGCTCTAATACCTTCGGGGTTGGAAAAGAACAAGAGTTCACCAAGGGAAGTCGAAGATGATAGATGAAAGAGGGGAGCCTGGCACAAGTAAGTGGAAGAATGCCAGGACTCAACTGAGGCCACGTTGGTCGCCAACCCACACTCCCAAGTTAAGAGACCCTGGGGATCCTTTTACTCACCTCTAGCGACAGGCAGGCGATACCTTGGGTGTTATTCTACCGCCCCCATCCACAGAGGGACTATGGCCCGGTTTCAAAGCATAGATCAACAACGCGTGTTTGCTCAATGGAAAGAGTCATTAAACCAAGTGTATAAAGTACAATTACAGTAAAAGTGTTAGAAAATGTGTCGATGGCGAAGGTCTGCAATTTCTGTTGATACACAAAACCAGTGTATTGTAATCGTTGGTCCTCGCTGTCGTTTCCCACTGCTTTTATGATGGGATCATTTATGTACACAGGGAGAGTCTTCCAACAGTTGTTAATGTTTTGAGTGGGTATTATATATTTTTGTGTATTGATGAAGTGCTCATGCAGTGATGCATGTCAGAATATTGTTAGTTATTTTACAATCAGTGGAGAACCTAGGTGGAGATCCTATTTGTTTAATCGTAAAAGATGTACCAATACGCATCACATGTACATGCCCTGGGAGGGAAGAAAAAATGATCATGCTCTATTTAATACTAGATAAAATCTGGCATCAAATTACGGACATTCGGCTAATAACTTTATTTTATTTTATTTTATTTTATTTTATTTTATTGTATTTTATTTTATTTTATTTTATTTTATTTTATTTTATTTTATTTTATTTTATTTTCTTCTTCTTCTTGCGTTCCGGCCTTCTAAGGACCACGTTACAATTTCAATTGTTCCTCCTTAGTTGTTCTTTCCTTTTCTTCCAGTATTCTTTCATTGTTTCACTGTGTTTCTTTTTCCTGTCTTCAGTCCACTTTGTGCCTGTTTTCTTTTCCTTCCTCCCTTGGAATCCTTCCATTTGTAAGACTTTCTTCCTAAAAATCTTTCTTTCCAATAATTCTTCTTCTCGTATGTTGTTCCTTTCCAGGTCTTTCTTGACTTCTTGAATCCAGGTGGTAGTTGATTTCTTTTCCCAAATGTACTTGAAGATTCATTTAGTTAGTCTATTGTCATCCATTCTGTAAATGTGTCCAAGAAACAGCAATCTCCTTTTTCTTATTGTTTCTGATATGTTTTCTACGTTCTGGTAAATTACATTGTTACTTCTTAATTTCCAAAACTCTGCAATTCTTGGAGGACCTAATATTTTCCTTATAATTCTTCTTTCTAATATTTCTAATTTATCAAGCTTGTAGTTCAGTGTTAGACATTGGCTGGCATAAAGGCATTCTGGTTTCACTACTGTGTTGTAGTGCTTTATTTTAAGTTTTCTTGATAAGCACTTTTTGTTGTAAGTATTCTTAGTTATACCGTACGCTCTTTCCATCTTTTGTATCCTCTCCTCTATAGCAGATTTTTCTAAACCATTTTCTTGAATTGTCTCACCCAAATATTTGAATTTCTTTACCTTTTCTATTCGACCAATATCCGTTGCTAAAAACTCTGGGGCACTTTTTATATTCGTCAAAAATTTTGTTTTCTCGGCATTTTCAAGCCTGTCATGTTGGCTGTCTTTTCAAGGAGATTGACTTGCATTGCTGCATCTGTAAGGCTTTCTAAAAGTATGGCAAAGTCATCTGCAAATGCTAGGCAATTTATTGCAACACCTTTGTTCTTCTTCCCCAGCATGAGTGGCAATATTTTAGATTCTTTCAGTTTTTCATTCCAAATTCTTCCAGTTTTACTTGACTGCTGATATCGTGATCAGAGCTGCGGGACATCCAGTTTTACTTGACTGATAATATCGTGATCAGAGCCGCGGGACCTCCAGCTTTACTTGACTGGTGATATCGTGATCATAGCCACGGGACATCCAGTTTTACTTGACTGATAATATCGTGATCATAGCCACGCACCTCCAGTTTTACTTGACTGGTGATATCGTGATCAGAGCCGCGGGACCTACAGCTTTACTTGACTGATAATATAGTGATCAGAGCCACGGGACATCCAGTTTTACTTGACTAATAATATCGTGATCAGAGCCACGGGACCTCCAGTTTTACTTGACTGGTGATATCGTGATCAGAGCCACGGACCTCCAGTTTTACTTGACTGATAATATCGTGATCATAGCCGCGGACCTCCAGTTTTAATTGACTGATAATATCGTGATCATAGCCGCGGACCTCCAGTTTTAATTGACTGGTGATGTCGTGATCCGAGCCGCGGGACCTCCAGTTTTACTTGACTGGTGATATCGTGATCAGAGCCACGGGACCTCCAGTTTTATTTGACTGGTGATATCGTGATCAGAGCCACGGACCTCCAGTTTTACTTGACTGTTGATATCGTGATCATAGTCACGGACCTCAAGTTTTACTTGACTGTTGATATTGTGATCAGAGCCGCGGGACATCCAGTTTTACTTGTCTGTTGATATCGTGATCATAGCCACGGACCTCCAGTTTTACTTGACTGTTGATATCGTGATCATAGCCGCGGGACCTCAAGTTTTACGTACAAACCGAAATACCGTAAATGAACGTGACTTTTTATTTGGTAAAACTCGCAAGCATTGCCTGGGATTCGAACAGTAGCCATATTTGTGAGAATCCAATGACAATACCTCTTGGCTATCGCGTCCCAAATGTACAGACAGAATGCTGTGCTGTTATTTTACTCTTTTTTTTTTCAATATTATATTCAATTAGTGGTATTCGGCGTAGATTGTAAGTGAATATGACAAGTATTCTATTTCTCTATATGGTTTACAACCGGAGTCGTGCTTGATGATCACGGGGTCCTAGCTGAGCGTTTGTTCGGTTCCTCTCTTTCATATTTCGTATCATCCATGGCTGTGACAATATGGAAGCTGCTGGGGTATGAGTAGTGCTGAGTAATGACATTCAGAGCACGACTGGTGCGTCTGAGTGTTACGAAAGGTGCTGCTCATAGGGTCAGTCGTGCTGCAATAGTACTTTCTGACCCAGTGAGGAAAGCAATGGCAAACTACCTCACTCCTCATCTTGCCTAGTACGCCTCATTTTGGTGCTGTCATTGGTTTTTGGGGTTTCCTTATAACCGCATAACCTTTAGTGGTGCTATTTGAGGATCCAACCAGCCTCTGGGCTGATGACCTAACAGACAGACATCTGTCATCCTTTGGCTAATTCTTGTTATATTTCAACTTCCGACAGTTAGCATGTCCTAAGGAGTCTTTCAAAGCAAAGTCATCTCCATTCAGACATTGAAGGCCTTTGCAGGGGTGGAAGGTAAAGTTTTCCATTATTCGTAACCCCCACGCTTGGTGGGGAGGAGAGAGGTTAGTTGTACGCTCGGCCACCTTTGCCCCCAGATATTAACTTAGTACTCAGTTTTTATGTAGGCCGAGTGAACCCCAGGGCCATGTGCACCTCCGGAAGTGGAAATCTCGTTTCTTAAATTCTTCGTCTTCCTGACGGGGAATCAAAACCATGTCCTTCCGGGCGAATCGAGCACGCCTTTATCGTCTCGGCCAGGCTGCCAAGGAGTCTTTCAGAGGGCGATAACTTATTGCCTCATTAACTGGGTTTTTATGGAGGCGTTCAGGGTTCGAATCTCGGGCAATGTACAGTATATGATTTTTATTTTAATGAATTACCACATCCATGTGAATGATAAAAGTTTGGCTTACGATTACGTCCAGTTTGCTTGCTTTGAATTCCTTCAATTTCTTGCCTTTCATGGTCATTCGTTTTGATTAACCGAGGTCGATGTCTCAATGTAGGCTTACATACAGTCTGGTGGCCGATAATTTTAAAGGAACGTTGTGCTGGAGAGTACAAGACCTGTCATTCATACTAGTACTTGTCTTGAGCGATGTTTTCCTTGTTACGGCTTCGTCCCGCCTCTATTTTATCTTTAATTATTGGCTCTTTTCCCATCTGTCCAAGAATTACGTTATGCCTCAGCCATTCCGCGAAGCACGTAACCTACTCTGCAGGAAAACTGAGAATACGCTGAATTTATTGCAAGCTTCCGAGTTCTCCTCTTGGTTATATTTAGCTTAACAGATGTCCGCGTCTCGGCGCTCTTTGTAAGTTCCAGTTGACGCCCGCGGCTGTACAGATTTCCATAGTGCCAGTTAACGAAGTATTTCAAACCTTTGTGATTCAGGCTGATCGCATCAGTTCATCCCGATTCGCATCCTTCCATAGCAATGACCATTTAGCCACTTAACAGTTAAAAGTGGAAGTTAAATTAAGTAGTTCGATATCGAGACATGCAACTACCATGGAATTAAAATGGGCCCTCGACGGGAAGAGAAATGTGAGGCTCCCTATTACATTTTCGTAATGCTCAATAATAATAATAATAATAATAATGTTATACATAGGGCCTAAATGTAATAAATTAATTTCGTGTGTCTATTATCAACCTGGTGCAGCCGAGACGTAAAGCGTGCTCGATTCACCCGGAAGGACGTGGGTTTGATTCCCCATCAGGAAGACGAAAAATTTAAGAAACGAAATTTCCACTTTCCGAGGTTCACTCTTCCTACATCAGAGATGAGCATAAAGTTAATTCCAGGAAATAATAATAATAATAATAATAATAATAATAATAATAATAATAATAATAATAATAATAATAATAATATGACAATGAGCACAAAGTTATTACTATTATTATTATTATTATTATTATTATTATTATTATTATTATTACCGAGCTCGATAGCTGCAGTCGCTTAAGTGCGGCCAGTATCCCAGTATTCGGGAGACAGTAGGTTCGAACCCCACTGTCGGCAGCCTTGAAGATGGTTTTCCGTAGTTTCCCATTTTCACACCAGGCAAATGCTGGAGCTGTACCTTAATTAACGCCACGGCCGCTTCCTTCCCATTCCTAGCCCTTTCCTATCCCATCGTCGCCGTAAGATCTATCTGTGTCAGGGCGACGTAAAGCAACTAGCAAAAAAATTATTATTATTATTATTATTATTATTATTATTATTATTATTATTATTATTATTATTTCGCATTAATGTATGACAGTAGCCAGTGAGTTCCTCGTCGATAACACTGCCTATAATGAAAGTAGTTATAAATGTTGCAGAAGTGCTCACCTTAAGGCAGCCTGTAGCAGATAAGTACTAAAGAACCCTTCGCCCCATACTCTCCATATTTGTCACCGAAGGCCTGAATATTTTTTATATATTTTTTTTAACAATTTGCTTTACGTCGTACCGACACAGATAGGTTTTATGGCTACGATAAAGGCCTAGGAGTGGGAAGGAAGTGGCCGCGGCTTTAATTAAGATACGGCCTCAGCATTTGCCTGGTGTGGAAATGGGAAACCACGGAAAACAATCTTTAGGAATGCCGACAGTGGGGTTCGAACCCACTATCTCCTGGATGCAAGCTTACAGATGCACGGCCCTAACCGCACGGCTAATTGCGACCTTAAACCACCACAAAGGGAGAGGATATTCGTGACCTCCACTCCATTTTTTCTTGTTCTTTCCTGGGAAAGCAGAATTGGTTGCATGGTTAGCGACACACTTCATCCGAGGCCTTCTTCCAGGAATCTGGCTGAAATTCATAAGACGTGACCAAACAAGTGCAGACGTAATGTTGGACAGACTCTTCTCGACTTCATATACGCATTAGTTCTATCTGTGAATCACGGGTTCAAACCTGGCAGCGATAATCGCATCTTTGAAGGGCGATAGAAAGTCCATTCCGCACTCTATGTCGTACAATGTCGGTAGGCGACATGTTTGATGTTAATACGACAAAATTCATTTTAAAAACAGAGATCCGTTTCTCTGCCACCTCGTAGACTAGAACGGAACATCGAAATTGATAGCCTACAAAAGCAGACTAGATGGCGTCAAATCAAAATGCTAGCACATTGTAGCTAAAGCCATATTATTATTATTATTATTATTATTATTATTATTATTATTATTATTAGCGGACACGATTAGCTCAGTGACTTAGCACTGAGTGAGTTGGCCGTGCGGTTAAAGGTCGCGCAGCTATGAGCTTGTATTTAGAAGATAGTGGGTTCGAACCCTACTGTAGGTAACCCTGAAGATGGTTTTCCGTGGTTTCCCATTTTTACGCCAGGCAAATGCTAAGGCTGTACCTTAATTAAGGCTATGGCCACTTTCTTCCCACTTTTAGCAATATCGTCGCCATAAGATCTATCTCTGTCGGTGCGACGTAAAGCAGACTAGTGGCTTAGTTACTGCCTTCCTACTCGGAAGAAGGCAGAGATTCGAATCCCGCTATATCCTGGATTGAAATTTTCATCTCAAAATTTACGTGGTGTCAGAAAGGGCATCCGGCGTGAAAACCCGGCCGAAAAAAATGAGCCTGAGTGGCTTTAGCGACCCCGGAAATAACTTGAAGGGCCTTGGCCTACCAAACGACCGCTGCTCAGCCCGAAGGCCTGCAGATTGCGAGGTGTTGTATGGTCAGCACGACGAATCCTCTCGGCCGTTATTCTTGGCTTTCTAGACCGGGGCCGCTACCTCACCGTCAGATAGCTCCTCAATTCTAATCACGTAGGCTGAGTGGACCTCGAACCAGCCCTCAGGTCCAGGTAAAAATCTCTGACCTGGCCGGGAATCGAATCCGGGGCCTCCGGGTAAGAGGCAGGCACGCTACCCCTACACCACGGGGCCGGCCGAATTAACTGAAATAGATGAAAAAATTGTATTTATTTATTTATTTCTGTGTGCTGTCGGAAGAATTTATAGCATTGGTGTCCAACACCACATTTCGAATGCGGCTATTTTCCTTTTGTCAGATGTTCTGATAGTCTGCGTTTCTTCTTCGTAAAAGAAGAGGGGAAAAGAGGAGTGACTGAACCAGCCGCGTCTTCAGAAACAGTATACTCGCTTAGCGCATGTAGTAAGATTATTATTATTATTATTATTATTATTATTATTATTATTATTATTATCCTCAGGAAGAGAAATGCTATCTTGCGACTGTAAGTATTCCACAAGGGGAGTGACACTTCCAAGTCAAGTTGTATCCTTGATCTAGGCTATCTTAATTAATCGATGTCTTTGTCTTGTTCTTACGTAACGGATGTTCTTGTCATACTCTGAGGAATTGAGCTTAGATCATAAACAACATGCAAACTTTGAAAACATCAGCTTTAAAGGGTAATTACATTAAAGCGGCACGTATCGTGATCGTTACAACTCGGTTTGCAACGTGAACATGTTACATGCCGGCAGTCGTGAGCTTCATTGCTGTTTTAGCCTCGCCGTGTTACTAATGTGCAATGCTGTTGCTGAAGTTATTAAATTAGAATAATTGTTTGCTGTAAAGAATTAGAAATGTAAACAGCATAGAAGGAAAAGAAGATGGTGGATTAAAAACTTAGGAAAGAGTGATAAACATAAAGCCGAAAATGACAGGCCAGTCAGATTGACATGTGTTACATGTAAGCTTTGGGAAAAGTATTATTTCTGATTACATTAGACATGTTTGTGAAATTAATAACGGGTTCGATATAAGGCAGTTCGGGTTTAGGAAAGGTTATTCCACTGAAGTTCGACTTATATGATTCCAGTAAGATATATAGTAGATATCCTACATTCGGGATGTCAAATGGTCTGTGTCGCGATTGACCTATCTGAGGCATTAGACTCGGTAGATCAGGGGAGACTACTGGCAAAAATGAGTGCAACTGGACTAGACAAAAGAGTGACTGAATGGGTCACTATATTTCTGGAAAATAGAACTCCGAGATTTAGAGTAGGCGAAGAATTATCTGATCATATAATCATTAAGAGTGGATTGCTCAAGGACCTTCATGTTTTCTTATATCTAAATGTAAAGAACTGGAATCAGAGGTAAGGCTTTTTTGCGGATGATGTTATTCTGTATAGAGTAATAAATAAGTTACAAGATTGTGAGCAACTGCAAAAAGACTTCCACAATGTTGTGAGATGCACAGCAGGCAATGGTATGATGATAATCGGGATTAAAAGTCAGGTTGTGAGTTTAACTAATAGGAACAGTCCTTTCAGTTTTAATAACTGCATTGATGGGGTGAAAGCTCCCCAACTAGAGTATGGTTCCAATGTATGGAACCCTCGACTAAGTGGTATGTTCCAAACTGTCAGTGGAGAGATGGCGTGGAATGACATTAGTAGACGAATAAGTTTGAGTGGTGGTTTTAAAAGTAGAAATGATCACAATATGAAGACAAAGTTGCAATTCAAGAAGAAAAATTGGGACAAATATTCGTTTATAGGAAGTGAAATTAGAGATTGGAATAATTTTCCAAGGGAGATGTTCAACAAATTTCCAGATTCTTCGTGATTATTTAAAATGACTAGGTAAGCAACAGATAGGAAATCTGCCACCTGGGCGACTGCCCTAAATGCAGATGAGTGGTGACTGAGTGATGATTGAACTTGCAACACATTTTGAGCGTAAATATTCTTACTCGCGTGCCGGACTTCTCACTGTCTTCTCCAATTCTTGTGAATAAGAATTCGTTACTTTTAAAATGTTAGTACAACTTCCTTCAACTGACAGTACTGCAGCTAGCAGTCATCCGAATTGACATCATACGAACATGGTAAACTTGAATCAACCGCAAGGTATTGTTCTCGGATAACTTCGAATCTTGTTTTTGAACTTTTCACATTACCTGCCCACGCGAGGTGGAATAACTGATTGTCACGTCTCTCTGCGCCGGGTTCAGGCGAAAAATCAAACGTGCTTAGATTATTTGGTACGCCTATTGGCAGAGGCCTGGCGAGTAGAAGGCTTCCGTTCACGCCTGCGCATTCAGGATCACATTTTTGACACGAGGCGTGTACTCGGCTAGCCTATTTTTACGCCTGTTTTCAATCGTGGTACCACGCTTATGTGAACACCGTTTTATTACTGTCAGTCGCTGCTTTCCGAACCAGAGGGGTCATACCATCTGCCTCGTGGAGCCTGTCATAACTATCACCAGCACAAATTCACTATAATCATTCTTTCTCCTATTGTGTTGAGGCATTGTAGTCATCAACGTAAGGTGTAATACGATCACGGATGACCGGTGTACTGTGATAATTTGTTTAAGACGAAGTGCAACTGCGTAATCATCCTGTCAGCTCAACAACAAAAATGGAACAGGCCCGATCCTTCCAAGTAGAAAGCTAACGAGCCACTTGAGGCCTCATCAAGCTAACGCCATCCAAGGGAGGTTGGATAGTATGCTTACCACAGGCAAGGGATGCCACTGCTCCCACCCAGGGAGCCCAGTGAAGTGCTGCTCTTCGGCTCAAGGAATATGTGGGTTCCAATTCTACAGTCAGATTTTTTTGTGGTTGGTAGAAATGATTGCAGTTTTAATGGTCTGAAGAACGAATTATTAGCACTAATGTATATTTGTTTGTCTTGGAGGCAAATGCTAAGATCACAGGTGCCAACTTATTGAATAAATTGTCGTGACGAACATGCCTTTGCTGGCGAGATGTAGTGTTTACAGTGTACTATGTCTTCTGGTATGGGCTATATCAAATTTGTTACTTTCATTGACCTGTCCCAGTCTCATCCTTGGCTTTGGCAATATGAAAGTGACTGAGGTATGAGTGATGCTAGTAATACCACTGCTTATGCAGCTAGTCCCTGTTATGAATGGTGTGAAACTATCGCTCATAGGGTCGGTTGGTGCATGCATTTCAGTGGGCTTGGCAGACTGATATGTAATAGCAACGGCTAGCTCGGTGAGGAAAGCAACGGGAACCTAGATCACTCCTCATTTCCCTAGTACGCCTCTTCAGTGACGCCTAGGCTATTTATGACAGCTGTTGGCGGAGCTGCAGAGGATCAAACCAGCCTTCGGGCTGAATACCCAACATACATACGTCGTGACGAAGGGATGGAAGCTAATAATTCGCTTGGTTTATACAATCTCAGTCAGACTCATGGTTCTCTCACCAAGCCGGTCACGATTCGAGCCCCGATCAATTCAAGTGAATTTTTGAAGTGAGAAGTCACGTCCTTGTGGTTAAGAGTCTATGTGGCCATGATATAATATACAAGAAGAACCACAAGGAATATTACAATAATCTATGAACCGGGCGAGTTGGCCGTGCGGTTAGGGACGCACAGCTGTGAGCTTGCATCCGGGAGATAGTGGATTCGAACCCCACAGTCGGCAGCCCTGAAGATGGTTTACTGTGGTTTCCCATTTTCACACCAGGAAAATGCTGTGGCTGTACCTTAATTAAGGCCACGGCCACTTCCTTCCCACTCCTAGCCCTTTCCTCTCCCATCGTCGCCATAAGACCTATTTGTGTCGGTGCGACTTAAAACAAACTGAAAAAAAAATCTACGAAGACTTGTTGAAAGTAGCAGGCATTCAAAATTGTTGATGATGCTTATTGTTTAAAAAGGGCCTTACATCTAAGGTCATCGGCCCACATTCAAAATTACGCCAGCTGTTTACTATTTACAGTAATCTATAGATTTCTGGCACTTATACACCAAATACAATAAAGAAAATGCGCTGCAATACGTGTTGAAGTTAACCACTACACTCCCGATTGTATCAGTGAAGAGTTGTGGTTGCTCGCTATCTACACTTCCGTCGCTAATAGCAATTCCAAGGACAACGTGTTGCAAGGAAGCGCCTAGCATGCTTATCGTGTCCGTCTTATCACGATCTACTCAAAATTAGAGATTGAAATTTTGTGTGAAAGAATCCCATCAGTTTTGGCATGTGCTTTGATATTTTATTGTTTCTCTTCAAATGAGAAAAGGTGCAATTCCTGGACTTCTGCATGGAAGAATCAGTGTCATTGTATACTCGTGTAGCTCCATTCCGCTAAGAAAGTGACAGACAAAGAATTTTATCACTTAAACTCGTTCTAAAAGTACACAAGTGCTCCTTTCTATCGTGAAAACGTAGATACATCTCAGTTGCATAGTATTAACTATCCTAGAAATGCCGGTGGTAATCTGCATCTGCCTCCGTCCTGCGTGTGCAGACAGACAGACAGACAGACAGACAGAGAACTGGAAAAATGAATCCTTAGACCTATATAAAGCCCACTGCATACACAACAGCATAAGAGCCATTCAACATAACGCCACTATTGTCGAAAATGCATAAAAATAATAATAATAATAATAATAATAATAATAATAATAATAATAATAATAATAATAATAATAATAATAATAATAATAGCTGTCGATTCAATCGATTAATCGAACCGATTAATCTAAAAAATCCAATTAACCGATCAATGGTGCTTTAGCCGATTAATTGAACCCATTAAAACTGTAGTATGGACAAGAAAAAATAACTGTTTTTCGTAGCACAAAACCTGTGTATTGTATTGTTATTTGGCGTGCTAACCTCAGCTATAGTATGGTTGACTGGTCATTAAAGTAAGCTGATGTTCATATCTTTCTTTCAAAAAGGTAAACGCAATAACACCTCCTTAATTGCTTTCTTGTAAAACGACGCTTATGACCATTGATTTTACGAACTATTGGAAAGTAAATACCGGTCAGGCTATTGTAGTATATTGGTGGACCTTCACAAAACACCGTCTGGCGGCATAATGGATACATGAGGTGAAGGTACTTAAAGAGACTGTCATTGAGGTATTTCCAGATACCAATTGCTAGAAAGACACAGCAGAAAATGTGACAACTTAAATCTCAGTTTGTATGTGGTTGTTATTCAGAATTTGCATTCGGCGTCTGTGATCTTCAGTTACAAATATGTCTTATGAACCGTTGCGAGGAAATCTTGGTAAAATTTCCGGACTTAAACTAAACGATTATTGTAAGGTGACAGACAGAAAAGTGGTGTTTTGTAAGAAATGCGGAAAATAGTTCAGTTACGCTGTAAGTAGTTTTAAGTATAATCATAAACATATCCATCCCTTCCAAAAGGTATCTGTAATAATAATAATAATAATAATAATAATAATAATAATAATAATAATAATAATAATAATAATAATAATAATAATGTTATTAGCTTTACGTCCCACTGACTACTTTTACGGTTTTCGGAGACGCAGAGGTACCGGAATTTAGTCCCGCAGGAGTTCTTTTGTGTGCCAGTAAATCTACCGACAGAAGGCTGACGTATTTCAGCACCTTCAAATACCACCGGACAGAGCCAGAATCGAACCAGCCAAGTTGGGGTCAGAAGGCCAGTACCTCAACCGTCGGAGCCACTCAGCCATCTATCAATGTCTCTACTAGTTTATCTTCTCATTCAACGTTAGAGCACCTAATTTTGAAGCCTGTGGCTCTAATACGAACACTGAAATTACGAATATACTAGTGAAGTGGATTGTGCAGGTTAGTAGGCCGCGTTGTTTCTGGTCGTAGTATTGAAGAGGTTTTATCGGAAGCTTTCATTTCCCACTTACCATCTTCCCTCTACAGACACGGTAATAAAAAACACTAAAAAAATGACAAGTTTTATGGCGTAGAAAGGTTAAAATTATTAGGTGAAAAACAAGCAGAATATGGTAATCTCACGGGAGATGTTTGGTCTTCCATATCTAACCGTAGCTACTTAGGGGTTACAGCTCACTGGATTGATTCAAGTGGGGATTATCGTAATTCAACATAACAAGTTGTTAGAGAAAACCACAATGCCGTTAACATCATAAAAGTGTTTGAAGGTGTAGTTCGTGAATGGGGTTTCGAAGACAAAGTTGTCGCTGTTTCCACTGACAATGCAAGGAATGTCGTTCTAGGAGTTGACAGTTTTCGGCGTGCAGCTCACACTCTACAATGATTGAAGGCATTCGGTTAACCGATCAAAATTTTTAATCGATCGACAGCTCTAATAATAATAATAATAATAATAATAATAATAATAATAATAATAATAATAATGTTTGTGCGAAAGAATCCCATCAGTTTTTGGTATGGCATCATTATTGTTCTTCCTCCACTCCTCAGAACCCACGAAGAAATGATTGAACACAGACATCATATAAGCGACGCCTTCAACGAACAACGCATGCACCTCAACTTCATTGAAGATATATTAAACTACACGAGTATTATCGTTCCCAGAAGAACAAACACATTCCAAAATTCACTCAAGCATTTATGAAAGCAAATCTTCCCTTCTTAGTAATTCATCATCTTCACAATGATACCAGACTCCCCAAAAGTACTCAAACCCAGGAATCACCAGTGGCATTCTCAAAATTCACTCAAGCAACAAATGGTCCTTCAAAAACACCTCTCACAAAAGCTCCAACAAGCGCAGAATCCAAACAAACAGAACTAGGAAAAAACCACGAGCAAAGCGCAATCAACCCTCGCAAAGGTCTCCATGACTAACATCTCTACACAAACGGAGCCTGGGATGATAAATTCCTAGGCCTCCCATACAAATTCAAAGAGTACACAAGCAGTAACCCCCACACCCCAAACATGACCAGATTCTACCCTAACCATTCAATGCTTCAACTGTCTAAAGCTGAACCACTCAACTGCTTACTGCAAACCTTCCACCAGATGCAACTGATGTGGTGGTTATCACCGTCACATTGACTGCACACTGCCTCGGGACCTGGCAAAGTCTGCAAATTGTCATGGGAACCATGCTGCCACTTTCGTTGGCTGCCCCTGCATAAAGAAGGCAATAAAAGCTCAGTACAAGCAGCAGTACTCTCTACCAACACACCACTCCCTCCACCAGGCACTTATCATACCACAAACACCATTGAACCCACAACCTTCAACCAATCGCAAACTTATCAAGACCACAACCTCCTACAAGCAATTTTTCTAGCCAAGTTTACTTCCATCACAGACCAAGTCACACACCTGCGCAACGCGATCCCCTCCAACAAACTGTCCTAAACCAACAACAGCCACTCGGGAATTGAGTAGCTGAGTGGCCGGCAGTCAAAAAGAATTCCTTTCCACAAGCCTAGTTCCCCCCACCCTAAATACCGCAAGCCCCACCAGAAGAACATTCCCCTCCTCCCAACACCCAGCACTGCATCTTCCTAACGCAAGGACTCGTCTTCGAATCTCGTCAAGAACGAACTATACCACCCATAAATCAAATCAGTCTCACTCGAAACTAAAACCCACTGAACATTCCTCAACAGTAGGTTATTCCAATAATAATATAATCCTCCCAACTACCAAACAATACCAAAAGTTCAAATGTGAGACCGAATAGGTCGGTAATTTTAAACATCGACCACAGCCGCCGCTCTGACCAGACCAATTATTGCAAAACACGATTCAGGAAAAAGCACCTCAGCACACATCGACCAAGTTTCCTATAAGACTACATTAGAGAGATGGTGGATTCAAACGCAACCGTCGCGTCGGCAACTGCTTTCCCCATTTTCACAAGCAAATGCTGGGGCCGTGCCCTAATTAAAACCGCTGCCATATCGTAGGCCTACCAATTCTATCTGTTAATGTTATTGGCTTTACGTCCCACTAACTACTTTTACGGTTTTCGGAGACGCCGAGGTGCCGGAACTTAGTCCTGCAGGAGTTCTTTACGTGCCAGTCAATCTACTGACACGCTGCTGACGTATTTGAGCACCTTCAAATACCACCGGCCTGAGCCAGGGTCGAACCTGCTAAGTTGAGGTCAGAAGGCCAGCACCTCAACCGTCTGAGTCACTCAGCCCAGCGCAGTTCTATCCCATCAGCCCTGGGGGTAAGGATGGTAGAATACATACACGGTTATCTGGCCCCATGAACTCAGATTGGGAGCGTAGGCGGGCGACCATCGGACCGTAGTTGAATCTGGTATTGCTTCTTCCTATCCGATCTTGTTTGTTCAACTTTTGTTCTCTTACAACCCCGAGTCCTAGGAGTTCGTAGTCCTTCTCTTTCTTTTGATGATATCTTCATTCTTTGAAGAACCGGAACTCCTCAGTTTTCTCTTCTGATCAGAGGTCACGGCATGCTTGCTGAGTTCTTCAGTGCCAATAGCTTACGATACGTCGCAGAACGTTTTTGATACAAACATGAGACGTGGTCTTACAAATCTTATTACATGCGTTCTTCACATTTCATGAGATTCGGCCGCTTAACAATTTCATAAAATTGCCTGTTCTACATTCTTGGGTGCATTACAATCACCCTTTTATATGACCTGGTGGAAGAATTAATAGACTGCACTGATATATAAGTGTAACCCTCAAGTAACAAGGATTGCTTATGAGTTTAATTTCAGACATTTTGTATATATGTAAGATGAACAACTGTTTCTTCTTCAGAAAGTTCTTACGTCAAATATCCTCTTTGTTCCTGCTGTCATAAGTAGCAAATTCACCTACTTGAACAACACATCAAATCTTTTGATACAATTATCTTTCATTGATTCAATTTCCAAATTTGTCTTTGATTTATTTTACCAACTATTCTTCAACACAGCCTTGTTTCTGAATAGCAGATTTTCTTTCACTTCCCATGGATCGTTACTTCTACGATTTTATTTCTGAACACAATTCAGATATCAATCTTGTTTTTGTCCTTTTGTGTATTGTGTCAGGTGATTGTTAGTATCCGAAGGTTCTTCTGTTCATCAATAGGAACACAGTGTAAGTTGTACCAGTGTTGCATAAGAATTTAATAATTGTCTGTGTTCCGTTAGAAGCTTTAAACTCATTTATCTCAGAACTTGTGTATGTTTTTAAAGCTGCGGCATTATTGTAGCCCACGAGCGATATTATTCTTTCTCCGCCCACCTTCATCTCTGAAAAAATGAAATGGCGTATAGCTTTCAGTACCGGGAGTGTCCGAGGACAAGTTCGGCTCGCCAGGTGCAGGTCTTTTGATTTGACTGCCGTAGGCGACGTGCGCGTCGTGATGAGGATAAAATGATGAAGATGACACACAACCAGCCCCCGTGCCAGCGAAATTAACCAATGGTGGTTAAAATTCCTGACCCTGCCGGGAATCAAACCCGGGATCCCTGTAACCAAAGGCCAGCACACTAACAATTTAGCCATGGAGCCGGACACCTTCATCCCTGTGAGATTGTGATTTAAGATCATACAACTGATAGTATCAAGTTAGTTGAGCGCGTTTCCCCTGGCAATCGTAAGAGGCTCTCAAACTTCCGCTTTCAACTTTCCTATCTGACCTTCCTTGGCCAATTCTTGTTCCCTACCTACACAGATGGCCTAGAGCAGGGCCTCTCAAACGCCCAAAATCTCACGCGTGCAGATAGAGGCGCAAGAGCTCCGTGCACTGTGCATCGCTGCCGCTCGGCATGGCTCGGATCAACGCTTCGTCTCTGGGCTACTCGGCTAAGCTCGGCTCAACTCGCCTATGCTCGGCTCAAGTCAGCTTGGATTTGGAGCGCTACGGCGCAAGTGGGGCAGAGGGAGACAGGCGGAGCGAGCGAGACAGGCGTGAGGAAAGAGAGAGTAAGCGCTATTGCTCCAAATCGAGGAGTGGGGGGTCTGCACTCTGGTCAACCAAGCCAAGTCGTCTCTTGCACCGTGACCACGCGCATGCACCCTGAGAGGCCCTGGCCTAGAGAGTATTTAGTCCACAAGCTCTCCGCGGCCCTTTCCTTTCTTTTGCTGATGCCGTCATTCTTCGAGTCATCAGACCTCTTCCTCCCCCGAGCAAAGTTAATATACAGTAGGGGTAGAATAGCCGTGCTGCTCCACAGCATTTGCTATCATTAAATCAAATAACGTGTCTTAATATCAAATTACTCCATGCACTGCCCGGGTACTTGTTTCGAACGTTTACTTTTAGAATTAGTAATTTTCATTCCTAACTCGGGAGAAACTGGAAACAAGCTGTGTATTTTCATTTTCATTGCCTGTTAATTAAGTGTGAAGTGAACTTTTTTTAGATTTCTTTATTGTGATGTTGATTGATATTTTAAGAACTTTTAAAAATTTTGTTTTACGTCGCACCGACACAGATAGGTCTTTCGGCGACGATGGGAAAGGAAAGAGTTAGGAGTGTAAAGAAAGCGGTCGTGGCCTTAATTAAGGTACAGCTTCAGCATTTGGCTGGTGTAAAAGATATAGGTACTGAGTTTCTCATTCTTGTTTATTTATAGTTGTATAGTTTCAGCTATAAAACAATAATATATTAATTCATTGACATTCTTCTTTTTCCTTCGTTTTGCATTTTTTTGTTTTGCAAGTTGCTTTACGTCGCACCGACACAGATAAGTCTTACGGCGGCGATGGACCGGAAAGGGCTAGGAGTTGGAAGGAAGCGTCAGTGGCCTTTATTAAGGTACAGCCCCAGCATTTGCCTGGTGTGAAAATGGGAAACCACGGAAAACCATCTTCAGGGCTGCCGACAGTGGGGTTCGAACCCACTATCTCCCGAATACTGGATACTGGCCGCACTTAAGCGACTGCAGCTATCGAGCTCGGTCCTTCGTTTTGGCCGACTATGGACGACGTTAATTCGGATTCAGCGTCATCTGTTTCTGTGCTTTTATCCTCGTACAGTAATCCTTCATCCTTTCACTCTGCAATCTCCTATTTCTTCTGACCATGGGGCTTGGGAAAGGGATGTAGCTTTTTCTTGACACCTCTTCGTGGCCTTGATCCTCGACTTGTAAGCATCTCTGTTGCTGATTTCCGTTCCTTGTATTCCCATTTCTTCCAGGTCTTTCTTCATCTCCTGGTACCAGCGCATTGTAGTTTTCTGGTCTCAAAATATCTTATCCGATTGGTCAGTCTTCCCGAGTTCATTCTGGTGATATATCCGAAAAACATGGCTCCTCTTCCGGATGCTATCCGAGATCTTTTCCACCTTTAGATATAATTCTTGGTTTCCTTTCTTTGTGTATGATCCATCCTCTGTTCTCTGGGGTCCCAGTATCTTCCTCTGAATCTTTCTCTCCACTAGTTCTAACTTCTTGACCAATCCTGTTTTTGTCAGGTTCAACTTTCAGCTGCATATAAAGCCTCCGGGTAGATCACTGTCAGGTAGTGTCTGAGTTTTACATTGATCGAGATATTCTTGTTGTAAGTCTTCATAGCTTTTATACCAAGTTCATCTTGCTGATCCTCGATAACAGTGCCTCTCTTTCTGACAGGTTATTGTCCATCCACTCCCCCAGATATTTGAATTTCTCCATTTTCTGAATCCTTTCTCTCTTAACTGTCATCCATCTGGGTGCTGTTTCGATGTTGGTCATGTACTGTGTCTTCTCGAAGGAGATCCATAAGCCTGTCTTACTTGCTTCTTCCTGGAGTTGGGCAATTTGGTTCTGTGCCTCCTCTATTGACTCTGACAGAACCACAATGTCATCCGCAAAGGCTACATAATAGACCCGACTATCAGGCTTGAGAATCATAGAGGCCAACTAGAAGAAGTAGACGCTGAGAAAAGGAAAATTTACATTCCGGAAGCCCTCTTCTGCAAAATTAAATACCATCTCCAAGAGATTGAAGTGATTGGGCTGATGCTTGGAGCACGCAGTATGGTACCAGCATTCTTCATGCAGTTCTGGAAGACGTTGTGCTTAATTAGTTCATTGGGGATCGTAAAATCTCATCTCTACAGATAGAAATACCCAGCGCTACACAATGTAGTTACTTTCTATATTTTTTTTCTTTCTTAATCCGTTTGCTCTCCAGGGTTGGTTTCCCTCTCCGACTCAGCGAGGGATCCCACCTCTACCGCCTCAAGGGCAGTGTCCTGGAGCGCGAGACTTTGAGTTGGGGGAAACAAATGGAGAGGAGGACCAATACCTCGCCCAGGTGGTGTCGCCTGCTGTGCTGAACAGGGACCTTGGGAGGAGCGGGGGGGGGGGGGGTGTTGATTGGAAGAGATAGACAAGGAAGAGGGAAAGGAAGCGGCTGTGGCCTTAAGTTAGGTACCATCCCGGCATTTGCCTGAAGTCTCCTCCCTTTACATTCCGAAAGTCCCCTTCTGCAAAAATAAATACCATCTACAAAAGACGGAAGTGACTGGGCTGATGCTTGGATCACGCAGTACGGTACCAGCATTCTTCATGAAGTTGTGGAGTAAGTCGTACTTAATTAGTTCATTGGGGATCGTAAAATCTCACCTCTACAGATAGAAATACCCAGCACTACACAATGTAGTGGGAAACCACGGAAAACGACTCTGAATATGGCTGAGGTGGGATTCGAACCCACCTCTACTCAGTTGATTTCCCGAGGGTGAGTGGACCCCGTTCCAGCCCTCGTACCACTTTTCAAATTTTGTGGCAGAACCGGGAATTGAACTCGGGCCTCAGGGGGTGGCAGCTAATCATAATTACCACGGAGGCGGTCAATGTAGTTACACAGACTATAACATTTACGGCAATATTAGTTCACTTTATCCACAGCGACAACCTTTAAATTCAGAAAGTTGGTGGTTCCACAATAAATCATATTTCTTTCAACAAGGTGATTTGGGTTTTCTCCGGGGAGTATTTCAAACATTCCGGGGAGGGGTTAATACCCCCACCCCCACCCAGTTAACCTCTGAAAGAAACACTCTCACATACAGAGAAGCCGCGGATATACCTCGACCCTAGAGAACAAAGTTAAGGAGACGAACCCAAACAGCACAGACTGTAAGGAAAAAATGCTAATGGTTGGAATTTTAGGAGTCGCGCATTGGGGGTTTCTTTTTTTTTCTGTTTGGTTTCCGAAGCAACCCCATATATCTCGTAAAACTCAATCATGTATGCCCGAAGTTACCTGAAATGCGAGGTTACTTCGAACACTAAATTAAAAACTTACTTTTTAGCGTATTGTTTGAAATTACGAGTTAATCCGACAGGACGCGCGCTCTCTGTCGAGACGCAAAGACGCGGGATGGGTGAAAATTACCCAAAAGCAAAAATCTCCCTTAATTCTAAATTGTAATATACCGAGCTCGATAGCTGCAGTCGCTTAAGTGCGGCCAGTATCCAGTAATCGGGAGATAGTGGGTTCGAGCCCCACTGTCGGCAGCCCTGAAGATGGTTTTCCGTGGTTTCCCATTTTCACACCAGGCAAATGCCGAGGCTGTACCTCAATTAAGGCCACGGCCGCTTCCTTCCAATTCCTAGGCCTTTCCTATCTCATCGTCGCCATACGACCTATATGTGTCGGTGCGACGTAAAGCAAATAGCAAAAAATAGCAAAAATTGTAATATTTAAATGATGCTACATTTATGCAGTAAATTGTAATAGTTTCGGAGTAATTTCGTGTGGCTATTTCTAGCCGAGTGCAGCCCTTGTAAGGCAGACCCTCCGATGAGGGTGGGCGGCATCTGCCATGTGTAGGTAACTGCGTATAATTGTGGTGGAGGATAGCGTTATGGGTGTGTGACTTGCAGGGATGTTGGGCACAGCACAAACACCCAGCCCCCGGGTCATTGGAATTAACCAATGAAGGTTAAAATCCCCGACCCGGCCGGGAATTGAACCCGGGACCCTCTGAACCGAAGGCCAGTACGCTGACCGTTCAGCCAACGAGTCGGACACAACTTGTGATGATAAGCATGGATATTGAAATATCCATGTTCTCGTAACGCTTACACATATACTGGCATCACTCAGTAATTGAAATTAGACGCGCATTTTTTGTATCAAAAGAGTCACGTACGGTATGATAAACACTCGCTGGGTATACAGGGAAGAGCAAAGGGTAAAAACTGTTGAGAATACTCAAAGATCAGATTTGACTATACTTCACTCCTGGTCCATTACTTCCTGTTGCTCACTCACTTATTCCACATATTCTCCACGCAGTGGCTTTTTATATTCCCGGAAAAATAGTTTTTCGCACTTTACACAATACGTTGTGGGTTTTCTGTTCTCTTTACTTCCACGGTCATAGCATCTTTCTGCTTGACGCTTTCTGAGGACTGGAATTTTTCCCTTCCTCAGATTTTATAAAAATCCACTGAGCACGCTTCAGAGATTTGTTGGTGGAGTCAGTGTTTTATTTTTCGATGCCAAATATTCCTTTTGTAGATCCAAGAAATTTCGACGGAATGTAGGTTCGGAGTTGAGTTGAGATTGTTTACTTTATAGATGACTTGAGCATTTGAAATAGGATATAACTGTCAATTACTAATTCCTATAGAGGAAATTAACATATTAAAAACGTGCCTGATCACTTTCTTCAACATAGTCACTTTCTTAGTCATCACTAGCCGCGATCTCGCTGTCTTCCTTGGGAGCAACAGGTGTATAATTTCGTTCTACGTTATAGAAAGATGTCCGCCGCTGTGGTGTAGTGGTTAGCGTGATTAGCTGCCACCCCCGGAGGTCCGGGTTCGATTCCCGGCTCTGCCACGAAATTTGAAAAGTGGTACGAGGGCTGGAACGGGGTCCACTCAGCCTCGGGAGGTCAACTGAGTAGAGGTGGGTTCGATTCCTACCTCAGCCATCCTCGAAGTGGTTTTCCGTGGTTTCCCACTTCACCTCCAGGCGAATGCCGGGATGGTACCTAACTTAAGGCCACGGCCGCTTCCTTCCCTCTTCCTTGTCTATCCCTTCCAATCTTCCCATCCCCCTACAATGCCCCTGTTCACCATAGCAGGTGAGGCCGCCTGGGCGAGGTACTGGTCATACTCCCCAGTTGTATCCTCCGACCAAGAGTCTGAAGCTCCAGGACACTGCCCTTGAGGCGGTAGAGGTGGGTGTAAAATGGAGTTATTTCGGATTTTTTAATAGGCTTTCTTTCACCACGAAGAAACAGCTGCTTGAATTGCTCTTATTCCAAACCTTATTGTTGCGTATATCTATACGGAACGCCTTATGCGCGTATGCCAGGCGAAATTGAAATGTATATTTCAGTTATTTCTAATGTGCTCTTTAGGTCTCTTCTCTTAGTACTTTTCAAGTGAACCCTTCTAAATGTTATGACCTTGAACCAGCAGCGCGGCTTTGATAGTTCCGCTCATAGTGTGAGAGGAACATCGACTGGGTAAATTTTCACCCGTTTCAGAACTCTATTCTTGCTTATTGTTAACTACGTTGTTTTTGCGGACGAACAGTGCAGTAATTATTATTATTCAAGTGTACTTTATCGTATGTGTGTAGTTTCTCGGCAAGTTTTAGTGAAATTCATCATCTGTTTACCCTCCAGGTTCGGTTTTTCCCTCGGACTCAGCGAGGGATTCCACCTCCACCGCCTCAAGGCCAGTGTCCTGGAGCTTCAGACTCTGGGTCGGGGGATACAACTGGGGAGGATGACCAGTACCTCGCCCAGGCGGCCTCACCTGCTATGCTGAACAGGGGCCTTGCGGGGTGAAGGGAAGATTGGAAGGGATAGACAAGGAAGAGGGAAGGAAGCGGAACCATCCCGCATTTGCCTGGAGGAGAAGTGGAAAACCACGGAAAACCACTTCCAGGATGACTGAGTTGAAAATCGAATCCACCTCTACTCAGTTTACCTCCCGAGGCTGAGTGGACCCCGTTCCAGCCTTCGTACCACTTTTCAAATTTCGTGGCAGAGCCGGGAATCGAACCCGAGCCTCCGGGGATGGCAGCTAATCACACTAACCACTACACCACAGAGGCGGACATGTTATTAATTTACAAACTGATAATTATGACTCATCTCTGTGCCTAAAGTCATAGCAGAAATAAGAATTTTTGTGTGTGATTTGCTGCTATTTGCATGCCTATTGACGAACTAAGGGAAGGAAGCACGTGAACAAATAGTTTCTTAGATATGGACCTTAAAGCATACAGGTGCTCTTAACGCGCCGGAAGATAACGACACGGAATAATAGACTAGCATTTGAATTTGCCCCCTAATCGAACTCGGTATCTTGGAACCAGATACGTATTAAAATCGCTAACTACTAATGATAATGTTATTTGCTTTACGTCCCACTAACTACTCTTACGGTTTTCGAAGACGCCGAGGTGCCGGAATTTAGTCCCGCAGGAGTTATTGTACATGCCAGTAAATCTACCTACACGAGGCTAATGTATTTGAGCACCTTCAAATACCTCCGGACTGAACCAGGATCGAACCCGCCAAGTTGGGGTCAGAAGGCCAGCGCCTCAACCGTCTGAGCCACCGCTAACTATTGACGGATCCACTATTTTTATAGTTATTTTTATGACCAGGACTGCTTCAGGAATCTCATTTGAATGATTGAATTGCTCTGAATGACTGTATGAACCGGATTATTTGACGCTTAGAGTCTTGAATTTTTGAGATAAATTGCCTATAATGGTCCCTAGCTCCAGTTAAGTGATTGACACAAATAGCTCTACTTCGCTAGCCCGCTTGGTGGCAATGATCGGTAAGGCGTTGAAGTCTAAATGGTCTGACAGCGTGATTAGTCGGTTCGAGCCCGTTGGTCGAACAAAATTTTTACCATCAGAATGTTGACCGGCAGGGTAGGGGAGGTGGTGGTATACAATGTGTGATCACTAGATTGCGTGCCAAGAGCCTGGATTAAATTCCAAACCTCTCCGCACTGCTCATACGGAGTGAGGGCATATGACGCTGTTGATGGTATTTCGTCCGTCGGATGGAATCGTTAAGACTTGAGCAGACCCCTTAGAGCTATTCGACAGGAGTAGGCTATGTGCCGGTACCGGGTTTCACCCTCTCCCTTCCTACTATCATATATCACGTCAAGCATTTCATCTCAGCAACTCCTCTGATGAGGGTGAAGTCAGAAAGGGCACAACGAGAGATTCATCTCACCCATACCCGACCCCGTAGAGATACGGGACAAGGGTTGAACAAACAAAATAGTTCCACTTCGTCAACATGAAGGGTACAAAACTAGTACAGTATTTTTTATTTATTTACAAGTTGCACTCGCTTTATGATTGCTTCGTTTACAGTAGTGTCACGTTCACCGATCTTCATATTTGATATGCAGGAGAAGGATAGAGCAACCAGTTTGAGGAAGTAGCAGGCAAGTCAGAGAGAACGCTGAATGGCCGCGGTTGTCTGTGAACTTCAAGAGAAACGTCGCGCCAGCTCTTTGTGGCTGATGAAACGGAACGTAACCCTTCTCACCTACAGCTGCAGTCCACGCGCAGACGGGCAAGTCCGCACGTCGCACCAGAGACTGGGCGGTTATAAAAAGAGCAACAGCCTTGGAAGTGGGGTTACTCGCGTAGTACTTCTTTACCAGCGTGTGTGTGCGAGTGAGCGTGTTTGTGTGTTACAATGACTGACACTCACGTGCCGTTAGTGCCTCTTGCAGGGAAAAAGTATGTATTCGTCCCTCCAACCCCTCGTGAAAACCAGGAGAACAAGCGGCATATTCCGATTGAAGGTAAGTTTAGTCGAAAAGAACAGTAATTCATTTATTTCATTAAAATTATTTTCATCGAGCATAGGAAGGACCAGCAAGGCAAGGCAAGTTTTTAATTGATCTACTTCTGAAATAGCAAGACGATTAGAAAAGAAAGAGAAGTGAGAGTTATCCGTTATTTTTCTCTGGTTGTGCTGTTTTTAAACAATGGTTGTTAAGGATGATAGCATCGAGTGGGTGGCCGCGTGGTTTGGGTCACGTAGCTGTCAGCTTGCATTCGGGAGATAGTGGGTTCAAACCTCACTGTCGACAGCCTGAAGATGGTTTATCCGTGGTTTCCTATTTTCGCACCAGGCAATGTCCGGCTCTATGACTAAATGGTTAGCGCTCGGGCTATTGGCTAAGAGGGTCTCAAGTTCGATTCCCGGCCGGGTCGGGGGTTTTAACCTTAATTCTTTAATTCATCTGGCTTGGAGTCATGTGATGTCTTCAACATTAAAAATCATCTTGGGTAGGGCCCCATCCTCAAAGACACACAGGTCGCCTATAGGCCGTCTACTAGAAAAAAGCCTGCACCAAGCTTCTCCGGAGACCATGCACCATTATTATTACACCAGGCAAATGCTGAAGCTGCACCTTAATATGCCACGGTCGCTTCCTTGCCGCGCCTAGCCACTTCCTATCCCGTCAGACATATCTGTGTCTGAGCGACTTAAAGCAAATTGAATTGATAGGACACCTTAATTATCAGCTCCGTGTTCTTAGAGTGTATAAAATTTTGGCTAATAACCCATGTTGATGTTGGTCTTTACTTGCAACTGACTGGTATTACAAATAGATAGCACGAAGGATTGACAAGAAGGGTAAACCGCCATAAAACTGGCCTAAATCCACAGGACGTGGTGACTCCAAGAAATTGGGAAAAGGGCCTGGAAAAAGAAGGTGAGGATTAGTCGGGAAATCACGGTATTAGATTCAATCACAGCATTCGCCTAGCGTTTAAATGGGGAGTAAGATGGAGGTAACAGAAAAAAAACCACTTTCGTGCTCAACTTAACCGAGGCCAAGAGTATCCCATTCCAACCCTTCGAACCAGTTCTGGAATTCGGGGTAGAATCAGGGATCGAACCCAGGTAAGCTGGACAGAAAGTTACAAAACTGCCATTGTTATTTCAGTCCTTGCATTTACCATTTTAAAACATTGTGCCTGAAGTAAGAGATTTGAGACATTGTGTTCTACATTCAAGTGCAAGGCCGAATCATACATCAACTTAGGTCCCATGACACATTCTTGATGTTCAATAATAATAATAATAATAATAATAATAATAATAATAATAATAATAATAATAATAATAATAATAATAATAATGTAATTCCATTGACAAATGTGAACAAAACAAAAACAACAATAATTCACTCCTTCCATATATCAAACTCAGCATTGTAAAGTAGCTTTCCTACATTTTGATAGAGGGTCATATTGTCACCCACAGGCCGCAAGAGAAGACTCACTACATCGAGTGTGACACTACACCTATGAAAGTTTTTCGAAATGTTTAGTACAATATTGTATAATGCTCGATATACAGTCGAAATATACTTGTACATTTTCCAAGTTTGATATGCGTTGGGGGGGGCGATGACCTGATGTTAGGCTCCTTTAAACAACAAGCATCATCATCATCATCATCATCATCATCATATGCGTTGGCTCACAGAAGTTTGTACAGTGCATTGGCGAGAAAGTCGTAACTGACGACGTAGGCACCAACGTACGTTAACGTTAAGACCATAAGAGTGAGTAACTCATTGTTAAATAAGCTTTTCAAAGTTTTTCCTAAGTTATCTCCTCAAAATACTTTCACACAATACATTGCATCAAGTTGTAGTAATGAAAGCGGTTCAAAGTGAACACTGAGGATATGTTTGCTTTCTGTCTAAAGAAAAACGAGAAGTGGACGAGAGGCAGGTTCGTCGTTACTTCAGAACAGCCTTGCATGGGGTTAGCTGATAACCTGTGTGGATGGAGTATATTTACTAGTGTATTGATAACTAAGTGGGTTTAGAATTGAGAAGGAACCGACCACAGCCTGAATAATAGTCATCATCCCGAGGTTTACCTGGAGAGGAAATAGAAAACTACGCAGAATCATTTAATGATGACCGAGCTCGATAGCTGCAGTCGCTTAAATGCGGCCAGTATCCAGTATTCGGAAGATAGTGGGTTCGAACCCCACTGTCGGCAGGCCTGAAGATGGTTTTCCGTGGTTTCCCCTTCTTACACCAGGCAAATGCTGAGCCTGTACTTTAATAAAGGCCACAGCCGCTTCCTTCCCAGTCCTAGCCCTTTCCTGTTCCATCGTCGCCATAAGACCTATCTGTGTCGGTGCGACGTAAAGCCAATAGCAAAAAAAAAAAAAAAAAAAAAAGAAGCATCTAATGATGACCAAGAGTAGCCCCTTTTCAATTGAGTCAACGTAGTTTTTTTTTCCTCACTTCACAGCATTCACATCAACTCAGAGGTGTAACGAAGATAATACGGACCCGCATGTAGAGAACAAAACTGGGCCCCCTGACCAATCAATAACACAACAGCAGATCTACGTCCTTTTAATATATACAAAGTACTTACTATACGAGTAAAGAATTAATTAATATAATAATAGGCCGGACTGAGAAGGTTAAGGCGGTGGCTTTCTGAGCCCAAGTTTTTTTTAAAATTTGCTTTATGTCTCACCGACACTGATAGGTCTTATGGAGACGATGGGATAGGAAAGGGCTAGGAATGGGAAGGAAACAACTGTGGTCTTAAGCAAGGTACATCCCCAGCATTTCCCTGGTGTGAGAATGGGAAACCACGGAAAACCATCTTCAGGGCTGCCGACAGTGAGGTTCGAACCCACTATCTCCCGAATACTGGATACTGGCCGCACTTAAGCGACTGCAGCTATCGAGCTCGGTGAGCCCAAATTGGCAGGTTCGATCCTGGCACAGTCCGGTGGTATTTGAAGGTGCTCAAATACGTCGGCCCCGTGTCAGTAGATTTAGCGGCACTTAAAAGAACTCCTGCGGGACAAAATTCCGCTACCTTGGTGTCTCCGAAAACCGTAAATGTAGGTAGTAAGGACGTAAAACCAGTACCATTATTAGTTTATTAACAGATTTTATTTTGAAGGTTAAATTACTTGGAGGGGATTGAAACACAACGTAAATAAATATATGTTTACTCTTCAAATGTTTAAAACTTCACTGCACTCATTTGATTCTGAAGACATTCGACCATAAAGCGATCTTTCTAGGATGCAGAGGCATTCACGATTTCAATGAAATGAAATTAAATGTCGTATGGCTTTTAGTGCCGGGATATTCCAGAACGCGTTCGGCTCGCCAGGTGCAGGTCTTTCTATTTGACTCCCTTAGGCGACCTGCGCGTCGTGATGAGGATGATATGATGATGACAACACATACACCCAGCCCCCGTGCCATTGGAATTAATCAATTAAGGTTAAAATCCCCGACCCGGCCGGGAATCGAACCCGGGACCCTCTGAACCGAAGGCCAGTACGCTGACCGTTCAGCCAACGAGTCGGACCACGATTTCAATGATATACGTGGATGACACATTCGATGCTGACGAGGTTGAGTTCACGGAGTCTATCTTGGGTCATAACATTTCGTAGTTGCATAAGTTTCAGTTTAAAAAATGATAGTTTTGCGAATGAAACAGCACTATAAATACGAGGGCTCATCAACAAAGACTGAGACTGATTTTTTTTCACAGATATTTATTAGGCCTACTCTATTTCAATGTTTACATGATCTATTTCAAAGTAGTTCTCTCCTACTTCAATGCACTTTTTATAGCGTCTCTGCCAATCCTTGAACACATGCTGCAAACCATTCTTTGTCAGGTCCTTGAGAATCGCTTCACATTTCTTGAGCACTGCTTCAGAGTTCTCAAATCGAATGCCCCAAGCTTTGCAAGGTGCAGGGTGCAAGATCAGGGATATAAGGTGGATGCGGTACACAGGTTTATGAATCGAACCAGAAATTACATGACTTGATTTGCGACGTGAGGCCGTGCATTGTCATGATGAAGTCGCCACCCAGTCCGAGAAAGCTCTGGTCGTTTCTTTGCAATATGCTTCCTCAGTATAGCCAGTACTGACCTGTAGTAACAGTAGTGTGAGAGGGGAACGGCATGCTGGTAAATCATTCCATTAAAGTCAGAAAATGTGATCACCATTACTTTCCCTACAGATGGAACAACTTTTGCCTTCTTTTCGCGATTTCCACACTGTGCTGGCTTGTTTTCCTTCAGGATCATAATGATGCTTCAGCTTTTCGTAAATTTCAGTGGCTGTATGGTTTAAGCGAAAACAGAATTTGATTGTGCTGTGCTGCTCCTCTCGCGTCACCTCCATTGTCTGGTATGCGAAATGCACGTAGCATCTACAAAATAGTGCATTACTGCCAACCTAGCCTCCGTGGCTCAGGCGGCAGCGCGTCGGCCCTCACCGCTGGGTTCCGTGGTTCAGATCCCGGTCACTCCATGTGAGATTTGTGCTGGACAAAGTGGAGGCGGGATAGGATTTTCTCCGGGTACTCCGTTTTCCCTGTCACCTTTTATTTTAGCAGCACTCTCCAATATCATTTCATTTCATCTGCCAGTCATTAATCATTGTCCCAGAGGAGTGCGGCAGGCCTTGGCAGCCGGCACAATTCCTATCCTCACTGCAAGATGGGGGCTTCATTCATTCCATCCCTGACCCTGTCACTGACTGGACAGGTTGTAGGTTTTTCAACTACCAACCTACCGGTACGAGAGTGCTGCCACCTACGGACATTATACATTAAAAAAATGCTCTTTTCAAATATTTATGTTACAGATAGGAAACTATCTCGGAAGCTACAGGAAAAAATCAGCCTGTCTTTGTAATTGTCAAAAATGTTATATTTTGGAACCAATTTGCACTGTTTCTTTAATAATAACTCGGCGCAGATACTTGTGAGAGAGTGAGCCGCTTGTGTTATGAGAGACAGCTTTCTCAGACTCAACACAGTAACAATAATTAGCAAGTAGATGCAACCATCCGTCATCTGTTCTACATACGCGTTATGAACACAAACTTTTTCGGCCCATTCTACAAAAAACACACGACGACGTCACCTTTCGCATGCAGGATGGCATTCGGATAAATTAATGTATTAAACATATTCATTTATTTACCTTTTCTTGGGAAATCTGCGGGTCCGCTCGGATTGAGGCCCTAACGGTACGCCCCTGCATCAACTGAGGTTAGGGAATGGTGAGCATGTGTGTTAGTTACAGTTGGCATTACTTTGCATTTTGGTTGCTAAGTGATAAACGTGTTAACTACAGAGACGCCGCTAGTGGTGGTGATTACTGTATAACTTATCAGAGGAACAAAGCAAAGCAAAATCACCTCCGTACAGGCCATGACGGCCCTTGGAGGAGAGGAAGGTAAAGGCTTCCACCATTGTTAACCTCGGCACGTGATGGGGTAGAGTGGTTAGCTCTACGCCCGGCCGCCTTTGCCCCCAGGAATTAACCTGGTACTCAATTTTGGTGTAGGCTGAGTGAACCTCAGAGCCATATGCACCTATCAGAGGAACAAACGGAAGAGTTTTTAAAATTGGCTTTACGTCGCACCGACACAGATAGGTCTTATGGCGACGATGGGATACGAAAGGCCTAGAAATGGGAAGGAAGTGGCCGTGGCCTTGATTAAGGTACAGCCCCAGCATTTGCCTGGTGTGAAAATGGGAAACCACGGAAAACCATCTTCAAGGCTGCCGACAATGGGGCTCGAACCCACTATCTCCCGGATGCAGCTCACAGCTGCGCGCCCACAACCGCACGGCCAACTCGCCCGGTAAACGGAAGAATAAAAGTAACGGCAAAAGAAAGCATAAGGCTACGAAAGGCGTGGGCCTCACAGACCTGTTGTTGTCGGGGTCGGAAGAGAACGAGAGTTGACGACGGGAAGACAGATAGGAAAGATGAAATTGAGGACATGGCACAAGTAAGCGGAATCAATCTTACGCTCCCAAATACAGAGCCCCTGGGTCCTCTTCTAGTCGCCTCTTACGACAGGCAGGAGATGTCGTGGATATCACCCTCACTCACAGCGGGCCAAAAGACCCGGCTAATTTGTTACACAAGTCTTATTTTCTTTTCCACTTCCGCCCCTCTTTTACCTCCACGACAGTCTGTCATCCCCCTCCTACCGTATAATTCCATTATAGTGATGTGACGTATGTTTTGGTTAGAATTGATTAGTTTTCATCTACAGTCTCGCTTGTTTTCCAATCGTTTTCATTAATACATATGGGATTTTCAGGCTGAAACCTCATCTCTGTGGTTATTTATTACACTTCAAATAGCATGTCGTATGGCTTATAATCAGGAGATTGGAAGTGGTGTAAATTTGTAAGCACCGAGCTCGATAGCTGCAGTCGCTTAAGTGTGGCCAGTATCAAGTAATCGGGAGATAGTGGGTTCGAGCCCCACTGTCGGCAGCCCTGAAGATGGTTTTCCGTGGTTTCCCATTTTCACACCAGGCAAATGCCGGGGCTGTACCTTAATTAAGGCCACGGCCGCTTCCTTCCCATTCCTAGGCCTTTCTTATCCCATCATCGCCGTAAGACATATGTGTCGGTGCGACGTAAAGCAAATAGCAAATAATAATAATAATAATAATAATAATAAATTTGTAAGCTTGTCTTTAGACTTTCCACTAACACTCTCTGTCTCTGGAGCCTCAAAACTTATGACACGTATGTGACATTTACGTGTGTTCCTCCCCTTATCTCTCCTATCTGATCTCCCGTGATCGACTCTTGTTTACTGACGCCTATGGAATTACTTTGTCAGTCTCTTTCCTTTATTTAGACAATAATTTCATTCTTCTAAGAAAAGGAACTCCTATTTCATCTTCTACTACTATTACTAAAATGTTTTCATTCCTCCCTTGAAGGGAGACGCGGCCCTCTTGGACGGTAACGCCGTCGCTCAGGCCGGGAGATTTGTTACTGTGAAGGAGATGCTCGGAGAAGGTGAGAGGGTTGGCTGCCGTGGCGTAGACTAGGAACTGTCCTGGCATTCGCCTTAGTGCACGAGAATGGAAAACCACGGAAAACCATTCTCAGGACAGCCACAGTGGAGACCAACCCTTTCCCTTCTCCCGAATACAGAGGCGTAGAGCCACAGTAGGACCGTAGCCCAGGGACAAAAGATCTCTATAGGTTGACGCCCCGAACAAATAGCATTTTATATTTTATATAGGACCGTAGCCACCCTTCCTCTGCCCAGTTGACCGGTCAGAGTGCAGAGATGTTGGACCACGGACCAGCCGTGGCCACTCGTGGGCCGAGACCCACTCTGCATCTACCGACGTTTCGCCTTTGATTACAAAAAAATAAAATGGCGTATGGCTTTTAGTGCCGGGAGTGTCCGTAGACAAGTTCGGCTCGTCAGGTGCAGGTCTTTTGAATTGACACCCGTAGGCGACCTGCGCGTCGTAATGAGGATGAAATGATGATGAAGACCACACATACACCCTGCCCCAGTGCCAGCGAAATTAACCAATTATGGTTAAAATTCCCGACCCTGCCGGGAATAGAACCCGGGACCCCAGTGACCAAAGGTTAGCACGCTAACCATAAACATCTTAATCATGTCCCACTTTTTCTATAGGCCTAACATATTTCTTCTTCTTCTCCTCCTCCTCCTCCTCCTCCTCCTCCTCCTCCTCCTCCTTAGCAGCTCCTTCTGTGGATCAGTGGTAGATTATCGGTCTCTGGGACTGTTCGCGGGTTCAAATCCCACAGAAGTAGCTAGAATATCGAAGAGAAAGAAGTTCATTTGTCACTCCATGTCGTATGATGTCAGCATGTAAAGTCGGATAGAGTAGCTCAGACGGTTGAGGCGCTGGCCTTCTGACTCCAACTTGGTAGGTTCGATCCTGTCTCAGTTCGGCAATTTTGTTTCAATTTGTTTTACGTCGCACCGACATAGATAGGTCTTACGGCGACGATGCGATAGGAGAAGACTAGAAGTGGGAAGGAACGACCGTAGCCTTCATGAAGGTACAGCCCGAGCATTTGCCTGGTGGGAAAATGGGAAACCACGGAAAACCATCTTGAGGACTGTCGGCAGTTGGGTTCGAACCCACTACCTCCCAAACGCAAGCTGATAGCTACGTGACCCAAACCGCGCAGCCACTTGCTGGATGGTGGTATTCGAAGTTGCTCAAATACGCCAGCCTTCTGTCGGTAGATTTCCCGCCACGTTAAAGAACTCCTGCAGGATAAAATTTCGATATCCTAGCGCCTCTTAAAATATACAGTAATTGAAGAAATATTGAATAAATATTATTTTTACTGTGACTCGTTGGCTGAATAGTCAGCGTTGAGGCCTTCGGTTCAGAGGGTCCTGGGTTCAATTCCCGGCCAGGTCGGGGATTTTAATCACGTCTGATTAAATCTTCTGGTCCGGAGACTGGGTGTTTGTATTTGCCCCAACACTTTCCTCTTCATATTCAGACAGCAGACTACACTAACAACCACGACAGTAACGTGCAATAGTGATTACATAACTCCATATAGGCTTAATTTCAGGAAGGGCAACCGGCCGTAAAACAGGGCTAAATCCACATGTGCGACCCCACAGATGTGGAAAAAGCGGTAGAAAAAGATTATTATTATTATTATTATTATTATTATTATTATTATTATTATTATTATTATTATTATCATCATCATCATCATCATCTAAGTCATAAACCAGTGGTTAGTTGGGCCCTCAGATAACATCACCGAAGGTTATACGGTTGGACTAGTGAAGTAGTTATTTTTATTCCTCATCTCAATGAGCCAGAGTGTCCTATTGCAGCACCTTTTGCCGAGTGTCTACCACCTTTGGCAGCACTACCTATGCCTTACTTTCCGCCCAAAGTACAGTATTTGTACAAATAGGTCTTGTGAATCGGCTGTTGAAAGTGGCAGTGTTAACGAGAAGTACAGCTAGGCAACAATCAGAAGAAAATAAGAATAGGAGAAAGAGAAGGGCTTTGAAACCAACTAGAGGGAAGAATATCCTGGACGCGGTGCTGGTAAAACCAGATGAGCTCTATAGCGAAACCGAAGTAATAGATGGTATTAGTGATCATGAGGCTGTTTTTGTCGTAGTTAAAAATAAATGTGATAGAAAAGAAGGTATCAAAAGTAGGACTATTAGGCAGTACCATATGGCTGATAAATCAGGCATGAGAGAGTTTTTAAAAAGTAACAATGATCAGTGGAAAACGGTAAATAAAAATGTAAACAGACTCTGGGATGGGTTTAAAACAATTGTTGAAGAATGTGAAAACAGGTTTGTAAAGTTAAAGGTGGTAAGGAACGGTAAAGGCCCACCTTATTATAATAGAGAAATAAAGAGACTAAGAAGGAGGTGCAGACTGGAAAGAAATAGAGTTAGAAATGGCTGTGGAAGTAAGGAGAAATTGAAGGAACTTACTAGGAAACTGAATCTAGCAAAGAAGTCAGCTAAGGATAACATGACGGCTAGCATAATTGACAGTCATACAAATTTTAGTGAAAAATGGAAGGGTATGTATAGGTACTTTAAGGCAGAAACAGGTTTCAAGGAGGACATTCCAGGAATCATTATTGGATAAGGGGAGTGTGTATGTGAGGATCTTCAAAAGGCAGAAGTATTCAGTCAGCAGTATGTAAAGATTGTTGGTTACAAGGATAATGTCCAGATAGAGAAGGTGACTTATAATAAAGAAGTATTAAAATTTACCCATGATAACAATGACGTTTACAGTAAGATACAAAAGTTGAAACCTAGAAAAGCGGCTGGAATTGATCAGATTTCTGGGAATATACTAAAGACAATGGGTTGGGATATAGTACCATATCTGAAGTACTTATTTGATTATTCTTTGCATGAAGGAGCTATACCTGATGAATGGAGGGTTGCTATAGTAGCCCCTTTGTATAAAGGAAAGGGTGATAGACATAAAGCTGAAAATTACAGGCCAGTAAGTTTGATATGCATGCATGCAAGCTTTGGGAAGGCATTCTTTCCGATTTAGACATGTTTGTGAAATTAATAACTGGTTCGATGGAAGGCAGTTCGGGTTTAGGAAAGGTTATTCCACTGAAGCTCAACTTGTAGGATTCCAGCAAGATATAGCCGATATTTTGGATTCTGGAGGTCAAATGGACTGAATCGCGATTGACCTGTCTAAAGCATTTGATAGGGTAAATGAAATGAAATGGCGTGTGCCGGGAGTGTCCGAGGACAAGTTCGGTTCGCCAGATGCAGGTCTTTTTCGATTTGACTCCCGTAGGCGACCTACGCATCATGATGAGGATGAAATGATGATGAAGACGACACATACACGCAGCCCCCGGGTCAGCGAAATTAGGGTTAAAACTCCCGACCGTCCCGGGAATCGAACCCGGGACCCCTGTGACCAAAGGCCAACACGCTAACCATGTAGCTATGGAGCCGGACCTACGGTAGATCAAGGGAGACTACTGGAAAAAATGAGTCCAACTGGACTAGAAAAAAGTGTGATTGAATGGGTTGCTATATTTCTCAAAAATAGGTCTCAGAGAATTAAAGTAGACGAAGTTTCATCTGACCCTGTAATAATTAAGAGGGAATTTCCTCAAGGCAGTATTTTTTTTTCTATTTGCTTTACGTCGCACCGACACAGATATGTCTTACGGCGACGATGGGAAAGGAAAGGCCTAGGAATTGGAAGGAAGCGGCCGTGGCCTTAATTAAGGTGCAGCCCCGGCATTTGCCTGGTGTGAAAATGGGAAACCACGGAAAACCATCTTCAGGGCTGCCGACAGGGCAGTATTATTGGACCTTTATGTTTTTTATATATATAAATGATATGAGTAAAGAAGTGGAATCAGAGATCAGGCTTTTCGCAGCTGATGTTGTTCAGTATAGAGTAATAAATAAGTTACAAGATTGTGAGCAACTGCAAAATGACCTGGATAATGTTGTGAAATGGTATGATGATAAACGGGGTTAGAAGTTAGGTTGTGAATTTCACCTATAGGAAAAGTCCTCTCAGTTTTAATTACTGCGTTGATGGAGTGAAAGTTCCTTATGGGGATCACTGTAAGTATCTAGGAGTTAATATAAATAAAGATCTTCGTTTGGGTAATCACATAAATGAGATCGTAAATAAAGGTTAAAGATCTCTGCACATGGTTATGAGGGTATTTAGGGGTTGAAGTAAAGATGTGAAGGAGAGGGTATATAAGTCTCTGGTAAGACCCAAACTAGACTATGGTTCCAGTGTATGGGACCCTCAACTTGATTCAAGAACTGGAAAAAATCCAAAGAAAAGCAGATCGATTCGTTCTGGGTGATTTCCGACAAAAGAGTAGCGTTACAAAAATGTTGCAAAGTTTGGGCTGGGACGACTTGGGAGAAAGAAGACAAGCTGCTCGTCTAAGTGGTATGTTCCGTGCTGTCAGTGGAGAGATGGCGTGGAATGGCGTTAGTAGACGAATAAGTTTGAGTGGTGTCTTTAAAAGTAGGAAAGATCACAATAAGAGGATAAAGTTTGAATTCAAGAGGACGAATTGGGGCAAATATTGGTTTATAGGAAGGGGAGTTAGGAATTGGAACAACTTACCACGGGAGATGTTCAATAAATATCCAGTTTCTTTGAAATCATTTAAGAAAAGGCTAGGAAAACAACAGATAGGGAATCTGCCACCTGGGCGACTGTCCTAAATGCAGATCAGTACTGATTGATTTGAAAGGCATTAAAATGAACTCCCATCTTATACATTTGTAGCTTGGTATAAGGACAACGACCCAGCTGAGGGACCCATGATCTCGAAACCACGTTCCTATTTTACTTCTCCTTTGTCAACTCTTGCTCTCTTGGAACCTGAAGGTAATTGCCTAGTTCGTCTTACATTGTGATGTCCTTCCTCGTCATTTCCTTTCTCCTTTCCGAAATCTTCATTATTGGAAAGGCCAGACCTCTTCCATTTTCAGCTCTGATTGCTGTTAAGAGTGGGTGGTTTTATTGAATTTCTCCTGAAATCAGATGTCACTGCCAACACCAAGAAGCTTGTTGCATGTAGCCATTAACTTACAATGTTGTCTGTTCCTTTCTGTGACTTCTATCTCGAAAGCAGTATTCGATGGTTTCAATATTACTTTAAAATGGTAGATCAAAGGAGAAAAACATGAAATTGTGCGTACCCTAGAGATTTTGATTAGTAATTCATTTTCTGAGTAAAGAATCAGTTAAGGTTGACAGCACAAACACCTGTGCTATTGAAATACAGCCAGGAGTGATGCACGGCTGTGTACTATCTCCACATCTCTTGAATATTTACTCTGCAAGGGCATGTTTTGAAGCACTAGAAGGAAAACAGCAGGGCATTGTTGTTAATGAGATCACATTAAATAAAAGCTGCAATATGCAGATGGTACTGTTCTGCTTTCAACAAGTGCTGAAGATCTGCAGACATTACTAAACTGCGTGGCCGAACACAGTGCTGCAGCAGGTCTGCGTTTAAACAAGAAAAAACACAATAATGGCCATAAGCAAACATGTCATTCAACCTGTTAACTTGACAACAGTTGGCACATCATTGGAGCAAGTCCAACGCGTTAAGTAACTCGGCAGTATACTTGATCACAGCTGAAACAATGCTGTTGAAATTAGGTCCCGGATGGAACAGGCAAGGGCTGCATTCAAGAGAATAAGCAAACTTCTCTGTAACAGGGACTTTAAGATCAATCTCCTTGTCCGTTTACTTCGGTGTTATGTATATTCTGTCTTACTTTAAGGCACCGAGACTTGGACCATAACGGACAACACCACCAAAAAACTTCGATCCTTTGAGATGTGGTGCTACTGCCTGCTCAGAATATCATGGGTTGACAGAATACGTAACACTGAAGTACCCCAACGCCTGAACAAAGAGCTGGAGATCATGCACAACATCAAAAAGAAGAAACTTGATTATTATGGGCATATGATTCGAAATGATAGATATAGAATCCTTCAGCTTATCTTACAAGGTAAAACTGAAGGAAGGAGAATATCTTGGTTACAGAATCTACGAGAATGGTATGGGCTCAACACCCCCAATCTTTTCCGAGTTGTTGAGAACAAGAACCAAATCGCCCTGATGGCAGCCAGCATCCAATGAGGATATGGTACAAGAAGAAGAAGAAGAAGAAGAAGAAGAAGAAGAAGAAGAGTAAACAACCCTGATTTTCCACCATTTATTCCAAGGCACAACTGGCAACTATGCATATGCACAGGTCATGCGGGTGATATGAAATGCTCTCGGAATCAATGACGTCCATGTGTTGACATCAAATGGCGTATGGCTTTTAGTGCCGGGATGTGTCCGAGGACTTTGGCTCGCCAGATGCAGGTCTTTTGATGTGACGTCCGTAGGCGACCTGCGTTTCGTGATGAAATGATGATGAAAACGACACATACACCCAGTCCCCGTGCCAGGGGAATTAACTAATTATGGTTAAAATTCCCGACCCTGCCGGGAATCGAACCCGGGACCCCTGTGCACCAAAGGTCAGCACGCTAACCATTTAGCCATGAAGCCGGACCATGTGTTGATTAAACTGTTATACCAAGCTTGAGACAATTGTTTAAGTGCCATGTATGTATGTATGTATGTTCAGTCTTCAGCCCTAAGACTGGTTGGATCCTCAGCAGCTCTGCCATCAGCTGCCATGTGTTTTCGATTCCTTTCAAGGGAAAATATAAATAATGCGAGACGCTAATAAAGAGTAAATACTAGAGTTGACAGCCATGTCCCATCAACATAAATTACATCTATCGTACACTGCAGGAACATTTCTAGTGTGTTCGCGTATCAAGTATGCAAATTTTATGATCATTGTCCGAAAATTGCTGGTGTTAAGCAGAATAGCCCTAGTATTTGCCTGGTGTGAAAATGGGAAACTACAGCATGGAACTTCTTGTCGAATTTCTTCAAAAGGTATTTGTGTAATCGAAAGAAAAAAGTTTTAGTTCTCTCTTCTCTTTAATAAATAAATAAATAAATAAATAAATAAATAAATAAATAAATAAATAAATAAATAAATAAATAAATAAATCACAACTGATCAGCATTTAGGAGAGTCACTCAGGTTGCAGATTTCGTATCTGTTGTTTACGTACTCTTTTCCTAGTTTGAGAGAATTTGCTATTTGCTTTACGTCGCACCGACACAGATAGGTCTTATGGTGACGATGGGACAGGAAAAGCCTAGGAGTGGGAAGGAAGCGGCCGTGGTCTTAATTAAGGTACAGCCCTAGCATTTGCCTGGTGTGAAAATGGGAAACCACGGAAAATCATCTTCAGGGCTGCTGACAGTGGGGTTCAAACCTACTATCTCCCGGATGCAAGCTCACAGCTGCGCGACCCTAACCGCACGACCAACTCGCCCGGTCAGAGAATTTGGAAATGTGTCGAACATGTAGGATATTTCGAACGGAATGGAAAAGTCATCATCTAACAGGCTCCGCGCGTTAATTGAATAAATGCACTGCTGCTCTGCAAGTGGCGAACATAAAGTTACCGTGTGTCACCCTGCAAATACCTGCTGTAGTCTCATGGCGTATTACCATTGCAGATTAAATAACAACAGTGCGATTTCAGAGTGTTTTATATGACAGAAATCTGCCAAATTGTTCCACCTGACCGAGCTCGATAGCTGCAGTCGCTTAAGTGCGGCAAGTATCCAGTATTCGGGAGGTAGTAGGTTCGAACCCCACTGCCGGCAGGCCTGGTTTTCCGTGGTTTACCATTTTCACTTAATTAAGGCCACGGCCGCTTCCGCCCCACTCCTAGCCCTTTCCTCTCCCATCGTCGCCATAAGACATATCTGTGTCGGTGCGACGTAAAGCAACTAGCAAAAAAAAAAAAGGAAAAAAAAATAGCTTCATGGCTAAATGGTTAGTGTGCTGGCCTCTGGTCACAGGGGTCCCGGTTTCGATTCCGGCAGGATCGGGAGTTTTAAGCATTATTGGTTAATTTCGCTGGCACAAGGGCTGGGCGTATGTGTAGTCTTCATCATCTTTTCATCCTCATCACGATGCGCAGGTCGCCTGCGGGTGTCAAATCAAAAGACCTGCACCTAAAAACCAAAACCCATGGCACTAAAGCCCTTGAAGGGCCTTGGCCTACCAACCGATCGCTGCTCATCCCGAAGGCCTGGAGATTACGAGGTGTTGTGTGGTCAGCACAACGAATCCTCTCGGCCGTTATTCTTGGCTTTCCAGACCGGGGCCGCCATCTCACCGTCAGATAGCTCCTCAATTCTAATCACGTAGGCTGAGAGGACCTCGAACCAGCCCTCAGGTCTAGGTAAAAGTCTCTGACCTGGCCGGGAATCGAGCCCGGGGCCTCCGGGTAAGAGACAGGCACGCTACCCCTACACCACGGGGCCGGCAAAAGACCTGCACCTGGCGAGCCGAATATGTCCTCGGACACCCCTGGCACTAAAAAAGCCATACGCCATTTCATTTCAGACCTATCTGTTTCGGTGCGACGTAAAGCAACTTGTAAAAAAAGAGATGCCGTCGTTTACAACCAGAAGATTAGACTTAACAGTCGCGGAAATAGCGTACAACAAACTACCTGACTTCTCTCTTTGAACCTCCGAACAGTGCTGCTTCCCAGTCCTGCGATAGGACGGATGTGACGACCCAATTTACGTCATTTGGAAAGGTAATGTGATGTGTAGCCTCCAGAGAGGCCTGGTCTTTCTGATTGTCCCCCATGGGTGACTAGTATGTGGTGGTGGTGATGTGATAACGATGATGAAGCAGGGAGAGGGTGAAACCTGGTGTCGGGATGGAGCCTACTCCTGTCGAATAACGCCAAGAGATCTGCTTAAGGCTTAATGTCTCCATCGGACGGGCGAATCACCATCAACAGCATCATGTGCCTTGACTCCAAATGAACACTACGGAAAGTTTTGCATTTCACCCCATGTGGCACGCAATATCGTGATTAGAAATTGTATATCACCCTCCCGGCCAACATTCTGATGGTGACCATTTTTTACACCAACGGGACTCCACCAGGCGGGCTGATTTGTTATTGGTTGTTATTTGTTATTGGTTTTGCGCCGATCATATGGAGGCAGTCTTGGTCTTAAGTCTGGTGTGAATATGGGAAACCAGGGTCAACCATGTTCAGGGCTGCCGAACCGCGCAGCCATTTCAAAAGTGAACAAATGGTGTGGAATTGTTAAAGACCACTCTTGTGAAGAAAACGAACTACAATATTTCTTAAAACTTGTGAGCTAGAAAAGCACCGTACCAGTACCGTTCAATCACGACCGAGCAAGGGGCTTGGTCGGGGGTGAGAGGAGAGAGATCTCCTTACGCACAATGAAGTCCGCGAAGAAGTGTAGAACTGTAAAATCAATAGAAAATGAAGATCATTTTGGCATGTCGCAGAGGAAGTCTGATTGTGATCCACACCTATTCAAGGAACGTACTCTACGTACATTGTAGCAGGGACAGTGTGCTGAAGCTCTATTGACTAGTATTGTCTCGTCGCTGTCCGGCTCCATGGCTAAATGGTTAGCGTGCTGGCCTTTAGCCACAGGAGTCCCGGGTTCGATTCCAAACTTGTCCTCGGGCACTCCCGGCACTAAAAGCCATACGCCATTTCATTTTTCATTTTTATCTCGTCGCTGAAAGTCAACCATGCAGCTGAACAAATTACTACATAAATTACTTTATAAAAGGCGCTGAAAATACGGTGTCGTCCTTTTTCGCCTAGCCAATCCACTGACACTATTCTTTTGAAGCGTTATCACGGTGACAGAGGTCACATATCTGTTGACAGATCATCTAGGAGCACTTTCAAACTTTAGATAAAACAAGCAAATCTTCGCTTGTACTGAAATGAAATGAAATGGTGTGTGGTTTTAGTGCCGGGAGTGCCCGAGGACAAGTTCGGCTCGCCAGATGCAGGTCTTTTGATTTGCCTCTCTTAGGCGACCTGCGAGTCTTGATGAGGATGAAATGATGATGAAGTCGACACATACACCCTGCTCCCGTGCCAGAGAAATTAACCAATTATGTTTAAAATTCTCGACCCTGCCGGGAATCGAACCCGGGACCCCTGTGACCAAAGGCCAGCACGCTAACCTATTAGCCATGGAGCCGGACTTCGCTTGTACTGAATTGCACACAATGGTCCTCAGGCGTAACGAATATGGTACGGGGTCGCCTGCAGGAAACAAAAGTGGGCCCTCTCAAAGAAATTGCATAAAACCTCATCAATAACGCATATAGTCCGCCTCTGTGGTGAAGTGGTTAGCGTGATTAGCTACCACCCCCGGAGGCCCGGGTTCGATTCGCGGCTCTGCCACGAAATTTGAAAAGTGGTACGAGGGCGGGAACGGGATCCACTCAGCCTCGGGAGGTCAACTGAGTAGAGGTGGGTTCGATTCCCACCTCAGCCATCCTCGAAGGAAGAGGAAAGGAAGCGGTCATGGTCTTAAGTTAGGTACCATTTCGGGATTTGCCTGGAGAAGAAGTGGGAAACCACGGAAAACCACTTCGAGGATGGCTGAGATGAGAATCCAACCTCCTCTACTCAGTTGACCTCCCGAGTTTGAGTGGACCCCGCTCCAGCCCTCGTACCACTTCTCAAATTTCGTGGCAAAGCCTGGAATCGAACCCGGACCTCCGGGGGTGGCAGTTAATCACGCTAACCACTACACCACAGAGGCGGACTAAATATTTTGTATGGATTGAAATACGACGTAAACAAATATTTTAGCTTCTATCTTTTGCCTTTATATTTTTAAAACTTTCCTGTACTCACATTTGATTTTACAGTAAACAGGACCATGCAGCGTACTTTCTTAGATGCAAAGCATAGGCGATTTCAGTGATATCCATGTATGATACATTCGATGCTGACGAGGCTGGGTTGACAGAGTCTGTCTTTGGTCATAACATTTCGTAGGCAGTAATGTATAAGTTTCAGTTTCGAACATGATCGTTTTGCAGACAAAACAACAGAAATAATTAGGTCTAAAATCTGGTATTTTGATACCTACCTACCTTCTTAATCTGCTTACCCTCCAGGGTTTGTTTTTCCCTCGGACTCAGCGAGGGATCCCACCTCTACCGCCTCAAGGGCAGTGTCCTGGAGCGTGAGACATTGGGTCGGGGATACAACTAGGGAGGATGACCAGTACCTCACCTAGGCGGCCTCACCTGCTATGCTGAACAGGGGCCTTGGTGGGGTGGTGGGGGATGGGAAGATTGGAAGGGATAGACAAGGAAGAGGGAAGGACCGTGGCCTTAAGTTAGGTACCATCCCGGCATTTGACTGGAGGAGAAGTGGGAAAACCACGGAAAACCACTTCCAGGATGGCTGAGGTGGGAATCGAACCCACCTCTACTCAGTTGATCTCCCGAGGCTGAGTGGACACCGTTCCAGCCCTCGTACCACTTTTCAAATTTCGTGGCAGAGCGGGGAATCGAACCCGGGCCTCCGGGGGTGGCAGTTAATCACACTAACCACTACACCACAGAGCGGGCACCTATTTTCACTGTTGCTTTAATAATAACTTGGTGCAGATATTTGAGAGAGAGAGCCGCTTATGTTACGAGATACTCAAACACAATGACTATAATTTGCGGGCAGATGCAACAATCTGGCAATTACTCTACATACGCACTATAAAAACAAACTTTCTTGGACCATCCTACAAACACATCACGATGTCACCTTTTTCGTGCAGAGTGGCATTCGGGTGAAGTTATTCATTTATTTTCTTTTTCTGGGAAAAATCTGTGGCCACCTTAAGCTCCGGGCCCACCTGTATTGCAGGCCCTGCAGGGCCTAACGTTACGCCACTCTTGAATGGTGCGTCGAGGTCATTACCTTAACAAGTTCTTGTTATATCTTGTATTGATTTCTTCTTCTTCTTCTTCTTTTCTTCTTCTTCGCTTCTTTATCTGTTTACCCTCCAGGGTCGGTTTTTCCCTCGGAATCAGCGAGGGATCCCACCTTTACCGCCTCAATGGCAGTGTCCTGGAGCTTCAGACTCTGGGTCAGAGGATACAACTGGTGAAGATGACCAGTACCTCGCCCAGGCGGCCTCACCTGCTATGCTGAACAGGAGCCTTTGTGGGGGATGGGAAGATTGGAAGGGACAGACAAGGAAGAGGGAAGGAAGCGGCCGTGGCCTTAAATTAGGTACCATTCCGACATTTGCCTGGAGGAGAAGTGGGAAAACCACGGAAAACCACTTCCAGGATGGCTGAGGTGGGAATCGAACCTACCTCTACTCAGTCGACCTCCAGAGGTTGAGTGGACCCCGTTCCAGCCCTCGGACCACTTTTTAAATTACGTGGCAGAGCCGGGAATCGAACCCGGGCCTCCGGGGGTGGCAGGTAATCACACTAACCACTACACCACGGAGGCGGACAAATAGCATTATTACTAGAGAAATACACTACATACATACTTTGCTACATTACGACTATGAATTCTACTACGTCACAGGGCTTCGGTATATCTTTTGTTTATGTAATACTTTAGTGTATGAAGTCTTTGCTCACTTAACGTCTTTGAACTTCTTTGCTTTGTTTGATGTTACTTGGTGGGCGAATTGTTGAATTGTGCCCATAACTCATGAATGAATATAATTATTGTTCCAGGGATCACGCTATTTTTCTTTCAACAAAAATCATTTTTGTATTATTTACGATATACCTTACACCTCCGTTTCCCCGTTTGAACTACCCGCGCTAGATATTGAGAATTCGCAGACATAGCCTAGTACTTCCTTTAGTCGGTGCCAGCCGTGGACCTCAAGAAGGAAACGAAAGACGGCACGATGAAGTAGAATGCCACATTAAGAGAGTCGTGTGTACAGCGAAGTAGTCGCCATAGTTACATATCTATATTTCTCTAGTTTGTTTATTTGTTTGTTTGTCCAACCCCGATCCCGTTTCTCTACGGGGACGGGTATGAGGTAAGAAGAATCTGTCATAGCGGGTTTTTATGACCGGATGCCCTCCCTGACGCAAACCTTATCAGACGAGTTAATGAGATGAAATTAATGGCGTGACATATGATAGTAGGAAGGGAGAGAGTGAAACCCGGTGCCGGCACATAGCCTACTTCTGTCGAATAGAACCAAGGTGTCCGCTCAAGGCTAAACGACTCCATCCAGCGGACGAATCACCATCGTCATATACCCTCACTCCATATGAGCACTGCGGAGAGGTTTGGAATTTAATCCAGGCTTTTGATACGCAATTTAGTGATTAGAAATTGTACAACACCACCTCCCCTACCCTGCCGGTCAACATTCTGATGGCGAAAACTTTCTCGACCAACGGGACTCGAACTAGCTAACCACGGTGTCAGACCGTTAAGGTTTACGAGGCGTAGGTAGTCTTTTATCTTCACGCCCTTCGTTGCCCTACCCTTTTCCTTTCCGACACTTCATTTTTCGAAGAGTTAGAATTCTTCTGTTTTTCTTCTGATCATTGTTAAGAGAGGGCAATGACCTCCAGGTCTCTCGAAATCAAACCAAGCTCTCTCTTGCTTAGTGTCGAGGATTTTACCTTCCGTGGAACTTCATGACATAGTTATGGCGCTGCAGACCACTGCTTAGCCCTAAGGCCTGCGGATTACGAGTTGCACGTGGTCAGCACGACGAATCCTCTCGGCCATTGCTTTTCGCCTTTTAGACTGGGGCCGTTATCTCACTGTCAGATAGCTTTTAAATTGTTTGCATGTGGGCTGAGTGGACCGCGAACTAACCTGAGATCTCGCCGGGATTGGAACCCCGAGGCCTCTATATAAAAAGCGGGCTTGTTACCTCTCTGATGACCTATACGGAGCTAGGAAATACTCAATAGCTATTTAATTTGCCTTCTTGTTTAATTGTTCCAGACATCTCTCTTGTTCTTCTGTCTTTTAGCTCTTTATCTTATTCTAATTATGATGATATTTCTTTTACAAGAATTAGAACGTTTTTGTTCCATCTGCGATGACCTTCCCTGTGTCCTCTTCCTCTTCCTGTTAATATTACGAGAGACTGTTATTCTTGTTTTTATTTTACTCTTAAAACTACAATCCCTGAGTGTATTCTAACAAGTTCTTAAGAAAAATCTTAATTCCGAAATGTGTTCCAGACTGGTGTCTTGAGGGAGGGACATTCTTCGCTCTTAAACTAGAATTACAGTGCATTGACCTCTTCAGAAAGTGGGTCGGATCTTGTTTATTATGGATTGGAGTGATCAACTGTTTAACATTAGAGTTCACATCAGAGGATGTTCATCTCCGCAGGATTATTAGCAAACTCATTTCTTGGCAATGGGCTGTTACACTGTTTTTTATGTATTTAAAGACACTTCGAAGCGCAGTGAGAATGTGATTATTTTCCTGTCGGTACAATTTATAAAACAATAGAAAGGTTAATACCTAAGAGATGGAACAGAAACATTATTAAACGCAGAATGAGATGTTTCGTCCAGTCAAGAAGATACTTTCATATTTCTTAAGTCATATCGGTTAAAAATCACCATGTAATATGTCCACTACCCGGCGGACTCTTTTTACGCCTCGCCTCCTGCTATGGTCCATCGTAATAAAATACTTCGTGTCTTGCACGTCCCATCCTTGACTCAATGGTCAGCATAGTCGCATTAGGTTCAAAAAGCCTGGGTTCGACTCGCGGTCAGGTCGGGAATTTTAACAGCGTTTTGGTTAATTCCTCTAGCTCAGGGAATTTACATGTAACGCCACAGAAACACGCAAGGGAGAATACCTCCGTCCACATTGGATTGGGCATCCAACCGTAAAACTAGGCTCACTTCATGTTAATAATTCTACGTCGCACCAACACAAGGAAGGTTTGCGGTGACTCAAGGATTAGAATGACAGCAGCCGGGGCCTAAATCAAGCCACAGCCTCAGCATTTGGTTGGTGTGAAAATGGGAAAACACGGAAAACCATCTTAAGGACTGCCGACGGTGGGGTTCGTACTCATCATCTTCCGAATGCAAGCTCACAGTTACGCCTCCCTAACCGCACGGCCAACTCATTCGGTCCCAAATAACTGGGAAGGTCTTACTCTTTAATACAAATTTATCCACTACACCAGTGCAGTAAACGTGCAGAAGGAATGAACTCGATGTTCGCATAAAGCGCCCTCATGCAAGGCGAATGGAGGAGGATGGAGGGCAACAGAGGCAGAAGGTGACGGTGGTTGCGGTGTGGAACTACACAAAGCCACTGAGCTAGTTGGAGGCGCTTAGTTGTTGTTTGTTTTTTTTACGTCGCACCGACACACGTAGGTCTTACGATGAGGTAGGAACGGGCTAGGAGTGGGAAGGAAGCGGCCGTGGCCTTAATTAATTTGCTTAGTATGAAAATAGGTAACCACAAAAAATCATCTTCAGGGCTGCCGTCAGTGGGGTTTGAAACCACTATCTCCCGAATGCAAGCTGACAGTTGCGTGACCCAAACCTCCCAGCCACTCGCTCGGTAGGCACTTAGTTAATATTTACATAACAGTCTATAATGCAGGTGTATGTAATGCATCTGTTAAAACATGCCTTCATGTATCTAGCCAAGGCGTCCCTGATTTTCGGTTCTGCTTGTAATCGGGGACTTTAAAATATTCAGACATCACTTTCTGTGTCAGGAGTATTTATATGACGAATTAATATAAAAATAACATTTAACCTTAGGCAGTGTAGTAAAGTGAAAGCTATTTCAATCGGATATACATGGAAAAAATATATTTTAGTGAATTGTTAATTTGTCATAGCGCTGGAAAAGAAGGTTGAAAAGTTCTCTTTGGGGATCATTGTAAATACCTAGGCATAAATATAAGGAAAGATCTTCATTGGGGTAATCACATAAATATGATGGTAAATTAAGGGTACAGATCTCTGCACATGGTTATGAGGGTGTTTAGGGATTGTAGTAAGGATGTAAAGGAGAGGGCATATAAGTCTCTGGTAAGACCCCAAATAGAGTATGGTTCCAGTGCATGGGACCGTCACCAAGTTTACTTAATTCAAGAACTGGAAAAATCCAAAGAAAGCAGCTCGATTTGTTCTGGGTGATTTCAGACAAAAGAGTAGCATTACAAAAATGTTGAAAAATTTGGGCTTGGAAGACTTGGGAGAAAGAAGATAAGCTGCTCAACTAAGTGGTATGTTCCGAGCTGTCATGGAATGACATTAGTAGATGAATAAGTTTAAGGGGTGTCTTTAGGAAAGATCACAATATGAAGATAAAGTTGGAATTCAAGAGGACAAATTGGGGCAAACATTCCTTTACCTATATGAAGGGGAGTTAGGGATTGGAATAACTTACCAAGGGAGATGTTCAATAAATTTCCAATTTCTTTGCAGTCATTTAAGAAAAGGCTAGGAAAACAACAGATAGGGAATCTGCCACCTAGGCGACTGCTCTAAATGCGGACCGGTAGCGATTGAGTGGCTGTAGTTGAGAACAGTTGTTCCACTAGTTTTAATGTTATGTGCACCGATTAACACTTCTTATTCTTCTTATTCTTATGACGCCGTCTCCCTCCGAAGGTTGGCGATCCAATTGATTATGATTACACGTGAAACGGCAGCACGGAAGATTTCATCGACGTATGTCCATGCCACCGCCGCAAGTCTTTCAGCCAGGAATTTCTCCGTCTTCCCACAGATCTTTTCCCATCAATCTTCCCTTGAATGATCAATCGGAGAAGTTCATATCGTTCACCTCTCATGACGTGCCCGAGGTAGCTGTGCTTACGCTCCTTGATGGTTATGATAAGATCTTTCTTCTTGTTCAAGATGTTGAGGACTTCTTCATTTGTTTTCTTTTCTACCCAAGATATTCGGAGTATTCTTCTCTATAAGTACATTTCAAAAGATTCAGTCCGCTTCTCCAATAAAGGGCTGAGCGTCCACCCTTGGAAACCATACAGAAGGACAGAAAAGACATAACAACGTAGCATTCGAACTCTGAGCTGGAGCTTGAGTTCTCGGCTGGTGAATAAGGTCCTCATGGTATTGAACATATTTTTTGCTTGTCCAATCCTGGATATGATTTCACATTTTGAATCACAATGCTGGTTCACTAGAGTTCCAAGATATTTGATGGAAAACACTTGTTGGACGATGTTGTTGTTGATGTAAATATTTAGCACGCCTAGAGTGGGGAATGTAACACGTGACATGCCACACTGTACATTAGCGTCTCCGGCGTCAGACTGAGAAAGTGGCCATCTCTCCGTCTTGTGGGTTGCTCTCGTGCCGCTGTTGTGAGGGCGTATCGAAAGTGGTGCAACGATGGACAAACAACGACGCGTCGTCAAGCTGTGCTTCGAAAGCGGCTCATTGATGCCAGAGGCCATGGTTGTTTGGAGCGACCGCGGGGCCACAGTTCGAGAAATCGCCACCAGGGCCCTATTTCATAAAACTCGACAGGTGCGAAAATGTCGACAATTATGTCAGATCTGACAAATGTATAAATATGTCATTGCAATTTTATGTTTCATAAATGTTACAAGTTTCCCTTACTTGACAGGCAAAATACAGTAACTTGTCGAACTTAAAGGACTTGTTTCATAAACGCGACAATTGTATGTCGGACGCAACAACACATTACCCTCTAGATGGCTCTGAAGAGCGATATCGATTTTTGGGTGCGATGAATAGTCACTGAAATTGAAGGTTAGGTTAATTATTTGCGTAAAAATCCGGCGTGGTCTCATTTACATTTCTTCACTACTCTCACTACTGCTGTTACTGGAGTACATTATCCACAAGAGAATTTAAACCACAAAACATTCACGAAAATAAACTCCCAAGTTACATACACATTACAGGTTACATTATCTGTCACTTCTGCAATGACAATTCTACAAATTTGTAAATATGGCAAAGAGTAATGAGCTAATGACATATGACTACATATAGCCTACAGTATGACAAATATGTCAGACTTTTACCTCTCAGTCCAACAGTTTTATGAAACAGACATTTGTAGAATTGTCGTACAAATCTACAAAACTGTCATGACAAACAAAAAAGAAAAATGGCGTATGGCTTTTAGTGCCGGGAGTGTCCGAGGACATGTTCGGGTCGCCAGGTGCAGGTCTTTAAATTTGACACCTGTAGGCGACCTGCAGGCCGTGATGAGGATGAAATGATGATGAAGACCACACATACACCCAGTCCCCGTGCCAGCGAAATTAACCAATGATGGTTAAAATTCCCGACCCTGCCGGGAATCGAACTCGCGACCCCTGTGACTAAATTCCTGCACGCTAACCATTTAGCCATGGAGCCGGACAAATTGGTAAACTTGTAAGATTTTATGAAATAGGGCACAGATAGAACTGATGATAGGCCAGTGTTTCGCGCATGGGACTGCGGAGTCAACCCAAATGGTTATTGCACACTGGGGCGTGCCCTGGGGGGAGGGGTTACTGGGGGTTAGAATCCCCCTTCATTTAACTTTCACAACAAGAAAATAAGCAGAAAATGACAATAACCTAAATAAACATTCAGTGACATAATTGTAGGACCAACAGATCTGTAATTCACTTATATCAGTGCCCTTGTAATGACAAGTCGTGCATGCCATCATTTTGTAACTATAACCCTCCCCCATCGGCCGATCCTGGCTACGCTACTGAATTTGCACACAACCGAAAGCAGCGCGTGAGGTGGACACAAAATCATCGCCACTGGACTGTGGATAATTGGAAACAGGTTTTCTGGGGCCAATGAATCCAGATTCTTGTTTCATCACGTAGACGGCCGACCACGTGTACGCCGATTTCCATCGGAGGCTATGGCACGTGGTTGCAGGGAAAGGGGAGGGGGGAGGCTGGCTGGTGGAGGTGTGACGATCTGGGCGATGTTTTCATGTGACACACTGATGCCCATTATTCCAGCACACCAGTCCCTAACACAGGAACGTAACATTAAGAGCCTGCGGGTCCGGGCATGTAAGAGGCTTCCAAAACTCCTCGCAAAAAAATTAAAAATATCTAGCCTAATGTCCCTCTGCACGGAAAGGATCTGGACAGATTTGTAGGATCAGTCGAAATAGTTTGTTTTTTTACAATTTGTACATAGAAGAATTGCCTCTTGGTTGCATCTAGCAGCAGTTATTGTACCGAGCGTAACACAACACAGCTGTACACTCGAAATATTCATTTCGGGCAAGAAATCAGTACAGCCCTCAGACCTACCCAGTACCTGCTTACACTCTCTCTCATACGTCACATCTGTCAGAAGCGTTAATTCTGAAGAATGAGGGGAGGTGGAGGAAATGGAAGTACGAGAATATCTAGCATGAACGAAACACACGCGGAGGGAAATGTACTTGCGTCCCCGCTTGCCCACACGTCCCACTGGCTCGACAATGAAGGGGGAGAAGAATGAAGGGAGGAACTACACGCCTCCTTTAAGGAAAGAGACGTAATTTGTATGTCATCTCATTGAGGGTCAAATTCTCCAGTTTCTTTGTAATTCTTGTGTGCGAGGTCTGACTGAAATGTTAGTGGTCTCGTCTATGACTTCATTATCAAATGACACCGCCCCCAACCACTGCAAGAAAGAATTACCCTTATTTTCGTCAAAATAGGCCCTGTTAAATACTACTACTACGACTACTACTACTAATAATAATTGTTATCCTCAAAAACCAAAGTAAAAATAACCTAGCATTAAATAATTATCATTATCAGAGACGCAAGGGCGTTTGGAAAACCGTTCCTATGAAGTTATTGTCGGCGCTGATCAAACAGTTAAATGGCCATATATTGGGATAGGATTACCTCGTGCACACTTCTTCGCAATTAAATTACAATTAATTAATGTTTTCCTTGATTAGGAAAAGTTAGTATAGCCAGAATGTTTAACCATAGAAACATCTTAATCAGTTCCCGAAAACATGGAGTTGGGAGTGGCCTCTGAGTGCGCAACGTCGCAAGTCACATCTCCTGGAAGACAAACACATGCCACGTTGTCTTGGTTACTTCTCCTTCGTCCTCAGGGTTGGCCAAATCTTCGCCCAAAGGTTAACTGTTTCCTTTTCCACCCGGAATTCTTGTGATCGGGATTCTACACAATGCTTGCCCTTGCCCTCTGTTGCCACACCGTGACACGCTCCTCAGGAAAGACCCGCATCAAATTATTAAAAAATAATTACAGCAATAAAAATTAATACCAGAATATCATATTCTAGTTAGGAAATGATACTTTCTTGACGTTTAGTGCACCTGAGATCGTATACAGATACTGCATTACTTCTATCTGCTGTAATTAAATGTATATTAAATTATTCAGAGGTTTAACATTTTATTTGAGGGGGCCCAAATTTTTAATTTGGCAGGCGGGCTCGTATTACGTTCGCTACGCCCTTGCTCCAACAGCTGTCCGGTATGTGCCATCCGTTCATGTGAACAGTATTTCCTGATGGTGACGGTTCGAGGAACATGACAGTGAACTGACCCCATAAGAGAATGGAGGTTAAGAGGGGCTTGAGAAAGGTTTCTTTCTTTCTGAAGATGGTCAGGTTTATTTAGAAAAATGTTTCAAACAAAACTTACTTTAAATTTAATGTTGAACTTCTTATTGTATGACAAAGACAACTGCAATATTCACTTCGCTGACGTGGCCACACTCCCTTCGAGAGGCATTTTTGTATGGCCGCGGCGCATGCTGTCCGCATGGCAAGAAAAAAGGCCATTTAATATCTGTAGCCTATCTTTGTACATCCATGAGAACTTCCACCAGTGAAAATTTGGCGGATTTGAAAGATAGTAGACCTATGGCCAAAAGACTAGATGTATGCTGAAAATTATGTAATTCTAATCAATCAATCAATCAATCAATCAATCAATCAATCAATCAATCAATCAATACTGATCTGCATTTAGGACAGTCGCCCAGGTGATAGATTCGTTATCTCTTGTTTTCCTAGTCTTTTCTTAAATGATTTCAAAGAAATTGGATATTTATTGAACATCTCCCTTGGTAAGTTGTTCCAATCCCTAACGCCCCTTCTTTCGTCTCTTGACTGCGACTTCTTTCTATGACTTTATACTTATAGAATCATAACGTAGGCTAAATAAATTGTTATACGTGGCTTAACGGTAGATCTTTATTCAACTTTTATCTTACATTTCTCCTTTTTATAGGCGCTGTTGACTAGCGAGTAATTGTTCAGCATTCAGATGATACATAAGAAAAAATGAAATGAAATTGTGCATGGCTTTTAGTGCCGGGAGTGTCCGAGGACAAGTTCGGCTCGCCAGATACAGGTCTTTTGAATTGACTCCCGTAGGCGACCTGCGCGTCGTGATGAGGATGAAATGATGAGGAAGACGACACATACACCCAGCCCCAGCGAAATTAACCATTCCCTGCCGGGAATCGAACCCGGGACCCCTGTAACCTGAGGCCAGCACGCTAACCATTTAGCCATGGAGCCGGACGATACACAAGAGATAGTACCTTTTAAAAAGGAAGCTCAAACTTGAAGTCCGGGAACTGGAGCTTGAGGTGTGGGGAAAAATAAAACTCTCTGTAAATTAAGTATTCGCCTCTCACAAGTGGTATTGAAGGCCTGGGAGACGAGCAGAACTTTTCCAAAGTAAACAGTGATAGTTTTATTGTAAATTATGACTGGAACTTTATTATGGTTTATCCACAGACTTCAGCCTAAATAAAAAGCACAACTTTGTTTGATGGCCATACCATTCGTCTTATATTTCATTTTTATTCAGTCATCACAAAGTCTGTTCAGGTGAATTTGTCGTAAAGGATTTGCAGTTTTTTTTTTTGTGCCTGGACTGGAACGTCCTAACCCCCTCCAAGTGATCGTCTTGTTGTCTAGACCTCTTGACAACTTAGGCTATAAAGTACTACAAAAGCACTGATAACTTTACAAGCAGACGTGTAATTTAATCGCATACCGATCCTGAGAAGACGATTTTTTTTAAGGAGTCCTACTGCACACTTCATAACCCTCCTTGTTTTTATGTGCTGTGTTGAGACGGACTGATACAAGCCTGCAATGAAACATCAGGCGATGAGGAACGTACGAATTTGGAAACCACCAAAACGAAATAACAATTTTGAAGGGACAGGGAAGGGAACTACCTACGTAAATCTTTAATGGCTGGCAACCAGGTATTACTCAATTGATAGCCAGTGTTCCTGTTGAAATTGTTAGGATTTTACGTATTTTCACAGCTTCCCGTATAATCCTAGACCTGTAATGTTTAGTGTGGGTAAGATCTCGAACATCTTGGAACACGACACCATGACCCGATGATAAGGCATGCTCAGCTATTGCTGATTTGTCTGGCTGGTTGAGACGGTATTTACAGTATTTGGTGTTTCTTGATGCAAGTCCCAATGGACCGGTATGTTTGGCCAATGTATACCTTGCCGCAAGTACAGGGAATTTTGTACATCCCAGGGTGTAATAGTAGGAACAATTTGTCTTTGCTTTTACCTACACTGTGAGCAATTTTAGTGACGGTGCCAAACACGGTTTTTATATTGTGCTTGCGGAGGACCGTGGCAATTCTCTCTGTAGTATTGTGAATGTAAGGCAGATAGGCAGTTCCCTTCACTTCTTCTTTCTGTGAGCTTTTGCTTAGTTGTCCCTCTGGGATGCAGGGCTCTATGAATCTGTACATCGTTTTAACCATTACCCTTGAACGTGACTTCGAGTGTGTCCACCTTCTCCTGGATATTTGATGGCTCAAAAATTCGTGTTGCTCTCGTGGTGAGTGCCACGTGAGAATGCCCTGTTTTTGTGCTGGGCCGTGGTGAGAATCTGAGGTAGCGATTTGTGTGAGTAAGCTTACAATAGACGGCATGTCCTGAGGAGCCATCCGGTTTCTTCCTTCCTAGAACATCCAAGGATGTCCTATGTGGAAAAAAGGTCGTTGCTTTCCTAAAGACTCGCGTTCTGAGAGGTAATATTGTAATTGCAGTTTTACTGTTAATTTTACTGATTACTTGTTGGAAAAGTAATTAGCAATAATTGTAATTGAGTAAAGTATTTCTCAGTAACTGTAACTGTGATTCAGTCCATATTGCTTTTACTTTGTATTATTCCCATCACTGGTCTTTTGCTAGGTCAGTAAGTACAAAGTCACAGTAGTTAAGTAAAGGAAATAATAAGAGCCTGGACAACCTTTGCTGTTAATTTAAAAGGATTATTTAGCCTCTTCAAGGAGGGAAGAGATGTATACACCGTTTTATGTATTTGGACCAACTTAGTGTCTGTTGTGTTCTTTACGGTTTGTAAGGTGGGTATAATGATATAGTTCACCGACTGGAGTAAGGCAGAGTACTTGGCTGACGTAGAGAAGGGAAACATGAAGTAACAAGCTCCAAAAGATAAGGAAACCATGGGTATCCCCTCATGGTGTTTCTCTGGGCATCCTAAGAACGTAGGAAGATTCTTTTATTGTCGTATGTACTGCGTGTTAGGTATCATCGCAGCATTTGTCTGGAATTTAAGAAGGGAAACTTCGGAAAACACCTGCAGGAAGGTCGGGAATGTTACTTGAGCCTATTTAACTCCCTCAAACCAGCCTTTAAATCTTATATAATCTGAAAGTGAACCCAGGCAGGTCGTAATAACATTTCATTTCGGCTAAAAATTTACTCCTACATTACGTTAACTTGGTTTCTCTTTAATTTAGTTCTAACATAGCTGAATTACTTATTCCTTAAGCGAGACTTCTTTTTTGCTTTTCTTTTGTACTGTATATGAGAAAAAATTGCCTACGTAGGTTCTTAGGATATCCAGAGAAACATCATGAGGAGATGTCCGTGGTTACCTTCTCTCTTGGAGTTCTCCTTTACTTCACATTCCCCTTTTGTATCTCAGCGAAGTACTCGGCCTTGCTATCGTACATATGGTTTTCCGTACCGTGTAATATGCAGCTACCATCTCTCCTTACAGCCACCGCATATAGTAGTCAATAAACGCAGATTCTACAGGCAGATATAAATAACGGATCATCACTTCTTTTTTCGGCATCAAACATGTAGAATTAGAATCTTCCACTTTCAACAAATAGAACAAAATAAGAAGCAGATCTACCAATTGCTCCATCTCAAAATATGGCCTGTCTGTCACAACGCGAGGAATACCAATGCAAACAAGCGCTATAGAATTTAACGCGACCTCTCAACGCGATCAAGCGCCATAGCAAATTAACTATCACAGCAACCAGCGACCTATCACTCTGTATTTTGACCTGGAGAAAGATTACGATGCTACCTGGCGATATGGGATTCTCTCCACACTACACCAGTGGGTATTTCGGGAAAATTTACCAACGTTTATTGAGAACTTCATGTCCTTCCGGCTCTTTCGAGTCTGAGTAGGGAATGCATTATCTCATTATTACGTTCAAGAAAATTGAGTAGCACAGGGATATGTATCGAGTGTCACGCAGTTCGCAATTGCCATCAACGGCATAGTTGCCACTGCTAGGCTCGCAGTCGTTCCATCTCTGTATGTAGACGATTTAGTACTACATTACAGTTCCGGAAGGATGGCGTTTACTGAGAGACAGCTACAGCAAACTTCTAATAGAGTCGACAGGTTGGCCCTGCAACATAGTTTTCGATTTTCAGCGGCGAAAACCTCAGTTGTACACTTCTGTCGACGTCGGCTTCTGCATCCTGAACCAGTGCTCCGCTTGCGAAACAGTGTCTTACAAGTGGTAGACACTTGCATGTTCCTGGGTCTCCATTTTGATAAGAGACTAACGTGGCAGCCCCACATCCTGTTAGCTTAAGGTTAAGACGTAACACACTTAAATCTCTCAGCAGCATTTCGTGGGGGGCAGACCGTGCGGTACTGCTACGTTTCTACACGGCAACAGTCCTCTCCCGAATGAACTATGGTATTGCGACTTATGGTTCAGCATCAAGATTTACGCTGAATCTTTTAGAAAGCTTTTCGTACTAGCTCCATTCCCAGCCTACTCGCTGAAGCGGGAGTTCCACCTTTACGAAAAAGGAGGCAGCTGATACTCTTCACGTACGCTGCCAAGTGCCACTACAACCAAGCTATCAAAGCATCTTTAGTACCCAATACCACCGAAGGTACCAAGACCGGCTGAATGCCACACGGCCGGTTGGGATTCGAATTGATAGTTGTGTCATGAGTTAGATGTAGCTATCGGTAGTTGTCTTGAGCGGACTTCTAGCGAGGTACCTCCGTGGTTAGTTCCACGACCAGGATAAACGTCTAGATCTAATCCGTAACACAAGGTGTAAACACGCAAGCATCTGTTCATCGGATGTATTTCCAGGACTTCGTTCACCAGTATCCGCCCGCAAGATATGTCTTCACGGATGGTTCTAAGATCGGAGAAAATATAGGTTGTTCCTTTGTCACCGATATTATAAGCATGAAGATGTCGCTTCCTAGTGTATGTAGCATGTATATTGCAGAGATTTTCGCCATCTTAGAAGCTCTGCAGTTTGCACTGGGTGACGAAAGAAACCATTTTCTCATGTGAACCGACTCGTTATGTTTTCTGCAGTCTATTGACACCTCTTTCTTGCAACTCTCACTGGTACAGCAGATTCATGACATTTTAGCCAGGTTATGTGATGTTGGCACTAGAATCACTTTCGCGTGGCTTCCAAGCCACGTAGGGATTGCGAGAAATGTTGCGGATGAAGCTGCAAAGGAAGCGGTACTTTTACCTCCAAGGCCTATGAATGTACCTGCTAGAGATATTTGTTATCAGCTATGTCGAACCACCTTGGCTTCCTGGGAATCGAAGTGACTAGCTATCCGAACTTCCAACAAGCTGAGAACAATTAAGAATACATCTGCCGTGTGACGGTCCTCTTTCCGGCTTTCACGGAGAAAGGCCATAGAATTGTGTAGGCTGAGCATAGGTTACGGACGATCTACGCACTCTTATCGCCTAAAAAGGGAAGACCCCCCCCCCCCCGGTGTGTTCTGGTGGTGCCGACTTCACCGTGGCCTACATCCTCACAGAGGGCGCCGATGTGTCTGGCTTAAGACGAAGCCTCGACGTGCGGGAGATACTCGAATTCATATTAGCGATGATGCGGCTAATGCTGATCTCGTCATTCGCTTTATGTGTGAGGGTGAATTAATCAAGGGCATACATTTCAAGTGTACTGTTACTCAGGGAACTCTTTCGGCTTAGTACAGTACATTTTTTGTAAATCATTTCGAAATTCCATCGTTAGATAAATAATTTTGTTTTATTTTAAATTTATTTTCCACTTACATTTTTAGAGAGGATTGTTACCCAGCTGTACTTTCTCTTAAAACAAAAATCACCACTACCACCACCACCACCACCACGAAACATTTCCCATTTTTCGTGTTCTTACATCCTTAACCGAGAGGATTCGTCGTGCTGACCACACGACACCTCGCAATCTGCAGGCCTTCGGGCTGAGCAGCGGTTGCTTGGTAGGCCAAGGTCCTTCAAGGGCTGTAGTGCCATGGGGTTTGGTTTGGTTTTTTACATCCTTAAGGGTTGAGGAGAGCGGAGCATCTCTGGTTATCGCTGAGATATCGTAATGAGTCGTGAGACTGCTATTTAGAATTTTTGTAAGTCCGGTTTCTTGGCTGAATAGTCAGCCTACTGTCCTTCGGTTCAGAGAGGTGCGGGTTCGATTCCTGGCCGGAGATATGAATTGCCATCTAGCCCTGGGACTGCATGAGTGGATTCGTCTTCATCCTGCATACAACACACCATACTACCAACCACCACAGACTACGCAATGCATTGAATCAGGAAGGGCATCCGGCCGTAAAACTGAGCAAAGTCCACACTACTGCCGACCCTAAGGCCAAGAAGAATAAACTTCATATAGGGAGATTCAGATGTCACTGCTTGTTGTGTTATGATGTTGAATGTATCGGCAGTATCTTTCATTTTCAGTACGGAGATGGTCACGTACTGCATTGATTTCTCGTGAAGCCGTCTTGGCTTCTACCCGAGGGGTCACCTCAATCCCTGTACACTGATGAACTTAGACGTAATATCGAAGCATCACTATATAAGAAGTGACTGGGAGACCGACTATCTCGGATCGTGTAGGGGTATTTCAGTCGCCTTGACAAAGAATATTTATTTATTTATTTATTTATTTATTTATTTGTAGTGGCGAAGTTAGGACTCATGGTCCTCTCTTACACTTAACCACACTTCATTAACATTGTACATCTGAGAGCAATATTCATAATCTTATCTTAAAACTACCATTGCAAACTAGAAACAAAATATGAAACAAAATAACATAAACTCTATAAATATTCTTAGTCATGTCTTAAAACTATCGTTACAAATTAAAAGTTGATTGACACTAAATACCATAAGCACAGTAATCGTACATTCATACACACATTCACTCTACCAGATTCATTCAGCCTGGCGGCACACATCGAGGAGATGCTCAAGGCAAGACAACTTGAAGGAATTTAAGGATTTTATGGCTCTAATGTTGTGGGGGAGAGAATTCCATATTCTAGCTTCATTTGCAACAAAGGAACGGCTAAATGCTGCTGACCTGCTGAGAGGGATAGCAAGTGTACTGCCAGAGCGTGTGTTATACTGGTGGAAAGAGGATAGGAAATTGAGTTGTGAAGATAACTAGTATGGGATATTCTCTTTTAATACTCGAAAGATTAATACTGCCACGTGGAGGTTTCTATATTGTTCAAATTTTAGAAGGGAAAGTTGTCGATAATAAGGGATAACATGAACATCATAGCGTAAGGAAAAGATAAATCTAATACACGAGTTCATAGCACGTTGTAATCGGTTTAGTTGTTCTCTCACCGGGCGAGTTGGCCGTGCGCGTAGAGGCGCGCGGCTGTGAGCTTGCATCCGGGAGATAGTAGGTTCGAATCCCACTATCGGCAGCCCTGAAGATGGTTTTCCGTGGTTTCCCATTTTCACACCAGGCAAATGCTGGGGCTGTACCTTAATTAAGGCCACGGCCGCTTCCTTCCAACTCCTAGGCCTTTCCTATCCCATCGTCGCCATAAGACCTATCTGTGTCGGTGCGACGTAAAGCCCCTAGCAAAAAAAAAAAAAAAAAAGTTGTTCTCTCGTGGCATCAATTAGTACTACGTCACAGTAGGAAAATACTGCAATGTATTCGAAACGTCGGCAAACTGTACGTGACGTACAGACAACAACAACACGGTTCAACCCGGAAAATAAACTAAATAACATCACTATATAAGTTCAGTTGTCCGGATCCATTAGTGCTCGCCTTTGGTTCATGAGACCCGGCTTCGATTCCCGGCCGGGTCGAGGATTTTAACTGGTTTGGAGACTGAGTGTTTATGTCGACTTCAACATTAGAATTCATCTTAGGCAGGACCTCTTCTTTACAGACGTGCACGTCGACAATGGACCGTCAGCTCGAAAGACCTGCACCAGGCCTCAAACGGAGGCAACAAGCCATTAAAATTAATCTCAGTTACCCTACTAGAAATATTAAGCAAACTTTAAAAAATGCATTGAGCCTGTGAAGACATTGACGTAGGGCATTTCTAACAATTGCCATAGGCCATCTATATATGCATATATAATTGAATCAGTGATTGGAAAAAGGAAGAATGTCCAATTTTCTCAAATTTAAGCTGGGATATACAATTTGCTCGTGATACATGGACGCGTCAATTGGTAGATAAAGGATGAATGTCCGTGTAAAACGCTGCGATCTGTGGGCCATCATAGTTTCGGGTGAATGGAAAAGGGAAGATTGTCCGGACTTTCGTCTTTGTTCCACTCACTGCCGTGAACAGTGCCACTGTACGGGAGCGCAATCTTACGAGGAGAGAGTGTTCTTATTCTGTTGGTGTTGGATGACTTATTCACTGCCATTTGCAATTTATTGCTGGTGAAAAACAGTAAGTTTAGAAATATTATAGTGACGAATAGCGTTAAAATGAGCGAAAGTGAGTCTGTTGATGATCAAGTGCTACCAAGAAGAAAATGCATTAGAAATACAGCTGCTTATAGCAAAGAGGAACGCAAGAGAACGAAGTCCTTGGGCCAGCAATACATTATTTCGAAAGGTGTTATTGTACCGCCAAAATCTACTGGACCTCAATGTCGGTAAGTACCGTGTAGTTTTCGTTATTTCAACAGTATCTATAACTCGATGGTATTTGTGGAACTCGGTTATCGTTTAAAAGGATTTTGCCCTTATGTGTGATAATGTTGTTTATTATGGATATATGGATATAATTTATATGTACAATAACTTTGCTTATATTTTCGTAATATCTTTCTCTTATTTGTTTCTTGCAGTTGCCCAAAGAAGTGTTTTGACAGAATTACGGAGGAGCAGCAAATGACTATTATCTCTACAATGTATGATGGCAGAACTATAAAGAGACAGATTTGTACCTTATGGGACTGATAGAGTATACACCAGTAGCAAGAAGAAGAAGTAGAAAAGAGGAACCAAGATTTGTGAAAAAGGATACATTTACATTTTATGCTATGAAGGATTCTGAGAAGTTGCCTGTGTGCCGGAAAGCTTATTCAAGTTTACATGTTATAAGTGATAAAGCTATTTTTCGCTTAACAACACTACCGGTACTCGTTAATGGTCAGTTTCCAAATGATAATAGGGGACGACACCTCAATAGAGGGAATACTCCAAAACCAGATGTTATTCTCAAGATAGACAAACATATTAGATCTTTTCCAACTCGGCCCAAACGAGGGTGCACCTTTTTGTATGATTATTTACGTAGACTTCCTGACACAGAGAACTTTACCTTTTAAGTTATTCCTGTGCTGGACAAAACAGGAACAACACTGTTGTTCGATTTTTTATGTATCTTACCATGATTGGAAAATTTCAAACAATTCAACATTATTTTCCAATACGAGGCCACTCTTTCTTGCCATGTGACAGGGATTTTTCTTTCATCAAAAGAGTATTACGAAGACGAGACAAGGTGTATTCAGTTGAACAGTATGTTGAAATTCTAGTGAATTGTAGAAAGAAGCCTCATGCATTTCAAGCCAAAGTCATGGAATATGAAGATATAGTCTAATTTAAGCAGTGGTGGCCACCATATTTCAAGAGAAGTTGTACTGCCTTGGATAGCCAAATGAATGTTAAATTCTCTCTTGCAAGCTATAGACATTTAATCTACAAACCAGAGCTACCAGGCTACATATGTGCATCGGAGTTTATTGATAGAATAAACTTCAGCTCCTTCAGGCTTCTTAAGGGACTAGAAATACCTATAGGTCCTGAGGACAAAGCATACAAAGAAGTAGTTCCTCTGAACCGCAAGAAAATCGAAGATGTTCAGAAAATCATCAAGTACATTCCTTCAGAGTATCAGGGATTTTACAACAATATTGTTCAGTGGTCAACCAGAAGTGATGATCAGTCTGATGTAGAAATTGATTAGGACAATGAAAACAAAATGTTTTCATGTAAGGAATTGCAATGTTGAGTGGTATGTGCCGAGCGAGGAAGTATTCCTTGTATGTGTTGTGGATTTATATGCAATAAACTAATTGGTTACGGTGACATAAACGAGTGTTTCTCTTAAAATAGTTTTCAGTACCTTCGAAATTTTGAATTGTTGGAAAAAGGAAGAATGTCCAAGGCTTTCTACCTCAAATTACTTTTAATCAGTTGTGAAAATGCCCTCTATCTGGCTGTCATAATGTTCCTGATGCATAGCTTTACAACTTTGCAATGTATCACAAAACTCCAGGACCAATAATATGAATGCTATTCAGTTTTTTCCAGTTTTTTCAAAACAGGGTTCCTTGGACTTTCTTCCTTTTTCCAATAACCGATTCAATTATTAGTTTGCTTTGTTTATGGATGGATTGTGTGACTTTAAGACTACGCTGTGTAAATGTGGTGGACTGACTGACTGGCTGACACCAGGGTATGTTATCTTGTCTTAAGCAGTGGACCCAACTGATGCCAATCTACCTGCTTGTTCCCTTTATTTTTCTAAGTTTGACTCTATTTGCAGGTATCATTCCGGCTCGCTATCTGTTCGCTGTCTTGGCTGCCATAAGTTTTGCTATTATCTATGGCCTGAAGGTAAACTTGAGTGTGGCGATCGTCGCGATGGTGAATCACACTTACCTCAAAGGACGAGAAGGCTACAGTAATAAGTCCAGCGCAAGCGAATGCCCCGAAGACGAGAGTGCGCATGCGACTCTTGTAAGTACAATAAATATCTGTCTCTAGAAATGTAAATGTGTATGTGTTTTACAGAACTTAGCCCCAGTTGCGAAAGACAATACATATTGCTCACATAGAACACTAGCAAACAATATAAAGAGACAGAAAGAAGAGAAAACCAAATCAAATGAGCCAGTCGTAGATTAACGGAACATCTTCAAGTAGTGATTACTTATTGAAATTTAATTAGAACACTGAAGTAATATTATCAGTAACAATTCTAGATTATCTACAGAAATACTCTACGCGTGCCCTAAAATGAGATTATTTCTCTCTGAAGTTCATCTCAGCAAGCAAATTCTTTATCATCATCTTCTTCTTCTTTTTTATGACCGCATAGGATCACTTTAGTCAGTCCGTCGTTCAGGTCTCTTTGAAGGGATTGTTCGGGCTCTGCGGTCTTCTCAGTACTTCTTTATCATGTATTATAAACCTTTATTATATTATACAGAAATGCTTGATGATTAACTTCTTCCTGGGAACTTAAATTTCTGGATTATGTTTTTAAGAGACTTTTCCCATCAGAGCCGAACTTTTATGCCTCTTATGGTAAAAAGCTTTTCAAAAATGAATATCATTTTCAATACTAGGTATTTGTAATGCGCCTGCTGCACAACACAAGCGTATTCAACCTTATTTCGAAGAAATGTATTATATTGAGTGGTCAGTGTACGGGTGCGTTTTGAAAGACATTGTGCTATGCTTTATGAGCCCTAAAACCTTTACCGAGTTCATCTTTCGATCGTTGATCACACATATATATTGCTCATATTTATTTTTAGTTTCAATGAATCCCCGCAAGCAGTAATAGTTTTGTATAATTTTAAATCATCAGCATATAAAAGAAAATGTGTGAATGTTTTGGCTAGTTGTTTTACGTCGCACCGACACAGATAGGTCTTACGGCGACGATGAGATAGGAAAGGGCTAGGAGTGGGAAGGAAGCGGCCGTGGCCTTAATTAAGGTACAGCCCCAGCATTTGCCTGGTGTGAAAATGGGAAACCACAGAAAACCATTTTCAGGGCTGCCGACAGTGGGGTTCGAACCTACTATCTCCCGAATACTGGATACTGGCCGCACTTAAGCGACTGCAGCTATCGAGCTCGGTTGTGAATGTTTAACAAGTCGGAGGAGGTCATTAATGAAGATCATGAGTAAAGAGGTCCCAAGTTGGAACCCTGTGGTAAGCCGATGTAGAGTACGGTATATACTTTTTAACCAGTGTCACTGACACTGTTTGAAGCATTTTAGGAAACTGCAGATGTTTGTAGTGATACCAGTAATAGCCCTGCCATACGAAACGACTGATGAACGCTAAGAATAACTAGGGAATCTTGCAATAATCACTGGCGTATACCCAAATACACGTAATGCACTGAATTTCATAGCAGCGCCGACAGGCCGACAGCAGGGTCAATGAAACTTCTCTTGATTACGACCTAGTTGGTTTGCCAGCACAACTATATCCTCTTGCCAGGGGCGTAACGTTAGCGCCTGCAGGGCCTGCAGTGCAGGCGGGCGCGGACCTTTAAGGGGTCCCGCAGACTCCTCTCAAACTAACATATACCGGGCGAGTTAACCGTGCGGTTAGGGGCGCGCAGCTGTGAGCTTGCGTCCGGGAGATAGTGAGTTCGAATCCCACTGTCAGCAGCCCTGAAGATAGTTTTCCATGGTTTCCCATTTTACACCAGGCTGTACCTTCATTAAGGCCACGGTCGCTTCCTTCCAACTCCTAGGCCTTTCCTATCCCATCGTGTCGGTGCGACATAAAGTCACTAGCATAAAAAGAAAATAAACATATACCTTGCCTAATGTCACTCTGCACGGGAATGATCAGGGCGGTTTTGTAAAATCAGTCGAAATAATTCGTTTTTACAATTTGTACGTAGAGGAATTGGACCATGTTATGCATCACTAGACTAAGCGCCAAAACACCATTCTGAGATAATTGAGCTCAAAGTTTCCAGTCGATTAAAAATCCATTTATTGTTCAATTTTCGCAATTTTTTGCAGTAAGTAAGAATTATTATTTTTGAACTCTTTTGTAAAACCTCAACCTAATTACTTATCAAACAACGCTAAAAATAAATAAAATGGCGGTTAGTCTATTTACGTTTGTTGTTTGATTGTGCATTTTTGTTTTGCATCAACAGACTAAGTTTCTTTTAAGTCCTTTGGTTGCGTTATGCATAACTAAACAGTGCATTTGGACTAGTCTGTGATAAAGCATAAGTAAACTACACGACGTTTCTGAAATTTACAGTTCAATAAATAAATAATCATTTCACTATATTGGACACCTAATCGTAAATGAAGTTGTAAATTACATTACCTAAGATACAAATCATTTGTGAAATCTACAATTTAACGTTATGGAATTATGAAATAAGTCGGTTATTTTTGCTCTCAAGACTTTTGTAGAAATTCCTTTTCTTACCGGTAGTGTGAGGGAATAGCAATAACACGCACAATTTTGCAATAAAAAGTACTTTGTTCTTTACTAATTGGCACAAAACATAGTAATGTAATGTAAAACAACTGAATAAAAATGGAAATAATAAAGCTTACAAGACAACAACAAATCCAAAATGAACCCGGATATTATGTATTTTACACTTTAAAGCTTTTTATTACCTGGCTTGAATCACAATACTGTAAAAATTGAATTATAGCGAAAGATACTTGATTAATCTTACAAACAAACAAAACCCCTAAAATTAAAAGGTGCCATTGGAAGTGTTTTTCACTACTTAGCATAAAACACAATACTGCTCAGTAACTAAACAAAATTTAAGAAAGAAACATAAATGAAATCAAAATCTGTCATTATTCACTTTCTATTTCAAAGTCAAGTTGTCCATTGAACCCATCAATATCGTCTTCCACACTATTATCGGTGAGAAAAGACCGATACATTGGTCTGGCATCTTCTGGAATCAGCAGCAGAAGAGACTTCAAGTCTTCAAGTTTAGGTTTTGAAATTGGTTTCCCTCCTGGTCACAGTTGAATTAAGTGTTCACTCAAATGAACTGGTTGCGCAAAAGTTCCTCTTTCCTTTTCTTTGAATATTTAATTTATCTCCAGTGTCCTGGTCAAAGTCACTCTTCATGAAAATGCTTAGAGGTTTGTCTTTTCTGATTTCAAGTTCTCTCGTTTTCAGCCAGTTTATTTTGGGATTTTCCATGTCAACTTTACGGTTTGTTATCTGTTTTTCCAGCATTTGTGTTCCAAAGAATTCTTTCTGTTCCATTCTGTGAACAGCCAAAGCATTCTTTCTACGACGTACTTTCATCACATTCATATAGTCATTCACAGTGTACAACTGTTGTTGTAGCTTCAACGCGCACTCTATGTCTCCAAAATTGCTGTCGTTGGGCAAAAAACTGTGTCCTGGGAGAACGTAGCGCAAAGTAATCTTTTCTAGCGTGGGGTGAGTTTCCAAAATAGTTCGTTTTCTTACCTGTAAAACCTCATAGTTATTAGAAATGCTTATTGCATTTGTTACAATGCGTTCGGTTCTTGCTCTGATAGCCTCCATTACTGGTACCATAATGTAGGAAATACGACAGCACAATCGTTTACCATGTAAACATGCACAGTAACAACATACTAGGTTAGTAAACACTACACAGCTGATGTTGTCTGGTCTGTTGTGAACCAGTGCAGCCACCTGTTTCGTTTAGCATCACTAGACCACAGACCGGTAAAAGGCGCTTGGTCTACTGTTGCATAATTAAGGTAAAAGGACCAGTAGATGACAGTGGACCAGTAGATGGCACTTGCAGATGTTAAACCAATTCTTAAGCTTGTAAGGGAAGTTATAATCGTTTTCAATCAATAGTTCCCTTCTATGATTCCAGAGTGCAGCATATGAAATAAAGTGAAATATATTAGTACCTTCTCCATATTTCCAAGGAGGTTTTATAAAGAGCCGTATGAGCATTAGATGTAAAAATGGCGTCTGCTTAAAGTTAGTGTTAACGAGGAAGTAACAATACAGATATGTTGCTGGGCAGGGTTTTGTTGTACCTTGGTCATTTGATTCATTTTTACCAAATACATTCTTTGGGGAGTGTAATATTAGCATATTCGGAAGTTATAACTACGACTGAAGAAATATATTGTTAGTGTCATCTATTGGTCCCTGATATACCTAGTGGACTAGTAGTTGGCAAGGTATGCCATCTTCTCAACCCGTCCACAAGACCTCATGGGTCTAGTAGTTGACATGAGAGCCTGAATGTGTATACTTCAATGTGATAGCAAATTCTGGTGAAAACAGTAGTTCATATCAATCTCTAATTGGTAAATTATATTGTAGGAAGGAAAGGAAAACTAAAAGGTGATGGAATATTACATTAATGATAAATAGCAGTCTATGTACGCCTATAAATCATGACACGGTTATACGCACACTTAGGACAGAGGGTATGGCCTGTTTTGATCTATTTAACTTCAGTCGGAATTAACAGAATTTGTTAAACGTCATCAAATTTAGGTACATATGTGTTTAAGTGCATTCCATATATACATTTCTGATAAAGTAATGTTATAGCTCAGTTGCTACAGTTTGTTGAAGGTATGTTCAATTTGCAGGTCATGCTCTGAGCTAAACATTGCTTTTGTTATTAATTTCAGAGTCCTGTATCTATCTTATCATGCCTGCCAGGGGGAAAGGATCACTTTTTAAATACTCCTTGGAGTCAATGCAAAATGCCATCGAAGCAGTTAAGAAGGACACACCATATACCACTGCAGCTACTTGATTTTGTGTTCCACGTGTAACATTGATGAACATTTGCAAAAAAATGCAAGAGTGAACAAACGCCTTTCAGAAGAAAAATGGACCCACCAAGTGTTCTAAATGAAGAATGACTGGATAGTGAAAATGGGAAAAGCTGGTTTCCCAATAACAAAAAACCGAACGCTTAGTGAGCGTGCAACGGTTAGTGCACGAATTAAAGCATGACAATCCGTTTACTGATGGTAAACCTAGCAAATCCTGGTACACATCGTTCATGAAGAGGCACCAGGAATTAAGCATACGCATCCAAAGCATCCAAACGCCATTGATTTTTCTAAGATTTCTTCCACTGAAGGGAAGGAAGAAGTCTGAGTGTTTCAGCAACCCAGCAGCATGTGGCATGAATACCAAGTAGCCATAGAAGTAATGGAAAAACAAATTGGTGGAAGTAAAATTGAATACTTCAAGCAGAAAAAAAACTGTGGCAGCTGGATAGAAGTCATTAAAGAAGAGGACAGAAACTTATTTTTATTGTGGAGGAAGTTGGTGGAAATTGTTGAAGTCCACTCACCTCCCATGATGAACAGCCCATTAGTAATCTATAAGGACATACCAGTGCTTGATCCCACACCTACTGTCATGAATCAAGTTACTATTCTGGCAGTTGCAAAGGAAAACACAGCACATATACCGGTACCTCAAAATGAACTGTCATTGTCAGAGGTTTCTCCTTCCACAACTCAGTCACCAACTCAAGGATCATCATCAGATCTTCAGCCCATCTCCTCAACATCAACACAGAATCTATATCCAACTGAAAATATTTCAATCACTCCAACACTGCAACCTTCACTTGAGGACAATAGGTATCATCATACCAATGCTATTGGTGCAGAATGTTCCACAAGCAATGTCCCTTCTCCCTTCAAACGAGCGTTATTTTACCCTAAAGAACTACCTTCAACAACACCAAAAAGAAAGAAAGAAAAAATTCCAAGTGTTGTGGTATCAAAAGATTGGCAGTTATTCCAGGAAAGGAAGCAAAAAGCAAAAGATGAAGCAGAGAGATTGAAAGGAGAAAGAGCAACTATAAAGAAAAAATGTGCTGAATTAGAAATGAAAAAAGCCAAGAAGGGGCTTAAGTTGACTGAAATTCCAGAAAATGACAGTGAATCAGAAGAACGTGTTTTGACAAGTGCCCCAACGAATTTACGTAAGGGAGCTTATGTGATATGTGATTATGAGGGTGAATATTATTCTGGAATTATTTAGAAGTTAGATACAAATCGGGCATATATCAAAGTAATGGCCGTGACAGGAATTAATGTATGGAAGTGGCCAATGTGTTGGTATGATAAGGAAGATATAAAGGAAGTGATTTCAAGCCCCAAATTGTACACTAACAGAGGACACTATCGAATATCAGAAATTAATAAATATCGCACATTTTAAGATATCTGGTTCAATGATATAACCTTGTTTCAGTATTGCTTTGTATTCCCTTTATTTAAAGTTTTCTATACATGAATAATGAAAAGTTTGTGGGTTAGTAACTTTTTATAAACAAACTGTCAACAACTGGTGTCATGATGTGTCAACTACTGGCGCAATGGCTAAAGACAGATGCCATCTACCGGTGACTTGTCATACCTGTTTTTCTTGTTCGATTTTATAGTTGGGAAAGAATCCATTTATTACTTTCATTATATTTTTATGTAAAGGGATTACTGAAGTAAACAAATCAATAATAAATGTAATAGTTCACCCTACATGAAATTCAATATGAATATTTGTGTCTGAAATTTCCCTTAAAGTGTCATCTACTGGTCCCATTACCTTAAACATTGGCTTATCGCTTTTGGTTTCGTGATGTAAAACACAAAATCAAACATAGGTAAATTTGCACTTAGATTTTTCACATATTTTAAGGAAACTGTTACTAGGACATGTACGGTGATTTTTGTCCATTTAAGTTATGTTGTTTCTCAACAGAATGCGCACAAATACTGATTTTTACAAAATGGCGCTTGGTCTAGTGATGCATAACATGGTCCAATTGTCATTTGGTTGTATCTAGCAGCAGTCGTAATTGTGTTGAGTGTAACACAGCACAGCTCGCAACACCGTGACATGCTCCTCACAAAAGACCTGCACCAAATCATTTATAATAATTATAGTAATTAAAACTGATATCAAAACACCACATTTTAGTTCTAAAACGACACTTTCTTGATGTGTAGCACACCAGAGATCGTATTATGCACACATTTTCTTGAACATTAACTTTTGTCATACATTTTTCGACAACAGTGTATAATTGCAACAAGAAGTTGATGTAGTAACAATCAGTCAGCTCACTTATACTGTATACGAGATCTCTTTGCACGAGAGACTAGGCTTATCAGTTGTGCGGTTTGTAATTTTTCGAGTTGTATTTGAATAGTTTTGATTCAATTTTCTTGGTATACTTTTTGGTGTTGTAATCGAATAAATAATTTTTGCTGAAACTTCCGTATCGGCTACCCGAGTAAGTTACAGCTATGTAGTTACTGAAAAATGAAACCAATGAAAGTGGTATAAGTCTAAGATCTACGGCTGTGGGCCGTGTGGATGACGACATTGGGCGGTTGAAATTTACAATACCTTGTATAACATGATAATATATTGCAATAGATGAATGGAGAGTTGCTATTGTAGCCCCTGTGTATAAAGTAAAGGGTGATAGACATAAAGCTGAAAATTACAGGCCAGAAAGTTTGACATGCATTGTATGTAAGCTTTGGGAAGGCATTCTTTCTGATTATATTAGACATGTTTCTGAAATTAATAACTGGTTCGATAGAAGGTAATTCGGTTTTAGGAAAGGTTATTCCACTGAAGCTCAACTTGTAGGATTTCAGCAAGATATAGCAGATATCTTGGATTCTGGAGGTCAAATGGACTGTATCGCGATTGACCTGTCTAAAGCATTTGATAGGGTGGATCATGGGAGACTACAGGCAAAAATGAGTGTAATTGGACTAGACAAAAGAGTGACTGAAAGGGTTCCTATATTTCTAGAAAATAGATCTCAGAGAATTAGAGTAGGTGAGGCTTTATCAGACCCTGTAATAATTAAGAGGGGAATTCCTCAAGGCAGTATTATCGGACCTTTATGTTTTCTTATATATATAAATGATATGAGTAAAAGAGTGGAATCAGAGGTAAGGCTTTTTGCGGATGATGTTATTCTCTATAGAGTGATAAATAAGTTACAAGATTGTGAGCAACTGCAACGTGATATCGAAAATGTTGTGAGATGGTCAACAGGCAGTGGTATGTTGATAAACGGGTTAAAAGTCAGGTTGTGAGTTTCACAAATAGAAAAGTCCTCTCAGTTTTAATTACTGCGTTGATGGGGTGAAAGTTCCTTTTGGGGATCATTGTAAGTATCTAGGTGTTAATATAAGGAAAGATCTTCATTGGGGTAATCACATAAATGGGATTGTAAATAAAGGGTACAGATCTCTGCACATGGTTATGAGAGTGTTTAGGGGTTGTAGTAAGGATGTAAAGGAGAGGGCATATAAGTCTCTGGTAAGACCCCAACTAGAGTATGGTTCCAGTGTATGAGACCCTCACCAGGATTACTTCATTCAAGAACTGGAAAAAATCCAAAGAAAAGCAGCTCGATTTGTTCTGGGTGATTTCAGACAAAAGAGTAGCGTTACAAAAATGTTGCAAAGTTTGGGTTGGGAAGAATTGAGAGAAAGAAGAAAAGCTGCTCGACTAAGTGGTATGTTTCGAGCTGTCAGTGGAGAGATGGCGTGGAATGACATTAGTAGACGAATAAGTTTGAGTGGCGTTTATAAAAGTAGGAAAGATCACATAATGAAGATAAAGTTGGAATTCAAGGGGACAAACTGGGGGCAAATACTCATTTATAGGAAGGGGAGTTAGGGATTGGAATAACTTACCAAGGGAGACGTTCAATAAATTTCCAATTTCTTTGAAATCATTTAGGAAAAGGCTAGGAAAGCAACAGATAGGGAATCTGCCACCTGGGCGATCAGATCAGTATTGATTGATTAATTGATAGTTCTACCTGCTGTAATTAAATGCACATTACTTAGGGCTCTGTGATGGAGATATTGGGTCACTTTCTTTGATTGTAACAGTAATCATCTCCGTCTTTAAATCGGTGGTAGAGTGTCGAGTGTTCAAGTCCGAAAGAGGTAGTTAGAATTTATCAGGGTGAAAACACTCCGTGTTGTACGATGTTCTTTCTTTCTCAATCCGTTTACCCTTCAGGGTTGGTATTTTCCTTCGGACTCAGCGAGGGATCCCGCCTCTGCCGCCTCAAGGGCAGTATCCTGAAGCGTGAGACTTTGGGTCTTGGGATACAACTGGGAACGAGGACCAGCACCTCGCCCAAGCGGCCTCACCTGCTATGCTGAACAGGGGCCTTGTGAGAGGAAGGAATCGGCCGTTAGGTACCAACCCGGCATTTGCCTTGAGGAGAAGTGAGAAAGCACAGAAAACCGCTTCGAGGATGGTTGACCTCCCGAGGCTGAGTGAACCCTATTCCAGTCCCCGTACCACTTTTCAAATTTCATGGCACTGCCGGGGATCGAACCCAGGCCTCCGAGGGTGGCAGATAAACACACAAACCACTACACCACAGAGGCGGAGAGTTGTACGATGTAAGCAAGTAAACTTATGTGGTGTTTGCGTGGCAAAATTAATTAGAACTCAGTCATAGGTTGCCCGTCTGGTATTGACACTCAGGGAGCCTAGATTTATCGGGACTCTTTATCTCCCCTGTGGGTGGAGTCTGTATCCCTGTCTATCATAAGATAACCAAAGATTCTGTACTCTCTCTCTCGTCTTCTAAGCCCAAAAACATATCCTTGATTCTATGTTTTTCCGTTCCGTGGAGAAATTTGCCAGGAAAATATTATGGTTGTTATTATCATCATTACCTACGGCCTCAGCTACCATATGTAATTTAACACCTTGTAATAATTAAGAGGAGAATTCCTCAAGGCAGTGTTAGTGGACCTTTATGTTTTCTTATATATATAAATGATATGAGTAAAGAAGTGGAATCAGAGATAAGGCTTTTTGCGGATGATGTTATTCTCTATAGAGTAATAAATAAGTTACAAGAGTGTGAGCAACTGCAACGGGGATCATTGTAAGTATCTAGGTGTTAATATGAGGAAAGATCTTCATTGGTGTAATCACATAAATGGGATTGTATATAAAGGGTACAGATTCTGCACATGGTTATGAGAGTGTTTAGTGTTTAGACTATGGTTCCAGTGTATGGGACCCTCGCCAGGATTACTTGATTCAAGAACTGGAAAAAATGCAAAGAAAAGCAGTTCGATTTATTCTGGGTGATTTGCGACAAAAGAGTAGCGTTACAAAAATGTTGCAAAGTTTGGGCTGGGAAGACTTGGGAGAAAGAAGACAAGCTGCTCGACTTAGTGGTATGTTCCGAGCTGTCAGCGGAGAGATGGCGTAGAATGACATTAGTAGGCGAATAAGTTTGAGTGGCGTCTGTAAAAGTAGGAAAGATCACAATATGAAGATAAAGTTGGAATTCAAGAGGACAAATTGGGGCAATTAATATTAAACTATAGGGAGGGGAGTTAGGGATTGGAGTAACTTACCAAGGGAGATGTTCAATAAATTTCCCATTTCTTTGAAATCATTTAAGAAAAGGCTAGGAAAACAACAGATAGGGAATCTGCCACCTGGGCGATTGCCCTAAATGCAGATCGGTATTGATTGATTGGTTGGTTGATTGATTGCCATTCACCTTGCCTGCGTATCATTTTCGATGTTACATTTTACCCTACTAGGTGCCAGAACTTGGAAGTCTATTAGATGGCCAATGACTGAGATTCTATTATTTTTGCAGGGATGTCGCCAGAGACCTTTTACATGTCGACTGGATTTTAAAAAACTAATCTCACCGGTTTATTAATTTTCTTCAGTCAGTGCGGTGACCAACTGGTGTTAGGACTGCCATTCGTACCTAACATCGCGGAACGGTCCTGGAGTGTAAGTAAACACGTGCAGCTACCAAGGTGGGTCCCTGTTTACTCCTCCGTGGGCGTACCCTGCTAGCGAGTCGCTCACCTGTAGCGGTTTCTGCCGTGTTTCAGTTTGAAGCGCGCACCCGAGAGAGAAACAATAATGCACGGCAAATTTTAAGTTTGTAGACAATTTCGGTAAAGTGAAGGGAGTATTTCCATAATCAAGCGTTAACCCTTCAATCTCCTTGAGCGGAAATTGGGAAACTTACGTTAATCCGAACGAATTTAGGAAATATCATTTTCAGGGCTCGGAAGGTCTGCCTCTGTGGTGTAGTAGTTAGTGTGATTAGCTGCCACCCCCAGAGGACCGGGTTCGATTCCCCGTTCTGCCACGAAATTTGAAAAGTGGTACGAGGGCTGGAAAGGGGTCCACTCAGCAGGTCAAATGAGTAGAGGTGGGTTCGTTCCCACTTCAGCCATCCTGGAAGTGTTTTTTCCGTGGTTTTCCACTTCTCCTCCAGGCAAATGCCGGGATGGTACCTAACTTAAGGCCACGGCCGCTTCCTTCCCTCTTCCTTGTCTATCCCTTCCAATCTTCCCATCCCTCCACAAGGTCCCTGTTGAGCATAGCAGGTGAGGTCTCCTGGGCGAGATACTGGTCATTTTCCCCAGTTGTATCCCCTGACCCGATGTCTCATGCTCCAGGACACTGCCCTTGAGGCGGTAGAGGTGGGATCCCCCGCTGAGTCCTAGGGAAAAACAAACCCTGGAGGGTAAACAGATTAAAAAGAAGAAGGGCTGGGAAGTTGAGGAAAAGTCCTTTTTTCTCGAATGTCCGAAGACGAGGCCCAACATAATATATGTTCATTCTTGGTTATTGTAGGCCAGGCCGGGAAATGGTGGGTTTTACTTATAATTTTCTGCCTTTTTCGGCGTTTTTTGTCTTATAAGTTTATTTTTTGTTTGGTTCTTAACGCCTTTTCTTGCAACTTCACCTTCTTTAGAGTACATTTGTACTGCCCATTCTCAATTCGAATCATCATTATTTCATCCTTCGCCTCTTAAAACATCTTTTATGTAATAAGAGATAAAAATGAAATCGAAAAAATGAAACTAATGTTAGAAAAATCAGGGGTATTAAATTATGTGTAAGATAAGTTAAATACTGAAAGGAGAAAACTTTGATGTGAGTGTTTTTTGAAGATGAAGAAGATCTCAATTGCTTCAAGTATGAACCCTTAACATCCGTTGATGTGGAGAGAATTTCCTCGATGTTTTGCAACCTGCTGTCTGAAAATCGATGGTTCTTAGGCAAATATGATTCCATTTGTACTAATTTCAGGATGTCCATTGCGGGTTCGCTGAATTCATTCTCGGTGGAAAAAAAAAAAAAAAGACATTTCATTTTAAATTCTGCAAGTACCATACCTATTTTAATGAACACGGAACTCACTTTTTAAAATGATGTTTCAAGAGAAATATTTCACTCAATATATTTTTTGTACTGTATGTTACATACCACCAGAATTTTGTATTTTAAAACATTATATTTCTTTACTAAATATTTGACTAAAACTACAATTTTGACTGAATTTGGATCGCATTTTAACGTTTTTTTTGTCAGTTTTTAATTCTAGGTCTTTTCACAAGTCTTTTTAGTCAATTTATAGGTCTTCAACTTCCGAGCCCTAATCATTATTATTTTTTCTGACATGGGGTCCGCGCAATATGCGACGGCTAGATGTCCAATCTTAAGTGGAGGGATGTATTCACAATTGCATGTTTCTAAATGAAAGTGGGTATTAAAACGAACACCAACACCTAGTCCAAAAGCCATAAGGTTTAACCAGACGACGCTAAAATCACCGGCTCAGCCGGGAATCGAGCCCGGGGTGCTCTGAACCGGAGACCATTACGCTTCCCATTCAAACTTACAGTATGTATTTTTAAAAGAAGCCGCTTTGGTTGCCTTGGAATATATACTGGACTAACTCTTTTATTACCGAGCTCGGCAGCTGCAGTCGCTTAAGTGCGGCTAGTATCCAGTATTCGGGAGATAATGGGTTGGCATCCCACTGTCGGCAGCCCTGAAGATGGTTTTCCGTGGTTTCCCATTTTGTTGGCTTAACGTCGCACCGACACAGATAAGTCTTATGGCGACGATGGGATAGGAAAGGTCTACGAAGTGGAAGGAAGCGGCCGTGGCCTTAATTAAGGCACAGCCCCGGCATTTACCTGGTGTGAAAATGGGAAACCCCGGAAAACCATCTTCAGGGCTGCCGACAGTGGGACTCGAACCCACTATCTCACGATTACTGGATATTGGCCGCACTTAAGCGACTGCAGCTATCGAGCTCGGTGTTTCCCATTTTCACACCAGGCAAATGCTGGGGCTGTACCTTAATTAAGACCACGGCTGCTTCCTTCCCACTCCTAGCCTTTCCTATCCCATTGTCGCCATAAGACCTACCTGTGTCGGTGCGACTTAAAAAAATCTATTTTATTCTATGTCAACAAGTAATATATTACAGTACAAGGTGTACAACTTTGCTTCCGCCGTTTGCTGATGGATGGCGACAACGGTACGTAGCGGTCGAACGAAACAGATCGCAGACGTCAGGCAATTAGCTTGGACCTTGGTCAACATAACCCCATTCAAACATTAGTCGATGTGTGTCTGCATCACAACGTTTTTCTCGATTGAGCATGGCAGTGTACGAGCCAAATTCTCGGCATTTGCGGGAGGTGTTGCCTACTGTTCTGTTTCAAAAGAAAACAGCGGCTGAGCCTCATCGAATGCTCTCACGTACGTATGGTGAGGACGCTATTAGTGGAAGAACGTGTCGTGAGTGGTTTCAACGCTTCAAGAACGGTGATTTTAACGTCGAAGACCGGCATAGTGGTGGAAGAGAGAAAGTTTTCGAAGATGCAGAATTGGAGACCTTGCTGAGTGAAGACTCGCGTCAAACTCAAGAAGAATTGGCACGATCAGTGGGAGTGACACAGCAAGCCATTTCAAAACGTATTGTAAGCTGTCCACTTCATGGCCGTATCGATGAGTTTAATCAACAAATTAATCTAGGTGGCTTTAGGTGGCTTTTTAGATTAATTTGTTGATTTCAAAACGTCTCAAGACCATGGGCATGATTCAGAAAGAAGGAACTTGGGTCCCGTATGAGTTGAAACCAAGAGACGTTGAACGGGGACGAAAAATGGGTTCATTACGATAACCCTAAACGCACAAAATCATGGGGATATCCCGGCCATGCTTCAACGTCGACGGCAAAACCGAATATTCACGGCTCCAAGATCATGTTCTGCATTTGGTGGGACCAGCTCGGCGTCGTGTACTATGAGGTGTTGAAACCCGGTGAAACAATCACAGGTACTCGTTATCGAACGCAATTAATGCGTTTGAGCAGAGCATTGAAAGATAAACGGCCGCAATAGAGCGAGAGGCACGATACAGTGATTTTGCAACACGACAACGCTCGACCCCACGTTGCAAAAGAGGTCAAAACATACCTGGAAATGTTAAAATGGGACGTCCTACCCCACCTGCCGTATTCTCCAGACATTGCTCCCTCTGATTATCACCTGTTTCGATCAATGGCGCATGGCCTGGCTGACCGACACTTCCGATCTCATGAAGAAGTCACAAATTGGATCGATTTGTGGATAGCTTCAAAAGATGAACAATTTTTTCGACACGAAATTCGAACACTGCCCGAAAGCTGGGAGAAAGTCGTGGCCAGCGATGGACACTACTTTGAATGATACATGTGTAAGTAATCTGTTTCATTAAAGCCTCCAATGTTGGGGACAAAACGGCAGAAGCAAAGTTGTACACCTTGTAGGCCTACTTATATATTTACACATCTTTACTAATTTATATGGAGGTGCACCAATTTTTCTTCAAAATTGTAAATGCTGTTTACCATATTGACCTTAGGTCTCACTAACTACTTTTTATGGTTTTCGGAGACGCCGGGGTGCCGGAATTTTGTCCCACAGCAGTTTTAAGTACCAGTAAATCTACCGATACGAGGCTAACGTATATGATCACCTTCAAATACCACCGGACTGAGCCAGGATCGAACCTGCCAAGTTGGGTTCAGAAGGTGAGCACCATAACCATCTGAGCCACTCAGCCCGGCTACTTTACATTAGATGCTCTAATATCACAAAGAATCGGAAAAAAACTGAATGTACCGAGCGAGTGCCTGCATGGGTTTGGGTCACATAGCTGTGGGCTTGCATTCAGGAGATAGACAGTTCAAACCCCACTGTCGGCAGCTCAGAAGATGGTTTTCCATGGCTTCTCATTTTCATACCAGGCAAACGCTGGGGCTGACCTCAATTAACCTGCGAGTGGTCGCTAGCCGAAATGTAACGTGAGTGGTCGCGCGTGAGACTTTCTCTCACATTAACATAAATATGACTTTATTCACAGTTTTGTGGGACGTAAGGCTGAATTTTACAACTGAAATGAAACGCAAGTTCTACCTTATATATATATTAGATAAAAATGAAATGATTAGCTGTGATAGAGAGAGAGATGGCGTATGGTTTTAGCGCCGGGAGTGTCCGAGGACAAGTTCGACACGCCAGATGCAGGTATTTTGATTTGACTCCCGTAGGCGACCTGCGAGTCGTGATGAGGATGAAATGATGATGAAGACGACACATACACCCAGCCCCCGTGTCAGCGAAATTAACCAATTAAGGTTAAAATTCCCGACCCCGCCGGGAATCGAACCCGGGACTTCTGTGACCAAAGGCCAGCACGCTAACCATTTGGCCATGGAGCCGAACATGATTAACTGTTTACTAAAGATACAAATTACTACTTAAAATAACATATTGAATGTACATAAAAATAAGTTCCGTCCTGAAGTTGTAAAAAATAAAATCTCACACATGCATTATATCTAGTAATATTTACGTACAAAGCAAGGTTTCTGAACATAATAATATTTTCAGAAACAAGAAGTGCTCATAATACAAATACTAACGCGTACAACAGAAGTAAGTTTCTCGCCCCACTTCAAAATTCCACCAACGTCATTAGTCGCGCGATGAGAGAATCTCTCACGCAGCGCGCACGGACACATAGGAACCTTTGTTCTGACTAGGGGAGGGGGTGCTTACCCTTAAAATGTGAATCGCTCTACTCACGAAAGTTATAAACTCAGCTAGACGAGGGAACAGTCACCTCCCGTTCATCACTGTGAAGTAATATAACAATAAAAAATAATGTGAGAGGAAATCTCATATAGCGACCACTCGCGGGTTAAGAAGATGGTCGCTTCTTTCCCTCTCTTAACACTTTCCTATCCCATCGTCACCTTAAGACCTATGTGTCGGTGTGACGTAAAGCAAACTGAAAAAAATTCAAGGCCTACAATATCAAAAGCCCATAAAATTGATCAACAGTAACATTACATTGACTACTGTTTGTTGTGATGTGCTTTGTCTCTTCAGTTGCCACTCATCTCTGATAGATGGAATTACTGCTACATACCGAGAACAACAACCTGCCTGAATATTAGTGGGAAGTAGTTGGGGAGTTAATAATTTTCTTCTTTAGTATGAATGTATGGTTCATACTACTGGTACATGACACACTGGCTCACTATTGCATTCCAGCTAGATATTCGATCCCTGGTCTGAAGCACTGATACTAATAAGGAGTATAAACACTTAATGGAAAATGGAAGAGCTGCATTCACCACTGTCTGTGGCCAGGTTATTCCAGCTCTGCAAATTGGCACTCTTAGAATGCCAGCGTAGTACTGTTTGTGAAAAGTGAGAATTTGTGCCTTCAGTCACTCAATTCAGTCACTACTTTATACATGTTTCATCTTTTGTACTTCTGATCAGTTGGGACAAGACCTTTTATTTAAATTGTGAATCTTCCTACTCTAAGTAGAACTCAGGACTTTCAAGATTCCATCTTGAGGTAAATAATTACGTTATGTTAAAGTGTCATTCTCCAGTCTATGGACTGATGACCCAAACTACAACAGCAACAACAACCAGATGCTATTAAAATCCCTGACCCAGCTGGGAATTGAACCCGAGACCACCTGAGCTGAAGGCCTCGATGCTAACCATCCAGCCATGGAGCCAGACAGGTATACACTGCAACCCTCAGATATCGCCCACAATGAGCAGCAAATGGATATTCCTGATGAACTTCTTTCCCCACATGCAGCCATCCACCATTGGTAGCACAGGTACAGAAGTGTCATGCAGTGTTCAAATTACCAGCTGGAACTGAAGAACTTTATCTTCAAATGGAAACGTGGTTCTGAATGTGAACAGGCTGGATGTTACCAACCCTCATTAATAGCTCATTATCTCGAATGGCTCTGCTCTGGAAGAATGATCATGGCATAGGATGGGAATCACAGCTTATTGTGGACTATTTCCGAGAATAGCTTTGGAATTCTGGACAAAGCAATTTGATGGTAAAGAGCTTGGCAGTAGATCACCTTGACCTGTTATGAACTTCAATCCTGTCTGTGTTATTTGCCTTGTGTGATGAATAAACGAGCGATTTTTAAGTGTTAGAGAGAAGTATCCTCCTGTTGATCAGCAGAACATTACAAACCACTTTTCACTGTTATGGGGAAAAACCATAGGCAGACAAAATGTTGGAGACATTCTAACTGAAAAATGTAAGTGGACAGATGAAACTAAAAAGTGCTAAGTGTGAAGAGCTACCCCTAGTCAACCTAAAAAACAGAACTGCAGCCAATGAGGTCATTAAGAAACAAGCAAATTAGACATTACAGATATGGCCTACAGCAGTGGTCGACTATATTGTTTCAAATAATGCCATGTTAAGCAAGGTAAGAGGACAGGTTGACCTGGGGGCTGTACAACTTTCAGCAATCATTAAAAATTACAGTCCAAGTGATGTGTACAACATGGATGAAATTGCTTCATTTTATCATATGCAACCTGATAAAATAATATCAAATGCTACTGTAAGAGATTGCAGGACACCCAAGGAGAGAACAACCATTGTATTTTGTACCAATGTGAACGGAAATGATAAAAGAAAGGTGACAATGGTTGGTAAGTCTGCTAAAATTCGGTGTTTGAAAAATTTTAAACCATTGGTTTATGCTGAGTATAGGACCAATCAAAAGGCATGAATGACCATTGTCAAATTCAACAAGTGGATCAAAGATTTCAACAGTGAGATGAATAAAGAACCGCATTGTTGACAATGCGCCATGCCTGAAAATTTCAAGTAATATAAACAACATCAGGGTGGAATTTCTTCCTTCTCAATGCATTGTTTGCCTTCAGCTTTTGGATGAGGGAATAAGTAAAATTTTTAAAACCCATCATACATGGTATCAAGTGTATACATATCCATTTATTTAGGAACAACCTCCTGTATTTACAGGCTGCCACTAAGTACAAGGTAAAACATATTAAATTTTCTGTAGTTTTATTAATTAAAGAAAATTCCAAGTTATAAAGAAACGGTATAATTAGTGCAGCATTTCAGAGCTGTAGCTGTAGAGGTGGTGTCTCAGGATCTTCATAGAGCCTCAGAGGATGAGAGTTGCAATTTCGAGGATGAGCTTCATTGGAAGTTGGAAACGCTTCTACGTGGCGACAGAGTGACGAGGTACAGTACTGTGAGCTCCGACCATTATCCCTATTATTTCCATTTCCGGAAGGTGGTATTTAGATTAGTAGTAAGGGAGAGTGGGTTTGTATTTTTTAAATCTTTTCTAGATTAACCTCCTCTGGCTAACCACTATGGTGCTCGAACCTGACAGTCGGATCTAGGACGAATCCTTGAAAACTGTTGTCTTTAAAGGCTATGAAGTCAATTCCCTGCGAACTACCATTTATGGGCAGTCCGTGTACCTCCTCATGTACATTGAATCCCTTCTTTCTCAGTTCTTCGGCAATGAAGTATCTGATCTGGTGGTGCCGTATGTTTTTTAGGAGCTCCCCGCGTGTGCAGAATCCCAGGACATGACCAAGAGTTTCTTTCTCTCCGTGGCAATGCCGACAGAGGTTGCTGTTGAGGGATCTGCCTAGCATCGAGCACACTGTAGAAACATTAGCAGTCATCTGCTCGTTACAAGACAGTACAGTATGATCTTACACCCAAGAGTTTGCTGGTGTGTACTCTTTGCAAAATTGTACTCAGAGTCTTTTTACGGTGAATACAGTTTATAGGGAAAATGCAAGATGGTGTTGATAATAAGAAATGCTACATACCTTCAAACCAAACCAAACCAAACCAAACCAAACCAAACCAAACCAAACCAAACCAAACCAAACCAAACCAAACCAAACCAAACCAAACCAAACCAAACCAAACCAAACCAAACCAAACCAAACCAAACCAAACCAAACCAAACCAAACCAAACCAAACCAAACCAAACCAAACCAAACCAAACCAAACCAAACCAAACCAAACCAAACCAAACCAAACCAAACCAAACCAAACCAAACCAAACCAAACCAAACCAAACCAAACCAAACCAAACCAAACCAAACCAAACCAAACCAAACCAAACCAAACCAAACCAAACCAAACCAAACCAAACCAAACCAAACCAAACCAAACCAAACCAAACCAAACCAAACCAAACCAAACCAAACCAAACCAAACCAAACCAAACCAAACCAAACCAAACCAAACCAAACCAAACCAAACCAAACCAAACCAAACCAAACCAAACCAAACCAAACCAAACCAAACCAAACCAAACCAAACCAAACCAAACCAAACCAAACCAAACCAAACCAAACCAAACCAAACCAAACCAAACCAAACCAAACCAAAATAAAATACTTTATTTGCAAATGAGGTGTCTACCTCAGTGGCCAATGATACACAAAAATGCATTGTTCTCAACAACTAAATTTTAAATTAAAAAGAAAAGGAAACAATTTTCCTAAAATACTGTATTATACATTTACATTAACAATTTTTCTATTAAATGCACAACTCATCCTAAAGAAATATATGTTATTTACAAAATTCTACACATAATATCCACTGACAGCTCAAAACATACCACTTAGTTGAGCAGCTCTTCTTCTTTCTCTCAATTCTTCCCAGCCCAAACTTTGCAACATTTTTTAACACTACTCTCTTGTCGGAAATTACCCAGAACAAATCGAGCTGCTTTTCTTTGGATTTTTTCCAGTTCCTGAATCAGGTAATCCTGGTGAGGGTCCCATACACTGGAACCATACTCTAGTTGGCGTCTTGCCAGAGACTTATATGCCCTCTCCTTTACATCCTTACTACAACCCCTAAACAACCTCATAATCATGTGCAGAGATCTGTACCCTTTATTTACAAATCCCATTTATGTGATTACCCCAATGAAGATCTTTCCTCATATTAATAACTAGATACTTACAATGATCCCCAAAAGGAACTTTCACCCCATCAACGTAGTAATTAAAACTGAGAGGACTTTTCCTATTTGTGAAACTCACAACCTGACTTTTAACCCCGTTTATCAATATACCATTGCCTGCTGTCCATCTTACAACATTTTCGAGGTCACGTTGCTGTTGCTCACAATCTTGTAACTTATTTACACTGAAGAAAATGGAAATTGCAACACCCAACAGGAGTGGTGCTACATTGCTGAAATTGAACACGCAGGACGAGGGTTCAGTTGTGCTTCGATGATTATACTTTCAGGTCCCTCTGACCACAAGTTTGGACAACAATCAATACAGGATATGCCCACCATGAGCTGCAATACATTGATGAATTTGTCGAGGCATGGAGTCAATAAGGCCCTGGATTGCTTCCTGACAAATTGTGGCCCATGCTTGCTGCACGGCATGGGTCAGTTGTTCCAGCATTGTGGGTGGCTGAGAACGGTTGGCCAGTTGTCGACCCATCATGTGCCACACATGCTCAATAGGACTGAGGTCTGGGGATCTGGCGGGCCATTCTAAGGTTGTGATGTCGTGGAGAGCTTCTCTGGAGATGCGTGCAGTGTGAACCCGGGCATTGTCCTGCTGAAACATCCCATTAGCAATGTTCGCCATCATAGGGACAACCACTGGATTGAGTACCCTATCAACGTACTGTCGAGCAGTCATAGTGCCCTGAACAAGTACTAATTGTGATTTCACATTAAAGCCAATAGCTCCCCAGACCATAATGCTTGGTGTTGGCCCAGTGTGCCTCTCGACAATAAGATCTGGGTGGCCCCTCTGCCCGGTACGTTGGCGCACACGATTCTGGCGATCACTGCAGGCAAGACAGAAGCACGATTCATCACTAAAGACGACCCTATGCCATTCATCGACCCACGTCGATCTTTCTCGACACCAAGCCAGCCTTACACGTCGCTGTTGTGGGGTCAATGGAACACCTTCTGCAGAGATACGGGCTCGTAAGCCAGCTGTACACAGGCGATTACCAACTGTTTGTTGTGAAACATGGGGTGCCACAGCTGCTCGAATTTGCACTGCTGTTGCATGGGGTTCAATCCGGGCCATCCAAATGATGTGGCAATCCTCTCTCACAGTTGTCTGTTGCGCTGGGCCTGTGCCAGGTCTACGAGTGTGGGTACATACTTTTGACCACAGCTGCCATACACGTTGTACCGTAGATGCCTGTCAGCCAACACATGCAGCGACAGTCCTTAGCGATAATCCAGCCTCACACAGCCCAATTATCCAAGCCCTCTCAAACGGTGACAGTTGTTGATAGCGTGCTCTTCTCTGTTGGTGAGGCATGTTTGATGGGGAACACTTCACTGCACAGACTGCAAATCAACTACGCTACACCAGAGTCCGTATACTTGAGTTGATTTCTCCGCGACCAATCATGTGGGGAGACCTGTAGCCACAATCCAATGGGTCTGAAACTTTGATCGTTTACATACCTACATAGTATCCTTCCATATCTTGAAAATCAACACAAATGACCAATGGCTTCATGGTGTTGCAATTTCCATTTTCTTAACCCTCAAGCACACGCGCCAAATTTTAGGACGCAGACACACGCGTTGGGGTGCTTTCCACCCCACATATCATTGTATTGTAAAATATGAATTACTGCATTATTTGGAGATTTTAAGATAGATTATATAAGAATGACTCTGTCTGCGGGGATCCAGCCAGAAAGATATAAGAGCGGGCAGAGCACAGGAGAGTTATTTGTAGATTTCACTAGGAAACAAAATGACCTGGGGTGGATTCCACCCCATACGCGTGTGTTTGAGGGTTAAGTGTATTACTCTATACAGAACATCATCCACAAAAAGCCTTACCTCTGATTCCACTCCTTCACTCATATCATTTATATATATATAAGAAAACATAAAGGTCCAATAATACTGCCTTGAGGAATTCCCCTCTTAATTATTACAGGGTCAGATAAAGCTTCACCTACTCTAATTCTCTGAGATCTATTTTCTAGAAATATAGCAACCCATTCAGTCACTCTTTTGTCTAGTCCAATTGAACTCATTTTGGCCAGTAGTCTCCCATGATCCACCCTATCAAATGCTTTAGACAGGTCAATCGCGATACAGTCCATTTGACCTCCTGAATCCAAGATATCTGCTATATTGTGCTGGAATCCTACAAGTTGAGCTTCAGTGGAATAACCTTTCCTAAAACCGAACTGCCTTCTATCGAACCAGTTATTAATTTCACAAACATGTCTAATATAATCAGAAAGAATGCCATCCCAAAGCTTACATACAATGCATGTCAAACTTACTGGCCTGTCATTTTCAGCTTTATGTCTATCACCCTTTCCTTTATACACAGGGGCTAGTATAGCAACTCTCCATTCATCTGGTATAGTTCCTCCGACCAAACAATAATCAAATAAGTACTTCAGATATGGTACTATATCCCAACCCATTGTCTTTAGTATATCCCCAGAAATCTTATCAATTCCAGCCGCTTTTCTAGCTTTCAACTTTTGTATCTTATTGTAAATGTCATTGTTATCATATGTAAATTTTTTAATACTTCTTGAGCCTTAGTCTTCTCCTCTATCTGGACATTATCCTTGTAACCAACAATCTTTACATACTGCTGACTGAATACTTCTGCCTTTTGAAGATCCTCACATATACACTCCCCTTGTTCATTAATTATTCCTGGAATGTCCTTCTTGGAACCTGTTTCTGCCTTAAAATACTTATACATACCCTTCCATTTTTCACTAAAATTTGTATGACTGCCAATTATGCTTGCCATCATGTTATCCTTAGCTGCCTTCTTTGCTAGATTCAATTTTCTAGTAAGTTCCTTCAATTTCTCCTTATTTCCACAGCCATTTCTAACTCTATTTCTTTCCAGTCTGCACCTCCTTCTCAGTCTCTTTATTTCTCTATTATAATAAGGTGGGTCTTTACCATTCCTTACTTCCCTTAAAGGTACAAACCTGTTTTCGCATTCCTCAACAATTGCTTTAAACCCATCCCAGAGTCTGTTTACATTTTTATTTACCGTTTTCCACCGATCATAGTTACTTTTTAGAAACTGCCTCATGCCTGCTTTATCAGCCATATGGTACTGCCTAATAGTCCTACTTTTAAGACCTTCCGTTCTATCACATTTATTTTTAACTACCGGTACGACAAAAACAGCTTCATGATCACTAATACCATCTATTACTTCAGTTTCTCTATAGAGCTCATCTGGTTTTATCAGCACCACATCCAGGATATTCCCTCTGGTTGGTTCCATCACTTTCTGAATCAACTGTCCTTCCCATATTAACTTATTTGCCATTTGTTGGTTATGCTTCCTGTCGTTCGCATTTCCTTCCCAATTGACATCTGGTAAATTCAGATCTCCTGCTACAATCACATTTCTTTCCATGTCGTTTCCTGCAAATAATTCTGAATCCAATTCAGTGCTACCCTTTCCCGGTCTGTACACTCCAAATATATCAAGTTACCTATTGTCTTTAGAAATGAGCCTTACACCTAGAATTTCATGTGTTTCATCTTTAACTTTTTCGTAGCTTACAAATTCTACTTTCACCAGAATGAATACTCATCCTCCCACCATTCTTATCTCTAAGATACACACTCCAGTTCCAATTGCTTTGAAATCATTTAAGAAAAGGGTAGGAAAACAACAGATAGGAGGGAATCTGCCAGTTGGGCAACTGCCCTAAATGCATATCAGTAGTGATTGATTGATTAATTTATTTACATATTTTATGCCCACATTGGAACACTTAAATCATACCATATAGGTACATCTAAGTCTTCAAACAACTTACTGGTAGTTTAGTTTTCATTATCTTCCTCCTCTCCCAGAACCTCTTCATTCTTTCCGACCTGGCTGCCCTTTCTTCATCAGATATGGCATATTGTTTTTGTTGTAAGGTTTTTAGTTTAATTCTTAAGTGTGTGTTATTTAGAATTGTTTTCTCTTCTATATTTGCAGTTTGATGCATTGCAATATTCAACTCTTGTACCATAAATCATCTTGGGCTACTTGAACCAATTATTTTTTGTTTTACTTATCCAAAAGTAGTTGCATTAGTTGTTAAATAGTTATTAATTATGAGAAATTGAAGAAAAGAGAAGATCTTCTCCTGTGGTGTAGTGGTTAATGTGATTAGCTGCCATCCTCCCGGAGGCCCAGGTTCGATTCCCGGTTCTGCCTCGAAATTTGAAAACTGGTACGAGGGCTGGAATGGGGTCCACTCAGCCTCTGGAGGTCAACTGAGTAGAGGAGTTTCATTCCCCCCTCAGCCATCCTCGAAGTGGTTTTCTGTTGTTTCCTACTTCTCCTTCAGGCAAATGCCGGGATGGTACATAACTTAAGGCCACAGCTGCTTCCTTCCCTCTTTCTTGTCTATCCCTTATGACCTTCCCATCCCACCACAAGACCCTTGTTCAGCATAGCAGGTGAGGCAGCCTGGTCGAGGTACTGGTCCTCCTTCCCAGTTGTATCCCCCAGCCCAAAGTCTCACACTCCAGGACACTGCCCTTGAGGCGGTAGAGCTGGGATCCCTCACTGATTCTGAGGGAAAACTAACCCTAGAGAGTAAACGGATTAAGAAGAGGAAAAGAGAATGATCATGGACGGATTTATGATGATGCACTTTCCATGGAATAAAGTTGTAGTTTGAAATGATGGGTCTGAATACCTTGAAGATTGTTATCTTGTTAAATTCTTCTGTTCTATTCATTATGCATAATTTACTCTGCTTTTCTGCACACAGGATGATGGCCCATTCCAATGGAGTGAGACAGTACAAGGCATAATCTTGGGTTCATATTTCTGGGGCTATCTGATAGGTCAGCTGCCAGGAGGAAGGATGTCTGAGTTACACAGTGCTAAGTACGTGATGCTAATAGCAGTGTTGATGAATATTGTTGGCTGCGTCCTGACACCTGTAGGTTCTTACGAACACTACTTCATTTTCATCTTCCTGAGAGTCTTGCAAGGTTTTGGAGGGGTAAGTAAAAGAGCTTATACTCTTATTAATTCTTATATTTAATAACTGTCTTTGAATTATGCATGTAAGATTAGATGCAATATCACAGTCCCATGTGAATTAATATGAACAAAGTTTCTTTTTTGTAACTTTCATCAATGATTCTGAATACAATCAGTCATTCACCACTGATATGCATTTAGAGCAGTCACCCAGGTAGCAGATTCCCTATTTTTTTTTTTACCTAGTCTTCTCTTAAGTAATTGGAAAGAACTTGGAAATTTATTGAGTATCTCCCTTGGTAAAGTATTCCAATCCCTAACTCTTCTTCTTATAAACAAATATTTGCCCCAGCTTGTCCGCTTGAATTCCAACTTTTTCTTTGTATTGTGATCCATTCTACTTTTGATGATGATGCTTGTTGTTTTAAGGAGCCTAACATCGAAGGTCATCGGTCCCCGTCCTATTTTTAAAAACACCACTCGAACTTATACGTCTCCTAATGTCATTCCATGCCATCTCTCCACTGACACTTAGAACGTACCACTTAGTCAAGCAGCTCATCTCCTTTCTCCCAAGTCTTCCCAGCCCAAACTTTGTAAACATTTTTGTAATGCTACTCTTTTAATAATATATGGACATTTAACAATTATAAATGAAATATATCCCTCACTGGTTCACTTGACTGTACCTTCAACACTTTGAGTGTAATTACGACATATTCCTTTAATCTGGTGTTTACTGTATCAAGCCTAATTTGGTGATGTATCCATGTGACTGCTTCTTCTCCATATCATATGACTTCTTGATAAGTTTGTACTGTATGACTTCATTGCAAGTGTATCTTTCTATGACCCCATGGTAAGCCTTTCCATCCGCATCTTCAACTAAGTGACCGACCAACTGTGGCCTCACTCTCTCAATGACCAATGACTAATGGCTCACTGAGTCCTCTCCATCTCGTTCACTTTTGTTGACTGATTGACTGAGGCCTCTGCATCCCTATGACTTCTTCACTGTTCAGCTTCCATTTAACTAATGACTGACGCTACAAGATACACCCAGCTGGAGATTACGTAGGTGTGTCAACCAGTCTATATAAGCTATGGCAAAATCCCTGGCGGTACCCAGTAGGTAACTTCAAGAATGTGAGCTCACCGCTAAGTACGCACGATGACTTGGCAGTAACGCCAGCAGTATTGCACAATGTAGCAATGTCATATCCACATCTGATATACAGCAACTCTTACTGTACATGTATTTAGTGTTAATCTACACACACGTATATATGCATACATTTAACTACAATCACGCAAGTGACAAGCATTGCAGAATTGAATTGAATAATAATTATAATACAATAATAGTAATATCACAGATAAAATAATAATAATAATAATAATAAAAATACAGATATCATCTTGTAACGGGATTTGAACCGTTACAACATTTCAAAGGCATTTGATACTGTTGATCATGAAATATTGTTGCACAAATTTTATCAGACTGGGGTTAGAGGAATTGTTAACGACTGGTTTAATCATACCTGAATAATCGATCCCAGTTTGTTGAAATTACACATTGTAACAGTAATGGGCATAATGAGACATATCACTATCCCCCCTGTGGGTAGGGGTGGTAGAATAACACCCACGGTGTCCCCTGCCTGTCATAAGAGGCAACTAAAAGGGGCCCCAGGGGCTCCTAACTTGGCAGCATGGTTTGGCGACCATAGGGCTCTTAGCTGAGTTCTGGCTTTGCTTCCACTTACTTCTGCCAGGCTGCTTACTTTCCTCTATCCTATCCGATCTCCCTTGGTCAACTCTTGTTCTTTTCTGACCCCGACACTATTAGATTTCTAAGGGCTAAGGAGCCTTTCATTTTCATGCCCTTCGTGGCCCTTTTTCTTTCTTTGGCCGATACCTTCATTTTTTGCAGTGTCAGATCCCTTCCATTTTTTCTGTCTGATTAGTGTTATATAGAGGATGGTTGCCTAGTTGTACTTCCTCTTGAAACAATAATCACCACCACCACCACCATCTCTCAGGTGAAAAACATAGACTTAGGTATTCCGCAGGTTAGTATTTTGGGGCCTGTTATTTTCTTGACCTATGTGAATGATCTTCCTCACAATAATCAAGTAGACACTGCAGTTCTGTATGCTGATGATACAATACAATACAATACAATACAATCAGCCATTTCAATCATTAAAATGATGTGGCCTCTTTAAGTCGTGGGTATAGGTAGGCTTTCAACAGTCTTCTCCAAGTGGAACGGTCTTGGGCAGATCTCATCCAAGTGGTACCAGCGATCTTCTTGATATCTTTGTCCCATCTGTCCGGTGGTCTTCCTCTAGGCCTTCGATGTTCTCTCGGACTCCACTCCAGCACTAGTTTTGTCCATCTATCATCATTTCTTCGTGCAACATGGCCAGCCCACTGCCATTTTAAGGAGCGTACTCTCTCTAAGATGTCTTTAACCTTTGTAACAGACCGGATGTCATCAGCTCTTTTCCTATCTTTCTTTGTATAGCCTGGTAATTATTAATAATCCTGACCCTATGTCTATAGAAATTACAGCAAATGCAGTCCTGTCTACGTTAGAATCAAGGTTCTGGAAAAACAAATTAACATTGAACCTAAAAAATACCCACTGCATGAATGCAAGGCATCTAACTACCATGACAAAAATGCAAATAAATACAACCTTGTATTAGATGCAAATGCAATTGAAAATACGTTGACTACAAAATTTTTAGGAGTCCATATAGATGAAAAATTAAGATGGGATTGTCATATTAAAAAAATAGGGAAGTCTCTGAGTTCTGTTTGCTTTGCCTTGAGGATTTTGTCTTATAGTTGTAGTGAAGAATATGTTAGAATAGCATTTTCTGGATATTTCCATTCAGTTATCTGTTATGCTATTGGTCACTGGGGCTGCTACAAATCAAATCTTGATGTTATTTTTTGAATACAGAAACATGTTATCAGAATTATATTGAGACGTAACAGGGTAGATCATTGTAGACCATTATTTAAGAGACAAGGATACTCCCAGTACCAAGCATATATATCATGCAATGCATTCTACACGTGAAAAAAAAAAAATTGATTACTTCAGAAAGAATTTTGACAATCACTATTACCAGACGTGAACAAGAAATAATATTTTTATCAAGCACAAGAGTAAAACCATTGCCTTGAGACATGTAGACTCGGTTGGAATCAGATTATATAATAAGCTTCCAAATAAGATTAAAGAAATTAGTCCCTTCAGTTCATTTACCACAGCTTTAAAAAATCTTCTGCTGAGTAGTTGCTTCTAAAGTACATCACACTCATAGATTTTATTTTGTCTTGTAAATATTGATTATTAATATTGTGCCCGTTCACACCTCCGCGACAGCTTTCAAAATTTAAAGATAAAAATTTCATTGTTCCGTATTGAAATTATTGATGTTAAAAATTAAATAACTGGAAAGGAGGTTCAACCTATTCAATACTCAAAGGAAAGAAACGTAGCAATCACATTTCTATTTAAATGGGACCGGTTTCGACCTTAGTCTAGGTCATCATCAGCCATAAAAACATATAAAATGTTTATGAATGTTGGAGGTCAGTTCCACACTCTGTTAGGCACAAAGACACGACACCACATTCTGTCCTGCATAAAGTCACAACACTAATAATCAACATACGAACATACATACAATTGTTTTTTCAAGTCAACTGTTTACCAAGAACTTATCTGGAGTACGGGTGCTCATTCAGTTGTACTAATTGGCGTCGTATATTTTTATATACGTAATTGGCTTCCCGCAGCCGTGACAGGTTCTGGACCTTCGAAACGTTCTCCACTCTACTTTGGTGTTTGGCCGCAGCGCGTGACCTTGAGTGTGCCGCACTGGTCACCGGGAGCTGGCGGCTTTCTACTACAGAACTGTTCGTCTGCGAATTCAAGCCTTTTTGATCTTCGTATGTTGATTATTAGTGTTGTGACTTTATGCAGGACAGAATGTGGTGTCGTGTCTTTGTGCCTAACATTCATAAAGCTAAGTCATTTACAATATTTAATCGCATAATTTTTGGTTTGCCTACACATGTGCCTTAGGCATGTACCGATAGGTTCAATATAATACCGATATATAAGAAATGCAAGTGAGTGTTACCAGTGAAGTGTGAGATACTTGAGTCCATAGTTACATGATCTAGCAATATAGCATAAGATTCTAATATGTTGGATATATACGTCATCGTATATCGGACAAAATAACATGTATGTAGCCAGAGGTTTGAAAAGGAAATTTGGAAACAGCTGATAGTAATGACATACTGGCAGATTACAGAGATTTCGTATTAGTAATGCTACAAGTCGACGTCACATTTGGTTGCGCACGGTGTAAAATAAACATATGGAATCACGCATTATTTTGCTTCGCAATAAGGGCATTGAACTCAATCATAGGTTATGATATATAGCAACTTTAAAATGTTGTTTTAAGAAACATAGTGTGGTAGTTTTGACATGGTCATGTATATGGAAACGCGACGAGTTAATATTGAGGCTACGATGTTAAGATATTATATGAATGTTGAAATAAGGTAACAATTGTGTTAACTTGAGGAAAATTATGAGTTATATAGTGATATGAGGAGATTTATATGCACTACGTAGGGGCCATTGAGTGCCCGCAGTTTAAGATATGCCACGCTACATTCTTTAGACTCGTATACGTGAGATTGCCCACACCGCAGGATTGACCTAAGCCAAGGTAAGAATAGAATTTACTATTGTAGAATTATGCTTGTGACGGGATCGTATGTCAACTTTAGATGTGCTGTAATGAATATCGGAATACTACGATACGTTTTATAGCTGTGTTTTGACCAAATGCATTCACGACACCGATAAATATGATATTATGTTTCTGAATACAACGACATAGCACATGCATTGTAACTGCGCGTATGAATAAAATAGCTTGCATTGAAGTAGAATGTTATGGAATATAACGAAGGAAAGGGACATTGAGCCTAAAAGACATGTGTATGACAGCCAAAGGTTATGTTGAAGTTAGTTAGATAGCTGAATAGATTAACATATACTCTGATTGAACTTGCATTTTCTCAACGAACAACATCTAGGGAAATGTTAGAGTAGGAGCCAAATTTAACAGGCACTAGGAACAAATGTCTTAGTCCGTAAGTGGTTGTCCATGCACAACGTGAAAGAAGTAATAAAGCACGAGTTCGGATTTATTCATATGGATTTATGCATTCAAATTTACGCATCCAGATTTACTTATTCGAGTTTACTTATGTGGATTTACTTATTAGTGACTTGTCATTTACTGAGTATCAGCTACGATTTACTATTTAATATTTTCAACGCTCAATTCTAATATGATTGGTGATTAAATATAACTGTGATATACAGTTCAGTCCTGCAATTTAAAGTTATAACTTGGTTTAGTTTCAAGTTTGAGCTTATTAGTGGACTTTATATACACTTCAGCTTAACCGTGTGTTTTATTCAGACTTGTTTAATTAGTCTTAAAGCAAATGAGCTCTCGTAACAACTTAATTATGTTGGTGTTGTATCTATGACTCAACTTCAGAATGGACCTTAGATGTCCAGTGATCGATTGTAAATATGTACATACTCAATTTTGATTTCATGATGGAACTGATCTACATAATTTAATACTAGATATTATTTCTCTTTCTACGAGCCAGCGCTGACTCACAATCCACACTTGTATACATGCAATGACAAGTAATGCCTTGGATAAAATTCCAATTTAATAGTCCAATATTTAGTCAATAAATATCTTGTTTATTTTTCTACAATTTTATGTGTCATGAATTCTTTCATTATAGCCTAGTTGGTAAGTTAGTTGCTTAGCTAAGTGAATTGTTGATTAATTAAGTACTCCATTTAGTCATGACCAGTTCTCACGTCGTTGAATAAGTTACTTTGATTTAAGAAATTGGTTGATGATTATTACTATTATGTCATGAGATTCTACAGGCGTCTCCCGTGCGTTGTTAATCTTTTCATACTCACGTAAAGCATAGCTTGAAGTAAGATTTCATGTCTTACTTGGCATCTGAACACCCTGAGGTATCCGCTGAGCGACCCCATTTCATCTGATTAGGCAGCCCAACTATGAGTTCGAAATGGAGGTATAGGGTAAAGAATGTAAGGTTCGTTACAATATTATTTTTTTAAATTAGGATGTGCTGACCTAACATATCAAATCCTTCACAATTGCAGATGATGTTGCGATCTGGAGTGACTCAGAAAAGGAACTGGGAGAGAGAACGCAAAGCTGGAATGAGGAATTTAAGAAATATGGTTTAAACATCAGTAAGACCAAGATGGTGATGAAAGTGTATGGGGAAGGAGCGGAACCAATAGTCATGTTAAATGAAGCCCAACTGGACAGCGTTCCAGTTTTCAAATACTTGGGTAGCATTCTATCAAATGACAACCTAGCAAAACATGAGGTGAACAGTCGAATCAATAAGGCAACACAATTTTACCACCAGGTAAGACACCTGCTGTGGGATGAGCAAATACCTACGAAAACAAAAATGACATTGTACAAGTCCTATTATACATCAGTTCTTACATACAGCCTTGAAACCCCAACACTGACCAACAGAGATAATTCCAAACTCTGGGCAGCTGAAATGAAATTCCTATGCACTATTATTCAGAAAACCAAGAAAGACAAGATTAGGATTCAGAAAATTAGAGAAGAAGTAGGAATAGATGATTCTCTCCTCAATAAGATTCAAATATCAAGACTGAAGTGGTTTGGTCACATGAAGAGGATGCCAGTTAACAGAACTGCAAGGAAGGAATTTGACAGAAAAGTAGAAGGAAGACGACCCATGGGAAGGCCACGAAGGAAATGGATAGATTTAGTTAAGAACGATGTACTGCTGAGAGGTCATGAGTGGGACAAGTTGGTGGAGGAGGAATGGTACAAGGACAGGATGAGATGGAGGAGGCTCATATACCACACCCAGGAAACTGGAGATGGTTTAGGATGATGATGGTGATGATGATGATGATGATGATGATGACGATGATGATGATGATGATGATGATGATGATGATGATGATGATGTACTAACATTGAGGTATTTGGTGTTTTTGTTGTTTTTCTTTTTTCTTCTTTTTCAAAATGTTCATTATTGTGCATATATTATTGTTAGTATTAGGAAATCGCTTGACAATTCCTATACTGTTGGCATATTTCAAAATATGTAATTGTACAGTCTATGGAAGCTAAATGAATGAATGAATGAATGATTGAATGAATGAATGAATGAATGAATAAAAAATACCACCAAAATATGCAATAAAGTGTCATAAGTGGGAGGTGGGCATGACAGAGACACCCTCACGGCAGCCCATTAAAATGGCCATACGGCCTTTAAAAATGGTGGAACTTGAAATATTCTGCCATTTTCTGATAATTCCAAAAATCAATTTTTTTGTAAGGAAATCACAAAATTTCAGTCATTGGTCCCCTTAATTTGCATAGGACGCTACATAAATCCTACAAACTACATACAGTTCCTCATGTGTGACCATACAGGGTTTAGGCCTACATATCCTCCTGACATCAGATGCTTGTATTAAAGTGAGTGGAACCGTTGAGACCATACTGATGGAGTTTATGCATTGCACTAAACGTTCTTTGCGGTAATAAAGTGCACCCTGTTGGAATTGCTATTGCAGTTGACACTTTTTTCTCTGCTCCCTCTAGTCTATTGCACATATAATTTGGCACATAATCATATTATCCTATGCTCTATGATTGCTACCTACACTGGTTGCATAATGCCCAGGATAGTTTATGACATCAATCAACAATCATCAGTCACTACTGATCTGCATTTAGGGCAGTCGCCCAGGTGGCAGATTCCCTATCTATTGTTTTCCTAGCCTTTTCTTAAATGATTGCAAAGAAATTGGAAATTTATTGAACATCTCCCTTGGTAAGTTATTCCAATCCCTAACTCCCCTTCCTATAAACGAATATTTGCCCCAATTTGTCCTCTTGAATTCTAACTTCTATCTTCATATTGTGATCTTTCCTATTTTTAAAGACACCATCCAAACTTATCTACTGATGCTCCCATGCCACATCTCCACTGACAGGTCGGAACATACCACTTAAAGTCAAAGAAATATTAATGTTTATTTATTCCACCTATTCAATACATAAAAAGTGATTTTAATTAAGAAATAAAAATCTGTGAATAAAATTATAGGGACATATTTCGCCCTTTATTTAAGGGCATATTCAGCCTTAATCTCAATCTGAAAGATAATAAATCAGGATTCTGATTGTTCTTAATTGTGGTTGATTTAAAAAAAAATACAAATTAATGTGAGGATGATGTAGGAAATATGCTTCAAAAGGTGAGTGAGATGGTTGACAGTAGTTAAGATATTCTTAAAAATAAAGTCTTAATAAAGTCTTACAAACAAATAGTCGTAATTTATACAGTTTCTTGAATGTCCTTGTCTAAAAATGTGGTAACAAGTTGCATATTGGTAGTTCTATAAGAACGCAAATTGCTATGTTGAATCTTGTAAAGTGGCGCCCTGAGTTGGTTGAGGGCGTTAGAGAAAAGTTTGGAGAAACTCAACTTTTGAAGCATATTTCCTACATCATCCTCACATTAATTTGTAATTTATTTTTTTAAAAATCAATCACAATTAAGAACAATCAGGATCCTGATTTATTATCTTTCAGATTGAGATTAAGGCTGAAGATGCCCTTAAATAAAGGGTGAAACATGTCCCTATAATTTTATCCACAGATTTTTATTTCTTAATTAAAATCACTTTTTATGTATTGAATAGGTGGAATAAGTAAACATTAATATTTCTTTAACTTTATTGTACAATTCAATACGGACCAAAATATGTGAATTATAACATGTAACATACCACTTAGTCGAGCAGCTCATCTCCTTTCTCCCAAGTCTTCCCAGCCTAAACTTTGCAACATTTTTGTAACGCTACTCTTTTGTCGGAAATCGCCTAGAACAAATTGAGCTGCTTTTCTTTGGAATTTTTCTAGTTCCTGAATCAAGTAATCCTTGTGAGGGTCCCATACACTGGAACCATACTTTTCCTTGTCAAAGAGATATTGTGTTATTGTTGGAATTTAGAATAAATGAAAGGAAATTGATGTCTTCCTAAGTTATTTCTGCATTTATCTGTGTATATCAATGTCACTGAATGCTTCCTGGATGTACATTTATGTTCTCCTTGAATTTCAAAAGGAAGATCTGTTCTTCATTCTGTATGCTCATAGTGAAGGAAGCTGCCAACCATTATTTTTTTCATCAGCTTGTGAGTAAGAAGAGTGTAAATTCCATAACCCATTCCCTTGGCTAGATTTACTCTGCACCCCTTTGTCTGTTTCAGAACTGGGTGTCAAAAACTCATATTTAATGTTAATGCTGTACCTTTCTTTTGCAGGGTCTGACCTTTCCAGCTATGCATGTACTCATCTCCCACTGGGCACCTCCTCAGGAGAGAAGTGTCATCACCACCATCATCTATGCAGGTAACTGAACTCTTTGTCAATCTTTGTTTTATACTCCTTTTTCATATTATTTCCACTTGGAATGCTGTTAGTTCACCTCTCTCTTATAACCCCAGACCGAACACACAGGATTTGTATCACTTTCATTGCTACTGTTGTCATGATTTGTTTCGAGTTATTCCACATTCATTCACAAACTTTGTCATTTGTTTCATCAATGTCTTGCTGGCTATAGGATCTTCTTCCAGAATATCAAATCTGTTTAAATTTCCGCATTATACTTTAATCTTTCATCCTCCTGCCTCAGTATCTCAGCGTCAACTTTGCATCTTTCCTCAGTCTGTGACTTACAAGAGGTTTTCAATTGAACTTTAACAGAAGCAATTATCATATTGTGATCAGATCCTATATCAGCTCCTCTGTAAGCTCTGATATCAGTTATGGAACTTCTATGCCTGTTATCAGGCTTTACGTTTCGCATGTTCTTTAGTGTTGTTTTGACTTCAAGCCATGTTAATGGGGGTTGGTTTTTCTGGATTTCACCTATTCTACAATTGATGGTTTTGGTGTCTCCATCTCCATTTAATAATATGTTGAAGGACCTCTTCATTTCATCTCTGATCCCTTGCTCTGTTCTTATCAAACTACTATCATTTGTTTCCTCCGCAAGGATGTCTTCGTACTCGCTTCTTTTACTACTTTATATAGTAGCTTCCTACTTCCTTGGCAGTCTTCCTCTATCCTGGTAGTGAAGTCATCCCCTCTAATCTCAGTTTGTGAGCTTGCTTTCAGGAGATAGTGGGTTCAAATTCCACTGTTGGCAGCCCTAAAGAGGGTTTTCTGCGGTTTCCCATTTTCACATCAGGCAAATGCTGGAGCTGTACCTTAATTAGGGCCATGGCTGCTTCCTTCTCACTCCTAGCCTTTTAATTGGAAATAAAAATATCTGTACACTAAAGTAAGAACCGTAATGACATGTATTATTTCAGGTTTCAATTTTATTTCAAACACAAATTGTATATTGTATATTGCTATACTGTATTATCAATATACACCTCTCTTTTTCGACATGGTATATGTCATTCTGTTTCCTTAAAAGTGCACCCTAGGCTGATTAATGAGGCACATTCACTTTAACTAACCATCATCATTTTCCAGCTCCAGTTTCATGTATATGAGCTACAAGCGCTTGCCTCTTCTTCCTGTCAAAGTATAGTTTCTGTTCCTCTATGTCCTCCCACTTGGCATTCCTCTTGTTGACCTCTGATTTCACTGTGTCTGTCCATCTATTCCTTGGTCTCCCAACTGGTCTCTCCCCTTTCACTTCTCTGTCAAAGAAATTCCTTGCTGTTCTTGCTCCATCCATCTTCATAACATGTCCAAACCATTGTAGCCTACGTCTTCCTAAAACTCGATAACGGGTGTTTTGATGCCAGCCTCCTTCCTGTTTGCTTCATTTATAATCTTGTCCTTCCTGGTCTTTTGTTTCATTGTTCTGATGAATTTAATTTCTGTTGACTGGATTTTACTATTTGCCTTGTTATGCAGGGTACATTTTTCGAGTCCATATGTAAGAAATGGAATGAAGTAGGTATAAAACATGGTCAGTTTTGCTTTCTGGGGTATTTTATCATTCCAGAGTAGATTTCTCACTTTAAAATAAAATTGAGAAGCTTTCTGAGTCCTATTAAGTACTTCTTGGTTTACTGTATTATCTTTTGAAATGATACTTCCAAGGTATTTGAAGTTCGAAACAGACTGCAATAGAGTTCCCTCCATATTCTATAAAATCAAAAGTTTGCAAGAGAATAGAGTGCCTGTATTTTTTTTATTAGTACAAAATTCACATCTTGGAATTTAAAAAAAAAGCCTTTTGAGAATTTTCATAACCCCCTTTTTACTGTATTGGGCTGGTTGGGAAATATGTAATTTTCTTTGCTTTTGGTTAAGAAAATGTTTTTCACTTTTTCTCTATATAGGTACATCACTGGGAACAGTGATATCGATGATCATGGCTGGCCAGATTGCCTTCTCCCTGGGCTGGGAATGGGTGTTCTACATCATGGGGCTGCTCAGTTGCATCTGGTGTGTGCTCTGGGTTTGGCTCATTAAGGACTTTCCTCAGCAACAGGTTTATATCACGCAGGAGGAACGACAATATATTGTAGATTCTCTGGGACAGACAGAAGATAGTCATCATAAGGTGAGTAACGACAGTCGCTCCAAATCGGGAATATGAAGTACTGCATTGTAAAGCATAAACAGACATACCAAGTATATGCATGCGTTTTTGTCGGTTTTTTGTGGTAAAGAAAACACGTAATTTTCAAGAGAAATTCATTTTTTGTTTATTCAAAATATTGGCCATCAACTTCTACACACTTCTTCCATATTTCAGGTAAGTTATAAATACCATGCCAGAAAAGCTACTTATCTTTTGTGGCAAACAATTTTTCGAGCCATTTTTCAACTTCCTTGAAATTGCTGAAGTGCTACTCTGTGAGTGCGTATCCCATTGATGTGAAACCGTTAATGCACAATGCTATCGCCGACAAATTATTCATTTAAATCATGAATTGATCGAAAGATGACCGGAATGGGCCAGAAGACATGTCAAAGTGATTTTGTTACACCACAATGCACAGTCTCACACAGCAAAACCAGTGAAAGACACCTTGAAATCGCTTGGATGGGACATTCTTATACACCCACTGTGCTCCCCTGATGTGGCACCATCTGACCTTTTCACAACTCATTGTCTTCATAAGGACTTACTTAATATTTTACCTTCAGTCACTTCAGCCATCAGCCTCAAAATCCAATAGCACTTAGCAACTTTCTACATCATAATACAAGAATCCAAAAGGGCCAAATGGATCAGAGCATAAACAAAACAGCAATCCTCAAAATTCAGCTAACTCCAGTTGATACATGCCAAAACTTTCTGAAAGAATTGCATATCATGCTGGAAGCAGAATCTGTCAGCACACCAGTCAAATCTATAGACTTCTATCAATACAAATAAATCTATCACTGATAGAAGACATCAAACTCTTACTCCATATTTTTTAAATTCAGCAATTGAAATGATCGATCTTGACTACCCCGAGGGGAAATGGTTATCTATGCAGATAACAAGCAAAATAGAGGATTTAAAAACTAAGTGAGGAATAATCACTTGGAGAAAAGTGGAACCGACCGACCGACCTGATCTGCATTTAGGGCAGTTGCCCAGGTGGCAGATTCCCTATCTGTTGTTTTCCTAGCCTTTTCTTAAAAGATTTCAATGAGATTGGAAATTTATTGAATGTCTCCCTTGGTAAGTTATTCCAATCCCTAACTCCCCTTCCTACAAATGAATACTGTATTTTCTCCCTTGTTCGACACCCTGTGTGGTTACAAGACATAAGATCCATTTTTAGCCAGTATTGTCAACCTTAACAAGTGTTATGGTACTTTTAGGAGAATTCTACCTTTAAATGCAATTAAATTTCTTTCTTTCAGAATAACATTAAATCATGGTATATGTTTTGTCCTCATTGGAAAACATCTTCAGCCATCAATGTTCAAATGTTTGGCTTCAAATTCCTAGACATTTTTCCTGCACTACAGAAGGATTACACAATAATAAAGCAAGCAAGATATTTTGTAATAAAATAACTTAATATGAGTAGAAAACAATTAGTATAATAATAATAATAATGTTAAGCACATTGTTTGTTTCCTACATCTTATAAATAAAATTCTAGGGGTTCTGTTTTCTGTAATGTCATTTATTTCACCAAATTTTGATATATTGATCTGTTTTACATCAATTCAAATCATATCAGTAGATTTTAGCTTTCGTGTCTGTCGTGTCGTGTCTGTGGATAATAATGCAGATGATTACAAAAAATTTGATTTTTAGTCCAAGTTCCGTGGGATATGTCATGCATGTCGCTTCAAGGTAGGCAATGGGAGAAACTAGAGTAATTTTACTCTTTTCGATAGGACAGATATTAAGGGAGGTATCGTCAATGTCAGAACGCCACACCATTAGTCAGAGATACAATATGCAAACTGAGAACCATGGACAATTTCGCACAACTTCGGACCAGAAACTGTACCGTACAATAAATTTGGAAATCATCATTCTCTCTCGACTTTGTTCAGCTTCATTTCATGTTACTGCCGCGTGCTTATGTATGTAAATACCATTTTAACATGTCACATTGAACGTGTGAATAGAGCCATGTTATTTCGCATGAATTACTGAAGGTAACATGTAATCCACTGCAAATTCCTGTTCGAAGAATGGGTACAAATGCTTGTATTAAATAAAAGATTATAATATTCTCTACTAAATGTAATATTGTCATATATGAGTCATCTATTTGCAAAATCAGCCATCTTTAAATGGTTAAATTTTTCAGGAAAGAAAAAATACATATAAAATCTAAATAATAAGATTTGGAATTATTTTTATTTGCTTAATCACTTATAAATAGCATTGTAATGAATATTACAGAATTCATTTGTATAATTATTTGTAATATTTAAATTTCAAATTTGAAGATGGAGATGTAAAAAGCCAATGTATATCCACAAAATGAATCAGAATTAAACATTAATTAATGCCATTGTCTACACTGTGCTCACATGCATCTTCCTCATCTTCTGAGTTGTTTTGTGGAAGGTTATTACGAGGCATGTTTTTTAAGAAAGTACCATTTTGATATAGAAAAAAGTAATGCAAATTTATAAACAATTATTGTTTTTCATGTAAGCCTGTGCTTTAAACTACTACTCAGCATAAGTTCCAAGCATATCAAGGCACTTGTCATATCATGAAATCAGCTTCTGATTTCCATCTTCATAGAAATCTGTCGCCTGATGTGCCACCATGGTTGCTTTTATGTCATTGTCGTCATCGTCATGGTGGTGACCTCCTAAATGCTTTTCCAAGTGCAGGAACAAGTGGTAGTCACCAAGTCTTCAGTAACGACAAATGGTCACCCACTACACTTCTCGTCATGGACATTAGTAGGCCTTCTTTCAATGCTCTAATCCATTGTCTTACCATTCCTTTGCTTATAGCGTGTTCTCCATACACTTCATTAATCTGCCAATGAATTACAACAGCATTCACTTCTTTTGCATTTAGAAAACGAATCACAGTGCGTACTTCACACTCAGTGGGACCGTTCATTGTCAGAGGCATTTTCAGTATGCATAAACAAACATACTGTAAATACGGGCGAATGCTTCCATAATGGCGTTTGTGGCTAGCCTACAGATGTATGTACTGAGCGCGTGCATGCTTTGAACGACGACTGAGGTTCTGCAGCGGCCATACTTAAAATGGTACTTACTTAAAAAAACATGCTTCATGATATCAATGAGTTCTTTATAATATTTCAGCACTTCTACATTTCACCATTAAGTCCCAAAATGTTTAGTCAACAGAGATTCAACATCTCTTTGCCTAACTCCAATTTTTGATGATGAAAATAAGCTGGTTAGAGGCCAAGTTTGCGGCTAACAGTTTGCTGTCTTATGTAAAAGTGAACACAGAACACATTTTGAGATGACCACTTTTGCAAATAGACAACTCAGATAGGAACATCAAAAGGAGCACATAAGAGAAAAAAGACAATGACACTTCTCAGTTCAAGACAGATGATCTTGGTCTCCCAATGAGCATAATATACTACGGGTGATTGTTTGGTCTCCCTGTCAATATATTATCAGTCTCTAATTCTTTTACAATGTTTCACTCGTGCATGTTTCGGGAGCCCCACCTCCCATTTTACAAGTTGCTTTATGTTGCACCGACACAGATAGATCTTATGGTGATGATGGGACAGGAAAGGGCTAGGAGAGGGAAGGAAGCAGCCATGGTCTTAATTAAGGTACAGTCCCAGCATTTTCCTGGTGTGAAAATGGGAAACCACGGAAAACAGTCTTCAGGGCTGCCGAAAGTGGGGTTCAAACCCACTATCTCCCGAATACTGGATACTGGCCGCACTTGAGTGACTGCAACTATCGAGCTCGGTACCCCCCAAATCCCTTCACCAGCGATTTCTGCATCATACATCAATATTCCCCATATCTTAAGATCTAACATTTTTCAGCTTTACATAAGACATCGTCAATATATAACATTATTTTTAGCACAAAACACATAATGACCATTTCTCGACAATGCTTGTTGTAATGGAACACCTTTAAACACATATAAAGTTCAACTGGTTATTTTTTATGTTGTATAACACTTTAAAATACGTATTAAAATGTCAGATGGTTTAGTTAGAAAAATCGGCCAAAGATAAAATATTTCTTGCTACTGTTTGTTCTGTTGTAGCCCACTTAAGTGTAGGCCTATTAAAATATCAACTATTATATTACCAGAGTTAAAATCTTCCCTTGTTATTGTTAGAACCTTTTCTAGGGTAAACTTGTTTACCATTAAATTATTTGACTCCTTAAGTTCAAAATGTGTAATTGATTATATCAGGTCAGACAAAATCGTGCTTTGTTTGTGTTGGGCTGGAATTTCAAAAAAAAACGGATCAAACCTCCCGTCATGTCCTTGAAATAGTGGCTTGTATTTGCTCTTCTCATAGTAAAATGTTGATGCAGAGGAAGCCTACCCGCTCACCAACCAAACACTTATAAGCTTACGGCCCGTACTTATAGACATGATATAGGCACATCTAGTACAAAAACAAGGCATTCTCATGACACTCACCAAGAGGGCGAGACGAATTTGTGAGCCATCAAATATCCAGGTGGAGATGGACACACTCAAAATCATGTTCAAGGGTAATGGTTCCAGCAATTTGTAGATTCATAGAGCCCTGCATCCCAGAGAAATGACCAAGCAATGCTCACAGAAGGAGGAAGTGAAGGGAACTGCCTACCTGCCTTACATTCACAACACCACAGATCGAATTGTCAAAGTCCTCCGCAAACACAATATAAAATCCGATTTTGACACCATCACTAAAACTGCTCACAGTCTGGGTAAAACCAAGAACAAATTGCTCCACTTTTACGTCCTGAGGTATACAAAATTCCCTGTACTTGTGGTAAGGTATACATTGGCGAAACGTGCTGGTCCATTGGTACTCGAATCAAGGAACATGAACGCAATATTCGTCTCAACTACCCAGACAAATCAGCTGAGCACGCTCTGTCATCGGGTCATGATGTCATGTTCCAAGATGCTCGAACTCTTACCCACACTAGACACTACAGGTCCAGGATTATAGGGAAACTGTGGAAATATGTAGAAATCCTAACAATTTCAACAGGGACACTGGCTATCAATTAAGTAGGGCCTAATACCTGGTTGCCAGCCATTAAGGATTTACATGCGTAGTTCCCTTCCCTGTCCCTTCACTATTGTTATTTCATTTTGGTGTTTTCCAAATTCATAAGTTCCTCATCGCCAGATGTTTCATTCCAGGCTTGTGTCAATGTCATACCTTCATATGTGCATACACCTGTCATGTTATGTGACCCTCTCAGATTGATTCTCATGGTTCTGTCAGCTTCTGCTTCAAACACTAGCACTGTACCACGTCTGGGGAGCCATCTGGTGATGAATGAACATATCAATTCCACTTCTATTATTCAAACCTCATCATTTTAGAAGCCCTTCTCGTGGACAGTCGATTTTCTTCTGAATTTCTTGACACGGCATAAGCCTAAAAGCCTATATCACGTCTATAAGTATGGGCCGTGAAAGCATCAATGGCAACATCAAAAACCTCTATGGGGAGGATACTTTTAAGAAGGCTTCAAAATTCGCAAATTAAGGGGGAAGAAGACTACTCTTCTTTCTCCTTTATGCTTTCTGCTGAGATGCAGGGACCATAACATAATTCCCAACTGTGTGAAGCTGAAGCACATGTTAAATACTCCAAAGGCCAGGAGAATATATCAATGCACTAGCAAGGCTCTTGTAATTGAGAGAGTGCATTACACTTGTAAGGAAATGGACTCTGTCACCCGAGAGTCGTTTCGTTTACACCTGCTGTTAAGCAACACATTCTTGCAGGAATTGTGGTTGTCTTTTGATCGCATTACTGCTATACAGGCTGAACGCAAATCCAACCATGTGTCATTCGGACAGAAGTCTAAATTCCTCCGACTAGCTCAGAAACAGGACGAACCTGGATGCTAGTAAAACTGTTGTCAATCTTTCCAAGAAACCCTTGGATGAGAACCAAATGGCAGTTTTGCTAGGGGTCTTAATTTCGCTGTCACTCCCTCTAAAATTCCCATTGAGGGGTTAATTACTTCCATTGAGGCAGCCATCCACAAACTACCTACAGATGAAGCTGAGGAGTTAAGACAGAAATGTGAGATTCATAAGGTCCACTGTTGTACCCAGACACAATTTAACAAGAAGCGAGAGGAGAGCTCTAGAGGAACTTAGAGATAATTCTGAACTGACCATTCTCTCAGTTGATAAGGGTAATGCGACAGTGGTTATGGACACTTATGAGTATAAGAATAAGGTCTCAGCTATATTGTCAGAGCCTGTTTACAGATTGGCCTCACGTGACCCTACCACTCATGTGTCCAATGCCACCGTGAAGCTCTTAAAGCAATCTTCAATTCCAAAAGTGGAGGCTAAACATCTGTCCCTGGGGGATGCAGTGCCACCTAGATTATATGGACTGCCTAAGATCCATAGAAAAGATGTTCCCCTCAGACTATTGTTAGTGCGATAGGTTCTCCTATATATGCTCTGGCTAAATAAGCAAATTGCTGAATCATATGTCAGGAACTCTCAGTATTTTGTCAACAAGCTGTCAGCCATAAGCCTTCAACGTAATGCATTGGTGAGTTTTGATGTGGAGTCCTTGTTCACTAAAGTGCCGATTGACTCGGTCAAGTCTCTCATTGAACACCTGAGGACATTACTAAGCTATTTTACCACTGCATGACTTTCAGCTATTTCTTGTGGAGTGGGAATTTTCATGAACAGATGGATTGAGTGGCTATGGGAAGTCCACTTCCGCCTGTAGTGGTTAATTTCTTTATGGAGCATTTTGAAGAGGAGGCTATTTTTTTGGCGCCCTTCAAACCTATGATATGGTGGAGGTATATTGATGATACACTTGTGGTCTGGACAGAAGGTCCTGAGAAAATTCATCTATTACTAAACCACCTAAATCAGCAATATCCTTCAATTAAATGCACTATGGAGATGGAGTCAGACGGATGCCTTCATTTCTTGGATGTTCTAGTAAGAAACAAACCGGATGGCTCCTTAGGGCATACCGTCTATCATATGCCTACCCACACAAATGCAGATTCTCACCACCATCCAGCACAAAAACAAGGCTTTCTCACGACACTCACCAAGAGGGCGAGACAAATTATTGAATTGAATTATTGAGCCATCAAATATACAAGTGGAGATGGACACACTCAAAGTCACGTTCAAGGGTAATGGTTGCAGTGATTTGCAGATTCATAGAGCCATCCATCCCAGAGAAATGACCAAGCAAAGCTCACAGAAGGAAGAAGTGAAGGGAACTGCGTACCTGCCTTACATTCACAACACCACAGATCGAGTTGCCAAGGTCCTCTGCAAACAAAATATAAAAACCGTGTTTGGCACCGTTACTAAAATTGCTTACAGTCTGGGTAAAACCAAGGATAAATTGTCCCCACTTTTACATCCTGGGGTGTACAAAATTCGCTGTACTTGTGGTATGATATACGTTGACCAAACATGCCGGTCCATTGGTACTCGTATCAAGGTACATAAATGTAATATTCGTCTCAACCAGCCAGACAAATCAGCAATAGCTGAGCACGCTCTGTCATCGGGTCATGATGTCGTGTTACAAGATGCTCGAGCTCCAGGTCCAGGATTATACAGGAAACTGTGGAAATACATAGAAATCCTAACAATTTCAACAGGACATTGGCTATCAATTAAGTAGGGCCTAATCCCTGGTTGCCAGCCATTAAGGATTTACGTAGGTAGTTCCCTTCCCTGTCCCTTCACTTTTGTTATTTTGTGTCAGTGTTTTTCAAATTTATATGTTCCTCATCGCCAGATGTTTCATTCCAGGCTTGTGTCAATGTCATACCTTCATATGTGCGTATGTCTTGTTATGTGACCCTCTCAGACTAATTCTGATGGTTCCGTCAGGCTTCCGCTCGGAACGCAGTACTGTACCATGTCCGGGGAGCCATCTGGTGATGAATGAACATAGCAATTCCACTTTATTATAACGTCTAAATTCAAACCTCATTGTTTGAGAAGCCTTTCTCGTGGACAGTCGAGATTTTCTTCTGATGACGCAGAGCAAAGTTCTCTGCGAAATGTAAAGAATTTCACCTTATTTTCTTGACACGACATAAGCCCAAAAGCCTATATCATGTCTAAAAATAATGTTATATATTGACGATGTCTTATGTAAAGCTGAATAATGTTAGATCTTAAGATCAATTACAATCAGTCACTACTGATCTGCATTTAGGGCAGTTGCCCTGGCGGCAGATTCCCTATCTGTTGTTTTCCTAGCCTTTTCTTAAACGATCGCAAATTGGAAAATTATTGAACATTTCCCTTGGTAAGTTATTCCAATCCCTAACTCCCCTTCCTATAAATGAATATTTGCCACAATTTGTCCTCTTGAATTCCGACTTTATCTTCCTATTGTGATCTTTCCTACTTTTAAAGACACCACTCAAACTTATTCGTCTACTTATGTCCTCCCACGCCATCTCTCCAATGACAGCTCGGAACATACCACTTTATTGAGCAGCTCATCTCCTTTCTCCCAAGTCTTCCCAACCCAAACTTTGCAACATTTTTGTAACGCTACTCTTTTGTCGGAAATCACCCAGACAAATCGAGCTGCTTTTCTTTGGATTTTTTCCAGTTCTTGAATCAAGTAATCCTGGTGAGGGTCCCATACACTGGAACCATACTCTAGTTGGGGTCTTACCAGAGACTTATATGCCCTCTCCTTTACATCCTTACTACAACCCCTAAATATCCTCATAACCATGTGCAGAGATCTATGGGGAATATTGATGTATGATGTAGAAATCGCTGATGAAGGGAGTTGGAGCTCCCGAAACATGTACGAGTGAAACATTGTACAAAATTAGAAACTGATAATATATTGACAGGGCAGACCAAACAAACACCCATAGTATGTTATATGAACCTAGTCAATATCGACCAACTAAGGGACCAAAAATGGTCAAATTTGTCGAATCTCTCAGAGTCTTGAGCACAAATGAACTTAAGGGCTGATGAGAGAGCATATATATTTGAGGACGGCAGTTTGGGTAGCTGTGGAGATTGTCCTCCCTCTTCCCATACTCATCTGTCATTGTGTTTTTCTTGTTGTGCATTCCTTTTGATGTTCCTAGCTTTCATATATTACAAACATTTGAGTTGTCAGCTTACATCTTGTCCTAAATCCAGGAAATGTCAACAATCATGAGATGCACAGGAAGCTGCGTAGCATGTGAGGGAGAAATTTTTTTGATCTGATTGTTCTGTTACAGAAACCACCTGTTCCATGGAAGGCAATCCTGACATCCGTGCCATTCTATGCCATCCTGATTGCCCACTTCTGCGGCAACTGTGGTTGGTACATGTTGCTAACTCAACTGCCAACATACATGAAGCAAGCTCTCAAGTTCAACATTAAGAATGTAAGATTAATATCATAATTTTTCTTCACATTTGAAGTGATAATTTCTGTGGTACTATTGCTGCAACAGCTGTCAGTACAGTTTTGGATAGCTGGTGAAGTAACAACATTGATTCCATGCACTACCTCCAGCCAGTTCACCCAGGCATCCTACAGCATGGAGCACTGTCAAGCCTGCCAAATGGCAATACTCCCTGACATTAACAGTGCTCTCCAGTAAACTCAAATCTAATCAGTCATTATCAGTAATTAATTTTATCACAAACAGTAACAAAAATGTTGGGACCGACAGCAACAAGTATCGTATTTCTTAGAATCCAAGACAACCCTGAATGCAAGACAACCTCCACTTTTTCCTTCAAAAAACATTAAATCAGGCTTAGAAAGTGCTTTGTAAAATCATGCCTTTCTTGTTCAGTACGTATTTTTAGACTATATTTGTCTTCACGCATCTGCCGAACATTGGCTTTAGTTATGCCATATTTTTTTGTGGCTGTGCAATTATTCTTTATTTCTGTGGTTTTGATAGCCATTATCTTAAAATTGGCATCATAATATCAAACAGAACCCATTGAAAATTTGCCGGCAATACCTGTTCCATGTGTGTCTATAATATGACGATCCATCAGAAAAATATTCCTGCCATCTACAAAACTGTTATTTTTTCTCTGCGTCAGGTACAAGTAGCTGCTGCTAGACGTACGTCTCGCTTGCCGGGTTTGGGCGAACTCCAGCGGCTAACGACATATAGGCCTAATAAAGACATGGATGTTGAAGGTCAATGAACAAGTTCATTGCGCTGTTCAATATGGACAAACAATGAAGTTTATTGATTTAAGTGGTACGGTCATACCACCCTTGCGTTTTTCTCACACATACCTCACAATTTCATCTTCGACTTCTTTAAAGCACCCTTGTTGCAGGCCACTGAATGCATTTTTAAGCTATCCTTGTCTTTACGCTAACATCGAACATTGACTTTAGTTAGGCCTATGCTGAATTTTCTTGCGGCTGCACAATTATTCCTCATTTCTGCGTGTTTAACCATTAACTTAAAATTGGCATAATAATTAATATCGATGAGAACTCATTGAAAATTTGCCAGCAACACCAGTTCCACGTATCTTTACAATACGATGATCCTTCACGAAAATATTCCTGCTGTCTCAGAACTTAATTTTATTAAGCGTCAAGTACAGTAGATTCATTATAACTGTGCCAATGAGTAGCCGTGGCCTTTCTAAGAATTCGAAGGTTCGCATATTAATACCAATATAATGGTCCATTATTGGACATTACTGGACATAATTTACTCATTCAGGACAAATATTTTAAGTTCTCTATGGGAATCAACATCTATATCACGGTTCGCATATTTTGATGCCATTCTGCAGATTTGAGAAACGTTTTTGTAGAGACTAGTAGAATAACATTCTCTCTTCACTATTTCCAGAGATCCAGTGTCATTACACAGAGGCACTGTACAACCAGTTACCGTGGCTAGCGATGTATATTAAAGAGGCGGACGTTTATTGTAAATGAGTTTTATATGTGCATGCGCGGGGGGTGAAAAGAAGCAGTGTGGTTACCGTGGTAACTGCCAGCGGTGTTCATTACTGCTAGGTTGTGAATGCAAGATGACCCTTGATTTTTCACATGAGATTCTTGAGAAAAAACTGTCATCATCTTGGATTCGGAGAAATACGGTATTAAGGTCACTGCATGACCTACCGAGCTCGATAGCTGCAGTCGCTTAAGTGCGGCCAGTATCCAGTATTCCGGAGATAGTGGGTTCAAACTCCAATGTCGGCAGCCCTGAAGATAGTTTTCCGTGGTTTCCCATTTTCACACCAGGCAAATGCTGGGGCTGTACCTTAATTAAGGCCACGGCTGCTTCCTTCCCACTCCTAGCCCTGCCTTGTCCCATCGTCGCCATAAGGCCTATCTGTGTCGGTGCGACGTAAAACAGCTAGCAAAAAAATAATAATAATTAAGGCCATGGCCACTTCCTTCCCACTCCTAGCCATATCCTGTCCCATCATCACCAGAAGACCTATCTGTGCCGGTGCGACGTAAAGCAAATTGTAAAAAAAAAACAAAAAAAAAAACCACTGCATCACCTAACAGAATTCTAACTTAACCCTGTCAGTAAGAGTGCTTTCCAGTAAACTAGAATCTTACTTGTCACTAACAGTAACCATAGGGGAAACCCTGTAGCCATCTTTATGGTTCAGTGGGGGGCACTGGTTAACCTATATTTTGGAAGGTGCATGAACATATCAACCTAAACCATAATAAGAAATACAGTCTTTAAAAAAAAAGGAGAGACGCCTTCCATCAACATGTTTTTCAGAATTACAGCATTTAGCAATCAAATTTAAAATACCAACATGGATACCATATTTAAATAAAGATCATTCAGTCTATTTTGAGTGCACGTTTCTCGAACCAAACCAGTCAGCAGATGAAAGTTAAAGATTATGTTAAAATAATCTCATTATGCAAAAAGAAAGAAACAAGTCTTAATGTTGGAGGTCAAACCGACTTGTTATTCGATAACAGTATTATTTAAAACAAAATTCTATACCAAACACTAAGGTGAGGATATCAGTGATGGGAGCAGATGGAAGATGGAAGTGAAAGGGAAAGGAGAAGGTAAAGATCACTTTGTAATTTTGTTCAAAGCCATGAATATGTTCTCACATCAATATTAATATATTTTAATATCTGAATAATTGTATTCGAGCTACTGTAGGTTGGGCAAAAATGATGCTAGTTGTTCTGCCCCCCCCCGCCCCCTCTGGCCATGGCCCTAAATTGGGAGTTATTAGCGGGGGACTGTGGCCCCCTGGAGATGCTATGACTTATGTCAATGTTTTTCCATGCCATGGTTAATGCACTATGCATTCAATATTTTGGCAGCCATGTAAAACCATTGTCCGTCAGCATGCTGGGTGGAGAACATTGGAGCGAGGAAAGGTGGAGGGGGAAGATGGCATAATGTTGCTATTATTATAATGACAATGACCCAGTTTTGACTTATGATGAACCCATAACACTTTGAGGTTAGGAAAGCACAAGATTGTTGATATGATCAAAAGCGCCTCACACATTTTAAGATTCCATTCACAATATTAGCAGCACCTGGAAAACGTCCACAGGAGAATGATTCAGAAAGGAACATGATCTATAGTGGTCATTGTCCAAGTTCACAAATGGATCAAAGTAGACTCTTAACTTGCAAATGAAGGGCAACTCACTGCACTGACTATATGATTATATCTGTATTGTGTGCATTTCAAGAGTCAGTAAGACTTCCATCTTATTAGTCTATGTTGAGTAAATAAGAGATGGTGATGGTGGTGATTAAAGACAACACTGTTAGGCAGGAAATACTCAGCAGGACACAGAAAGCATCAATCTGCTACAGTCAAATCAGAAATCTTCTCTGGGACTGAAAATACCACAAAAAGCGAAAACAATCATGTACCACACTTACTTCTTACCAATTCTCACGTACAGTTTGGAGACATGTACCCTACTAAACAAAGACTTTAGTAGAATCCAAGCAACTGAAATGAGATTTATTAGAACCATGAACCAAACTACCAGAAAGGACAAGATCAGAAATGAAGAGAATAGGAAAGTAGCTGGTATTGAGGTTCCTATTACCATTGTCATAAAGAAACACAGACTTCAGTGGTATGGGCACATAATGAGAATGAACAGGGAAAGACCTGCCAGAAAATATTTTGACCTTAATCTTGTAGGAAGAAGACCACAGGGAAGATCAAGAAAACATTGGATAGAGACTATAAGATCAGATGTGGAGGAGAGAGAATATAAATGGGAGGATGTACTGGAACAGAAGATGTATGAAGATAGAAGGAGATGGCGAGCGCTTGTACACCACACCAGGGAAACTGGAGTTGGGAAATGATGATGATGATGGTGGTGATTACAGTTAAGAGGAAATACAGCTGGACAACCATCATCTATTACCACTATTAACAAGGAAAAATGGAAGACCAATTATAGAAATAATTAATTTGCTATTCAAAAGTCAATACGGAAACAAAATTGAAATTCATCAAATGTAATAGTAGAGTGCATTCAGAATTGTGCTTTCTCTACCCTGAGGTGGATAGGTTCCTCATTAATAATAAGGAAATGTTTATAAATACTGTATATTATAAAATCTAATACTGAAATTTTCTATATATTGGTTGTAACTTATACTGGAATTCTCTGTATTTTGACATTCATGTTGCTATAAATTAATTACTTTTCTTTCAAATTCTGTGTGAGTGCACATATTTTGTCCATTGTTGATTGGAGACTAGAAATTGAAGGCTATATATCTGAGGTAAGATTCCTTATTTTATTCTTGTTTATGTGTCTTGATACCTGGCTACGGTAATGGGGTAGACCACACAACCAGCATCTCAACATAGAGTGTTGGGTGGTGGTTAATAACCTGAACCATCTAATTAGACCAATGGCTTTGGGTGGATAAGTTCGCAGGTCTAGTTCCAGGTTAGGGGTGGCTGCAAGAAGTGTCTGTACTTCATGTTAGAAGTGACCTGATCAAATGCCTTTGGGAATGGTGACCACATTGTTCTAATACAGGGGTGCAGAAATTCCAGGCACCCGGTCGCTGCGGCGACTGTGTTTCTGCTACTGGTGCCTAAGATTCAGCCTCTCAAAAATATCTGTTTTCCATGTTTTCATACTTTCTTTCTTCTCCTATCCACCAATCTGCAGCAAAAACCACTGTGACATATGGCATGACATCAAAATGCCATGATCTTGTCTAAAAGAAATAACTCCAAGACCCAAAGACATTATTTATTATCTCTATACAGAACCATTGATGTATATCAATGAACAAGAAACTTACAGTACCAGATAGTTGATGTGTGTAACATAACTGTTACAGCAGCAGAGGCTTTGGTGGAAGAATTACTTCATAGCCACATGTAGTCAAAACACCAATATAAATGGTCTGTTATTGGACATTATAAATTTTCCAGCTACTCATTCCTGGTTGCCAGCATTTTGCCCCAGTGTGCTAAGTTGGGCTCATCAGTTGGCAAATAGCACATCCATCAAGACACATGGCTAGTGCATACCGTGAAGGCCACTGCATAGGCTACCTGGAGCCACCGGCAGTGCCAATGCACTATGAGAGACTGTATCTCATTACCAAAACTTTTTGGTGGCCTCCATAGTATGCACTAATCATGCATCTTGGTGGGTGTGCTATTTACCAACTGATGAGCCCAACTTAGCACACTGGGGCGAAATGCTGGCACGAAACGCTGGCAACCACGAATGAGTTAGCTGGAAAATTTATAATGTCCAATAACGGACCATTTATATTGGTATTAAAAATGTACTCATTCAGGACAGATATTTCAGGGTTCCCTATGGAATTCAACATCTATATCATAGTCAAAACACTGCCGTCTGAGACCAACAGCCATGAAAGGATTAGGTCATTGTCTATTATCAGTATCACCTGAGTTTTGTAAAACAAAGCTGACACAACCATTTACAGTTAATAATAGTACTATAGCTCTTTAATTTAATATTTCTGGAAATGTTAAGCTTAGAAAAATGTAATATCGTGGTCACCGCTAAGCAGCGCAACTCTATTACTTATAGGTATCATGTTGGAGGGATTCTTGCTGGCTCCTAAAATTCTGGGCTGACTCCTCAATTCAGAGATAATTTCTGCACCCCTGTTCTAATGTCCTATATGGTGAACGTAAATACGGTACCTCGGAAAAGTTTAGGGCAGGGATCGCAAACCTTTATCGACTAGCGTGTCAGTTAAGATCTTGTTCATTACAGTTTACTCTCTAGTGTGCCATCGGTTATTTTCCTTTAAAATCATCATGAAACCCCTCATTGGACTTTGTTTCGATATTCGACTGAATATTTCATGGTTTTATTTTGCAAACATCACTGAAAATTACATTTTGAAAAACAGGAACATTTTAGGAATACGATATATTTTTGCTTTAACCTAATAAAATTTGTAAAAAATATGACCAAATAATTAATTGTGACATATTTCTTTATTAAAGCATAATGTTGAAATATGCTATGTTGCAAGATATTTGACCTATTTTTTACATGTTCCAAACATTAAAATATGTTAGTATTGGACCCAATAGCCTAGTGGTGTGCCACAGATGTTGTGTTCACATGTCACCTAGTGACACGCATGTCATAGGTTCGCCATCCCTGGGTTAGGGCTTCTGCTAGCAGTGGTTAGCTCTTCAGTGCTAATGTCATGGAATGGCTAATGTCATGATGCTGATTGATAAGACAGAAAAACTTGTCGATTTCATGACTGTGAAAGACATAGCCATTCTGGGAATAAGTGAGATAAAGAGAAAAATAAAAGAAGATGCGACACTTAGAAATTGATGCAGGCTGTAATACAGTGGTGGGCCTCAGTGCATAAATGGAGTAGTCATGATTATGAATAAGGAAATACAGGAATATGTAGATTCTGTAAAGTATGTCTGTAAGAGGAGGAAATGAAGTAGAAAGCCATAAAGAAGATAAAGTGATATTAACAATGGGAGAGTTTTGGTAAGAAAGTGACAAAGAAAGGAAGGAATTGACTGATTTATGTAGGAGGAACCAGCTCATAGTATGGAAACACACGGTTTAGGAAGAAAAATAGCAAGATTCTACCAGATAAAATGAGGAGAGTGAAAACTGAAAACTATGATAGACTATGTAATAGTGGAAAAGGTACATCATAAGAACCTGATGGATGTTACAGCCATGCCAGAAGAAGTCTTTGGTGGGGATCATAGGGTAGTGACAGCTAAATTGAAACTAGGAAAGACTGAACATTCACAGGTAGAAAAAGAGAGAAGAATTAAAACATGCAAGCTGCAAGCACAGGATGTATGAGAAAAGATCCTAAGTGAGATAACACTTGTAATTCCTTTGTTAGAACAGAGACTTGGGGTGAAAGAGGAATGGAAAAATTATAAGAAAGCAATGGTTGTATGTGCAGAAGAGGTAAGCGGAAGAACATCAGGAACGGCAAAAGAGGCCTCTTGGTGGAATAAGAGAATAAAAGAAAAAAATATGGAAAAGACAAAGGCATGGAAAGAATGGAAAATATCTAAGACTGAAGAAAGTATGCAGGAAAAAGCAGAAGCTAAGAAATTGAGCAAGAAATTTTTGGAATAATTTTTGGACACTGCTCGCTCAGAAATTAACAGATGATGTACAATATGGAAAGAAACCTCCATGTGGAATCCAAAAAACAAGAAAACTGAGAATTTATTCACCAGGAGTAATAACAAAACCAGATTAAATAAAGAACAGACAGGAAAGATATTTCCGTAGGCCATTGAACATCAAAACTGACAAGAATTGAACAACAGATGAAAAAAGACAATAACAGGAGAAGAATTGGAGGAAAGAAGTTAAAATTGCAGTTCAGAAGATGGTTATGAGGGTGTTTGGAGATTGTAGTAAGGGGCAAATATTCATTTCAAATATTCATTTATAGGAAGGGGAGTTAGGGATTGGAATAACTTACCAAGGGAGATGTTCAATAAGTTTCCAATTTCTTTGAAATCATTTAGGAAAAGGCTAGGAAAGCAACAGATAGGGAATCTGCCACCTGAGTGACTGCCCTAAATGCAGATCAGGATTGATTGATTGATTGATTGATTGATTGATTGATTGATTGATTGATTGATTGATTGATTGATTGATTGATTGATTGATTGATTGATTGATTGATTGATTGATTATGTAAAGGAGAGGGCAAATAAGTTTCTGGTAAGACCCCAACTAGAGTATGGTTCCAGTGTATGGGACCCTCACCAGGATTACTTGATTCAAGAACCGGAAAATATCCAAAGAAAAGCAGCTCGATTTGTTCTGGATGATTTCCGATAAAAGAGTAGTGTTGCAAAAATGTTGCAAAGATTGGGCTTCAAAGACTTGGAAGAAAGGAGACAAGCTGCTGGACTAAGTGGTAGGTTCTGAGCTGTTAGTGGAGAGATGGCGTGGAATGACATTAGTAGACGAATAAGTTTGGGTGGTGTTTTTAAAAGTAGGAAAGATCACAATATGAAGATAAAGTTGGAATTCAAGAGGACAAATTGGGGCAAATATTCATTTGTAGGAAGGGGAGTTAGGGATTGGAATAACTTACCAAGGGAGGTGTTCAATAAATTTCCAATTTCTTTGCAATCATTTAAGACAAGGCTAGGAAAACAACAGATAGGGAATCTGCCACCTGGGCAACTGCCCTAAATGCAGACCAGGATTGATTGATTGATTGATTGAATGATTGATTGATCGATCGATTGATCGATCGATTGATCGATTGATTGATTGATTGATTGATTGATTGATTGATTGATTGATTGATTGATTGATTGATTTATTTATTGATTGATTGCATGTATTAGTGGGTACTATTTCTATGCTACTTACTGATCAGAACTTAAATACCTCATTTTTTGATCCTGCTGGCGGGGGAGATCCTATTCTTTATCAACACCTCTTTTGATTTTTTGGACACCCTGAAGTTTATATTTTAATTCTCCCAGGATTTGGGATGGTCTCACATATTATTAGTCAAGAAAGAGGAAAAAAGGAAGCTTTCGGTACTTTGGGTATAATTTATGCAATAATAGCAATTGGTCTTCTAGGATTTGTTGTATGTTGTGTGAAAACACAAGCGAGCAAAAGAGGATAGATTAAGATTGAATATGTACTGAGACATGGAAGTGTTCTGTTCATAACAGTTATGGATGACAATGAATGAGTGAATGAATGAATGAATGAATCAATCAATCAATCAATGATCTGCATTTAGGGTGGTTGCCCAGGTGGCAGATTCCCTATGAATTGTTTATATTTACTTTCATTTATAACGGTTTACCTAGTTTTTTCTTAAATATTTTCAACAAACTTGGAAATTTATTGAACATTTCCCTTGAAAATTTATTCCAATCCCTTACTCCTCATCCTATAAATGAATATTTGCCACAATCTGTCGTCTTGAATTCTAACTTTATCTTTATACTAGCTGATGTACCCGTGCTTCGCTACGGGATTCGCAGAAAGACTGACTTGGTGGTTTTCCTAACTGAATTCAGCATAGGTCATTACCAAAAAGGTCAGTAGGAATGTAGCGATTGAAAGCAATGTTATAAGATACTCGATCAAATGAATAACCGCACACTTTCTCACTTTCAACGAACAGTACTACGGTGTCAATCTATGAGTCCAAAGTTCCAGAGCTGGAATAACCAGGTCGCAGACTGCCGTGAACACTCCTCTGTCATTATTCCATTAAATATGCACACTGCTCATTCCAATCAGTGGCTCAGAGTAGGGATTGTATAGCTCGAATACTATGATGAACCAGTGTGTTACGTACCAGATATATCAGGAAATGTATGAACCAGAGGAATGGCATGCTAAAGAAGAAAGTTATCTTACACCGCAGCTACTTCCCGCCAATATACAGGCAGCCTGTTACAGTCGGTACGACCAGGCGAGTTGCCCGTGTGGTTAAGGGTGCGCAGCTGTGAGCTTGCATCCGGGAGATAGTGGATTCGAACCCCACTGCCGGCAACCCTGAAGATCGTATTCACTAAATTCTTCCTAAATTCTGTTTACCCATTTTCTCGTGACTCAGCGCTGATATGGACTTAGTAACAAAAATCCAAATTCATGAATATATCTGATTATATGCGGTACGGTAACAATGTATAAGACATAAGTGATCGGAAATTGAATAACTTCTTACATAACTACTACTAACTTACGACATAACTAAATTTATGTTAGTTATGTAGTATTTATCGAATACGACCACTAATAACATAAATAACTTATTTGAGAATTACATTTCAGGCCTTCCTCTAAACTACCATTTCACTCACTGTGAATAACATTATTGATAGCCTAGATTATAGCGACATATTCCCTGACTTTGCATACCAATTTTCGTGAAGATACGACCACTAATAAAATAAATATTTGACAATTAAATTTTAGGCCTTCCCCTAAACTACCATTTTTCTCAGTGTGTATAGCCTATATTGTAGCGACTTATTTCCCATCTTTGTCTAACGATTCCCATTAGGACACGACCACTAATAACATAAATTTTTGAGAATTAAATTTCAGGCCTTCCCCTAAACTACCATTTCACTCAGTGTGATTAAAATAATTTATAGCCTAGATTGTAGCGGTTCATCACCTGACTTTACATTCCGATTTTCATTAAATTCTCTTCAGCCGTTTTCTCGTGATGCGTGTACAGACAGACAGACAGACAGACAGACAGACAGACAGACAGACAGACAGACAGACAGACAGACAGACAGACAGACAGACAGACAGACAGACAGACAGACAGACAGACAGACATTACGGAAAAGTAAAAAAAATGCATTTTCTTGTTACTGAGGACATGACCGATACAGAAATACCATTCTTTTCAAATTCTGAGCAATGTACAGACAAAACTCTTATTTTATATATATAGATTATGAAGCTCCACTCAAGCTTATTCTTCTACTTATGTCATTCCACACCAACTCACCACTGACAGCTCGAAACATACCACATAGTGTTGATAAACTTTACCATAATATGTATTTGACTTGATCCTGTATTGACTTGTCTAAATCTATTAAAGAAATCTTTTAAAATAGTTTATGTTGGGTCCACCTTGTCAATACACTTTTGTTGACTGAAAATGATTTATTTATTTATACATGTTTCAGGAACACTGTGCATTCCCTAAAACACGTATGAATTAATAAATAATTTTCAATCATTAAAAGTGTATTGATAAGGTGGACGCAACATAAACTATTTTAAATAGTTTCTTTAATGGATTTGCATACGACATAGTCGAGCATCTCGTCTCCTTACTCCCAAGTCTCCCCAGCCCATCATGAGAGCAGCAAAAACAGCACACAGAAAAAGATGAATGAGTGTGCTGTTATGTGCTGATGATATTGTGATATGGGGCGAAGATAGAAAAGGAGATTCAAGAAGAGATCGGTGTGAAAAAGATCAAGACATTGGTGAAGACAAGAGAAAAAGTCTTGAAGGCAAAGATCAGCATCTGGTGGAGACTTTAAAGTAGTTGGAAAGTGGTATAATACAGAATACAAGACTGGGTGCTAACATAAGTAAAAGGATTCTACCTGGAGGGGGTGTTTATATTAAAATGTATGAAACCCTATATGGGATAAAGAAATGCCAATGTATAAAATGTATTACATACCCATAACAACATATAGAACAGAAACCTGGTGGAGGACAGGTGGCAGAAAATAAAGTATAATGCAGAAAACAAGAAGAGACAAAGTGAGGAATGAGGAAATACAGAAAGAAATTTAAGTAGAAAATTTAAGTGATAAAATAGAGAAAAACAGACTTAATTGGTTTAGATACAAGTCAGAAAAGGATGAAGAAACAGAGAAGAGCAGTCAAGGATGACCAAGACTGAGATGGGTGGAACACGGGAGTGCTATGTGGCCGTAGCTGAAAAAAGATGATGATTTATTAATTAGAGTTACATAATTATCAGTGTATGTTTTTTTATTCTTTTGAAAGATGGATTCCCACAAGCAAGTGTTCATTGAAGGGAACAAAGCAACATCAGATTATTTAATTTTGTATCATTTCTAGTCAAATTATGAAACAGTGATTCCATGAGAAAGAGCCCAGTGTCTGCCTGCCCCAAGCCAGGGCAAAGGCTGAGTGATAGATGAGTAACACCAGTTGGTCTTTGTGTCACTCTACCTATCTTTCAAACTTTTGATCATACATTGATACTGGTGAAAGTTATGAGAATGATTACTTATTTTGGGAATTGGACCCGATATTTTTTTTTATTTTTTAAAAAGATTTTGTTAGATGCTTTCAATCCTTGTTTTGTTCCTTTTTCATTTTATTTCCAATCTTTCTTTAATGGTTTGTCTTTTTCTATAAGAAAAAAAGAACCAGTATATTTTTGTAACTCTTCTATAGAGTTGTAAGAGACTTTGTATGAGGCAAGGAGGTACCATTGCTGGACTGAGTAACTCAGCTCAGGCGGTAGAGCGCTGGCCTTCCGAACCCAACTTGGCAAGTTCGATACTGGCTCAGTCTGATAGCATTTAATTTAGACCACTTTAATTAAGGCCATGGTTGTTTCCTTCCCACTCCTGGCCTTCTCCTATGCCATCATCATCATAAGACCTATCTGTGTCAGTGCAACATTAAGCAAATTGTAAAATAAATAAAAACTGAAGTACCCTGGTTATGATGATCAATTCAGTACAGCAGTCCATGTGTGGGAAAGCACAAGTCTCCTTCCGGGGCTTTATTCTAGTATTATTGAAAGCAATCCCTTACTCTTCTGGTGACCTGCTATAAAAATCCACAGCCTGTTTCCAGTCATTTGACCGGGAATGAATGGAACCCCCATCTGGCGGTGAGGACAGGAATTGTGCCAGCTGCCGAAGCCTGTCGCACTCCTCTGGGGCAATGATTAATGACTGACAGATGAAATGAAATGATATTGAAGGGTGTTGCTGGAATGAAAGATGACAGGGAAAACCAGAGTACCCAGAGAAAAACCTGTCCCACCTCCACTTTGTCGAGCACAAATCTCACATGGAGTGACCAGGATTTGAACCACGGAACTCAGCGGTGAGAGGCCGCCTGGGTTACCTGCTATGCCTAACACAATCGAGGCTGTTTCTGTGAGGATGAAATTCTGTAGCATTTAGTAGTCTCCTACTTCATCTACAAGGCAGCAGATTGAGTAATGGAATGCCTCATCTGCCAATTGCACCTTTCTGAAGGTCTCCTCTGCTGAAACTGCTGTAACCTCATTAGGGGTCTGTACAAGGTGATACCAGCCGGGCCAGGTGGACCAACTGATGTTACTTGTCTATCACTCACCCTTTGTTCTAGCTTGGGACAGGTTGGTAAGATTATACAGAAAGGTGGAGACACTCATTCCCTCACACACTTGCAGGAATTCCTTGAAGTGTTTTTCTTTACACACAATTGAAATTTTGAAACCGCAGCAAAACTGATTAAAATTTCTAGTACACAATTCAGATGATAACAACAACAGGTTAGGGGCAGCCTTGTTGAAACCTGAGAGTTAGGTGTAAAATCCCTTTGGGTACAGTGAGCCCACCATAATAATAACCTCTGTGAAGCATCAAATTGGAGCAGGATGATGGTGTTATGCAGGTCAATGATCCACAGCCTGACCCAGAAACTCTGTGGACAAGGCTGACAGAAGAGAACAATAATGTATCACTGTTTATTTTCAGAATGCCTACTTATCTTCTTTGCCATACTTCTGCATGTGGATCTTCAGCCTGATTCTAAGCAATGTTGTTGATCGTTTACGAGCCAAAAAGAAAATAAGCACTGGAGTTGCAAGAAAAATATGTACAGGATTTGGTAAGTAAACATCAATCAATCAATCAATCAATCAATCAATCAATCAATCAATCAATCAATCAATCAATCAATCAATCAATCAATCAATCAATCTATCTATCTATCTATCTATCTATCTATCTATCTATCTATCTATCTATCTATCTATCTATCTATCTATCTATCTATCTGTCTGTCTGTCTGTCTGTCTGTCTGTCTGTCTGTCTGTCTGTCTGTCTGTCTGTCTGTCTGTCTGTCTGTCTGTCTGTCTTGATTTGTATTAAGGGACAGTCGCCCAGGTGGCAGATTCCCTATCTGTTGTTTTCCTAGCCTTTTCTTAAATGATTTCAATGAGATTGGAAATTTATTGAACATCTCCCTTGGTAAGTTATTCCAATCCCTAACTCCCCTTTCTTTGTAATGAATGTGCACTGTATCTGGTTAGCTGTAAATGATTATAACTTGCATCTTTAAGAAAATCAAAAGCCATACTAATGTTTGCATGTTGAGATAAGAACCCATAGAGTTAAGTGCTGTCAAATGCCTGCATTCTTCTTGCAACATGGCAAACAGTTCTGTAGTAATTTTGGTGTGGTCTAGTCTGGCTGTCAACAGGAGCTGTAATTCATTCCAGAGACGCTCAGTTGGGTTTAGATGAAGGTTTTGGGCCAGCCATTCCATGTCATTCTCTCCCATAAAAAAAAAAAAAAGAAAACCTTTGCTTTATGAATGGGTACAGTGTAATTTTGAAAATGTTGCCACAGGGTGCAAAGCACAAAACTGTCCAGTATTGCCTGATAGGTTTCAAAATTCAATGGACCAAGACTAAACCACATCATAATGTCTGGGCCGACGACCTTCGATGTTAGGCCCCTTTAAACAACAACAAGCATAAGCATCATCATCATCATCATCATCATCATCATCATCATCATCATCATCATCATCATCATCACATCATAATGTCTCCTCCACCAAATTTCAAAGTGAGAGCAATGTTCACTTGGTATTCACCAGGTCCATACTCATCAGTCAGACTGCTACCAACTTGTAGTGATGTTCTAGTGGTTTGCATCACTGCAATTGGTGATTCTTGGTTTGTGGGCAGCAAGTTGCCCATGGAATTCAAGAACAAACACCTTCTAGCGAATGGTACGAGTACTGGCATTGCTTCCATTTGAAAGTCTGTGGCCATGGTTTCTAATGGAGCTTGCCAATTTGACTTTACTATATGCAAAGGCATTAACAGTCCCTTATATGAACTGTTTTTGCTTCCCTGGTCAAGTAGTGGGTTTTTATAATTCCCTGGCATTTCCATTTCACTGCTACATCACTCACTGTTAACCCACTTGTTGGCGATGATCATATGGTCTGACACCGTGGTTAGCCGGTTAGAATTCCCTTGGTGGAAAAATTTGCACCATTAGAATGTTAGCTGGCAGGGCAGGAGAGGGGGTGGTATACAATTTCTAATCACTAGATTGTGTGCCAAAAGCCCGGACTCAATTCCAAACCACTCTGCAGGGTTCATATGGAGTGAATTCATATGATGTTGATGGTAATTTTTCCTTCAGATAGGGACATTAACCTTGAGGAAGCCTCTTGAGTGTTATTCAATAGGAGTAGGCTATGTGTCAACACTGGGTTTCACCCTCTCCCTACATGATCATCATCCCACATTCAGATGTGCACCACGTGAGTGGAACATGCCCTTGGACACTAATAGCACTTAAATTTATAGGCTAAATAAAATCTGTTGAATATTGTCTCTGAAACTTACCACGAATCTCATGGATGGAATGAACAATACGGTGGGCACCGACAATCATACACCTTTCAGCCTCACTGAGCTCTCGTTGTTTTTATCAAGTGCTCATGACTGTATATACTGCAGACACACTGCATGTTTGAGTGATGTATGGGATCAATCTTCTTTCCTTTCAGGGAGGTGTATATCCAATGGATATGTGATATGTACATAGTACAGTGATCACATTCCACAGAAGGAAGTAGAACGTCTAAACTGTTGGTCCTGTCCCCTTAGACTTAGCTTCTATGCATTTTCTTCCTAATTCTAGCAGGTTTTTGAGCATTCTGTGTTTTGGCATATACTTTATCTCATAAGAACCAAAATAATGGACAAACTGTTAATTGTATCAAAAAAGGAGCATACACACAGGATTTAAAAATCATACAAGTCCATCATACACTTTGGAGTGTGCTACAACTGGGTGACATTCATTAGTGGGGCAAGCCTAGGTGCTCTTACTGTGTACATAATGTACTCTAGCGACGGCAATTACCTGGACTTAACCATTATGCGCAACTGCAACAACACTTTATCCTTTAATGTATAAAGGAAACCCACCCACACCATCAGTACCATACAACAAACTTCTATGCACACAGACATACATAAGAAAGCAGCTTACAATAGCATGGTACTCGGAGCATGTACTGTTCCTTTATCTTGCAAGAATTATAAAAAGAAATTAACACTATTTACAATATTGCAGAACACAATGGTTTCAGTAGAACCTTCATCAGCAGAATCATCATTAGATATAAGAGCAGACCCAAGACTACCCTAGAAAAAGATTCCGCTCCTAAAGATAAGTTTTCCACTTTCACTTTCAATAATAGTAGCATTTACCAAATTTCTAATATCTTTAAAAAACACAACATTAAAATAGCATTTAGAATCTCTCACACCAACTCCAAACTAATTTTCAATCCACACACTGTCAACAATAACAATAACAACATTAATAATAGATATTTAAACTCTAGAGTTTACAAATTAGAATACCAATTCCAGCTATGTAGGTCAAAGAGGCCACAATTTTGTCATAAGGTACACCGAACATCGCAATGCTCTCAAATATAATCATTTTTCAGCTATGGGTGAACATCATAAAGAATGCAGCCATGAATACACATCGATAGATGAAGATCTTAAGATCTTGCATTTTGAGCAAAAAAGCACCTTGCTCAATGTTCTCGAGAGCTTCCACATTGATTTAGATCAGTTTATGAACCCCTCTCAGCTGAGCCAACAATAGACACGATAGTAAGAACGGGACTGTTAACTTTGAAAAGGCTGTTTCGAGAGGACAATCACCTATTAAGTACCGTAAGTTTAAAAGTTTCTTCACACTCAGTTTTCACGTTTTACTTATCAGCCCAAGTTTCTCACACAAACTCATTTTTTCCATTATAGATTGGAACTTCAATGATGGTTTCCACTATGGTCACATACAGTTTACCATGCACCTATTATCTTCTGTAACACAGCTTTTCAGCTTTTTCACTGCCCTCCTGACCATTTAAAATAAGACAAACACACCTAGCCAACATTGGAAACAATCATCGAGAACGAGACTGCTAAATTGAGAAGAAATTGAGTGCTGCTATTATAAAAATTTGAAATTCATTGGCGTTTTTTCCATCACGTGTCACATACATTACTCCGGGCATGTTGTCTCCTCTCAAACTTGGATTCTCAAGTATTTTCACTGCCCTCCTAGCCATTCATGGTGATGGTGACTCTACAAAGACAGACTGTCAGTTCTGAATTTTTAACACAGTGATTTCGTCCTGTTTTTTAATTATATCACACTGCAAAAATGTTTAGACTAAGAGGTCCGCAAACTCACTATAAGCACTTATTGTTCATTTCCATCTTGTATCATTTGGCTTTCTTCATTTTCTTCTTAGGTTTAACACACTTTTTAGATTTATTTATGTAACATGTTAACCTTTTTTTTCACTGAAGTTGTCTCAGTGAGTTGTTTATTGCTCCATCTAATGATGTAAATGTTGTATTGTTTTTTATTTCCATCATGTCTCTTTTGTTTTTCATTTGTTCCTTCATTATGTTTTTAACATATTTTTAGCTCTTATTATGTTAATAACTTTAACCCCCTTATTTCATTGAAGATGGCTCAAACAAGTCCAAACATGTTTGAATTTTATTACTCCATCTAATGACGAAATTATCTTACATATTGAATAGGAGGATACATTAAATTTTCCTTTGTAAAGTGAAACGGTGACCTTGGCCTATTTGACTCTGTCTTGATTGGTAAACACACTGTATAATTTGAGAAGAAAGAAACCCAGATGCACATGGTTCACCTAACAGATCCATTCCATCAGTGATATGCATTTGTCATTGAACTTGATAGTAGGAGTCACACTACACTATCCTGCAGGTCCCTGCACATCTTTAAAAATCACCCCAAATATTGTACTCAAATCCCACATGGGATATTTTAAATTCATTAAAAAAAAAAAACACACACACGCGCGCGCACACACACGCGCACACACACGCGCACGCACGCACACACACACACACACACACACACACACACACACACCCTTAGTTCATCCTCGGTGTACTCAATTCTCTGAGTTGTTGGATAAATTAGAAATCTTAAGAAAGCATGATGAAAATACAGTTCTTAATTTGAAACAGCCCACTGATTCATTAGGCATTCAATTATTAACATTAAGAACAATAATAAAGAAAACATGTAATTCAATCAGTTGGGAGGATGTAGCGGAGGGAACACAAAGAATTGGAGAAGATTTTAGTTGAATGTTTTCATCAGTTCTGGAACTCAATAGTTCTATCGTACTACAAGTGTTTGTGTTTCATTTAATACTGAAACTCTATTCAAGTATTTCTAGCAGATTGCACTTTCTGAGCTATGAAGCCAACAGTCACGCAGAGCATGGCATCTTCTGAGTTGCTGGGAACAACCAATTGACACTTGCTTACAAAGCTGGCAGGAATATCTATATCAAGTTACAAGTTGCTAAGCCAAATAAATACATGTTTCATGTAGTATTTATTCCATTAAGGATAATAAATTATTTCAGGATTGGACTAAACAATGTAAACAGGAACACAGTGAGAGGATGAAGAGATATTGGGAAGAGAAGAAGAGAAAACAAAAAAGTTCAAATGTGCTCCATATTTGGGCATAACAAATCAAAACAAAACGATTTCATGCGGGATAAAACAAGCAATCCTTTTGGCCACAGCTGAAGTATTCATGTGCCACATAACATACTGTAGTTCTGAACAGAACACTGCAACAAATACTATATAAAACAAGGCCCTTCACTTGGTGAAAGCACAGTCTCATTGACAATATCTATGAGGGCTGTGAATAAAGTACTGGCAACACAGTCCAGACTCTCACAAGAGATTGGGCATGCACAGATAGGATATGGGAGTGATCAGGTGGTGCTCTTTTCAATGTGTAGTGTTCATTTGACAGGTATCCAGATGGGATTGTTGTTGCTGTGTGGCAGTGAAGTGAAGAGCGTCAATTTCACCACTCTAAAGCATATTTTCAAAAGGTGATCACCAAGTGATAAATATAATTATTGATCCGTATTGAAGATACTATATGTAGTATGCTTAATAGTTTATTACGTCACCTATTCAATACATTAGAAATTTTAAACATTTCCATATGAGACATGTTTCGCCCTTCTTTGAGGGCATCATCAGTCATACTAGTACCTCAAGGCATAAATCAGGTACCAGATTTGTAATTAAATTGTAAATACTAATATATAAAATTGACATATTACAGTAGGAAAGTCAAGAGAAAAACAATGTTCAATGATGATATAGATAACAATATATCAGCCGTTGGCTGTAAATTATGTTATGAAGGATAACAGTGTCAAGATGTTTGGGTATGTCCTACAAAGGATGACTTAACATATTAACATGGGGCCGTTTAAAGGAAAGATAAGTGAGTTGCACTGATATGTAAGACCACAGGGTATTTGACAGTGTGCAGCAGCAGTGGTCCATATGAAGTATTGACGTTATATTATCAGAAATGTTGGTAACTGTTACTAAAATTTCATTAAGAAACAGTATTCAATGAGAAAATAATGTTCATTAATAAACAGACTTTAAAGGGGTTATATTAACTTATTTACAGACACAGTAGTTGGCATCAATGCGTAAAAACACAGGGTATTTTAGCAGTGTCCAGCAGTGGTGGTCCAAAGAATCATTGGCGCTACTCTATTAGAAAATCTTAGGAAGATCTAAGGCTTGAATTATCATTGCCCACGTCAGTAGCATACCAGAGCCTATTAAAGGAACTTCAGGACAAAAGGGAAGATATATGGCTAGATTTCTTCTCCACAGACGCGATGATCAACAGGGAATGGATAACGGCTAACTATGAACTGAGGTACATCATGACTCGCTTTGCGGTCCATGGTTTCCACTACAAAATCTGCAAGAGAGAAACCTACCATGATCCAAATGAACTGTGCCAGTGTAAACTCTGTGGCGACCAATGTGATAGATACCATGTGATAAAATGCAAAAGCAGACAAATCTCGCTGACAAAATTCTCTAATAGTTAATGCTATGTAAACTATACATTGACCACTATGGCTTTATAACTGTATTATTATATGACCATTGGCTGCATTAAATATTATTATTATTATTATTATATATATATTTACATGGAAGCAGTTTGGGGAGAAAGGGTACAAAGTGTCTGGCACCAATGTTCATAACAATAATTACCCATTGATTGATGATCACAGTTTGACAGGGCAACTATACAGTAATATTTACATTATTCTATTGAACAGTTGGGAAATTACAAGCTTATAATACATATTTACACTAAATTGCTTAAGGCAACTTATTGGTTAAAAGTGGTACATGTTTTGAATATTATCAACATCTTCAGCCACATAACACTGTTTAGATGAAACATTCATATAATGACAAAGTATCATTGTTTTAGAGGAAGTAGTAGTCAATGCAGCTATATCATTACAATCAGCACAGTTATTGGTGCAATCCACAGCTGATTTACATTGTTAATGAATGTTTAAGAGGGACAGAGATTGTGTGATCTTATGAACGTTGCGTTGGAAGCAGCAAGCGTTTATGGAACTGTGTGGAATGTCGCAGACTCCTCTTAGTGAGCCTGTTGTTGCTCATATTATGTTACCTTGTTTGATGTTGGGTGGAACAGAACAACACTGAAGTTGAGTGGTGGTGGTGGTGATTATTGTTTTAAGAGGAAGTACAACTAGGCAACCATCCTCTATATAACACTAATCAGAGGGAAAAAATGGAAGGGGTCCGACACTTCGAAAAATGAAGGTATCGGCCAAAGTAAGACAAGGGCCGCAAAAGGCATGAAAATGAAAGACTCCCTAGCCCTCGCAAACCTAATAGCGTCGGGGTCAGAAAAGAACAAGAGTTGACCAAGTGAGGTCGGATAGGATAGATGAAAGTGAGGAGCCTGGCACAAGTAGGTGGAAGCAATGTCAGGACTCAGCTGAGGACCCCGTGGTCGCCAACCCACGCTCCAAAGTTCAGAGCTCCTGAGGCCCCTTTTAGTCGACTCTTATGACAGGCAGGGTATACCGTGGGTGTTATTCTACAGCCCCCACCCACAGGGGGAAAACACTGAAGTTGAAGTTCATGGTCAAGTGTGTGATAGTATTGGAATTAGCACAGAGATTCAGTATTTATATAATAATAATAATAATAATAATAATAATAATAATAATAATAATAATAATAATAATAATAATAATAATAATAATGTGTTGAGTCATCAGTCCATAGACTGGTTTGATGCAGCCCTCCATGCCACCCTATCCTGTGCTGACCTTTTCATTTCTACGTAACTATTGCATCCTACATCTGTTCTAATCTGCTTGTCATATTCATACCTTGGTCTACCCCTACCGTTCTTACCACCTACACTTCCTTCAAAAACCAGATGAACAAGTCCTGGGTGTCTTAAGATGTGTCCTATCATTCTATCTCTTCTTCTCATCAAATTTAGCCAAATCGATCTCTCACCAATTCGATTCAGTATCTCTTCATTCGTGATTCGATCTATCCATCTCACCTTCAGCATTCTTCTGTAACACCACATTTCAAAAGCTTCTATTCTCTTTCTTTCTGAGCTAGTTATTGTCCATGTTTCACTTCCATGCAATGCCACGCTCCACACGAAAGTCTTCAAAAACATCTTTCTAATTCCGATATCAATGTTTGAAGTGAGCAAATTTCTTTTCTTAAGAAAGCTCTTCCTTGCTTGTGCTAGTCTGCATTTTATGTCCTCCTTACTTCTGCCATCGTTAGTTATTTTACTACCCAAGTAACAATATTCATCTACTTCCTTTAAGACTTCATTTCCTAATTTAATATTTCCTGCATCACCTGCCTTCGTTCGACTGCACTCCATTACTTTTGTTTTGGACTTGTTTATTTTCATCTTGTACTCCTTACCCAAGACTTCATCCATACCATTCAGCAACTTCTCGAGATCTTCTGCAGTCTCAGATACAATAACAATATCATCGGCAAATCTCAAGGTTTTGATTTCCTCTCCTTGGACTGTGATTCCCTTTCCAAATTTCTCTTTGATTTCCTTTACTGCCTGTTCTATGTAAACATTGAAAAGGAGAGGGGACAAACTGCAGCCTTGCCTCACTCCTTTCTGGATTGCTGTTTCTTTTTCAAAGCCCTCGATTCTTTTCACTGCAGACTGATTTTTATACAGATTGTAGATAATTCTTCGGTCTTGGTATCTGATCCCTATCATCTTCAGAATCATAAATAGCTTGGTCCAATCAACATTATCGAATGCCTTTTCTAGATCTACGAATGCCAAGTACGTGGGCTTGTCCTTCTTGATTCGATCCTCTAAGATCAGACATAAGGTCAGGATTGCTTCACGTGTTCCTACATTCCTTCTGAAGCCAAATTGATCTTCTCCCAACTCTGCTTCAACTTGTTTTTCCATTCTTCTGTATATAATACGTGTTAAAATTTTGCAGGCATGAGATACTAAACTAATGGTGCGGTAATTTTCACACCTGTCAGCACCGGCTTTCTTGGGAATAGGTATAACAACATTCCGCCGAAAATCAGATGGGACTTCTCCTGTCTCATATATCTTGCACACTAAATGAAATAACCTTGCCATGCTGGTTTCTCCTAAGGCAGTCAGTAATTCAGAGGGAATGTCATCAATTCCAGGGGCCTTGTTCCTATTTAGGTCACTCACAGCTCTGTAAAACTCTGACCTCAGAATTGGGTCTCCCATTTCATCAGCATCAACAGCCTCTTCATGTTCCAGAACCAAATTATCTACATCTTTACCTTGATACAACTGTTGGATATGCTCCTGCCATCTTTTGGCTTTGTCTTCTTTCCCTAGAAGTGGCTTTCCATCTGAGCTCTTAATATTCATACACCTAGATTTCCTTTCTCCAAAGGTTTCCTTGATTTTCCTGTATGCAACATCTACCTTTCCCAGGACCATACAGCCTTCGACATCCTTGCACTTCTCCTTCAGCCATTCTTCCTTAGCTACCTTGCACTTTCTATCCACTTGATTCTTTATTCACCTGTATTCTTTTCTGCCCTCTTCATTTCTAGCATTCTTGTATTTTCGTCGTTCATCAATCAGGTCTAGTATCTCCTGAGTTAACCACTGATTCTTAGTTGATCTTTTCTTCCTTCCTAACATTTCTTCAGCAGCCCTACTGACTTCATTTTTCATGACTCTCCACTCTTCCTCTATAGTGTTTCCTTCAGCCTTTTCATTTAGTCCTTTTGCAACATGTTCTTTGAAACAATCCCTCACACTCTTTTCTTTCAACTTGTCTAGATCCCATCTTTTTGCATTCTTTCCTTTCTTCAATTTCTTCAACTTCAGATGGCATTTCATGACCAACAAGTTGTGGTCAGAGTCCACGTCTGCTCCTGGGAAAGTTTTGCAATCTAACACCTGGTTTCTGAATATCTGCCTAATCATAATGAAGTCTATTTGATACCTCCCAGTGTCTCCAGGTCTCGTCCACGTATACAGCCGTCGTTTGTGGTGTTTGAACCAAGTATTGGCAAGGACTAAATTATGATCAGTGCAGAATTCAACCAGCCGACTTCCTCTTTCGTTCCTTTGTCCCAATCCAAATTCTCTTACTGTATTACCTTCTCTTCCTTGGCCTACCACTGCATTCCAGTCTCCCATCACAATTAGATTTTCATCAACTTTTACATATTGTATTAAATCTTCTATCTCTTCATATATTCTTTCGATTTCTTCATCATCCGCTGAACTAGTAGGCATATAAACCTGCACAATTGTGGTGGGCATTGGTTTGGTGTCTATCTTGACGACAATAATTCTTTCACTATGCTGGTCTTAGTAGCTTACCCGCTGCCCTATTTTCTTATTCATTATTAAGCTAACTCCTGCATTTCCCCTGTTTGATTTTGTGTTAATAATTCGGTAGTCGCCTGACCAAAAATCCTGTTCTTCCTGCCAACGTACTTCACTTATACCAACTACATCTAACTTTAGCCTATCCATCTCCACTTTCAGATTCTCTAACCTACCACAACGATTCAAACTTCTAACATTCCATGCTCCGACTCGCAGAATGTCAGTATCCATCTTCCTGATGATCGCCCCCTCTCGTGTAGTCCCCACCCGGAGATCCGAATGGGGGACTAGTTTACCTCCGGAATATTTTACCCGGGAGGAAGCCATCATCAGTACATCATTCATACAGAGAGAGCTGCATGTCCTCGGGAGGTGGTTACGGCTGTAGTTTCTCGTTGCTTTCAGCCATGTAGCAGTATCAACACTGCTAAGCCATGTTGAGTATTATTACAAGGCTGTATCAGTCAATCATCTAGACTGCTGCCCTTGCAACTACCGAAAGGTTGCTACCCCCCTTTCGATGAACCATTCGTTAGTCTGGTCTCTCAACAGATACCCATCCGATATGGTTGCACCTGCGGCTCGGCTATCTGCATCATTGGGACACGCAATCCTCCCCACCGCGGCAAGGTCACATGGTTTGCAGAGGAGGATAATAATAATAATAATAATAATAATAATAATAATAATAATAATAATAATAATAATAATAATAATAATAATAATAATAATAATAATAATAATAATAATAATAATAATTTTTTTTTTACGAGTTAAGTGTGGGAAATCTTTCATTAGACACTTGTGAGGGTCCACACTCCACAAGCGTGTGAGATTCCTACTCACTAAAACCCACACACCCTTTTCCCATGACGTATATCTCCACCCCAGAACCGCTCTCGCATTACTTCAGGGTGGTGTCGTGCTAATTTCTTAGGTTTCTTCTTCCTTATTTCTCCTTACTGCCGTTCATGAGCATTCATATCTTTCTTTTTCTGATGCAGGATGCCTTCTACATATACTGCTATCTGATCCCAAGATTCTTGGTTTGGTAGCATCGCCTGCACAATAGTTTCTGGCGTCAACTCCACTTGCTCAGTATATAAACATCTTCTCTGAGTTGACCAATGACAGCATACAAAAAATGTGTGAAATACATCGTCTATATCATTGCAATAGATACACACCAAGTCGCTCGCTCTACCTACTCTATGTAGAAATTTCCGGAAGTATCCGTGACCCGTCAATAGTTGCGTAATATAAAAGTTAACCTCGCCATGAGCTCGGGCAACCCAATCAGCTAGGCATGGTATCAGCCGCTTAGTCTATTTTCCTCGAGGATCTTCCTCCCATCTTTGCTGCCACTGCTCCACTCGTTGCCTATAAGCTAGCTTCTTAGCGCGCTTCTTTCTTGAGTTCGTCAGACTTCCTGTCTCTCTAAGGCAAGTAAATCAATCGGTGCTACCGCTGCTATCGTAAGGACCGCAGGTTCGGATACTGTGCGATATGCACTTGTAATACGCAAAGCTGATCTCCGCTGTACCGCAGCCATCCTTCGCCGGTATTTTTAAAACTTCAGAGATTCAGCCCAGACTTCGGCACTATATAGAAGTGTCGAGTGAACTATCGACATCAGAAGTTGTCGTTTGCTAGACTTCGGACCTTTAATGTTGCTCATTAATCTACTCAGTGCAATCGTTGTTTTCACCGCCTTATCTGTCACCCGTTTGATATGATCCCAAGAAGTAAGTTTGGTATCAAGTGTCACTCTGAGATACTTTATACTTCTAGATGTTTCGATTTCTGTTTGTCCAATATACATTGGAATGACAGTCGTGATCCTTTTCCTTGTCAAGAAAGAACTTGATCAGTTGGAATGATATATTGGAAGTGCTTCAAAATACTTTCAAACTACCGGAGTATCTCATGCGCATAATGAGAAATTATTTCAAAGATCGTACTCTAGTATATCACACAGAAGATGGGCAGAGAGTTGTTTTATGATCTGCAAGCTGTAATCTGTGATTCGCCATCCAATCTTTCACCCGTCGCATTACTTGATTTAGCTTAAACTGTGCCAACTCCAAATTTCGAGCAACTATCAAAACAGCTATATCATCAGCATAGCCCACTAGCATTGTGTCTTCCGGCATCTCTAACCTCAACAATCCATCATACACTATGTTCCACAGATTTGGGCCAAGGATGGACCCTTGTGCTGCACCAGCTGTGAGCTGTTTCACTCTCTGCCCATCTTCTATGTGATATACTAGAGTACGATCTTTGAAATAATTTCTCATTATGCGCATGAGATACTCTGGTAGTTTGAAAGTATTTTGAAGCACTTCCAATATATCATTCCAACTGATCGAGTTGAAAGCGTTCTTAACATCAAGGGTCACAAGGAGTGTCACTTTTTGAAAGTGATGATTACCCATTTGTACCCTTTTAGCTGTATTCAACACTTCCCATACTGCATCGATTGTCAAATGCCCTCCTCGAAAACCATGTTGACGATCAGAGAGGTCCCCAGCTAGTTGAACTGCTGAAAGTACTCTTGGCTGCAAAAGTTTCTCTAATCCTTTACTAGCAGTATCCAGCATACATAAAGGCCTATAGCCACCAGTTTTCCTTTGCTTATTAAAACTAGCCGAGCTGTTTTCCAGCGAACACTGAACACCCCCGATAGCAGGCAGCTATTGTACATTTTCAGCAGTAGTTGTGGACAGAAATCTGCTATCAGCTTTAATATCTCTGTTGGAATACTATCTGGTCCTGGGGCCTTTTTATTTCTAAGGGACCTAATCGCTCTTGTCAATTCTTCTCGTGTAAAAAGTGGCACATCATCTATGAAGTCATCATCATCAGCAGACCTCTCAGGATGATCTGGGAATAGTGTATCCACAATATCTTTCATTGCATTTGAGTCTATAATAATAATAATAATAATAATAATAATAATAATAATAATAATAATAATAATAATAATAATAATAATAATAATAATAATGCCCCAGCTACCATTCGTTGAAGTCCACTTTTACAGGTGAACTAATAGTCTACCCCCATTTATATTTCCCATGATTACTTACGAGGGAAGTACCCCAGCTCGAACGGCTAAAACCGACTGGAAGTGCACTTAATATACAAGGATATGTCTGTTCTACTACCCATCAAGGGCATTTATCTGTTAAACCCCGCATTAGTGTACAATCAATGTTTGGAAGTTACGGCGTAAAAACATTGTAGAAACACAATTCACAACAGAAACTACCGTGAAACAGGCACTTCGGACCACTATACTTGTAGTAACAAGAAACAGATGTGGTGAAGTATCATCTGGCAAAGGGTTGAACACGTGCTTGCAACAAGAACTCTTAACACATGCAGTATCGTGTTGACGTAGTCATCTTTCCCACAAACTGTGTTGTCCTTTATTCGACGTCGAAGTGTAAATGTGGAGTTTCAATGAAGCGATTAAAATACAGCGGAATGGAACAGTATGCACACTTAACGAGGGCAACATGTAGACATACTACATTATTTACAATGTTCCTGCATTGCAATAGTCCAAACTCAAATGCCACGGTGATCACATTATCAAACGAAGCAACAGGAACATCCACATCATAACCTGCTCTTTGCCATGCGCATTAACATACGTCTGAATCTCGGTGCAGATAGTTGGTTGTAGATGACTGAGTGAAGACGGATGATGAAGCATCGATCATGTAATGTGGCCTGCATGGTATCTACACTGACTGACAGTGACAATGCAACACCAAGGAGGAGTGGTTCGAAAGGAATGAAAGTTGGGGAAAAAACAGAGTCGGCACGGAAGAATAATTGATGTTTATTTCACACCGATATGCAGGTTACACAATGCGCACGGCATCGACTCAGTAGGATGTAGGACCACCACGAGCGGCGATGCATGCCGAAACGCGTCGAGGTACAGAGTCAATAAGAGTGCGGATGGTGTCCTGAGGGATGGTTCTCCATTCTCTGTCAACCATTTGCCACAGTTGGTCATCTGTACAAGGCTGGGCAGAGTTTGCAAACGGCGTCCAATGAGATCCCACACGTGTTCGATTGGTGAGAGATCCGGAGAGTACGCTGGCCACGGAAGCATCTGTACACCTCGTAGAGCCTGTTGGGAGATGCGAGCAGTGTGTGGGCGGGCATTATCCTGCTGAAACAGAGCATTGGGCAGCCCCTGAAGGTACGGGAGTGCCACCGGCCGCAGCACATGCTGCACGTAGCGGTGGGTATTTAACGTGCCTTGAATACGCACTAGAGGTGACGTGGAATCATACGCAATAGCGCCCCAAACCATGATGCCGCGTTGTCTAGCGGTAGGGCGCTCCACAGTTACTGCCGGATTTGACCTTTCTCCACGCCGACGCCACACTCGTCTGCGGTGACTATCACTGACAGAACAGAAGCGTGACTCATCAGAGAACACGACGTTCCGCCATTCCCTCATCCAAGTCGCTCTAGCCCGGCACCATGCCAGGCGTGCACGTCTATGCTGTGGAGTCAATGGTAGTCTTCTGAGCGGACGCCGGGAGTGCAGGCCTCCTTCAACCAATCGACGGGAAATTGTTCTGGTCGATATTGGAACAGCCAGGGTGTCTTGCACATGCTGAAGAATGGCGGTTGACGTGGCGTGCGGGGCTGCCACCGCTTGGCGGCGGATGCGCCGATCCTCGCGTGCTGACGTCACTCGGGCTGTGCCTGGACCCCTCGCACGTGCCACATGTCCCTGCGCCAACCATCTTCGCCACAGGCGCTGCACCGTGGACACATCCCTATGGGTATCGGCTGCGATTTGACGAAGCGACCAACCTGCCCTTCTCAGCCCGATCACCATACCCCTCGTAAAGTCGTCTGTCTGCTGGAAATGCCTCCGTTGACGGCGGCCTGGCATTCTTAGCTATACACGTGTCCTGTGGCACACGACAACATGTTCTACAATGACTGTCGGCTGAGAAATCACGGTATGAAGTGGGCCATTCGCCAACGCCGTGTCCCATTTATCGTTCGCTACGTGCGCAGCACAGCGGCGCATTTCACATCATGAGCATACCTCGGTGACGTCAGTCTACCCTGCAATTGGCATAAAGTTCTGACCACTCCTTCTTGGTGTTGCATTTGCTCTGTCAGTCAGTGTATTTGCTAATGTGCAAAATCAACAAGACGTCTGACATAGAGCTTGTATTGCCTAAAAAAATATACATCTGGAGGTTGACAGTATTTGGTTGTCTTTGGTGGCAATGTCTTTAATGTAATATCTTTATTTGGAAAACATTCTTCAATGACGCTGTAGTCTTTGTGCCCTGACCAGGAATCGCAGAGCAATAGACCTCTCTCACCAACATGTTCAGCGAGGACAGAATTAAAGATGCTCTTCGTATGTGCTTTAGTCATTTTTCTACTTTTACTCGCTTCAGCATGGATGTTCCGTGGACACATTGCTGTCAGTTTCTTTGCAACCTGCGGAACAAACCTTCCATCCTTTTCCTGCAGACAAATGTAAAGCTTGTTTGCTAATTTGCCATTCATGGACACAGCCACATCAATTGTGTAACTATGCGTAGAATTATGCACAGACTGTACCAGACCAACTGTTGATTTTTCCCCTCTGTTTGAAAGTGTTGCAGAAGATGTTAGTTCATAAAAAATTTGGCTCTGATCACTATTCCACATGCATTCCTTCATTTTATTCCTGTCTTGAATAAACATGTTCACGTCTGCCACAAATGTTTCTGCTGTTTGTATAGTAACATGCTCTTCTTCTATCTCTTTCCGAGCCATGAACATAGTGATATGCCTGGACGAAATATTATATTTGTCTTTGAAGGCCCTCACAAAATGCAACGAAGCTTTAAAATTGTCCAGAGAAACTGCTCTAGTGGCCTGCAGAGCCCACGCTTGAATATGCCAGTAGTGAACCACTGATCCATTATCTCTAGCTCTGTCAAATTGTGCTTTTACAGACTCTTTTAAAGCCTTCAATTTTAATGTTTTGTCTCCCTTGAACAAACCTGGGTCTTGCCTTTTGCACGTCACATAATCTAAAATTGCCTTGCAGTTTGATTTCGACATAATGCGTCTATAACGCTTCGTTAGTTTCTGATAAGAATTGTAACCACGATTATAATAATAATAATAATAATGTTCGTTCGTTCATCAATACTGCGTATCACACTTGTTCGTACATGTTTTGGGGGTGAAGGAGCGAAAACACTGTCACGTGTAGTTCCTTCCCTTGCTGGATTGTCGGTACGGTTGGAACCCTCATACTCATGTGCTGTTTCTTCTACGCCGTCCGCCTCACAGTCACCATTATTCTCCAATGTGTCGGTATGTATTTCCATTACAGATCCATTGTATTTCTGCGTTATGATATCATATAGCATGCATGCAAATGGTCCATCCTCCACTCCACTTACATCCTCACTATCCAGTCGGCGTACCTTTTCGCGCAGCAACTTCACAACATTCACAGGGTTGATTGGCTTCCACCTACTAATGTTGGACGTTTGTGTGTGCACTATACTACAACACACTGCAACTGATTAACAGGCATTGCGTGTACAGCTCCAATGCAGCGCAGCCTGTGTGCTGACTTTCAGATGGCGCTGGCGACCGAACACGTATTTTTACAGACGAATAGCCTTGATAGCTATTAACATAGGTACAACTGTATACTTTAAGTCCACTCTCTGTCAGTTTTAGCCGTTCGAGCCAGGGTACTTCCCTTGTTAGTGTAATGTTTCAACCTTTCTAAGATGAGTTAAATGGAATTGTGTGACATAATGTTCAGCATCTTGATTTTCCCTTCAAAAATATGCTGCATCTTTAAATGATTTCTTCTCAGCTTATTGTGTGGTCTTATGTTGAGGATCTTCATATCCACATTTACTGTCAAGCCAGTGCTGCTTTAGACATCCAAGTGGATGTTGCCCGTTAATTTCAAAGGAGGGGATGAAATTGGCAACTGTTCCAGGTGTGGCATGCAGGGCGTGACCATACCAATGGAGATGCTTTTCCTTTGCCTTCTTAGTAAAGGGTGCAATGCCCATTTGCTTGTAAACAGTGTCATTTTTTATATGATGCAGGAATGTGATGCCCATTGGCCAATGGAGCACACGCATTTCCATGTTGTGTAATTGGCGCTCCACAGCTTTGCCAGCTGGTTGACATTCAACACCGTATAAAGCAACAGGACGTGCTACCATATGGTATACATGCCTGACAAAACAGTTAAGCACCCAGAAGTAGCGGTCAAAAGTGAACAAAACTACATATGCTGAAAGAACATGTACATTTATTGAACTGATTACAAAATGGGATGAAGGAGTCAAGGCCGTTGGCAGTTACAGGTGAATGTTGGCGCCAGATCAATAGGGTGTTGCACTCTCCTTGGCTGCAATGTATGCCCTTATGTGGTTCAGAATGGTGTCAAACAGCCTTTGGATCCTCTTCTGAGGCAAGTTTGTCCATAGTTATTGCAGCTGTCCCTTCAGATCCTACAGGTTGGTACTGGGACGGAGTCCCCTTCCAATGTCACCCCACACGTGTTCAATGACAGAGAGGTCTGGGGATCTTACTGGCCACGGGAGGACCTCAGCATGCTCTAGGCAGTCCATAGACACACATACTGTGTATGAACGTGCATTATCTTGTTGGAACACTGTCTTAGAGTGCTCTGCCATTATGTGTAGGACATGCAGACACAAAATATCTGTGACATATCGCTGTGCCATCAAAGTCTGCTGAAACACTATTAGAGGTGACCTGAATGCATATGCTATGGCTCCCCACACCATGATGCCAGGGATTATGCTTATGTGTCTTTCTACAATATGGACAGGATCTGTCCTCCGCCCTCAACACCGCCAAACCCACACACAATGGTCATTGGAGGTTATGGAGAAGCGAGACTAATCACTGAACATGATGCGATGCGAGTCATCCTCTGTCCATGCTACCTGGGCAAGGCACCACTCCAAATGGAGACGTTGATGTTTTGGGCAATGACAACCGACGCATTGGGCGGTAGGATCTCAACCCGGCGGATATGATTCATCGAGACACTGTGCTATAACTCGCAGGCTGTTGTAGAGTGTCCAGTACATGTTCGCGGATGTCGGGTGCCGAAGTTTTGGGACCCCGCAATGCTTGGCATTGGTTCTCTCTCGGCGTGGTATTTCTTGGTCGACCCAAATTTACACGACGTGATTGGGTGCTCTCATGTACCCCACTGAGTCCAACATTGGGCCACTGTGACATCTGAATGGCCCACATGCTAGGCAATTGCACGATACGACCAACCAGCCTCATGCAGTTCCACAATCTGGCCTCTGTCAAATGCTGTCAGTTGGTGGATAGGCTGTCTTATAGTGTTGGCCATTGAATGTATGTTTCGAAGCAGTGCATCAAATCATTCAAGTGTCCGAGTGGATCGATTCACAGGAACAGCGAGCTCACGGTACATGATTCAGTTGACTGACAGCAGACAGTACTGAGTGGCTCACTCACAGATCAGTGAGACACAACACACACACGGTTCATTACCAGCACACTGGACATTAGTGGGGAGCCGAACTTCTGCTGCTGGCAAGACATACAGAGCCATGGCACACTGAAATAATTGTATGCAATCACGGCTCAGTGAGATGTGACACACACACACACACACACGCGCGCGCGGTCATTGGCAGGGAGCCAAACTTCTGCTGCATCGAGACATATACAGCCATGGCACACTGAAAGAATCGTATGCCATGACGGGCTCTCACTCTCAGCTCATTTGAAAATAATACCCATTTGCATTCACTGTCCTTTTCTTACAGGGAGGTTTAAATAATATATGGATTTATTTGCAGTGTTAAAAAGGTAGTCAAAACATAATTCCAAAGTAACTAGCTAGTAAATAGGTAGGCTATTAGGTCCTTCTATGTATTAGTTTAATGAATCAGTATTATAACTTAGTTGACATTCGACAATTAATTCAACTCAAATCTCTAGCCTACCTTATGACTATAAGTCATGCTCGTGACCACTTAAAATTGTCTCTTTTATATAGGGAAGAACCGCTCAGTATTTTCTCAGTTCATACGTCACATCATTGTACAAGACTTCAATAATCGAATCACGAGATCACCAATGTACGTAGACAGTGGTTAAGTGAGCCGACTGACGCAATAACTTAAATAAAAAGATGTGGAACCAGAAAACCACAGGGCTACTGTGCATCTCGTGTAGCCTGTACAAAATATAATGATTTAAAAAATCCTCTACTGATAGAGTCATATTTTCAAAGCTGACCGAGCAAGTTGGCCATGCAGTTAGGGTTGCATAGCTATGAGCTTGCTTTCGGGGGATGGTGGATTCAAATCCTACTGTTGACAGCTGTTAAGATGGTTTCCTGTGGTTTCCTATTTTCACTCCAGGCAAATGCTAGTGTTGTACCTTAAGGCCACAGCTGCTTCCTTTCCACTTCAATCCCATCCTCGCTATAAGGCCTGCCTGCGTCGGTGTGACGTAAAGCAACTTATTTGATTTATATCTAATATGTAGGCTACTTATTGCAAACACCGGTATTTTTACATCTAATTCTGTGTATATGATAGAGTTGTGACTTTCAGAGAAATGGAAAACATAAATTAGTGTACAAAATTTGAGTTATGTCACTTCTTTTTCTTTTATTATTATTAGCTACATAAGTTTTGTACTGTATTATTTACTTATTTATCGTATGATGAATGTATGTACATATATATATAGTTTCAGGATAAATGTGCATAGTCACAAGTCCGTACAATACTACAACTCCAGGTCTAGTATTTGGACACAATCAACTGCTTCATTCGATGTGCAGTGAATGTCCATTAGCGTTCCTTTAAAAGCTCGAATTGGGCAGTCGGCAACAATGTGGTGGATTGACTGAGAAGAGGCACCACAATCATCATCTGCAGAGCTAACTGTAATATAATGAGCATGTATACGTACAAATGCCTACTTTTTCCTGCATTTTATTTTGAACTTATTTGTTTTGTATTGTGTACTTACCGTGAATACAAAGAAATTTCCCTGTTCTTTGAAATCATTTAAGAAAAGACTAGGCAGACAATTGATAGGGAATCTCCCACTTGGGCGACAGCTCTAAATGCAGATCACTGATGACTGTGCGTACAGATATTTTTTCATCTAATTCTGTATACTTATTTAATGGAGTTGTTGCTGTGGGCGAAAGGCTTTGTAAGATCAAAATATGATGCAAAAAGTTGGCTGCCAGGAGAAACCTGAATCTGAAAGCTAGATAACGCATAGTAAAGCAGTTCATAGAATGAAGACCAGATGGCATGTTAAATGATGAATCGATTCAGTAAAATGAATCGAATATCCCATCACTACTGTCTAACAACATCTGTGAGGCATCACGGATACATTGTACTGTATGTAGTCCTCTCTGCACGTCTTGCTTAACATTCTGACTCACAGCTGTTGACTGGTAACAACTTATCAACAACAGGACGGTGTCATCAAGAAAGCACTCTGGTGGCCGTTCTACATATTATAGATCCTTGTAAACCTAATCATTTACTCGCACATCAATGGTATGCATTTATAGCACAATGGGATAATATTGGATTAGTCCTTCTGGGTGCTTAACTTTTTTTGTCATGCAGTGTATTTTGGATTTCAGGTGTAGTGGCATCCTTCCGTTGCAGCGTACACCTGTAACTTCCCACTTCCCTCCATCCCATCCATGTTGCTTTTATCCTTCTTCTCACTTCATCACGTATCCCACCATCAGTCTGAAGATGAGATATTAGATACATGTTTACAGTCTTTGATAAGGTCTCTCCATCAACTTGGTGGAGCTGTTGCTTGGGATGATTTCCATTATTCGGTCTTCTTTTTTGTTCAGAATAAGACTATTGCAAAAGACAGCTGCTCCAACCTTCAGTTTGACAATGCAATCCTCTTCTGGTGGTATCAGCAAGTGCGACATCATCTGCACATGAGACAGTCCAAGAGACACTCCTTTGCATGTCCTGTGTGATTGTGTCCATGAGCTACTTGTGATGGCATTAAATACACTGGCAGAAAATTAATTCCCAACACCCAGAAGGAGTTGTGCTAGATAAATGAAATTAGGGAGCTGTGTTTGCACATCTGAAAGATGACGCCTATTCAGATTTGCACGCTAGTTGGCGAAGAGTGGTGCTAGCAGCACCACAGTGACTTTGCAAATCGACTTTACTTTAAATACGCGCTGTACTCTTCATGAGCGTCAGTCATCGTTCAGTGTTGACGTGAGGTAGGTGTGAGTCAGATATGCCTTTAAGGAGACGAAGAAGGCCTTATCAGCACCTTAATGAGTTCGAACAAGGCCGTGTGATAGGGCTACGAGAAGGTCAATGTTCTTTCCACGATATTGCAGAAAGACTTGGCAGGGGTGTATCCACAGTGCATCGGTGTTGGCAACAATGGTCAAGAAGAGGCACACTCTCAAGAAAAGTGGGGTCCGGTTGCAAGCTGGCCACTGCGGAAAGGGAAGATCATCGTATTCTCCGCATGGCTGTGGTTGATTGCACTGCATCTGCAGCAGCCATTAGAGCTTCATTCGGCAGCAGAATGACACAGTGAATGGTAACAAATGGATTATTTGAGAGACAACTCCGAGCCAGATGTCCTGTATCTTTCATCTATTTATTTATTTATTTATATATTTATTTTCAAGATCAGCAACAGCATAATGCTGAATTGTAAAGATCTGAGCTATGTACAATGCCACTAACACAGAATCACTGCCATTTGAGTCTTCAGTGGTGTCAAGCTAGAGTTCATTGGAGGGCGGAGTGGAGGGACCTACACCAGGAGTTACAGTCTGGGGAATGATTTCCTTTGACAGCAGGAACACACTAGTCATTATCCCAAGAATCTTGACAGTGGGTTTGTAGGTCAGACTGGTGATTGAACCAGTTGTGCTACCATTCATTTGCAGTATTCAAGAGGGTGTTTTCCAACAAGATAATGTTTGTCCTCACACCGCTGTTATTACCCAACATAGTCTACATAATGTCGACCAGTTGCCTTGGCCTGTGAGATCACTGGGCCGTTCACCCATTGAGTGCGTATGGGACATTATGGAACAACAAATGCAGCGTCATCCAATACCAGCATTAACTGTTACTGATTTGATTGACCACCTGCAACAGACGTGGAATTCCATCCCAAAATATGACATACGGATCTGTACGAGACACGATGCATGCACGTTTGAATTCTTGCATTAACAATCATGGTGACTACAGTGGTTGTTAATGTACCACCATGTCACATGTCTTCTGGTGCATACTTCAAACTGTAACCTGGAAAGTTTAGTTAAATAAATATGTTACTTAGACAATTTCTTAGCCTAAATTGTATTCCTCTAATCTAATGTCTTCTTGGTGTTGAGATTTAATTTCCCACCAGCGTACATGCATTATCGCATAATAAGCATGGGTATTGAGATGACATGGGTTGAATCAACCTTCTAATTTGTATTCCACTGTGGTAAAACTTATGATTATTATCAAGTTATATTTTCTTCATTATGAGAATTGAGATTACTGTCATTTCTTTAATCAGTTATGAATTCTAATTACATTTGGGTCATTTGTATGAATTTAGTTTATGAAGTGATACATTTACCAAGGAAAGAGTACCTTTTTTGTGTGTGTGAAATCGTGTAATTTGTTTAATCTCTCTAAGCATGTAGTACTCACTCATGTTGCTTACAAAGGTTCCAGCCAGCAAGGGTAAAGAATCTGACTTAGATTAGGATACCTCCAAGCAGTAGCGTAGCCAAGGATCGATCGATGGAGGGGGTTACGGTTACAAAATGATGATAGAACATAATGAAGGTGTTTGTGCGTGTGTGGTGTGCACATGCACTAGTGTCATAAGGACATTGATACAAGTAAATAATTATGATATTCAGATTTCAGTACCGGTGTATTACAAAATACAGAACAAGAACAATATGATCAAAGTAAATAGTTTTACAACGAATGGTATGTTCAGATTACAATCTTCTTAGAAAATAGATTCAAGAAATCTGTTGGTTTTACAATTTCATCTATGAATATTCAAAAGAGCTGACTTTCATTTGTTTATTATCAGTTTCTGTTTCTTTTCTTTTGTAAAAAATTCTGTGGACGAAGGGAGTTCTAACCCCCAGTGACCCCACTTGGCTGTGCCCCTGCCTCCAAGAAAGTCAAATTTTGACAAATCAGTATGTGTAGTTCGCACTTAATAACAAATTCAAGAGGAATTTTATCAAACTCTGATTTGATTTGAATATGGGGAACATATCTCTAATAACATTCAGGATCAAGTGTGCCCTAAGTTAGGAAATGAGTTGTGATCATTTTCACCATAAAATATTATTTTTGTTAAAGCTCAAATTTGTAATTGTTCATGATCATTCCCATCATCATCTAAAATTAGGGACCCTGATGATTTGACAATTAAGATAGTGTTTATCTTACAAATGTTTAATTTTTAAATTTTTAACATTTCTTTACTGTTCCTCTCCTGAATTTGAATGCCTTCGCATATCCAGTATGTTGTAAGAATTACGAGCTGCAACTTGCTGCTCCTGTTTAGCCTATGGAGGTAGATAATCTTAAAAACTCATAAGAAACGAAGCTCCCTAAGTATTCGATGCTACAGATAGCTAGAGCCCTGTGCAGATATACAAAATAATATCCACATCCGCACTTCCTTCATCTGCGCCCACATCCATGAAGGGTTATCCGTATCTCCAAAATAGTTACCCGTGGATAATTTAAATATTTAACTACAGTGTATTACACCCAAGGTATTGAAATGGATAGACCTGTTAACATAATACAATAGGCCTGACACCTGGCACCAGACCCCCTACAGACACAGGTTTACGAAGGATTTTCTCTCGCGACAACTACTGACATATTGATCTTTGTTCCTTCCTTCCATTAATTGTGGGCAGGAGCCAATTAGGCTTAGGTCAGGTTTACAGCTTTATGGTCTCAAGGCTTTTTATATACAGTATTACTATTCTCCCATACCAATGTCAAGGGTCACCTAACCACAAACAAAAAACAAGATTATACCTGAGTGAAAATCAATAAACGTCATCATTTAGACATTATCAGCAAAATTATTCTCACTGCCGTACAGTTTGTATCTGCCAAGACACTAACTTTCCAGATAACTGCCGATATCCGCATCTGTGCAGGGCTCTACAGATAGCCGCCCTATTAGGCAGTCTGATTGGTCTCCTAATCAGTTCACACAGAACAATATTTATGGCAATGAATTTGTTTTGTGCTATGTTTGAGGACATTAATATGATCATCATCACTCTGTATTATTTACAGACAGACACCTCTTTATTTACTGCTACAGTACTGACACATAAATCATCAATGATTTTTCTTCTGTTTCAGCCTCTATCGTACCAGCAGCTTGTTTTGTAGCAGTAGGCTTTGTTGGCTGCAATAAGGCAGCTGCCGTTGCTTTAATGACAGTTGCAATCTCCTGCATTGGAGGTATGTTCTGTGGCTTCCTGGGGAACCATATTGACATTGCTTCAAACTTCGCAGGTCAGTAGCTCTCATTTTATTTTTGTTTGAACTATAATTATTTTAAATATTTAATGATTGTACCTGAAATGGAATAATTTGTGGTAAAAACTACATAAAAACCTATCACGATAATAATTTATTCTTTGGAGGCCATGGAAGGCCAACTAGAGTATACTCTGTTTTTTAATGTAATTATATGTAGTTTAGAATTCTTCACTGATAATCTGTTTTCGTACATTATGTTTTATGAGAATACAAATTATTATGTGAGATTTCTTATATGTTGCAAGTGGATTTCATATCTAAATGCAATGTCTGGCTCATAATTTGTATTTGTTTACCTTGGTTGTGAAGGACATTAAGTATGGATTCAAAGTGCATGTGCTTCTATCTTCATATAATTTTTATTTTCAGAGTATTTATTTTGAATACATTATTCTTCAGCTTTTCCCATAACTGAAGGATACATAGTAGAGTAGAGAATAGAACTAACCACAACAGTACATGTTTTTATGATCAACCTTATTCCAATCCTATTAAACATGGAACTCTAACATTTTACACATTCACTATATAGTTCTTCTTTAACCCAAAATAAGAAAATATGGTACGATTTATACATTCATTTCCAAAAAGAAATATTTTTAAATTTTGTGGGTAAAATATTATGTTTTAACCTCTTAATTTTCCTGTTTATTATTCTACATTTTCTTTTTTTCTTATTTCCCTTGTATAATAAACAGAGTCTGAGGTCATTTTACCCTTCTTAACAGGTACAAATCTCTTCTCTCCTTCCCAAATGATTCCTTTAAATTTAGCCCAAAGTGTATCCACATTACTCCCTTCACTTACCCAACAACTGAATTGTGATTTAAGGAAAGTCCCAAATTCATCAACTTTAGTTTTTCTGTACAATTTCTTGACTTGTGTGACCCTCTTATTAAGCCTTTTTGGTACCAGTCCTACATCCATTATTACAGCCTTATGGTCACTTATTCCTTCAATTACCTCAGTTTTATCAACAATTTCCCTTGGTTTAACCAAGAATACATCTAGTAAGTTATTGAGACGAGTCGGTTCTTGTACTACCTGTGTAAATCCTCCCTCCCAAATTCACTTATTTGCCAGTTTCTGTTCATGGGCTTCACTTGCAGCTCCATTCCATTCAACTTCAGGCAAGTTTAGATCTCCCCCAATTATTACCATATTATTATTATTGCTTTTATGAGTATAATCTATTATTTTCTCAAATATTTCCATGTCTCTTTCCTCTCTTCCAGGCCTGTATGTTCCTATAATTCCCACCTCCTTCATATTATCACAAACTAATTTTATCCCTAATATTTCATCCCTTTCATCGGTAAACCATTCATGTGAACAATAAGTTTCCTTCACCAGAATAAACACCCCCCCCCCTCCCTCCCTTTTTAACTCCTCGGTCTCTATGATAGACTGTGTACCCTTCTGGAAATAATTCTCTATTACCCACCCCTTCTCTCAACCATGATTCCACTCCTATCACCACATCAGTCTCATAAGATTCCATCAATTTACCAAATTTTAATTGTTTATTTCCTACACTTTGACAGTTTACCAAGAGCAATCTCAGACCCCCTGCCTCCCTAAAACTTGATTGTTGCAATTGGGTAACTTGAAATTCCTTACTTTCCCGAGTTTCATTTTCTAGTTGACTGAGCCAGCTCGAAGTACAGCTGGCTCTTTCTACTAGTTTTCCTGGTCAGTATTATCAAATCAAATCAAAATATCTTGATTTCCAAATGAGGTGTCTACCTCAGTGGCAAATGGTACACTAAAATACATTATTGTCAAGTACTAAATTTTAAATTAACAGGAGGCGAAGAAAATTTTCCTAGAATACAATATTATACAATTTACGCTAATAATTTTTTCTATTAAACTCACACACCATCCTTAATAAATTTATATTGTTTACAAAATTCTACTTATAATATCTCACAAACATAGTCAACTCATATACAGTACGGTATGTGAAATTACTTCTAATAATACTATACAACTGGTATTAGATTAAAATTAACACTGAATTTATTTACATATTTATATTTTACCCATTTTGGAACCTAAGTAGCATAACGACCTGCTGCGTCTTAACCAGAGCCCCTTTTGCCACCACTTTTCAGAGTTCCTGAAGGGCCTTCACAGCTACCGTAGCGGTCCCAGGGCCCTCGAAGTCCCCACTGTACTTCACCCCTACAGGCAGTCCCCTACTTGGGCTGTCCAAACTCCTTAGACCAGGGGATGGAATTAATTTAATCACACACATTTATTATTTACAATATCCTGCACTGGACGAATGCCCTCTAACCTTTAATTTATTATCTCTATTGTTGTTTATTCTCTTCTTGAATATTTGTACAGATTTTGGAAAAGGATCAAACACTACCCCTGGTAAACTGTTCCACTCCTTCACGCCCTTCCCAATGAAAGAAAATTTACCCCAGTCGCTTCTGCTAAAATTCCTTCTAATTTTGTACTTGTGGTCAGTTCTATCAATATAATTATTTTCCAACCGAAGCCTCTCACGGATATCTCCCCATGCTTCTTCTCCTGTATAGGCTCTATATAATCCTATAAGTCTAGTTTTCTCCCTTCTCTTACTTAAAGTTTCCCACCCAAGTTCCTTTAACATTTCTGATACACTACTCTTTCTCCTGAAATCCCCTGTTACAAACCTTGCTGCTTTCCTCTGCACACCATCTAGTTCTTTTATTAGGTATTCTTGGTGAGGATCCCAAACACTGTTTGCATATTCCAATAATGGACGAACCATACTTAAGTAACTTTTTTCTTTTAATTCTTTGTTGCATCCTTTAAGTAGTCTCAATATGACATGTAACGATCTGTATGCTTTCCCAACAATGTCATCAACATGACCCTTCCAGTGCAAATTACTTTCAAATCTCACACCTAAGTATTTGCACTTGCCATCTTTTGGGATAACTACCTCATCCAAAGTATATTCAAATTCAGTTTTAAAGCTCCTGTTTGTAAATGTTGTAACAGTTGATTTGCCTCCATTAATCTTCATATTATTTTCTTCAACCCATTCTTGGATACCGTCAAGGTCCCTTTGTAATTCTGAACAATCCTCAATGTTATTTATTTCCCTATAAACAATTATGTCATCTGCATACAATCTTATTTTCGATGTTATATTGTTCCCTAAATCATTTGCGTATATTAAGAAAAGTAACGGACCGATTACACTACCCTGTGCAATTCCCTTCCAGACTTTCTCTTCCTGTGATATATTATTTCCTACTTTGACTTTCTGAACCCTTGAATTTAGAAATGTTCTTATCCAACGTATAACCCTTACGTCCAATCCTATTCCCTCCAATTTCTTTAATAATATTCCATGTTCCACTCTATCAAAGGCTTTGGAAAGATCTATGGCTATGCAATCTAACTGGCCTCCTGAATCTAACTGATCTGATATGTCCTGCTGAAATCCCACCAGTTGTGCCTCGCAAGAAAATTTCTTTCTAAATCCATACTGGCTCCTCATGAACCAATTTTTATCATCACATATCCCTCTGATGTACTTTGCTATTAAACTCTCCAGTATTTTACAAACTATACTGGTCAGGCTGATTGGTCTGTAGTTCTCTGGTTTCCTTTTATCACCCTTTCCTTTATAAATTGGTATTATTATAGATTCCTTCCATTCCTTTGGTATCACACTATTATTTATGACATAGTCAAAGAGAAATTTTAAATAAGGCACTATATACCACCCCATTGTCTTTAATACCTCCCCAGTAATTTGATCACTTCCTGCTGCTTTTCCTTGCTGAAGCAGTTGGATTTCTCTGAAAATATCTTCATTTGTGAATGAGAAGCTTCTTGTTTCCCTCTGTGTCTCTCCCTCTCTATCTTCTGTTACGGTTTCCAAGTCCTGACAATCTTCTACTGAATCTCGGAATTCCCTACTAAAGAGGTTTGCTTTCTCAGTATCTGTTAAATAGTGTTCACCCCCTTCTCCCACCATTGTAGGAATTTGGATTCCTTTTCCTTTTTGATTCCTAATATATGAATATAGATTTTTCCATTTCCCTTTGTGGTCATTACCCTTTTGAAGAATGCCATTCATATAATTCTCTTTTGCTTCCTTTTTCACTCTATTCAGTTCCCTCATTAGCTGTTTTCTAGTTTCTCTATTCTCCCTACCTTCTTTGATTTTCCTGTTTACTATTCTACATTTTCTTTTTAATTTTCTTATTTCCCTTGTGTAATGAACAGGGTCTGAGGTCATTTTACCCTTCTTAACAGGTACAAATCTCTTCTCTCCTTCCCAAATGATTCCTTTAAATTTAGCCCAAAGTGTATCCACATTATTCCCTTCACTTATCCAACAACTGAATTGTGATTTAAGGTAAGTCCCAAATTCATCAACTTTAGTTTTTCTGTATAATTTCTTGTCTTTTGTGACCCTCTTATTAAGCATTTTTGGTACAAGTCCTACATCCATTATTACAGCCTTATGGTCACCTATTCCTTCAATTACCTCAGTTTTATCAACAATTTCCCATGGTTTAACCAAGAATACATCTAGCAAGTTATTGAGACGAATTGGTTCTTGTACTACTTGTGTAAATCCTCCCTCCCAAATTAACTTATTTGCCAGTTTCTGTTCATGGGCTTCACTTGCAGCTCCATTCCATTCAACTTCAGGCAAGTTTAGATCTCCCCCAATTATTACCGTATCATTATTGTTTTTATGAGTATAATCTATTATTTTCTCAAATATTTCCATGTCTCTTTCCTCTCTTCCAGGCCTATATGTTCCTATAATTCCCACCTCCTTCATATTATCACAAACTAATTTTATCCCTAATATTTCATCCCTTTCATCAGTAAACCATTCATGCGAACAATAAGTTTCCTTCACCAGAATAAATACCCCTCCTCCCTTTTTATCTCCTCGGTCTCTACGATAGTCTGTATACCCTCCTGGAAATACTTCTGTATTACCCACCCCTTCTCTTAACCACGATTCCACTCCTATCACCACATCCGTCTCATAAGATTCCATCAATGTACCGAATTTCAATTGTTTATTTACTACACTCTGACAGTTTACCAAGAGCAATCTCAGACCTCCTTCCTCCCTAAAACTTGACTGTTGCAATTGGGTAACGTTTGACTCATGAGTTGAGAACTTCCCTGGAACCCAGATCCTTGTACATAGATCTTGATTTAAGGGTCTGGGTTTTCTGGCAAGTTTCCCTGTATGTGCCAGTTTAACTCAAGGCAGTTGCCTGTTTTACAGTACACATCTTAAGATTAATAAAATCTAGAACAATATTTGCTATCTTTCGTTTACCTGAATTGTTTAGATGGAGGCCATGTTTCGTATAACAGTATCTCTAAAAACTGCTGCATTCAATAAGCTGAGTATTCTGAAAATGTTTACAAATTTTAACAATATCTGTATTGACCTTGTCCACGTCAATATTCACACACGAGTCTCTACTCAAATCATGCCTGTGGGACACGTTCACTACAAAGACGTTAGTGTGGGTCAGCTTCATTTAAGAAAAGGCTAGGAAAACAACGGATAGGGAATCTGACACCTGGGCGACTGCTCTAAATGTAGATCAGTAGTGACTGATTGAATAGGGAGATGAAGTTATTACTATTTGTAGACGACATTGGGTCTGGGGAACAAAGAAGTATAAAAACAACTTAGTGCACTGAACAAGAACACTAAAGTATAGTATGAAAATCAGTGCAGAGAAAAGCAAGACCATGATGATATCAAAAGGAGAAAGACAAGAGAAAGGCATCGTGAAAATTGGCAGTCAAATCCATTGACCATTACAAATACCTAAGGAGTGAATTGATGCAGAATACAAGGCTGGACATGGAAATTAGCAAGAGGGTGCAACAGGACATTGTCTGGAATAAGGAAGTGCAATGAAATAATGTACAAAATATATTATGCACCTATACTGACTTATGTGGCTGAGACCTGGACAGTGACGAGTATGGAGGGGAGTTAAATTCAAGCCAGTAAAGAAGTATGATAGCAGAGATAAGGAAAGGCAGACTGAGAAACAAAGATGTAGAAAGGAGGTCAGAATGGAAAACATAAATGAGAGAATTCATAGTAAACTAAGATGGTTTGAACATGTAAAGATGGAGGAGGAAAGAATACCAAAACAGATGATGGAGATGAAGTTTGAGGAGAGGAGAGTAAGAGGGAGATCTAGAATGAGGTGGATCGATTCAATAAAGAGGAGTGGAAGAAGAAGAGACCTGGATTGGGTCAAAATACTGGAAGAGGAATTGTGGAAGAAGAGAAGAAGTGTCAATGCCCTGACCCAACAGGAGCTGGATAAGGGAACAGAATGATGATGATGATGATGATGATATAAATAAATATTCTCCCCTGTGAACTATGTGACCTTGCCACAGTGGGGAGGCTTGGATGCTGCAATATAGTCGGTAGCTGAGCTGTAGGTGCAACCGTATCGGATGGGTATCTGTCGAGAGTCCAGACTAACGAATGGTTCATCTGAAGGAGGGGTAGCAGCCTCACAGAAGTTGCAGGGGTGGCAGTCTTGATGATTAACTGATATGGCCTTGTAATTATTATTATTATTATTATTATTATTATTATTATTATTATTATTATTATTATTATTATTATTATTATTATTATTATTATTATTATTATTATTATTATTATTATTATTATTATTATTATTATTATTATTATTATTATTATTATTATTATTATTATTATTATTATTATTATTATTATTATTATTATTATTATTATTATTATTATTATTATTATTATTATTATTATTATTATTATTATTATTATTATTATTATTTCGTATGGCAAAACAAGGATACATTATAAATACATATAAATACATATTTCTTAAATAAGTATGTAGTTTACAAGTGAGCATTCAAAACTTAATGTCCAGACTTTTCAGCCAGTCCACTGCTTCTATAGAGGCAATATGTAATTCTTGAACAGATCCACTGAATCTTCTTTTTGGGCAGTCCATAACAATGTGCTGGATGGTCTGAGGCACATTATCACAGTCGCAGAAGGGGTCTTCAGATTTTCCCCACTTGTGAAGCCAGAATTTACACCTTCCATGGTTTGTCCTGATTCAGTTTTGATATGTCCATTCCCTTCTCGGTAAGTTGAAACCAGGAGGAGCTCTACAAGGATAGTGGATTAAACCCAGGTAGTCAGGATTTGAAGAGGTCCATTCTTCGTGCCAGATCTTATCAGCATCAAAATGTGTTTCCAGGAGCTTCTCGCCTAACTTCCAAGATGGGTTTCTGGACTTTAATCTCTTTGGTTTCTGAGGATTGCAGTCCTGATGTAAGGGCAGTTGAGGATGTGAGAGGGATGGATGTTGGATAAAACGGGTAACCATTTTAGGCTTAGCTGTGTTGATACTGCTGTGCAGCTGAAAGCAACGGGAAACTACAGCCATAACTAACTCTAGAGGACATGCAGCTCTTTCTATATGAATGATGTACAGATAATGGCTTCCTCCCGGGTAAAATATTCTGGAGGTAAAACAGTCCCCGATTTGGGTGTCCAGATGGGAACTACACAAGAGGGGGCAATCATCAGGAAGAAGGATACTGGCATTCTGCAAGTCGGAGCGTGCAATGATAGAAGTTTGAATCATTGTAGTAGGTTAGAGAATCTGGAAAGGGAAATGGATAGACTAAAGCCAAATGCAGTTGGTATAAGTAAAGTATGTTGGCAGAAAGAGCAAGATTTTTGGTCAGGTTGATGGAGCTCTCCATGCAATCCTATCCTGTGCTGACCTTTTCATTTTTACATAACTACAGCATCTTACATTTGCTCTAATCTGCTTGTCATATTCATACCTTGGTCTACCCCTACAATTCTTACTGCCTACACTTCCTTCAAAAACCAACTGAACAAGCCCTGGGTGTCTTAAGATGTGTCCTATCATTCTATCTCTTCTTCTTGTCAAATTTAGCCAAATCGATCTCCTCTCGCCAATTCGATTCAGTATCTCTTCATTTGTGATTCGAACTATCCATCTCATCTTCAGCATTCTTCTGTAACACCACATTTCTAAAGCTTCTATCCTCTTTCTTTCTGAGCTAGTTATCGTCTATGTTTCACTTCCATACAATGCCACGCTCCACACAAAAGTCTTCAAAAACATCTTTCTAATTCCTATATCAATGTTTGAAGTGAGCAAATTTGTTTTCTTAAGAAAGATCTTCCTTGCTTGTGCTAATCTGCATTTTATGTCCTCCTTACTTCTGCTATCATTAGTTATTTTACTACCCAAGTAACAATATTCATCTACTTCCTTTAAGACTTCATTTCCTAATTTAATATTTCCTGCATCACCTGCCTTCATTCGACTGCACTCCATTACTTTTGTTTTGGACTTGTTTATTTTCATCTTGTACTCCTTACCCAAGACTTCATCCATGCCATTCAGCAGCTTCTCGAGATCTTCTGCAGTCTCAGATAAAATAATAATATCATCAGCAAATCTCAAGGTTTTGATTTCCTTTATTGCCCGTTCTATGTAAACATTGAAAAGGAGGGAGGACAAACTGCAGCCTTGCCTCACTCCTTTCTGTATTGTTGCTTCTTTTTCAAAGTCCTCGATTCTTATCAATGCAGACTGATTTTTATACAGATTGTAGATAATTCTTCGTTCTTGGTATCTGATCCCAATCACCTTCAGAGTCTTAAATAGCTTGGTTCAATCAACATTATCAAATGCCTTTTCTATTTCTACGAATGTCATGTACATGGGCTTGTCCTACTTGATTCTATCCTCAAAGATCACACATAAAGTCAGGATTGCTTCACATGTTCCTACATTTCTTCTGAAGCCAAATTGATCTTCTCCCAACTCAGCTTCAATTTGTTTTTCCATTCTTCTGTAAATATTACATGTTAAAATTTTGCAGGCATGAGATACTAAACTAATGGTGCGATAGTTTTTACACCTGTGTCAGCACCGGCTTTCTTGGGAATAGGTATAACAACATTCTGCTGAAAAGTGGATGGGACTTCTCCTGTCTCATACATCTTACACACTAAATACTACCAAATTATCAACACAAAATCAAACAGGGGAAATGCAGGAGTTGGTTTAATAATGAATAAGAAAATAGGGTAGAGGGTAAGCTACTACAAACAGCATAGTGAACAAACTACTGTTGTGAAGATAGACACCAAACCAATGCCCACCACAATAGTGATGCCTACTAGTTCAGCGGATGATGATGAAATTGAAAGAATATATGAAGAGAGAGAATATGAAATAAAATATGTAAAAGGTGATGAGAACCTAATTGTGATGGGAGACTAGAATTCAGTGGTAGAATTCAGTGGTAGGCCAATTAAGAGAAGGTAATGCAGTAGCAGAATTTGGATTGGGACAAAGGAATGAAAATGGAAGTTGGCTGGTTGAATTCTGCACTGCTCATAACTCAGTCCTTGCTAACACTTGGTTCAAATACCGCAAACGATGGCTGTATATGTGGATGAGACCTGGAGAAACTGGAAGGTATCAAGTAGACTTCATTATGATCAGGGGGAGATTCAGAAACCAGGTGTTGGATTGCAAGACTTTCCCAGGAGCAAACGTGGACTCTGATTACAACTTGTTGGTCATGAAATGCCATCTGAAGTTGAATAAATTCAAGAAAGAAACAAATGGATGAGTGAATGCAAGGAGATAGGATCTAGACAAGATGAAGGAAACCAGAGTGAGGGATTGTTTCAAGGAGCATGTTGCACAAGGACTAAATAAAAAGGCTGAAGTAAAAACAGAAGAGGAAGAATGGACAGTTGTGAAGAATATCAAAACAGCTCTTTGAAGAAAGGTTAGGAAGAAAGGAAAGATCAACTAAGAATCAGTGGAGAACTCAGGAGATACTAGATCTGATTGACGAATGTACAAGAATGCGAAAAATGAGGAGGGCAGAAAAGAATATAGGCAATTAAAGAATGAAGTAGATAGAAAGTGCAGGACAGCTTAGGAAGAATGGCTAAAGGAGAGATCCAAGGAGACGTTGAAGGTTGTATGGTCCTACGAAAGGTAGATGCTGCATACAGGAAAATGAAGCAAACCTTTGGAGGAAGAAAAACCACTTCTAGGGAAAAAAGACAAGACAGAAAGTTGGCAGGAACATATCCAACAGTTGTATCATGGTAAAGAAGTAGATGATACGGTTCTGGAACAAGAAGAGGCTGCTGATGCTGATGAAATGGGAGATGCAATTTTGAGGTCAGAATTCGACAGAAATTTGAGAGACCTAAGTAAGAACAAGTCACAGGGATTTGATGACATATCCTCAGAATTACTGACTGCCTTAAGAGAAACCAGCATGGTGAGGTTATTCCATTTTGTGTGCAAGTTGTATGATAGAGGAGATGTGCCATCCGATTTGAAGCAGAATGTTGTTATACCTATTTCGAAGAAAGCTGGTGCTGACAAGTGTGAAAACTACCACACCATTATTGATTTAACAACCTGAGAGAAAACAGGGCTAAAAAGGTTCCGCCTCTCAATACAATTGATTTACACAATTAGTGTACGGTGATAAATGAAATGGTGTATGGCTTCTAGTACCAGGAGTGTTCGAGGACATGTTCGGCTCATCAGGTCCAGGTCTTTTGATTTGACGCCCATAGGCGACCTGCATGTTGTGATGAGGATGAAATGATGATGAAGACGACACACACACCCAGCCCCCATGCCAGAGAAATTAATCAATTAAGGTTAAAATTCCCGACCCTGCCAGGAATCAAACCCGGGACTCCTGTGACCAAAGGCCAGCATGCTAAACATTTAGCCATGGAGCCGGACTGGTGATTACTAATGTAATTAATTTCATCATTGTCATACATGTTTTGAGAAAAGATCAATCTCTTTTTCAGTGAAACTGAAAAAAAAAAACCAGTCAAAATCTCCAAGGACATGCTTAAAATTAAATACATAAGACTTCACCATAAAATATCCAAAATAAAAAGCAAACATTAAAATTTACAACAATTCTGTTTCATGTCACTGTCTAAAACCTATCTCACATTAATACAAAATTAAACAGTGATTATTATTTATTCATGTCAGCAGTACAATATAGATTACAGATGCATATTACAAAATTAAATAAAATACACAAAGTTACAATATTTACATAAAATTATACAATTATTTACAAAATATCAGCCCAGAATTTGGCCACATTAGCAGCACTGATACTGGCCAGTGCCAGATCAAGTTCTGTGCATTTAACAGGGACATAGAGGACAATTAATAAACTGGTTTGTCATTTGTACCACACGGCATTCACATAGGGTCTGATCCCCCTTCAGGAGGCCTCATTTCTTCATGCTGTCCTTGGATCTTCCAACACCTGCTCCTAGTCTTTTCAATGCCTTCCATGTAGTCCAGGTTTCTTCATGACCAGGGGGAAGCTTTTCCTCCAATTTTTAAGCATTCTGGATGAAAAGGGATCTTCTGATTCCAGAGTAGAAGTCTGGTCTTCTTTATATCTTCACTAGGGGGGATGAGGAGTGCATAAAACTGTTCCTGGACTTCAATCGAGTTGGTGGTAGTTTGTGTCAATGTAGGGGATTGGCTGAGCTGGTAGAAGCCCTTAACCTCTCCACACTTGCAGCTACTTCGCATCTGATCTCAGGAGGGGCTGTTCCTGCAAGGGAGTACAGTTTGTCTGTTGGTGTTGGTTTCAGACATCCTGTAATATGTCTGCATGTTTCGTTCAGGGCAACATCGGCCTTTTCGGCATGTGTAGATTTATACCAAATGGGACTAGCATACTCCCCCGCTGAGTAACAAAATGCTAAGGCTGTTGTCCTCACCGTATGAGGATGGGCATCCCACTTTGAACCTGTCACTTTACGGAGTACAGAGCAGGGAGTTCCAAGAAAAAATTAAACAGTGATTTGACATCATATTAAACAGTATTGAATAGGTGGACCTTCATTTAATTTCTTATTAATGTGAATGTTTGTCAGTACAGATCATAATGAAGTTTATATTGTACATAAAACCTATCTTATAATCTCTCTTGAGGAAAAATATTAAAATCTTGTCACATTGTGAAATCAGAGTGCAGTTTGTTGAGTTTAATATTCCAGTTCTTGAACTGTATGGAATGTGTTATTCAAAAAGTAATGATTGTATTCAAATTTATCAAAAAGTAAATAAGAACATGGTTCACGTTTGTGGGTTACTGTAGTCACGTCCTAGTTCGTGAACCATGGGCAACGGCTGAGTGGCCTAGTAAGTGGTCCTGAGAGTCGGGGTACCAGTTGCTATGGAATGGGAGTGGGCATCTCGGACATATTCTGAGTCGTGGCCCTCCTTGTGCTCAGGCGGCTAGGACTATACAATTCACCGGTGGTCCATAACCCATTAAAGGAGAGATCCTCACTTGGACTATGTGCAAGTAGGGCAGCATCCTGCTTCATGAATTTACCGAGCTCAGAACACTTTAAGCAAGCCCCGGACCTATGGGAGTAATGGAGTCCCACTCCCATTTGACAGGCGAGGGACTCCTTGGAAACAACTTGGCAAACGAAATGGAATTCAATGGGGAGCTATCAATATTAATGGGGCTTATGAAAGAAAGAAGGTAGAACTGGCTGAGTCAGCAAAGAGGATGCATCTGGATGTGCTAGGAGTAAGTGATGTTCGGGTAAGGGGGGATAATGAGGAAGAGATAGGAGATTATAAAGTGTACTTGACGTGTGTTAGAAAGGGAAAGGCAGAGTCTGGGGTAGGGCTCTTTATCAGGAATACCATTGCACGCAACATAGTTTCTGTTAGGCACGTAAATGAGCGAATGATGTGGGTAGATTTGTCAGTGGGAGGAATTAGGACAAGAATTGTGTCCGTGTGTTCACCATGTGAGGGTGCAGATGATGATGAAGTTGACAAGTTTTATGAAGCATTGAGTGACATTGTGGTCAGGGTCAACGGCAAGGATAGAATAGTGCTAATGGGCGATTTCAATGCGAGAGTTGGGAATAGAACTGAAGGATACGAAAGGGTGATTGGTAAATGTGGGGAAGATATGGAAGCTAATGGGAATGGGAAGCGTTTGCTGGACTTCTGTGCTAGTATGGTTTTAGCTGTTACGAATACATTCTTCAAGCATAAGATTATTCACCGCTACACATGGGAGGCTAGGGGTACCAGATCCATAATAGACTATATCTTAACAGACTTTGAATTCAGGAAATCTGTTAGGAATGTACGAGTTTTTCGCGGATTTTTCGACGATACAGACCACTATCTGATCTGTAGTGAACTAAGTATCTCTAGGTCTAGGGTAGACAAAGTGAAATCTGTCTGCAAACGAATAAGGGTAGAAAATCTCCAGGATGAGGAAATTAGACAGAAGTACATGGACATGATTAGTGAGAAGTTTCGAACAGTAGACAGTAAGCAGGTTCAGGATATAGAAAGTGAATGGGTGGCATACAGGGATGCTGTAGTAGAAACAGCAAGGGAATGCCTAGGAACAACTGTGTGTAAAGATGGGAAAAGGTGAACATCTTGGTGGAATGATGAAGTGAGAGCAGCCTGTAAACGTAAAAAGAAGGCTTATCAGAAATAGCTCCAAACAAGGGCTGAGGCAGACAGGGCTTTGTACGTAGATGAAAGAAACAGAGCAAAACAAATAGTTATTGAATCCAAAAAGAAGTCATGGGAAGATTTTGGTAATAACCTGGAAAGGCTAGGTCAAGCAGCAGGGAAACCTTTCTGGACAGTAATAAAGAATCTTAGGAAGGGAGGGAAAAAGGAAATGAACAGTGTTTTGAGTAATTCAGGTGAACTCATAGTAGATCCCAGGGAATCGCTGGAGAGGTGGAGGGAATATTTTGAACATCTTCTCAATGTAAAAGGAAATCATCATGGTGGTGTTGCAAACAGCCAAGCTCATGGGGAGGAGGAAAATGATGTTGGTGAAATTATGCTTGATAAAGTGGAAAGGATAGTAAATAAACTCCATTGTCATAAGGCAGCAGGAATAGATGAAATTAGACCTGAAATGGTGAAGTATAGCGGGAAGACAGGGATGAAATGGCTTCATAGAGTAGTAAAATTAGCATGGAATGTTGGTAAGATACCTTCAGATTGAACACAAGCAGTAATTGCACCTATCTATAAGCAAGGGAACAGGAAGGATTGCAACAACTATCGAGGTATCTCATTGATTAGTATACCAGGCAAAGTATTCACTGACATCTTGGAAGGGAGGGTGCGATCAATCGTTGAGAGGAAGTTGGATGAAAACCAGTGTGGTTTCAGACCGCAGAGAGGCTGTCAGGATCAGATTTTTAGTATGCGCCAGGTAATTGAAAAATGCTACGAGAGGAATAGGCAGCTGTGTTTATGTTTCGTAGATCTAGAGAAAGCATATGACAGGGTACCGAGGGAAAAGATGTTCGCCATACTGGGGGACTATGGAATTAAAGGTAGATTATTAAAATCAATCAAAGGCATTTATGTTGACAATTTGGCTTCAGTGAGAATTGATGGTAGAATGAGTTCTTGGTTCAGGGTACTTACAGGAGTTAGACAAGGCTGTAATCTTTCACCTTTGCTGTTTGTAGTTTACATGGATCATCTGCTGAAAGGTATAAAATGGCAGGGAGGAATTCAGTTAGGTGGAAATGTAGTAAGCAGTTTGGCCTATGCTGACGACTTGGTCTTAATGGCAGACTGTGCCGAAAGCCTGCAGTCTAATATCTTGGAACTTGAAAGTAGGTGCAATGAGTATGGTATGAAAATTAGCCACTCAAAGACTAAATTGATGTCAGTAGGTAAGAAATTCAACAGAATTGAATGTCAGATTGGTGATACAAAGCTAGAACAGGTCGATAATTTCAAGTATTTAGGTTGTGTGTTCTCCCAGGATGGTAATATCGTAAGTGAGATTGAATCAAGGTGTAGCAAAGCTAATGCAGTGAGCTCGCAGTTGCGATCAACAGTATTCTGTAAGAAGGAATTCGGCTCCCAGACGAAACTATCATTACATCGGTCTGTTTTCAGACCAACTTTGCTTTACGGGAGCGAAAGCTGGGTGGACTCAGGATATCTTATTCATAAGTTAGAAGTAACAGACATGAAAGTAGCAAGAATGATTGTTGGTACAAACAGGTGGGAACAATGGCTGGAGGGTACTCGGAATGAGGAGATAAAGGCTAATTTAGGAATGAACTCGATGGATGAAGCTGTATGCATAAACCGGCTTCGGTGGTGGGGTCATGTGAGGTGAATGGAGGAGGATAGGTTACCTAGGAGAATAATGGACTCTGTTATGGAGGGTAAGAGAAGTAGAGGGAGACCAAGACGACGATGGTTAGACTCAGTTTCTAATGATTTAAAGATAAGAGGTATAGAACTAAATGAGGCCACAACACTAGTTGCAAATCGAGGATTGTGGCGACGTTTAGTAAATTCTCAGAGGCTTGCAGACTGAACGCTGAAAGGCATAACAGGTATAATGATAATGTTTGTATGTATGTAAATAAGAATTGCCTACAATTTTGCTTGCCATGCAGAGTCCTCCTTCTTATTTGAGGAAACCAATACAGTGTAGTTCAATGCTATGTTTTGCCAGCCTCGAAGTCTTCTTATCCTACAGTGAAAATCCTTACAAGTAATAAATCTCATTGTAGACCATATTGGACATCAAATTATGAACATTAAAACATAATAATAGTTTACACCACATTTCCAATACTTATATTTCCTTATATTTAGGATATAAACATTATAACAGGTGTTGTAAGTTGGGACATGTTTTGCTTAACTGTCGTAAGCATCATCAACCAAAATAAATCTTAGCCTAAAGTTAGGTCAGGGCCCCTAACCCAGTATCCTTAAAAGATATGGAACCCTAAGATTCAACATTTACATTATAGAAAATCAAATAGGCTTAAAACTAGTGTGAAAAAAACATAGAATGTTCATCACGGCTAAGAGAAAAAACATTTGTGTTGACAGAGGTTAAAAACATAAAGTACAATACAGAGCTGGTAGTGAAATAATTGAAATCATATAGGATATGAATGTTACCAGTCAGTCAATCAGAATGTTCATACATAAAACTAGTGTAAAAACATATAAGAATGTTTGTCATGGCTCAGAGGATAACATGGAATCATGTTGCCAGAGGTTAAAAACATTGTGGTGGCTCCATCTACATCAGAACGACTCCAAAGACTTAGTGACCAATCTTTACATTCTCTCTTTGCTCCTTTTAAGTTTGTATAACCTCCTTGTGAAATGTTTGTTTATGTGGGTTTGTTTATACCAGTTGTTAATTGTGTGCGGTGCTGTGTTAAGAATAAATCATTGCTTTTTACAGTTTTCATTCTTGAATAGCAATTTAGGGGCATGAGTGAAGTTAGCTTACTCTAACAACATAGAGCTGGTGATGAAGTAATTAAAATCATTGCTACCAGTCAGTTAATAAGAATGTTCATACATAACAAAAAATGATTATTATGTTCTTTTGAATGAATAAGGTAATTAGAGATTGTTAACTAATTAAATCTCATTCTTGCATAGATGCGTGAGTCGGGTATGAGAAATCACATATAGTAGTTGACATGGAGTAGTAACACTTCAAACAGGATTGATCACGCCTGAAGCTGCTTATAGGTAGAGGCCAAAATCCAATTCCTTTAAAACAATGGTTAAAGCTGAAAACAGCTATAACGCTCTTATGTTGGAAGAGTGTTGACCATGCTTTATTGAACTGACTTGTTCCAAATAACACGTTGTTAAACTTCTGCCCGTCTCACTGATATATGTAGCCTCACAGTTGTTGCATTTGAGTTTGTAAACTTCAGAATCAGAATTTATTATAGTATTGTGAAAAATAAAGAAATTATTGTTACTGGTTTTATAGGCTATTTTCAGCTACTGCCCTCACATTGCACTCAGTGTGCCACAAGCTTTTGTGGTCATAAGACACCTATTAAGTTGCAAAATAGGGGGGGGGGGTGAGTCTCATACATTTTTGTTCTTGCATTTCCTTTCTTTCTCTTTCTCCTTAGGTGGTAATTGATCCTCTTCTCTCTTCTTCTCTTTCAGACATATACCAACATACTTGATCCATATTGACAAATACACAAGTTTTTTCACCAGACCACTTGTCCACTGATCTAAGTTATAGATGTCCCCCTCAGCCAGCTCAATAAGTTTTATAAAACACCCTATCCTTCTACTCATAAGGGAATCAGACTTGTCATAAATATGCCACATCTTGATATTTGTGCCAATATGCTGGACAATGTTACTACATTCATATAAGAACCTATAAAGCAATGAATGGATGTAAAGTGTTTTATTGCTCACACTTATAACTGACAACAAAGACTCAAGATTTAAAAGTGCTTTTATTCACCATATTTTCAGATGTACTGTGCTTCAAAACGGAACATGTCACAGAATTTCTACTGATGATTCTGTGTATGTATGTTGAGATGAACATTTAAAAATTCATGTAAAAACATTCAAATATGCTTTTAATCTTCCATTAACGTAGAGTACCATACAAACCTTTTTTGTCATTTCCCTGAAATTTGTCAACTGAACATGTTCCCTTTCTGTATTAGCAATTCAATTGTTATGGTTAGTTTTTATTGTGCAGTAGCTCATAATGATGCGGTCTAGGAGTAGCAGGTCTGCCTCTTACCAAGAGGCCCAGGGCTCGATTCTCAGTGAGGTCAGGGACTTTTACCACGACCTGAGGGATGGTTTAGGGTCAGAACAATTGGCACAGAGATGGCAGCCCGATCTAGAAAGCCAAAAATAATGGCTGAGAGAATTTTTTTGCACTGTAATCTGCAGGCCAAAGCCCATTAGAGCTGTAGTGCCATGGGGTTTGTTTCATTTATCTACCGATGCCATATTCCATGAATTAGTTATCACAAGAGGTATGGAGAATGTTGAACAATTTATAATGTTAGCACACATTTCACTCTCCTACAAATAATACAAGGTAAGATTTGCATCATTTACCTTTAGCAAAAATGTAATTTATGCTTGGGTCTCTTTCATAAGTTTTACCAGCAAAGATATGGTACACCATTACAACATGTCCAGACTGTAAATTTTATCTAGCTCCCAATTTGCACCAACACATTGATACAAATATTGCATTGAAAGTATTACTAAGAAAGTAGCTCCAGTTTCAGGCACACTACAAAACATGTGCTCTATGTGAACCACACATCCCTGAAAGTATAGTGTTGACAATTTATGACAAGGAATAAAGATATTTATTTGATATGTTTCAGGTACTTTAATGGCCATCACCAATAGCATAGCAACTATTCCTGGGATCACAGTGCCCGTTCTAGTAGGATACCTCACAGAGCAAGATGTAAGTAAACTAACTTTATATTTGTGGTAACACATTCACAATAAATTTTGGTATGGTAAGTGTAAAAGTTATTGCTTGTTAAAAGAAAAAGCTCAAGTATCTTGGATGCATTATGAGAAACAGGAAAAAATATTGGCTTCTTTGAGTAATAATACAAAAAAGTTAGAAAGCAGAAGAGGGCCTGGTAGAATAACTTCCTGGTTGGCAAACTTGAGTGATTGGTACGAATTGAACTCTGCTCAACTCTTCAGTATTGTGCTCGACAAACCAAGCATATTGGTTCAAGGAGAAGGAGTCCACCTTTTGAATACAATTGATATTCAGGAAAAATATATTATAAAACCACACACAGAATCCAGAATGGATAAGGCAAACAAAATTATTTAAATCTTGCTGCAAACGAATACAAGGCATATCATACCGGGCAAGTTGGCCGTGCGCGTAGAGGCGCGCGGCTGTGAGCTTGCATCTGGGAGATAGTAGGTTCGAATCCCATTATCGGCAGCCCTGAAGATGGTTTTCCGTGGTTTCCTATTTTCACACCAGGCAAATGCTGGGGTTGTACCTTAATTAAGGCCACGGCCGCTTCCTTCCAACTCCTAGGCCTTTCCTATCCCATCATCGCCATAAGACCTATCTGTGTCGATGCGACATAAAGCCCCTAGCAAAAAAAAAAAAAGCATATCATGACTACTTCTTCAGCATCTTTTTCCGACATTAGGGGTCGACTGCCTTGACAAGTTTCCTCCATTCGGTGTCCTTGTTTGTCAGTCCTTTGTTCATGACGTCCTTCCCAACTACATCTCCGCACCCATTCCTGCCAATTTTACAGAATAAGAAATCAGGAGATTTTGATATGAAAATCAGGAAAATCAGGAGATACAATTGGTCAAAACTGCTTATTCTACATGTCTTGTGCAATACATGCGTTATCCTAGCAAGCTCAATGCATCATGTTGTCAAGTCCACATTTAAATTAACACATACTAGCAGTTTCCCGCTGGCTCTGCCCGCAATGTATGGTGTTGTTCCTTACTATCCTCACGGATGTATTTGCAAAGTTTTGAGTTAATGAGATAAAGCACATGGTCTGCTGTGGTAATAGAATGTAATATTATGTCAACAAAACACTTGAAAATACATCCCACAAAGAAATTGAATTAAACGTTCCTTGGAGCAACACTACGCGCCGAACTGTTAAAAAGTCCTTCAAAGATCTTCATCATGGAGACAAATGTACTCATAACTTTTCTCAGAATCTACCAATTTAAGTAGTTAATACCTCAAAAGAAAGCATTTGATCCACTGAGCGTTTTTAGACCAAAACGCAAATCAGCAAATCGTATATTTTTATATACGTACTTAACTTCCCGCAACCGTGACAAATTCTGGACCTTCAAAACATTCTCCACTCTACTTTGGCGTTCGACCGCAGCGCATGACCTTGAATGTGCCGCGCTGATCACCAGGAGCTGGCGGCTTTCTACTACAAATCTATTCGTCTGCGACTTCAAGTTATTTTTGATCTTTGTATATTAGTTGATAGTGTAGTGACTTTGTGCATGACAGAATGTGCTGTCGTGTCTTTGTGCCTATCAGAGTGTGAAACTGACCTCCAATATTCATAAACATTGTACATGTTTTTACGGCTGATGATGACCTGGACTAAGGTCGAAACCGGTCCCATTTAAATAGGAATGTGATTACTGCATTTCTTTCTTTTAAGTATTGAATAGGTTGGACCTCCTTTTCAATTATTTAATTTTTAACATCAATAATTTCAATACGGAACAATGAAATTTTTATCTTTAAATGACAAATCTGTGCGTGAATATCTATCAGTTAAAAGAAAAATGAAGGAACTCAACCGGATAGAATGGTCGGACTGACTGACTTTAGTTTTCATAATTTTTTTTAATATATAGATTTCCAGGGAAACTGAGTGGAATCAAAATCCACAAATATTTTACTCTCATACGTATTCATATTCAGTGATACCAAAATACTGGTATACAACAACAGAAAATTTGTAAGAACATGTATGGTATGGTATGGTATGGTAGGCCTACCTTCCTTCCATATTACTGATTTACAGAAACTTGTCCATCAGTAGAAAATTTCCATTGATTAAAAGAAGCAGCAGTAGCAGATTTTGCCTGTCTGAGGAAACCTCTATCAAAGGTTTGTTGAAAGCAGTTGCCCTGTAGCCTTGATTTTACTGTCAACAACCTCTCCAAGTTTTCATCACCAATAGATGACTTGAACTGTGTTCGTGTTTTAGTCACCTGACTAAATATCCTCTCACATTCAGCGTTACTGTGAGAGATTGTTAAAATACCAAGAATAACACGAACTAATCTATCAGTGAAGTATGTTCGAACTGATGAGAAACATTCTTCCTTCTCGCCATGCTTCAGATGCTTTACGAATTGGGAAGTGCAACTACCAATGACCAAGTTCACAATCATTCTTCTGGTTTCCCCTGCTGTGGTAACTGAGTTCCAAAAGAGAGGAGGATTTAACCATTGAAGGTTGTACAAATTTTGATATCAAATTCCTTAATGTGTCCAGCATCAGATCTTGCAGTAAATGGATTTGAGGTACACTTGACTGCAAAATTAAATTTGATTTATCAAATGTAGGTACTATATAATTGATAAAAAGAGGGATTAAGGCTTATGACAGGAACATAAAAATCCTTTCTTCATGAGACAGACTGCACTTAATGAAGGAATCCTGTTTAGTTGTTTTGGGTGAAGAAGTACATGGGCCTGGTGATTCATTGGTTCTTTTCCTTGAAGGGGCAGCACCCTCTACTGATATTTGTTTCATCTTTGGAATATGTTAAGTTTCGAGACTTCTAAGCTGACCTGTCTTACCAGACTTCACTTCATAGTTGAGAAGGCTGCCACTGTTCCAACAACCTGGATAAACATTTGCCCACAGAAAGCCACCGGGTGCACACATGCTTTAAAATTGTCCTTGTCTTGACATTGTACAATTAGCTTTACCTCGCACCAACACAAATAGGTCTTATGATGACAATGGGATAGGAAAGGGCTGGGAGTGGAAAGGGAGTAGCTATAGCCTTAATTAAGTTAGAGCAATAACATTTGTCTGGTGTGAAAATGGGAAACCATGGAAAACCATCTTCAGGGCTGTCGCCTGTGGAGTTCAAACCATTACTTCTGGAATGCAAGCTAACAGCAGCGTGACCCTAACCGCATGACACCAACTCACTCGGTCCGATTCCTTAGCTTTGTACATATGGCGGCTTCCCCATAATCACACATTAAATTCAATAACACTTCTAATAACAATTAAAAACAGTGCCACTACAACTTCAAACAATACAGGAGTACAATGGTATATACACTATAAGACTTATTGTCTCAAAACCTGACTAATGCTACAAGGCTAAAAATTACACAGCTCTATTCCCTCACAGGAAGTATGTAAGAGAGACGATCAGTCTCTAATAAGCCTTCTGAAAATAGTATAAACTCTTGCTCCACACATGTGAATCACTCATGCACTTAGATGCCATTACTTAGCAAATGCATAGATTAATATATTGCATTACGTGGCCACGCGATTATGCGAAGCCTAATGCTACTTATCTATATATATAAAATAACATGCCCTGACTGACTGATTCATTATTGCCGAGCCAAAACCACTGAACATAAAGAAATTAAATTTTGAGGATGCATTTATATTGCATTGTAGGTCCTCGAAAGGAAGGATTTTTGGATATTCAATCGCTAAGAAGAGGAAAAGAGGGGGGGGAGAATTTTTAAAATCAGTATATCTATATCTCAAAAACTTAACAGTTTAAAGGTCAAAATTGGTATTTGGAATCTCCATTAAAAACAAACAATTTTTTTTGTTTTCATAAAATCCACTTAAGGGGTCATAATAAGTGAAAAAGGGGTTAAATCCTTTTTATGAGGATACTTATATCTCAAAAACTGAAGATGTTACAGACGTGAAATATGGTACATGGAACTCCTTTAAAAATAAAGAAACATGTATGTTTTCTGAAAATCCACACAAAAGCGGGGAGGGGGGGGGGGGTGTTAAAAAGAAGTGGAAATGGGGGTGAATTTTTAAAACGATGTGAACATTGGAATTTGGAATTTCTTTTAAAAATAAAGCAGCACACATTTTTTTGTCTTCAAAGAATCCACTTAGGGGGTTAAAAGAAGTGAACATTGGTTGAGTTCTTGAAATTAGTATATCTCAAAAACTTATAGACGTAAAAACTGCTATTTGAAATCATCTTTTTAATCAAACACATATTTTTTTTTTTGGAAAATTCACTTAAGTGGTGGGGGGTGAAAAGGACTGAAGAAGTGGTTGAATCTTTTAATGGGGATACTTGTATCTCAAAAACAGAAAAAGTTATGGATGTGAAAATTGGTATTTGGTACCTCCTTTAAAAGTAAAGTAACTACTTTTTTTAATTGTTTTTGGAAAATCTATTTAAGGGGGTGAAAAGGACTGAAAATGGGTTCAGTTCTTTTAATGAGGATACACATATCTCAAAAACTTAAAATGTTACAAATGTGAAAATTGGTATTTTTAATCTCCTTTAAAAATGAAGAAATGTGCATTTTTTTGTTTTTGGAAAATCCACTTAAGAGGGATTAAAAGAAGTGAAAATGGGGTGAATTTTAAAAAAGAGTATCTCAAAAACGTAACATGTTACAGACATAAACATTGGTATTTAGAATCTCCTTTAAAATAAACCCATACTTTTTGTTTTTGTAAAATCCACTTAAGGTATGGAAATTTTTTTAAAATTGGGTACATTTTTAAAATGAGTATTATATCTCAAAAATGTAACATGTACCAAAAAGTGGTATTTGGAATCTCCTTTAAAAGAAAAGAAACACGTATTTTTGTTTTCGGATAATCCACTTAAAGGAGGGAGAAAAGAAGTGAAAGAGGAGTTGAATTCTGATACATATATCTCAAAAACTGAAGATGTTACAGACTCCTACTTTAGGGATTATCGTCGCCATAAGACCTATTTGTGTTGGTGCAACATAAGGCAACTAGCAAAAAAAATTAAAAAAAAAAAAAAAAAAAAATAGGGATTTTCAGATGATGTCTTAGTGCAGTACCGAGAAACGATTACTGTTATCAAATTATGAAATCCATGCGAGCGAAGCGCAGGTAACAGCTAGTCAAGTAATAAATTAAAATTCTCCAGATTTGCCTCCAAATGGCTCCTAAAATCTTTAGAAAAGTCACTAGTCGCTATCTTTGAAATTCTGTCACTAAATTAAAGACTTCAAATCTAGCAACTAGTCTCTAGAATCGACTAGATTGATGCGAATGAATATGAACGTAGCATGCGAGAATGAGAGATTGACAATCGATGTACGCATGTTATAGACAACACCATATTCAATAAAGCCATCCCCGCCTTAAAAAAACGATTAGCTTAAAATAATCAACAAACAACGTTCAACACGCGCCATTGTGCAGAAAATTGATACGCCTAACTCCACCCCTACTCCTACGACAACAACTCTCCCCACCCACCCCTCCATTCCCCTTGCAGCAGCGGACACTAGCACCAAAAGAACATGATACAGTACACGCCAGGCAGCCAAAGCTAGCACATCCCAACCACAGCAGCAATAGTAAGTATTCTACTGGAAACACACACACAAACAAGCATTCTTCAGATCATAAATTCTTAATTCTACCTTTCATTTCTTACAGACACATATTAGCAACTATAGACCAGAAAAGACCCACCATTCTTCATTTGACACTTACTGAAAAATATACTAGATGCAACACTTCTGGCAATATTTGACCACAGCTGCACATAACTACCGCTGGCCATACATCAAACTTGTTATCAACAATTGAAGAAGTCCATCAATCAAACTAATGAATAAGCATAATTTATGGTAGGACTAAAATAAGAACACCGCTCACGAATGAAATACAGACATTCTCCATTCATACTGGATAAACAAGAAAATTCAATGAATGCAAGACGCCAAACTCAATTTAACAGTGTTCCTATTTATTGCAACGGATTTTAACATGAACTGTATATTTTAACATGCTATCCAACATGTACCACATATTTTAAAACGATAATGTACCTGTATATTTAATAATAATTCACCTATATGATTTTTAGGCCTAAAAAGATTCACCCACAGTTATTTTAGATTGTATATAGAGTCAATTTTAACTTTAAGTATGCCCAATTAGAATGTAAGACATACTCTATATCATGACTTTTATAATGGACAAGGCAAATCAACAAAACTTGACTTATGTGAAGGTAATAGTGTACAGCTGAGGATGACCGTATGTAAAAAGGTCAAAACCGGTACTGTAGATTGAATTTTTATATAAATATATTTGTATTGAAAAGGTGGAACTTTCTTGTCTATAATATACAATAACTGTCAATACGGAAAATAAAACTGATAAATCAAGATAATCGATGTACGCGTCGCGGTATAGAGGTTTCAGTAAACATCACACATTCGCGCGTGTTTCTCTTATTAATAAATGTCAATATTTCATTGGAAAGTAGTCAAAGAGTAAAGGACTTCCGGCCATTGGTGTACAAAGCTGAAATAGCAGGATTTAAATGTTTGAAGTTCACCAAAAATAAGCTAAAATTGGGAGAAATAATAGAGTAGTCGGGAGGCGGGGAAAACTACCCAAAATCAGGAGTCTCTTGTCTAAATCGGGAAAGTTGGCAGGTATGCGCACCTTATCCTCTGTCTTCCACTGGCATCCTCCATGTTTTCCTCACATCTTCACATGATATGGCCGATCCACCTCAACTTCACTATTACTAGCCACTCAAGTTCTTTTTCTTGTATCTTCAGTTCCTTCAGAGAAATACCCAAAAGCCACGTTGATACCCTCATTTTCATTTCCTTTCTCCCTCTCTCTTTTTTCTAAATGTGGTTTCTTGCAAATGAACTCAGTATTGACACCAACAAGGGCTTCTCTACACCTGACAACTGTGAGTTTATAGATGTTATCAAGCTGAAATTTTAAGATGGAAAATAACTACTAAATAATGTTAACTAACAGAAAATATTACTTCTAGAAGAAAGATTGTACTGTATTCTATGAAAGACTGATAGGTTACATTATAAAATTTTACTCAAATTTGTTGATTAATGTTGATCCTTGGATGATGTGGTTCATGTCCCCGAATGTTCCACTCTTAGAATAATGCCTAAGCTTGCAAAAAGTCAAATCAAACGACTTTATATCTAAAACTAGCAAGATACCTGTGCTTTGCTACGGAATTATACTGAAATTTATATTATCATCATCATTATCTAAAGGCTTTGGCTTGTCGCTGCAACCATTGTTCTCTTATCTCTTCCATGGTTTCCCTCTGCCTTTATAATTGAATGCTTAACATTTTATATATAATCTGCCAACATTTGCGATCTGATGGCAAAGCTCCTCCCATTTTTCAATCTTTCCTTCCAGCAATCAATTTCGTACTTCCCGGGCTAGCTCCAAGTATTCCGCCCGGTCAGTTGGGTCCCTAAATCTTTGCCATTTTTTCTGTAAGCATTTTTAATATGGATCAAATCCTTGAGGAGATCTGGCATGATGTCGTCTTGGGTGCCTTGGCGGTACTGAACCCTCAGCCGGACTGCATTCATAGTCATTGCCCGGCCAGGACCCGTTTCCAGCATGGTCCGCACATTTTGACGATGGTCCAGAACATTATTATTGTTATTATTATTATTATTATTATTATTATTATTATTATTATTATTATTATTGTTCTGGACCCCATAGCAAGATGCAAGACCGCTACTTGGCGCTAAATTACATCTGTTGCTATTGTCATTGCTGACAATGTGACCAGCATCTATGTCGCACGTAGGCAAGTGCATGGGATTTCTGGCGATACAAATTATATACTTCCATGCATTATTGACCTTATTATAGAGGTGAACAATGCACGGTCAATATCACTCTTATTGTTTATTTCAAATGTGTTTAAATTTTTTTTTCGGCCATATATGCCAGGAGAATCCACTGTAATCTAACATTAAGGTCTCCAAAGGACAAGATGCTCTTGAAAACAAACCCAGGGAAGATTAAAAATGATCTGTTTATGATCAGAATCAAGTATATTATGAACAGTATAATTGATAGGTCTCAACTACTTTTTCACCCCACCGCCGTTATGTTGATTCACCCCACCACAAAAAAGAAGGCATGTTTCTTTATGTTTAAGGAAGATTCCAAATACCAGTATTCACATCTGTTACCTTCAGTTTTGAGATATAAGTATACCCCCCAAAAAAAGAATTCATTTTTTTACATTCTTTCACACTCCCACTTTAAGTGAATTTTCTGGAAAAAATTACTTGTTTCTTTATTAGTAAAGGATCTTCTAAATACCAAATATCATGACTGCCCTCATGAAAGGAAATCAACTCCTTTTCATCCCCACCCCCAAGATGATTTTCTCCCCAAAAATGCATTTTTCTTTGTATTTAAATGAGATCCAAATACCCCTCATCACGTACGTCTGTAACAACTTTAATTTTTATTAGATGTAAGTATCCTCATACATATGTCCATCCCATACTAACCTATGGAATCATTTACTGGGGGAATTCACGATATAGCAAAGTCATCTTTAAGTTACAAAAGAAAATAATTAGAGGAATGGCCGGTGTTGGCAGGAGGACAAGCTGCAAGAAATACTTTAAACTTTATTTTATTTTACCATTGCCTAGCCTTTATATCTTCCATACACTTGTATATATGAAGGAGAATGTAAACAGCTACACCATAAACTCTGATGTACATAAGTATAATACTAGAAATAAACACAGTCTGCACATAGAACCACACAAAACTAAGCTATATGAATCAAGTTTGAGTTATGCAGGAGTACATTTATTTAATAAATTACCAGACTACATTAACCAGATAAAACCATGTTCAAAATTTAAGAAAGAATTATTCAAAAATGTTTCTAACCATTGTTTTTATTCTATTGAAGAATACTTAGCTCTTGAAAATTAACTTATGTATCACTTTTTTTTTTTTTAAATCTGTGCCTCTTTACCACATTGTATATTTCTCTTTATTTATCATGGCATGTATATTACTGTTTTATCCTTTGTTACTGCAAATATGATTATTGACGTGTCCCATATCATTGTATGATCAGTTGGACGAAATAAAATAAAATACAATACAATACAATACAATACAATACAATTAATTCAATTAATTTTTCAATTCTTTCACCCCCCTTCCCTCTTCATTGGATTTTACAAAATCAAATGAATATGTGTTTCTTTACTTTTAAACCAGATTCCAAATACCAATGTTCACGTCTGCAGCATCTTTCGTTTTTGCGATGATAGTAATTCAACTAATTTTTCAATTCTCCCCCTACCCCCACCCCCGCACTTCAAGTGGATTTCCGAAAAAAAAAATACGTATTTCTTTATTTTTAAAGGAGATTCTAAATACCAAACTTCAAGTCTGTAACATCTTCAGTTTCTGAGATATCAGTATTCTAATAAAAAGAATTCAACCCCATTTTCAGTCATTTTTACCCCCCACTTAAGTGGTTTTCCCAAAAACAAAAAAATCATGTTTCTTTATTTCTAATAGAGATAAAAAGTACCATTTCTCACTTCTGTAACATGTTAAGTTTTCGAGATATACTGTAGACATGCTCATTTGAAAATTTCAATCCCTTTTTAGTTCCCCTTAAGTGGAGTTTCCAAAAACAAATCACCTATGTTTCGTTAATTTTACACAAGATTCCAAATACAAATTTTTACGTCTGTAACATTTTACATTTCTGAGATGTACTGCAGATATAGTCTTCTAAAAATTCACCCCATTTGTCACTCCTATTAAATCCCCATTAATTGGATTATCCACAAAAGAAAAATGTGTTTCTATATTTTTAAAGGAGATTCCAAATACCAATTTTCAGGTCTGTTATATCTTCAGTATCTGAGATATAAGTATCCTTATTAAAGGCATTCAATCCCCTTTTCACCCCTCCTAGTGGGATTTTCCAATAACAAAAAAATACTTGTTTTCTTATTTTTAAAGGAGATTCTAAATACCAACTTTTACATCTGTAAACTTTTAAAGTTTTGTGATATAGATACACTCATTTTAAAAATTCACCCCCCCCCCTTTTCACCCCCTTAGCAAGGGAATATCCAAAAACCCTCCCTTAGCGAGCACCTACATTGTAATATAAACGTATCCTCAAAATTTTATTTCTTTATGGCCAGTAGTTTTGGTTCGGCGATGATGAATGTGTCAGTCAGTTTGTCAGTCAGGACATGTTCTTTTATATTAGGTATATAGATTGTGATCTTTCCTACTTTTAAAGACACCTTTGACTTGAACTTATTCGTCTACTTATGTCATTCCACATCATCTCTCCACTGACAGTTAGGAACATACCACTTATTGCATAAGACCAATTTCATGTTTTTGCCCTATTGAATTTACTACTGATAGTTACAAATTATTATTATTATTATTATTATTATGTGCATATGGACCCAATGGATCACGCAAAGCTCTAACGATTCTGTTTTCTGAGTTGCCAAACAGCTCTCATCCTTTCTCCGTGGATCCTTTTTCGTTCTTCTGTCCACTTTGCTCCAGTCTTCTTTTTCACTTCGTTCTCTGGTTGCACTTTCCATCCATTAATTTTTTTTCCTATAAAGGTTTCTGTCCGCGGTGTCATTTGGGTTTATCTGGGCTTTTTCCAGATCCTTCTTCACTTCTAGTACCCATGAAATATTTTTTAGATGTTCTATGTAGGTGAGAATCTTGTGTGTCAGTCTACTTGCCGGCAATCTGTGGACGTGCCCATAGAATTTCAGACATCTTTTACGGATGTCTGCTGCAATGTTGGAATGCTCTTCTGTCTCTCTGCGTAACCTCAGTCTATATCCATCTTCTGTTTTTCGGGGGCCGAGAATTTTCCTCAGGATTCTCCTTTCTTCTTTTAAAATATTTTCTAGGTCACCTTTCCCGTTTAGTGTAAGGGTCTCACTGGCATATAAGACTTCGGGCTTTATTACTGTATTATAGTGTCTGATCTTTGCATGGCGGGACAAGCACTTTTTATTATATATGTTGTGAACCCTACCGTAGACTTTCCGAAATTTTTGTAGGCGAATTTTCTGAGCAACCTTCTCGCCTCCCGTTGGTTCAAGTATTTCTCCCAAGTACTTGAAGTGTGGTACTCGGTTGATTTGCCCATGTGTCGTGTTCAAAGTTTGGATGTCAAGTTTTGAGCAGAAGAACTTGGTCTTTTCAAAGGAAATTTGTAGGCCAACCTTTCCAGCACATTCGCTAAGGGTTTCAATTTGTTTAACGGCTGTGAATACATCATCTGTAAGTATGGCCAGGTCATCTGCAAAAGCGAGGCATGATATCTCAATACCGTCTTGGGGTCATCCTAGTCGTATGGGGCGCCAGTATCCCATGTCTTTCAATACCTTTTCCCACTCGCAGATGACTTTGTCTAGGACGAGGTTGAAAAGAAGCGGAGATAAGCCGTCACCTTGTCGGACGCCAGTTTTAATCAGGAATGGTTCAGAGATCTCCCCCGTGAATTTAACTTTGGAGATAGTGTCAGTGAGTGTTGCCTTGATGAGGTTGAGGGTCTTGGAATCAAGCCCCAGTTCCTCAAGAATAACGAAGAGAGACTGTCGATCAACCGAGTCGTACGCTTTCCTGAAGTGTTACAAATTATTGTTTTTATATCCACATTATTCAATACATTTTATTCATTACATTTTATGTAATTGAATAAGGTAGATATAAAAACAAGAATTTATAACATAACACTTAGGGCGAGCAGGTCATCTCCTTTCTCCCAAGTCTTCCCAGCTCAAACTTTGCAACATTTCTGTAACTCTGTGCTTTTGTCAGAAATAATCCAGAACAAATCAAGCTGCTTTTCTTTAGATTTTTTCCAGTTCTTGAATCAAGTAATCCTGGTGAGGGTCCCATACACTGGAACCATACTCTAGGTGCGTTCTTACCAGAGACTTATATGCCGTCTTCTTTACATCCTTTCTACAGCCCCTAAATACCCTCATAACCATGAGCAGAGATCTGTACCCTTTATTTACAATCCCATTTATGTGATTACCCCAGTGAAGTTCTTTCCTTACATAACACCCAGGTACTTACAATGATCCCTGAAGGAACTTTCACCCCATCAGCACAGTAATTAAAGCTGAGAGGACTTTTCCTGTTTGTGAAACTCACAACCTGATGTTTAACCCTGTTTATCATCATACCATTCCCTAATGTCTATCTCACAACATTATTGAGTTATGTTCAAGGGTAATGGTTACAGCGATTTGCAGATTCATAGAGCCCTGCATCCTGGAGAAATGACCCAGCAAAGCTCACAGAAGGAAGAAGTGAAGGGAACTGCCTACCTGCCTTACATTCATAACACCACAGATCGAATTGCCAAGGTCCTCCGCAAACTCAATATAAAAACAGTGTTTGGCACTGTCACTAAAATTGCTCACACTCTGGGTAAAACCAAGGACAAATTGTCTCCACTGTTACATCCTGGGGTATATGAAATTCCCTGTATTTGCAGTAAGGTATACATTGACCAAACATGCCGGTCCATTGGTACTTGTATCAAGGAACATGAACGTAATATTCGTCTCAACCAGCCAGACAAATCAGCAATAGCTGAGCACGCTCTATTGTCGGGTCATGATGTCATGTTCCAAGATGCTCGAGCTCTTACCCACAATAGACACTGCCGGGCCAGGATTATACGGGAAGCTTTGGAAGTACGTTGCAGTCCTAACAATTTAAGGAGGGACACTAACTATCAATTAAGTAATACCTGGTTGCCCGCCATTGAGGATTCCCTGTTCTGCTTCGAACGCTAGCGTTGTACCACATCCTGAGAGCCATTTGGTGATGAACGAATATACCATTTCCGCCTCTATTATAACATCTAAATTCAAAGCCTTTCTCGAGGACAGTTGAGAGTTTCTTCTGATGATGCAGAGCACAGTTCTCTGCGAAATGTAAAGAATTTCACTTTAATTTCTTGACACGGCGTAAACCCAAAAGCCTATATCATGTCTATAAGTATGGGCCATGAAAGCATCAATGGCAACATTATCGAGTTCATTTTGCAGTTGCTCACAATCTTGTAACTTATTTATTACTCTATGCAGAATAACATCATCCGCAAAAAGCCATCTGATGGGTGCAATGCCCATTTGCTGGTTAATGGTGTCATTTCTGATATAATGCAGGAGAGTGATTCCCATTCCGATCAACCAACAGAGCATATGCATTTCCACGGTGTGTAATTGGCACTCAGCAGCTTTGTCAGTTGGTTGACATTCAACACCATATAAAGCGACAAGGCGTACTATCATGTGGTTTATTTTGGACTTGAGACATAGTAGCATCCTTCTGTTTCAGAGCACAACTGTGACTTCCCTCCTTCTCATCCATGCTGCCTTCATCCTACTTCACACTTCATCACCTATCCCACCGTCAGTCTGTAAGGGAGATTCTAAATACCTGAAGCTTACGGTCTTCATTAAGGTCTCTCCATCAGCTTAAATGGAACCGAGTGGGTAGCTATCCGAACTCCCAACAAACTGAGAGCAATTTAGAAGACAATCACCGTGTGGTGGTCCTCTTTCCGGCCTTCACAGAGAGAGGCCATGGTATTGTGTAGGCTGAGGATAGGTCATGGATGATCTATGCACTCTAATCTCCTAAATAAGGAAGAACCCAATGTGTTCTTGTGGTGCCGATTTCAGCATGGCCCACATCCTCACAGGGTGCACCAATTTCTCTGTCCTAAGATGGAGCCTCGGCCTGCAGGAAACACTAGATGCATATCAGCCAAGGACGCAACTACCGCTGATCTCGCCATCCACTTAATCCACGACAGTGGATTAATCAACAGTATCTAAATTACAAGTGCACCGCTATGGAGGAAACGCATGTTCCCTTTTGATTTATTACTAATTTTTTGACCTAATTCAATAATTTTTTGTTTTATTTTCTACTTCATTTCCAAATTCCTTCATTGAATAAATAATTTTGTTTTATTTTACTTTTTTCCCACTAATTTGTTCAGAAAGGATGATTACCTAATTGTACTTTCCCTTAAAACAAAAATCACCACCACCACAATCACCACCTTAAATGGAGCCATTGCTTGGGTTGATTTTTGGGTATTCTGTCTTTCTTTCCTTCTTTGGTCTAAGACTGCATTTTGAGAGAAGGCTTTTCCAATCTTCAACTTGTAATCCCCTTCTGGTGGTATTAACAAGGGCAACATACATACATACGTACGTACGTCCGTCCGTCCGTCCGTCCGTCCTGGTAAGTTATTCCAATCCTTAACTCCCCTTCCTATAAATGAATATTTGCCCCAGTTTGTCCTCTTGAATTCCAACTTTATCTTCATATTGTGATCTTTCCTACTTTTATAAACGCCACTCAAATTCGTCTACTAATGTCATTCCATGCCATCTCTCCACTGACAGCTCGGAACATACCACTTAGTCGAGCAGCTCTTCTTCTTTCTCTCAGTTCTTCCCAACCCATACTTTGCAACATTTTTGTAACGCTACTCCTTTGTCGGAAATCACCCAGAACATATCGAGCTGCTTTTCTTTGGATGTTTTCCAGTTCTTGAATCAGGTAATCCTGGTGAGGGTCCCATACACTGGAACCATACTCTAGTTGGGGTCTTACAAGAGACTTATATGCCCTCTCCTTTACATCCTTACTACAACCCCTAAACACCCTCATAACCATGTGCAGAGATCTGTACCCTGTATTTACAATCCCATTTATGTGATTACCCCAATGAAGATCTTTCCTTATATTAACACCTAGTTACTTACAATGATCCCCAAAAGGAACTTTCACACCATCAATGCAGTAATTGAAACTGAGAGGACTTTTCCAATTTGTGAAACTCACAACCTGACTTTTAACCCCATTTATCAACATACCATTATGGCCTGCTGTCCATCTCACAACATTTTCGAGGTCATGCTGCAGTTGCTCACAACCTTGTAACTTATTTATCACTCTATAGAGAATAACATCATCCGCAAAAAGCCTTACCTCTGATTCCACTCCTTTACTCGTATAATGTGCATGTTTCACTAAGTATACGAAAGGAGTATTTCATTTCCCCACCTATTCAATACAATTAATCCCATGGTTCTGTAGTTAAATGCATATAGAAATTACCAGATTTAAGGGGAGATGTTTCACCCTTCCGTTATTGGGCATCATCAGCCTTATTTAATCTTAAAACAAGCTTTGGTTTGTGGACAATATCACTTATAACAATTGAATTGTTGATTTCTTAAAGGTATTGACACTGTGGAATCATTATTATACAAAATAAAGATATTGAGACATAACATATAAAACACATGCTAAAATTACTTTAAACAATTTAAAATGTTCATCTAAAAAGAAAAGAATTTTGTGTCATATTAATTCTAAAATTAATACATGTCTGACATGGAAATGGATCCTCTTTGTAAAATGTTTGAACATACGCATCGCTTGGGATCGGATTATTGAACCCAAGACTTCAGTAGACAAGAATGTTATGACAAAACACAAAAGCTGAGGCTGAATTCTGTTTTTTATGAACAATACAGGAGCTAAGAATATATGGCCAAAAAGAAGGTGAATGGATTAAAATTATCATGTTGAGTAAACAAAAATCATCGTATGATGACTAATGCAAGAAGACATTGATGCATTGGTTAAAGTCGCTGCTGAGACAAATTTATCAGAGTATTTGATGGGTTTATATGACAGTCTTATGAAAATGTGGTCCCTCTTGAAGTTGTAGACATTCAAGGAAAAGAACATGGTTACTCTGTAATGAAACAAAAAACGAGCTTGACGGTGTGTGAATTCCTAAGAGTTATTTCTATGTAAAACGGCTCATTCACTGTAAACTTTCTCTGTCTTAATGTGTAAGCAGCGTTAGTCTGTTTGGAGTTCCTACTTCTAGTGTTGTATCGATGCGGTAGAGGTGGTGGGGAATGCTGAGGGGAAGCAGAGGTAGGTGGAGCATTACATGCCGATGTTGATGTGGAAGTGGGAGTTGTTTGGAGGAGCAAGTGTAGGATTAGTATTTGGTGAGATAAGGTAGTTTTTAATTTAAAGGATTTAAATACTTGTAGGACTCTCTTATGGTTTGGGTTGACCGTTTTTAATAATTTAGGCATTAAAGTATATAGGGGACTTCTGAATTCCGTGTCGTCATTAATATTTCGATCTTTATTATATGTCTTGTCCAGAAAAATATACATATTCTCTAATTCATTGAAGAGTTTACCTCTGCTTGTATTCCTGATTATTGTGAGATCCTTTTCAATAGAAGTGAAAGGGTGACTAGTTTCCTTCATATGCATACTCATTGCTGAACATTTATTGTGTTTTTCTGCATTGAAGTGTTCCATGTACCTTATGTAGAAGCTTCGTCCAGTCTGTCCAACATACAAAATTCCGCATTGAGAACATGTTAATCTGTAGGCTCCTGAAACTGAATACCTATTGTTATTATTAGTACTTTTATTATATTTGAAGAATATGTTTTGAGTTGTGTTGATTGTTCTAAAGGCTATGTTCATATTACATTTGTTGAAAGTGTTAGCAATTTGGTGGACAACTGGACTACTATATGTGAAAGTAGCGTATTCAGTTCTTTTAGGTTTGTCAGGTATAAGATTTGTGGATAACTTGTTCTTGATTTTATGAATTAAGCGGTTTACCATTTTGACCTTAAAGCTTGAAAGGTTTCTTATGTAGTTTAACTCAGTCTTTATACTAGTAGGGGAAAGTGGGATTCTTGATGCTCTATATATTAAATTATGAAGAGATGCCTGTTTCTGAGAACCGGGGTATAATGAGCAGTTATTTATGGTTACAGACAAATGTGTTGGCTTCTATATATTTGGAAATCAAAGGTGTAACCATAAATAACTCCTCATTACACCCTGGTTCTCAGAAACAGGCATCTCTTCATAATTTAATATATAGAGCATTAAGAATCCCACTTTCTGCTACTAGTATAAAGACTGAGTTAAACTACATAAGAAACCTTTCAAGCTTAATGGTTTTAAGGTCGAAATGGTAAACCGCTTAATTCATAAAATCAAGAACAAGTTATCCACAAATCTTATACCTGACAAACCTAAAAGAACTGAATACGCCACTTTCACATATAGTAGTCCAGTTGTCCACCAAATTGCTAACACTTTCAACAAATGTAATATGAACCTAGCTTTTAGAACACTCAACACAACTCAAAATATATTCTTCAAATATAATAAAATTAATAATAATAATAATAGGTATTCAGTTTCAGGAGTCTACAGATTAACATGTTCTCAATGTGGAATTTTGTATGTTGGACAGTCTAGACGAAGCTTCTACATAAGGTACATGGAACACTTCAATGCAGAAAAACACAATAAATGTTCAGCAATGAGTATGCATATGAAGGAAACTAGTCACCCTTTCACTTCTATTGAAAAGGATCTCACAATAATCAGGAATACAAGCAGAGGTAAACTCTTAAATGAATTAGAGAATATGTATATTTTTCTGGACAAGACATATAATAAAGATCGAAATATTAACGATGACACGGAATTCAGAAGTCCCCTATATACTTTAATGCCTAAGTTATTAAAAACAGTCAACCCAAACCATAATAGAGTCCCACGAGTATTTAAATCCTTTAAATTAAAAACTCCCTTATCTCACCAAATACTAATCCTACACTTGCTCCTCCAAACAACTCCCCCTTCCATATCAACATCGGCATGTAATGTTCCACCTACCTCTGCTTCCCCTCAGCATTCCCCACCACCTCTACCGCATCGATACAACACTAGAAGTAGGAACTCCAAACAGACTAACGCTGCTTACACATTAAGACAGAGATAGTTTACAGTGAATGAGTAAGTAGCCGTTTTACATAGCAAATAACTCTTAGGAATTCACACACGATCTAATCACACACCGCCGAACTCGTTTTTTGTTTCATTACAGAGTAACCATGTTCTTTTCCTTGAATTTCTACAACTTCAAGAGGGACCACATTTTCATAAGACTATCATATAAACCCATCAAATACTCGGATAAATTCATCTCAGCAGCGACTTTAACCAACGTTTCAATGTCTTCTTGCATTAGTTATCATACGATGATTTTTGTTTACTCAACATGATAAGATAATTTTAACCAATTCGCCTTATTTTTGGCCATGTATTTTTAGCTCCTGTGTTGTTCATAAAAAACAGAATTCAGCCTCAGCTTTTGTGTTTTTTCTTACCATTCTTGTCTACTGAAGTCTTGGGTTTGATAATTTGATCCCCAAGTGATGTGTACAAGATGCGTTCCATAAATAATGCGACCAAATTCATAAAAAAGCATTTATTGAATATATTCATACAAATAAAAAATCTTCAAAATAGCACCCTCTTGTGTTGATACACTTCTGGAGGCGGTGTTTCCATGCCTGGAAGGCCTTTTCCGGAATGTCCTTTAGAGTCGATGTAACATGCACCTGGATTCTTTCAATCATGTTCCAATGTTTTCCTTTCATGACTCCTTTTAACTGAGGAAACAAAAAAGTCAGTGGGAGCCAGGTCAGGACTGTAGGGAGGCTGGGGAACCACTGGGGTGTTGGTCCTGGCCAGGAAGTTGTTGACAATGAAGGCGCTGTGACTCGGCGCATTGTCGTGATGAACTTTCCACGTGTCCTTGATGTCGCTTCGGCAGCGCGAGACCCTCCTTTTCAGTCTTTTGAGCACTTCCAAGTAGAAAGCTGAGTTCACTGTAGTCCCAGTAGATACAAATTTGTGGTGGACAATGCCTCTGATGTCAAAGAAGACAATGAGCATGGTTTTGATCCTGGACTTGCTCATGCGTGCCTTCTTGGGATGGGGCAACGATGTGGTGTGCCACTCTGAACTCTGCCTTTTTGTCTCACGGTCATACTCAAAAATCCATGACTCATCACCAGTGATAACTGAGTTAAAAAAGTTAGGATCATTTTCACACATTTCCAACATTTCTCGGCTCCGAAGCACTCGCGTGTCCTTTTGTTCGTCAGTCAACACTTTTGGGACCAGTTTGGCACACACCTTTCTCATGTTCAAATCTTTGGTCACAATGCGGAAAATGGTTGTTTTTGCCATGTTTAGAGTTTGTGCTATCAATTGAAGGCTCAGTCATCTGTCAGAGTTCAAACAATCGCGCACACACGTCATATTTTCGTCGACTCGTGAGGTTGATGGACGTCCACTGCGAGGTTCGTTGGTGATCTCCTCTTGGCCCTCCATGAACAACTTGTGCCATCGGAAAACTTGTGATTTGGACAAGCAATCAGTCCCAAAGGCCTGCTGAAGCAATGGAAATGTTTCGGTGGCGGACTTCCCAAGTTTAACGCAAGATTTGATAGCGTACCATTGCTCTACAGAATGATCCATTGTGCTGTGTTACATGAACTCAAAACGGGCTTGACGGAAACGCATGTCCTGACTCTCCGGCAGCTCGCTGTTGAATGAGACAAAGAGCGTTTGAAGCTAACACCCCCCTCCACCTAGCCCAGCAGGTTAGAACACGCTGTGGTGTACAATTGCGTCAGAAAAAATTGGTCACATTACTTATGGAACACACGTTGTATGTTCAAACATTTTATGAAGAGGATCCATTTCCGTGTCCGACATGTGTTATTTTTAGAATTAGTATGACACAAAATTCTTTTATTTTTAGATGAACATTTTAAATTGTTTAAAGTAATTTTAGCATGTGTTTTATATGTTATGTCTCAATATTTTTAATTTGTATAAAAATGATTCCACAGTGTCGATACTTTTAAGAAATCAACAGTTCAATTCTTATAATTGATAATGTCCTCAAACTAAAGCTTGTTTTAAGATTATATAAGGCTGATGATGCCCAATAAAGGAAGGGCAAAACATGTCCCATTAAATCTAGTAATTTCTATGTTCATTTAACCACAGAACCGTGGGATTAATTGTATTGAATAGGTGGGGTAATGAAAAACTTCTTTTGTATACTTAGTGAGATAGCTGTTTTCAATACGGAACAAGAGTGAGAGTAATGGTTTGTAATCATCTGCATATACGAGTCTCCAATGGACACTTCTTTGCAGGTGCGTGTGACTGTGTCCATTGTAGCAGCAATTGGTGGCTTAATAAAATAGTTTTAAGACAACAAAGCATTTAGAACATTATCAAATTTAGAATAGTTAAAACCATATCATAACATCAAAATTAAGTAAGGTATAATACATGGAAGCTAACAGGAGGATGTGGACAATGGAAGGAACCCTACAATTTTGTTGATTGAAGGATTTTAATGGCTGAAACTTCAAAGAATAATTTAGTTAACACCTATTTATTATAAAAAATATAAAAGAAAAGGAAATAAGGAACACTACCGGTAGCATAAACACAAAATAGAAATACAAACCTCGATGAAATGAAGTTGCATTTTGTATCTTACCGATACTAGTCTTCATGAAAAGTTCTTGTAATATGAAGCGACCACCCTCACAAAAAAAAAAAAAAAAAAAAAAAAAAAAAACCACCAGGTCAAAGGAAAATAATTCCAAATGAAGCAGATTTACTGAGATTAAACTTGGTGAGAAGTTTCATTTAAAGTACAAAACTGTTAGACATCTTTACACCATCATAAATTACAATTGATTTCTGATAGGATCAACAGGTAAACTCCTGTGACAAATTAAAACTTGAAATAAAGCTGCTTCTGTAGATCAGTGGTAGAGTGTCGGCCTCCGGATCCCAAAATAGTGGGTTCAAACCTAGCAGAGATAGTCGGATTTTTAAGGGCAGAAAAAAGTCCATTTGACACTCCATGGCATATAATTTTAGCATATAAAAGATCTCTGGTGACACATTTGGTGTTTACCCGACAAAATTCATTAAAATCTCAGCCACAGACGCCCAAGAGAGATCTGGTTTACTCTGTCTGCCGTCTAGTAGGTCTAGAGTAAAACGGAAACGTCAAAATTGACAAGCAGACAGCCAGATGGCAGCAAATTGAAATGTCTGCACATGGTAGCTGAGGCCAGACGATGATTATTATTATTATTATTATTATTATTATTATTATTATTATTATTATTACTTGAAATAAAATAAAATAATGTTACATTATGAAATTTAAGATTTGCTTACCGCAAGAGAAGGCAAAGCTCCCATGAAGTACAGAGCTCTCGGACAACACTTCTGCTCTACACGATGCCAAAGACAGAAGTAAACCATGCTGCGATGCGCTTCCCGAAGGTAGCCGGCGGTGGGTGGTGCAACAGGAAATGGCACAGAAAAATTAATGACCAATGATTGCATAGGAGGTACCTTTCAATTGGTTTAAACCAATCAAATTTAAATGTTTAGTTTGATGCTTGTCGTCTTGTCCTGGAAACTTCTCAAAGCTTTTACCTTGTGCAAGTCCCAGAAAAATCGGCAAATGCAGTCCAGGGTGTCCCACAAATTTGATGATAAAATGTAATACAATTTTAAATTATCCAAACTTTACTTGAAGAAGGCCAAATATATCAACTCTTGCAGCACACATTGCATCCATGATGAGGATAAAAAGCAATGGAGACAGTGGAGAGGGTTGATGCACACTGACTTTCACTGAGAAGATCTCTGAGGTGCAGACAGCACAATGTACACAACTTAAAGTTTTCATATATAGCATCCTGATTCAATTGATAAGCATTTCTGGTATACCATGGTCGCAAAGTGCATACCAGATCATACAATGTGGAACACAGTCGAAAGCCATTTCAGGATCAAGGAAGGCAATATGCAGTGGCTGTTGTTTCTCTCGGTGCTTTTCAATTAGCATTCTGGCAGCAAAGATTGCATCAGATATTTCTGCACCCTTGATGAAGGTGCATTGGTTTGTACTAATGGTGACGATGTCAAGCACTCGTTGATCGAGGATTCTCTCAAAAATCTTCATTGTGTGTGACAGGAGGTTAACTGGATGGCAATTTGCACATTCTACTGGATCACCTTTTTGCTCAAAGATAGGCACAGTGATACTTGCAGCCCGGCCACTTGGAACAGAACCAGAGTCAACTATGGCACTGAAAATGTTGGTCATTCAGTTGATGACGGGTTCTTTCAATTCCTACGACTTCCATAAGTCTGCTGGAAGGTCATCTGGTCCTGAAAATTTTGGTTCTTCATACTCCTGGTGGTGCTGGTGACTTCGTCAGACATGTTGTGTAAGACAAGACATGCTATTGGATAGTGAGACATGCTAATATAGCATGTTCGTAAAAAGCTATGTCTCCCGTATTGCTCAGAGCTTGTATCAGCTTTAGCTTGATTGACTTAACTATTTCCAAGGTTGTACTACAGAGGGCAGCACCCTCAGTTGTGAACACAGAGGGTCATTCTTTCCGGCGAGTCTGTAACTTTATCTCTTTGACTCAAATGTTTCTTGTGGTTATGAGAGAGGAATAAAAATGGACTCCATGCAGATCGGAGTGGCTTTTCTGAGCTACAGATGGGTATTTAGTCAATTTAAACTCAGCCTATACTGCCATCCTTCTTTTTAATCTGATGGCTGATATTGCAGGTATGGTGATCCTTGTATTTATATTGGTCCTATGATTATCTCATGGTTTTCTTGTGCTTTTAATCATAGCTGATTGATATGCGTCTTTCTGCTCTGTGGCGTGAATGGACCACATGTTTGTTGCTGTTATTGTGATGGTGAGATGTGAGTAACTGGGTCTCTGATCAATTCTATTTATGCGCACTGCATTCTAATGTATTTTGCCATGAAATGAATATATGCCCTGTGTGTTGATGCGGAGATCCATTCGCGTCGTATGGAGTGCGTAAGCTGGTGGACTTAAGTGTGACCAATGGGTCCTTATTATCCTGTTGATGAAATATTTGCGTCATGCACGTTACTCTGACATGTGAGACCTTTGTTTGTGACCATGAGAGTCATACTACATGAGTTTGTACCAACTTATTGAATGGAGCTACTGCTCGCATTGTTGGCCAATACCAGCAATGTCCGAATGTTTGGGTGTGTGTTTGTGAGTGTGGGGAGTAAAAAGATGATGTATCAGTCAGTTTAATTTTTCCTTTTGATCTTGTTTCCATACCTTGTGTTTGTTTCTTGGTACGGTGTTAATTATTTCGCCTTGGTCTCTGTTTTGACCATTTGCTTGCCCATGAGGCCGCCATGTTTGTTTACTTAAATTCAGGTGATGCGCATGCCTGTGATTCTCTTTGGATTTGACTATTGTTCTTTGGTCCAGTGATGTTTTCTCTCTTGGCCATCCTGATACCTGCATTCCTTTATTATATCTGCTCTGTGTTTCTTCTCCGGGATGCTTGGGGATCTTATCTTTCTATAGCCATTGTTGTCGAGATGATGATGGAGTTTGATGGACGCGTATGTAAAACAATGTAATTAATCTCGTGGAAAGAACGACCAAACAAATCCATGTGGATTGTTTTCAGATTAGCTAATTATGTAGTGAAATTATAATTGAGACGGTGAACACATCGTAAATTAAATATTAATTTTGGTGTTTGAGAAATGCTGTTCTCACGCATTTATGTTATTACTTCGACTGAACCAAATGAACACAAGTATGTATCCTTTTTTTTTTCTATTGGTGGCTTAATTTTCTTTTTCTTTGAAATCTTATTATATTAATAAACCCTCATTTAAATTTTATTTGAATTTTATTGCTAGTAGTTAGTCACATCCCTGTTGTGCATTGTTAATGAGGGATGTTTCCAGTTTAGGGCTGGTTTTTGGCCTTTCCTAGTTGTGGTCCATGTCTCGAATCTCCCGATGTGCGTATTGTATTATGTCGTATATTATTGGTAAGGGAGGGGTGTGGTTCAATAGGAAGATGCGGGAACATCAGTGTTGGAAATCTCTTCAAAGTGTAGTTGTCAACATTTGAGGAAGTGGACGGATAAATGCCCCAGAAACGATTGAGTGGTGGAAGCTTAAAAACCTAAAGGAGACCTTAGCAGGCAGTATAAATTTTCCTTTCATCGATGCGAATGCAATATTGACAACATGTGGACCACATTCTGCAGATCTGGCACTACAACTGCCAAAGCAATCTTGGATACAACAAAATCTATTTCCCACCTGTAATCGCTGACTATTGTTGCCTTTTATGCACAGATAGTGCTCAATATACTGTGCTGACTTTATTCTAGCTTTGTTCAGCCAGAAGATAGTTTTCTCACCTTTGTTTGAGTCCAGTGTTGTATACAGGTCATTATAGTGACTGTGCCTAGCTTCAGAGATGGCTTTCTTAGCCTCACATTTGGCTATGTCATATCTTTCCCTGTTTTTTGGAGTCTTTTGTGAAACCCACTTTCTATATGCCTTCTTCTTTTCATGCATCTTTTCTTGACTTGGACTGTCCATAACCACATTTGCTTGTCAATATGGTGGGAACTAGCTTTTGTTGTACCCAAGATTGCTTTGGTGGGTGTTGTGACAGATCTGCAGAATGTGGTCGACATGTTGTCAGTATTGCATTTGGATTGATGGAAGGAATTTATACTGCCTGCTAGGGTCTCCTTTAGGTTTTTAAGCTTCCACCACTCGATCTTTTCCAGGGCATTTATCCGTCCACTTCTTCAACATTTAGAGATCCTCAAGTGAGCAGCTTATGATGAGGGGCTATGCTGTCAGATTGTATTACCTTCATATACTTGGAGATAACGGCGTTGAACAAGGATAAAGTCAATTTGGCTGCTATAGACACCACTGGTGTAGGTGATGAGGTAGTCAAAGCACTTTTCGGAAAAATGTATTTCCAGTTACCAATATGCTTCAGCAAGATGCAAAATTTAAGTTTCATCATCATTTTGGATACCATAGCTACTAGCACCATGGCAGCTATAACCATCCTTGGTGTGACCAACCTACACATTAAGATCACCACAGAGAAGTGGAAACTCATCTTGGGACATGCTTAAATATGATCTTGTAGCTCCTGCCAAAACAGTTCCTTTTCTAGGGCATCACAGCCAGACTGTGGCGCATGTGTAGAGAAGACATGAAGTCGAGAGGATTCAATGTCGATTGTAATTGACATAATCCTATCTGAAGAGCGATGGACCTTAGCACCTCGATCTCGCAGGCTGGCGCAAATAGTGATGGCAACACCATTCCTCTTGGATATACCATGATAGATCAGTTTAAAGCCATCTCTAATGTCATGAGATTTCTGGTCTTTCCAATGTGTTTCTTGCATGCATGCAATGTCCACTTTCTATTCTTTTAGCATTGCTGTAAGTTCATGGCTGTATCCAGTAAGAGTCCCAATGTTGAGTGTGGTGATGCATAAATATTGTGTGTGTTAGGTTAATTTCTTTAGTTGGTTCCGCCCTTGAACCAATAGCTCTCATTCATTTGTCAAGGCAGTCGGGCGAGGCCAATGCATGTCACTTCTGGAGGACACCCCAGTATTATTTGACAAAACTGATGTATTTAAAGTAAAGCATAAGATCTCCACCTGCTCAATAGAACAAGTTATGATCTTATATAGATTATTTAATGAACATTATATTAAACTATATGAATTTCATTTCTTGAAAGAAAAAAAAAACTGATGTAAACATGATCCAGTGGGTTGCAACAGAGTTACCAACTGGCTTGTTGCCACAGCCTGGCGTCACGCATTTTAGAGCTACCGTCAGCAAGAGTTTAGGCCACTCCTAACATGGAGAACAGATGCCACATCAGATATATGCTCCTAGTTATGGACAAATACCTTTTACATTTAATAATCCTGGGTACTGGGATGCCACTTCAACCAGCTGCATTGTTTCGAACTCCAGCTTCTCCAATGTTGCTACTATTGTGGACTTCTAAGATGGACCTTCAAAACCAATTGAGGTGAATGATTATACCTACAGATAACAGAATATGACATGATTTATAATATAAATGCATCTTGGACACAAGCTTGAATTTATTATGCATTATGCTGCCATTGAAACCTTTGAATTCAAATCCCCTCGTGGGTGAGGGTGGTAGAATAATATCTACAGTATCCCTTGCCTGTCATAAGAGGTGAGTAAAACGGGCTCTTAACTTGGGAGTGTTAGTTGGCGACCACAGGGCCGTTAGCTGAGCCCTGGCTTTGTTTCCTCTTACTCGTGCCAGACTCCTCACTTTCATCTTACCCATCCTCCCTTGGTCAACTCCTGACCTGAATATGTTAGGTTGCGAGGTCTAGCGAGTCTCATTTTTATGCCCTTCATGGGCCTTGTCTTTCATTGGCCAATACCTTCATTTTTTGAAGTTTAGACCCCTTCCAATTTTTCCTATGATTAATAGAAAATAGTTGTCCAGTTGTATTCTTCTTGAAACAATAATCACTGTTACCACCCATTTGAGATGTAAGTGCTTGATCAGCATAAATTTACTGGTCAAATCTGATGAAAAATTGGTGTTCAATCACGATAATTTTTGTTTGTACAGCTTAAATAGAAAGACTGTCAATCAAACAAACCTTGATTATCAATCAAACTCCAGTAAAAATTTTGATTGGATTTTCCACAACTATACTATAGGCTCAGTGTATAATCTATGTCTGTTCTATAGGTACGAAAAGGCTTTTGACAGAGTAGCCTGACACAGTCTGTTCCCACTGCTCTGAAAGAGGCATAGAAAAACAACTTATCACAATGGTCAGACAACTGTTATTCCAATTAAGGAAGATCATTTGTACCCAGTACCCACCAATGTCACCTCTCACCAGTCCTCTTAAATGCTTTAGGAAATCTGATAAGAAACAATAAGTTTGCTAACAATTAGGCTATAGGGTATTAGCATGAAGTTCAACTTCCATCCAGTCCATGATATCCTGATTGCATCTAATGTGAAAAGCTTTGGGTTGAAGATTAACGCCCCAGAGATCAAATGAATGTCATTTCACAATCTCCAAAGATTTTGCAGTTAATGACATGTAAGGGATGTTCAGAAAGAAAGTCTGTGGCTATAAAATGAAAACCTGCTTCGTTATTTCAAAAGTATTGCCCGGCACTGTCGAGGCACTTGTCCCACTGCGACACAAGGCGGCGAATGGCCATCTCATAAAATTCCCGGGGCTGAGTTATGAACCAGTTCCGAACATACTGCTTGACGTCAGTGTCCGAGGTAAATCGTTTGCCTCTCAGAGCCTTCTTTAGCTCACCTTGGATTTTTTTGGTGGCGACGACCCTGTATGCTTCCATTGGAGACTTTGTCATTTTGACTCGGGTTCGAAGTGATGACATCATGTCTCGTCTCCAGCGACCACTCGTCACACAGCGCAGCACATGTTCAAGAGAGAGGTCCATTGACATGCTTCCTATGCTAGTTGAATACTGTAAAGTACTTTTAGTGAAATTTCAGTCTGTCCTTAATGATGGCGTGAACACTTCCAGTGCTCACTCCAACCTCTGCGGCAATGGCTGCCACTGTAACTCGCACAATGAGGGCATCCACCTGCTGGACAATGTCATCGGTGATGCGGTATGATATTCCAGACCGTGTATCATTGGCCAACAACATGTGCCCTTCCCTGAATCGCTTGTGTCATGCCTTGATCCTTGCAATGGACATACAGTGCTCTCCGTACATTTGTGCCATTCTTTGATGAAATTTCATTCCCTTCACTCCTTCTGCTGTCAGGAAATGCTCTACACCCCTTTGCTCTTCTTTTTGAAGCCTCCATTTCACTGAGTTTTCAGCACGACTGGGTGCAGTGGACAATCAATGTATGCATGTGCTCGCTCTGTCGTCACATGGTGTGCATCCATGTCCCTCCAGCGGCGAGTTTAGGACCTTAGTGCTCTTATAGGGACCTCACCTTCTTCTGCAGGCAATTGCATTATTATCCATTCAGTGATTTTCATTTTATAGCCTCTGGCTTATTTCTTTTTGAATGGCCCTCATACACCACAATCAAACAAATTAAAACCTTCACCTGCTAAGGTCAAAAAATTACTGAGGAAAATAGATGCATAACAATCAAGAGTGAGATAGTTCGAGCGAAGTCTAGTTTCATACAGAACAATAGACAGGCTGAACGTCCACTGTACTACTGTAAGCTTTAGAAACCGAGTCATATCACTCACCCCGAGAATGTGTTAAAGTTGTGTGGACAGATAAGAATGCAAATATTGAAATTTTACATAGAGTTTAGAAAACTATATCTCTGCTAAAATTATGCAAACAATGTCTTTCCTATTGAGGTGACACTTCACATTATTCTTCATGAATGACCAGTGTGGAAGGCTATATTGCTGAGCTCAGGGAAGCCTTAGAAATTCATTCATAAAACAGATTTTAGAAGACACTGGAGTGGAAATCTATTTAGCAATGAATAGAACAGTCATCAGATAGGTGGTATAGAACTGTTTTGTGGCAACAGTCTTAATGATGATGATAATATATTACTGTATGTACATGTGGAATACCTTTAAAATATTTTCCAGATGCCTTCTTAGTGAGATATTTCTGCAGACGCTGGACAATGTTGAAGAGACCAACCTTTCTTTTAAACTGCTCCTTCATGTCAAATCCACTAAGTGGAAGTCCAACTAATGATATAAACATCAAACTAGCTACTGTTTTCAAAAAAAAAAAAAAAAAAAAAACCCCATGGCACTACAGCCCTTGAATGGCCTTGGCCTACCAAGCGACCGCTGCTCAGCCTGAAGGCCTGCAGATTACGAGGTGTTGTGTGGTCAGCACAACAAATCCTCTCGGCCGTTATTCTTGGCTTTCTAGACTGGAGCCACTATCTCACCATCAGATAGCTCTTCAATTCTAATCACGTAGGCTGAGTGGACCTCGAACCAGCCCTCAGGTCCAGGTAAAAATCCCTGACTTGGCCGGGAATCGAACCCGGGGCCTCCGGGTAAGAGGCAGGCATGCTACCCCTACACCACGGGGCCGGCGGAGGAGGTTTTATGTCATCAGGAAAATTACCACTCCCTCCACCCATATAATATTCACAGACTCCATGAATTGAAGCTGTACTTCTCACATTGAACAATTTAGCAAATTCTCAAAATAGTTTATTGGCAAAGTATATATCTTGTCAATGTCAACATCGGAGCTGCAGCAACATGTCGCTTGTTGTCAGAGTAGAAAACAACTTCTTGTGAACATTTTACAAATTTTACAAAATTGTACATCCAATTAAGATGAAATTTTAAATAGACATGTTTTGACCTGGAATAGGGTCATCCTCAGTAAAATATATATAATACACTAAAATCATTAGACACACAATATGAAGTGCTTGTTAGAAAGTTTTTGTTAAAAAACATGATGAAAATTAAAAATGTGAAGAGGTGGTCATTAAAACAGATTTTGAACTGCAGGCCTTTATGTTGTGATATTCCCGGTGTCTCCTGATGCCGTTCACCTGATATCTGTACACTGCTGAGTTAATTAATGTGTTCAGTCATAGGCTGACAATATAAGTTGTTACTGAAGTTGAACCATCTCTTTTTAGTCTGTAAAGTGGATAATAAAAATCAAATTAAGAATTAAAAGATGGTGACTGACAGGAAACATTCAACATGAGTACTTGTGAACATCACAGATAAAATACATCATTTATTATTCTTGTGTGCTACACCTTCAGTATGTTTTAATATTAAGTGGGGAATGTCCTGGCAAAATAAAACTTGTCCATGAGATCCAGACTTTCAGGAGGAAAGGAAAACAGCTTAGCAACTGGATAGGAGCTTTTGAATGTTTAATTTTTTACACATTTTTTAATGACACAAGAAATCTCTCAACATAACTAGCATAAATTGAAAATCAATAACAACTAAATAATTGCATGTGTAAACATGGACATGTGTGGTTTTGTCCAAATCATATGGGACTGTTTGTTTATGCTCAGAACTTGTTCCTGTATGTAATAAAGAGGTGGGAAGTTGCATGACAACTACCTGGCATGTGATTGGTGTTTTGGACATGTTCTCATTTGCTTGGGCCCACCACTAGGATATGTCTCCCTTAGTTCATACCTATATATTTTTAATGAGCATAGGTTTTCTTGGCTCATTATATTAATAAATAAATAAATAAATAAATAAATGTGTAACTGGATTAAAGCCATTATACATATATATATTTAATAAAGCCAAGCTTTCCACCCAATTACATTGGCCTTCATCAGGGCATGTGAAGTTCTGCCTCCGACAGTGAGCGAAGAAATTCTTCAAAGATCATGGAAGTCATGATAGATTTGGTTCTGGAGAAGAGCAATCATGGAATAAGGTAGAGTGTGCTGATCGACCAGAAACTGAAACAGAGCGGCAGAAGGAAGAATAAAATGTAGTTTGATGGATGTGAGATACTATCATGAGAGTCATGATAGTACGGTCATGACTTCCACGTTCTTCGAAGAATTTCTTTGCTCACTGTCGGATACAGAACTTAACATGGCCTGATGAAGGCCAATACAGTTTGACAGAAAGCTCAGCATTATTAAATAAATAAATATAGTGGCTTTAATCCAGTCACACATTTATTTCTATATATTTCTTTACTTTCAATATTGGGAGGATATGTTTGATTTTAGTTGGATTTCAGTTGAAAACTGATTCGAATAATACTACTGCTTAAATTATTTAATATTTGGACATGTGTGGTTTTGTTTGGTTGCTCCTCAAGTAGTTAAGACTGATAAATATGACAATTGTTTTCTTCTTTTTCAGTCTAGCGTACAGCAGTGGCGAAAGATTTTCTTTGGAACAGCTGCTATTTATGTAGTTCTGTTCATTGAATACACAATTTTTGCTTCTGGAGAAGAGCAATCATGGAATAAGGTAGAGAGTGCTGATCGACCAGAAACTGCAACAGAGCAACAGAAAGAAGAATAAAATGTAGTTTGATGGATGTGACAGGAATTTTTATGTACCATATTTACTTGCCTATAATAACATCCTTTTCCCCTAATTTTCAACTCCAAAATAGGGGAGGGTATAATATGTGAAGATTTCACAACATATAGTTTAGGTTGACATGGTTCAAAAGCTTAAAAAGGAACATTTTAAACAAACACACAAAATAGTTATTTAAATATATACTTGATTTACAAAAAATGGGGTATTAGGACATTTAAACGATTTTGTATCAAGCCCCCTCCTACATTACCACAGCTGAATGGTAATCACTAAGCACTGTGTGGAGTTCAAGGCTGCGCAGTGTTACAATGTCATTATACGGCAACTGCCTGAAATATGAAATATTTGGTTTTAATTTATCAAGTGACTTTTATAAATTATTTGAATATAACATATAAATTAATTTCTTCTTACCTTTTGTGAAAGTGTGCTTCAGATCACTGCTTTCATAATTACATGGCTGGTCCGAATCCACATTTTGCTCTTCAAATCCATTCAAACCAGAAGAAATTCCTGTTTTCTTAAAACATTTTTTTTATGATATAGTGAGTGATTAGTCCCCACGCACTTATGATCGACTCACAGATTACTTCAATGGATGGTCACTTGATTTTGCCACCTTTTTTTATTTTGTGCTTATCATTTACCATCCAACTTGCATAAAAGCTCCTAACATGATCTTTGAATGGCTTTTTTATGGATATGTCTAATGGCTGTAAAATTGAAATAAGTCCTCATAGAATGATGACTGAACAGGTCTGAGACATGTTCATCTAATTTTTCACAGCTTCAACTAAATGGCTGTGGAAGCTGTCTAACACCATCATAGACTTCTTGTTTAGCAGGGCTCCTGGTCGATGTTCTCACACTGTCTTCAACCAGTCCTTCATTATTTCAGCCTCCATCCAACTTGCATAAATATGGCCCAGGGAAAATCCTCTTTCAGCAGTGTTTTCTTTTGCATATGCAATACGGTGGAAGCTTTCTGCTGCTAACATCCCAGAGCATTGTAATTTTTCATTTCCAGAAAATTTGACTAGAATGTGTGATGCACTGGTTGCATTGATTTTGGTATTTGATGGCATATCGAAGAACAGTGGCATCTGATTGGCAAATTGCCAATTTTAGAAGAGAAACTGATACTCTATCTGCAGTCTTGCGGCAAAGCAGTGAAATTCTATCACTTTGTCGGTGTAATCTGATGAAACCGCTGGCACAGTGATGCCCTTCTCTGCAAACTTAGTCCATTCCTGTGCATAAAGAATTCTGGTCAACCTCTACTTGCTTTAAAATCCTTCCCCAAAATACCAAGATTTCGTGCAATTTCATGAGCTTTAAACTGCATCATTTCATGATTTACAGCACTGCCATTGTCTCTTGCCTCTCAAACTCACTCCAGAAATTTTATGTCCATATTTTCATATTTTCCTTTCTTCACACCATGGAAAGAAGTAGATGTTTTCTTTGCTCCCAATAATTCATCTTTCTGGTTATGCCAATAACAAATTGTACACAGCTGCACTTCTTATTTATGACTTGAGCTCTTACTCCATTTTCTGCAGCTTATTCTAATACATTCAACTTGAAGGATGGTGTAAAACTTGTTTTTTTGCTCAATTTTACTCCTATCGGTGTACTGAATGCTTCCTAATTACATAAAACATGTGGCTGTGTAGGGCGCAGAGCTCAGAAGGGCATTGAGAAATCTAGGGTGAGGAGAGAGAGTAGAAATTCCTACCGGATGTCAAACAGAAGGCTACAATGTAGGAAATGTTCAGGAAAAGAGGGATATCTGGTCACTCTGGCATTGCACTAGAAGGTTCATCGTCTGCCACCACTCATTTATGAGAATACATTTTTCTACTGGAATTCTTCTTAAAGTCTGTTGGCTTTGTGGGGATGTCGCTGTTGACTGATCTTCACATGAAACATGCAGCCACACAGGTCACATCTAAAGGTGGGTGGAGGACGCGGTTGGATCTGATGTAGTTTCCACTTTTCATGAGTTCTTCTGCAGGAGCTTTGCCTCAAAGAACATGGTTTTGTGCAGTTGTTGCCCAGGTGTAGGAACTTATAAGTTACTGCAGTTAATAAATGACCAGAGTTAACAATAACGTTAGATAACATGTTATCCGGCATCTAGTAAGGAGCGTGGGTTTTACCATTAACAGAAAAGTTGCTCTCACTGCCTTGTTGCGTGAAATAATTTTTGCGATTATTCTTTCCTCAGTTATTCCCTCCCCCCACAAAATAGTTGAAAAGTGAAGAGGGATGTTATAGGCGAGTATATACAGTATATTTATCTACAACTTGCATTGGTCAAGTTGTTGTGATGAACATATTCACTGTGACCTTGTTTTATATCATTAAATATTTATATAGGATGAAAAAAAGGAACATATTTTTACAGTATTGACATGTGATAATGAAATAAGAAATTGTAATGGTGAAGGCTTTCACAGCAGGCCTCTAATGCAAAGGTGTTGTTTTCTGGACTGTAGCTGCATTTTGACAATAAATTGTCCACTCTATTCCAGGCCTTGTCAAGAGTCTGGTAAACAGATGCGACTATGGCCTTCAAGTCCAGAGTACACCACTTTTATTGTTTTAGTGAATAACATTAATCATCAGTAATTTATTGTTGAAATCATTGATATTATTTTATATTGTTGTAAATATTATTATTACTAAAATATATATTGTTTCAACACCAGTTTAAAATCATGAATCTATTATTTAAGTATAAAGGACCAATGGTTTTCTGGAAAGCAATGACATGAGGCAATGAAACTATGTCCAAAGAAGAGATCACTGCCATAGTTCAAAACTAACCTCCCAATGACAATCTCTACAAACTTTCTGGTGAAAAACAAGCAAGAATCCTAAGCATGTGGTGTGAAATGCAGCATTTTGCAATCATCTGCAACCTCTAAAACAAGGTTTAAGGGCGCGTGACTGTTGTCATAACATATCTCTCTCTCTCTCTGTGAAATATGAGATACGGTAGGTAAATCATTTTGAATGTTCAAATGACATATACTCACCTCACAGTACTTTGTGGTAATGTGGTGCAAGAAGGCAGTGTTAAATTGGCATGTAGATTGACGACATTCTCCTCATTATGATGTATGTACTCTTCCATACAGTACCAGTAAAATATAGCCTGGATTTACTATTTAATTTATAATCGCATAAGTTATGTCTCAGGGCAGTTCCAGGTAAATTATAGCTATGGCTTGGTATAGGAGGAAGAGTCCTGTCTACAAGAAAACTTGAAAATTCTTTTAAAGAATGAAGTTTATTCAAATAAATGCATGTTGAATTGTATCACCTTGGTGTAGATTTTTGTCGTCTTCAACATTATCTATCAGGTAACCCGTACTCCCAGGTCACCATGCTGAACTGGACTGGAACTCATTCTGCAGGTCTCGTTCATCACCATGGAATGGAGCTGGAACACCCAGGTTGATCCGACATGGGATCGAACTCGTACCTCTGAAGTTCTAGACGGTCTCTGGCGATTTCCGATGATCTTGCGGGGTAATCACACGTTTTATTACTCACACGATTGTCCACATTTCCACAGTCCCCAACACTTATTTGACACCAATGTTTGATTTAATATTGACGTAATATGAAGTTGATCTTCACTAATCCCTTGTAGATAGAATTTAAATGTTATTTAAAGATGAAGATGCGGATAGCATCAAATTTAGAAAAGAAATAAATCATAGTTCATGGACATAAGCTTTAGAAATAACGAAACTGAAGACTGTTCATATATTATGCACAGTTCGTGGTTGCTTTCCACTGAAATATGGTCGCACTTGACACTAGAATAAATATACGACTGCACAAGAGTTTATCCAACGGACACTGCTGTCAGTATTGTATTGTATTGTATTGCACTAATAAATTATTAATCACTTCGAGGAAGAAATAACATTAGCAATTATTATGCACAGTTCAAAATTCAACTCAGTTTGAACTAAGTATTGTTCACTTCTACCCAGAGTTAATCACTTGTGTCGAAGCACACGAGTATAAATTGTGTAATAAGTAATCACTTGCATTTATGGTAGTGAAAAAAGTTTAAATACTTTCATGATCACTTCTATTTAATAAATGAAAGAAAATAAGCTGACTGAGTTTTAAGAAATTTCACAGTTAATAATATAATGTTGTAGTGTGTCAATTTGAAATTTACAACACTTCTTGTTAAGAAACTAAGTTCCACAAATGTAAAGTGGTAAGAAACTAAGTTTCACAATTATAAAGACTTGTCACGTATTGGAGTTTCTATTACATGTAATAAATATCATTTTTGGTCCGTATTGATGATGTAGATTGAAATAATAACATTAAGTTATTTATTAGACCACCTAATCAATACAAAATCGTCTTGGATGATTTACATAAATTTGTTAGCTAATAGTGGGACATGTTTCGCCTTCTCTGAAGGCATCATCAGCCATAGTCTTAACCTTAAATTAAAAATAAGCGTCTAAATAACATGTAGTGATGAAATGAATTTTAAAATCTTGAAGAGATTTGAAGTAAAATAACATTAAAAATAACAATGATGGTTTGAAAATACAATGTGATGAGATACAATAGTGGAAGTATTAACAAAATTAACTTTAGAAGGCTGCTAAAATAAGTACAATGGAATAAAACAACAGATTGTTATACAATAAGTAGTAAGATTGCATAAAAGTAAAGTTGATAGTAATGGCGGTTATAATTAGACGATGGCGAAAAATCTTATGTAATCAAAGTAAAGAGGAGAGAGTAAAAGTCAAAGTTAGTCGAGAGATCCGAAGTTCATTATGATCTTGAAGATAAAGGATGAAAGTCAGATGCATATGGTGAAGTTGTAGAACACGTTGAGGATATGAAGTTGGTGAATAGAAGTTGAAGAACAGTTTCAAATAGGATCACTATGGACCATCTCAAAATTTGAAGTGATGTTCAAATGTTGTAAATTGTGAGTTTGTAGATATTCTAGTTGAAAAAGCATATACAAGTGGAATCTGTAAATGGAAGCAAGAAACGTAGAGTTAATTGTGTGAAAAGATATTTGAAAAATCTTGAAGTAGAATCGTATGCACTTACCACTTGACGGTGACAAAGATAGCTTGTAATATTATGAGTAAGAAGTATTTGCAACAGTAGACTTCTTGCTACGTGTGTTATAACTGAAGTTTTGTGTTGGAGGGGGATCTGTTTGCGTTGACGTAACTATTAGAGGGGGGCTGCTATTGGTGGGAGGGAAGGAAGAGAGTGTATTACTGCGCGTGTTGTAACGGTGTAAGGCTATTGGAGGGAGCGATGTTCCGGTGGGTGTGGCTATGGGTTTATTTGAATTAGAGGTACTAGCGGTGGGGGGAAGGGAGGGGGTATATTAGCTGTAGGGGAGGTGGGAACTCTAATTGATGTGAGGTTGAAGATTTTTAAGAATTTGTTGGTGAGGGAAGTTGATTCTCGTAATAAAATAAGAATCTGTTCATACAAGGGGCTTTTTTTATCAATAGTGTCATTTAGATTTTTATCTTTATTAAAATGTTGGTCGAGGAAAATAAATAAGTTTTCATATTCTGTCATGAGTTTGCTTTTATCAACTCTTTTTAGGATATGGAGGTCTTGTTCTATTGTGGTGAATTTATGCCCGGTGTCCCTCATATGGTTGGCCATTGCGGAGAATTTGTTGTGTTTTTGGGCATTGTAATGCTCGGCGTATCTGGTAGAGAAGCTGTGGCCAGTTTGGCCAACATAAGAAAAATTACATGTAGAGCATTTCAATCTGTATATTCCTGATCCAGAGTAACTATTGTCTGTGATGTTGATAGAGTTGTGATTGAAGAATAAATTGCGATTAGTGTTTTTTGTTGTGTAGGCTATTTTTATTTCGTGCTTCATTAATGAATTGGTTATCGGGTAAATGCTATGGTTAGTGAACGTGAATTTAGCGTATCTACAAACTCACAATTTACAACATTTGAACATCACTTCAAATTTTGAGATGGTCCATAGTGATCCTATTTGAAACTGTTCTTCAACTTCTATTCACCAACTTCATATCCTCAACGTGTTCTACAACTTCACCATATGCATCTGACTTTCATCCTTTATCTTCAAGATCATAATGAACTTCGGATCTCTCGACTAACTTTGACTTTTACTCTCTCCTCTTTACTTTGATTACATAAGATTTTTCGCCATCGTCTAATTATAACCGCCATTACTATCAACTTTACTTTTATGCAATCTTACTACTTGTTGTATAACAATCTGTTGTTTTATTCCATTGTACTTATTTTAGCAGCCTTCTAAGGTTAATTTTGTTAATACTTCCACTATTGTATCTCATCACATTGTATTTTCAAACCATCATTGTTATTTTTAATGTTATTTTACTTCAAATCTCTTCAAGATTTTAAAATTCATTTCATCACTACATGTTATTTAGACGCTTATTTTTAATTTAAGGTTAAGACTATGGCTGATGATGCCTTCAGAGAAGGCGAAACATGTCCCACTATTAGCTAACAAATTTATGTAAATCATCCAAGACGATTTTGTATTGATTAGGTGGTCTAATAAATAACTTAATGTTATTATTTCAATTGGAGTTTCTACTCGTGCACAGATTCTAAGTTCCAATCAACGGACAGAATCTAAGATTTTTAGAATTCGAAGATAGATTTGGACAGCACTTTGTCTCGACGTCGTCGCCATAAGATCTATCTGTGTTGGTGCAACGTAAAACAAATAGGAAAAGAAAAAATTGCTTGTCTCGACGAACAGAGTAAAGGTGAAGCGTGGTGAGTCAGACTGGACTCCCAGCTATGACTGACTGACTTGTTTTTAAATTTTTTTATTTTGGGGGGGAGGTGCGAAGCCCGCTCCCCCTGTGTGACCATCGACTCAATATACATGGCCTCCAACAAGTTATTAATTCTAAGAAGAGAAAGATAGCAGGGAGGAGTGGAAGTGTGATACTACAGGAGTATCTGCCTGTCCCCATGCTCAGCATGTTACCAGGCCAGATATGGTGGTGGGTATCAATAGTGGTGTAATCGGGTAGTAAGGGTCAGGACAAAACCACATAGGCAGAAATAGAAAGATGCCTACATGTAAAACCTGACATTTTGTAGGTAGCACATGCAAGGATGTGGGCTGGACTTTTCCAGGTTGTGTTAGTGAGGAGTATGTATCATGCACAAGTCATAAGATTATTCCTCGCCAGTCCAGTTATTCAGGGGATCAGTCCTTCTGGGCACTGCTGTGGCTAGCGCAGGCCTTGCCGGTTGCCGAACCATGTGGCAATAGCCACTAGGGCCTGTCGCACCACCCGACTCCCTTGGGGTCCCTCGTACCCAGTCTCCAATCCCAGAGAATGAGGCCAAGCCCACCTGGGCGGGGGCCTCCTGGATGGGGGTGGGTCATGACGCCGGGCCTCCTTCCTCTCTGCCTGCGCCAATGCCCGGTATACAGGGCAAGTGCGATGGGAGGCCAGGTGGCCCCCCGCGCAGTTGGCTCACGCTGGCGGCTCCATATGTGTAGCGCAGGCCGTGTAATGGTGATCACCACCACAGCGGTTGCATCTCACTTGGAGCCCACAGCTCACCTGATGATGGCCCCACCTCAAACAGCGGAAACACTGTAAGAGCTGTTGAGGGGGATGTTTCAATCTCACCTGATTGCCGCTATCCGCTGAGGTCCGCTCCTGATTGGCTCCTCGGTTGACTACTGTCCTGGGAGCAGCCCTGGGTTGCAGCTGGAAGGCCCTCTCCTGGTGGGCCGTAGTCTTCTTCCTCTTCCTCCTGGTCCTGGGGCAGCGTCTTCTTCCCGCGGGTCTCTTCTCGGCAGGGGAGGAGGCCTCGTCCTGGTAGCCCTCCTCCTCGCCTGGTGACCCCGGGGTAGGTGGTAGCACCGCTGCGTCGCCTTCTTCTTCCTCCTCCTCCTAGCTGGCGGTGGTGGTGTCGGTCTGTGCTGACACCCGACTGCTTTCCCAGTCCTGTGGGTGCATGTCGATGTCTGCAGCTCAACAGACACATTGGCAGGCTGGACCTGGACAGCAGCCTCTGAATGCCAGAGGGCGTCCTCCTCCACTTCTGTGCAGCCGTCCGCCATCCCGCGCGCTTTCCTGGATTGCGCCCGGGTAACAGGCCCTTCCTGGTAGGCCTGTGTCTGCGTCCACTTCACCCTGGCAGCCGGTCGGCAATCCTGGTTGGCGGCTTTGTTGGTCTGCGTGTACTACGTAAAGTACAGTGGTCTGACTGGGGGCACACCGTCGCGGCGCTCAGAAGCGCCGCCGTCGTCGTCCTCGGTCCTTGTCTCCGTCTGGGTGGCTGCCTCCTGGTAGCCCGAGACGTCCAGGTGCTCCTGGAGTCTTGGTATTCGGACCACTTGGTGCAGCTGGGACGCCAGCTGCTTGCAGCTCCCGAGGCTGGTTGCATCCCGAGGGTGGATGATGACCACGCAGCCAGGGTTCACCTCGCCGATGATCTCGAAGAGCGACTCTCCGATTAAATCCGCGATCGCTCCAAGGAGATTGATTATGTAAATCATCTCCTCGTAGGTGTGCTTCCCCCACCGGTTGTACACCAACAGCGCCGGGCGGCGAAGATCGGGGGCTTCCGCAGCGATGAGTGCCGCCTGTAGCTTTGCTAAGGCCCCCCTATAGTCGTAGTCTGCCGGTCTCGCTGGGATGGTAAGCTTGTACATCCTGGTACTCCTGAAAAGAAATCCTGGAAGAAAGAGGGAAAGCGAGCACTGAGAAGTGCTCAGCTCTGACAAATGCTCTTTCAAAATTGTACTAACAAGTACAGATGCCGGACTTGCACTTAGTAAGCACAGATCGCCTGGCGAGGAGAGGGAGAGCGGAGCAATAGGCACGTACGTCCTCTCGCTAGCGCAGTCAAACTCGTCCTCATGACTGACTTGGTTCTTTTTTACGGGGGGCCCCCAATGCCCGCTCCCCCGCCGTGGCAATCGACTCTATTCTACATTGCCTCCGACATGCTATTAGTTCTAAGAAGAGAGAGATAGCAGGGAGGAGTGGGAGTGTGATACTACAGGAGAATCTGCCTGTCCCCATGCTCAGCATGTTACCAGGCCAGATGTGGTGATGGGTATCAACAGTGGTGTAATCGGGTAGTAAGGGTCAGGACAAAACCACATAGGCAGAAATAGAAAGATCAAAATCAAAAATCAAAATCTCTTTATTTGCAAATGAGGTGTCTACCTCGGTGGCAAATGGTACACTAAAATACATTATTGTCAAGCACTAAATATTAAATTAACAAGAGAAGAAAATTTTCCTATAATACAATATTATACAATTTACGCTAACAATGTTTTCTATTAAACACACAGCTCATCCTTAATAAATTTATATTGTTTACAAAATTCTACTTATAATATCTCCTGTACTACTTACAAAAAGAGTCAACTGATATACAGCATGTGGAATTACTTCAAATGATACAATACAACTGGTATAAGATTAATATTTACATTGCATTGATTTATTTACTTTTTTTTTTTTTTTTTACCCGTTCTGGATCCTAAGTAGCATAACGACCTGCTGCGTCTTAACCAGAGCCCCTTTTGCCACCACTTTTCAGAGTTCCTGAAGGGCCTTCACAGCTACCGTAGCGGTCCCAGGGCCCTCGAAGTCCCCACTGTACTTCACCCCTACAGGCTGTCCAAACTCCTTAGACCAGGGGATGGAATTAATTTATTCACACACATTTTTATTTTTTATTTACAATAACCTGCACTGGTCGAATGCCCTCTAACACTTCATTTATTTTCTCTGTTGCTGTTTATTCTCTTCTTGAATATCTGTACAGATTTTGGAAAAGGATCAAACACTACCCCTGGTAAACTGTTCCACTCCTTCACATCCTTCCTAATGAATGAAAATTTACCCCAATCACTTCTGCTAAAATTCCTTCTAATTTTATATTTGTGGTCAGTCCTGCCGATATAATTATTTTCCAACTGAAGCCTCTCACGGATATCTCCCCATGCTTCTTCTCCTGTATAGGCTCTATATAATCCTATACGTCTAGTTTTCTCCCTTCTCTTACTTAAAGTTTCCCACCCAAGTTCCTTTAACATTTCTGATACACTACTCTTTCTCCTGAAATCCCCTGTTACAAATCTTGCTGCTTTCCTCCGCACACTATCTATTTCTTTTATTAGGTATTCTTGGTGAGGATCCCAAACACTGTTTGCATATTCCAATAATGGATGAACCATACTCAAGTAACTTTTTTCTTTTAATTCTTTGTTGCATCCTTTAAGTAGCCTCATTATGACATGTAACGATCTGTATGCTTTCCCAACAATGTCATCAATATGACCCTTCCAGTGCAAATTACTTTCAAATCTCACACCTAAGTATTTGCACTTGCCATCTTTTGGGATAACTACCTCATCCAAAGTATATTCAAATTCAGTTTCAAAGCTCCTGTTTGTAAAAGTTGTAACAGTTGATTTGCCTCCATTAACCTTCATATTATTACATGTAAAACCTGACAGTTTGTAGATAGCACATGTAAGGTGTGGGCTGGACTTTTCCAGGTTGTGTTAGTGAGGAGTATGTATCATGGACAAGTCATGTCCATTTTCCTGCCAGATTTGTTTGTTATAGGGGATCAGCCTTCTTGGCACTGCGGCATTCTATGCGCGGGTCCAATGGCATCTGAGCTTTGGGACTACAGGAAAGTCCCATTGTCCAGCCGCCACTGTTCCCTGGTGCCAAGCCTCCATCTAGGAGAAGGGATAAGCCAAGCCTGCTGTGTAGCTGGGGCTAATGTCTTCTTCTTCTCTCATCCCTTGGGTGTGTCCCGGTATTGCAGTAGTATTGACTCATGTCTCTTCTTATCTAAAGATAAACATAAACATACAAGAACATACATACATGCTTGATATTATAATGATTACTGTACATTAAGTTTGAGTGCAGGCTCGGGGTTCCGCCCTCTTGTCGCTGCAGCCAATCTTCTGTGATTGTTGTGTGTGCGCTTCTTGAGGGGCAGGTCTCCTATTTTCCCTTCGCGTTACTGAAACATATATATAGAAATACGAGGGAGTGGAAAACATATTATATACATTTTATATACAGTTTAACAGTTTAAAGTGTAGTTTGAGTGGTGTTCGTTTGGATATTTTTAGTGAGGTTGAAGCCATAGAAGGAGTTGGGGGGAGCCCCTTAACTTCTATTCCTGTGGCTGAATAGTATTTGCTTTGGCGTGGGGTACTTTTTGTATTGGTCTGGGTCGTACCTTCCAATACTCCTGTTGCCCCACGCTTTGGTGTACATTCAAAGTGTTTGCTTTCTAATGTGTTGTCTTATAGAGCGAGTGTTTGTTATAGCGCGTAGGTCCCTTGTTGCCGTTCCTTAAGGGAGTTTCGCCACTGCTCGTAGGCATTTGTTTTGTATGCACTCGAGGCTGTTGATGTTGGTTTTGGCCGTGTATCCCCATGCTGGGGCAGCATACATGATGATTGGCCTTATCAAGGCTTTATACATGTTGACTGCTACCTTTGTATTTATGCTGGATTTACTGTTCAGTATGGGGTACAGTTTGATAAGCCGTATGCGTACTTTTCGCCTTAAGTCTCTTACGTGATGTAGCATCGTTAGTTTTTTGTCCAGGATTACCCCTAGATATTTAGCTCTATTGTGCCATTTTATTTCTTTGTTGAATAGTGTCTGTGGTTTGATATTGGCGGGTTGGTGTGTGCGCCTGTTTTTGCATGTGAACATCACTGCTTGGCACTTCTCTACATTGACTTTAATGCGCCATTTAGTAAGCCACGGTTCCAGTGTGCGCAGCGCTACCTGGAGCCTCTTTCTTGTGCTCAGGAGCTGGGGGTGCTGGACGGTAATTGCTGTGTTGTCTGCATAGAGGTACATGGTAGTGAGCTCCGCTGTCGGCATATCGTTGGTATACAGGACAAATAGGATCGGTCCTATTAGTGAGCCTTGGGCTACGCCAGCTCTAATGTTTCGCGTACTTGATAGAGTGTTGTGTACGTCTACTTGAAATTTCCTGTCTGTTAGGTAAGACTTAATTAGCCTTATATATCCAGGATGGAACTCGTAGTCTGTCAGCTTTGCCAGTAGGCCTTCATGCCACACTTTATCGAAAGCCTTTTGTATGTCTAAGAATACCATGCCTGTATCCCTTCACTTATTAAACCCGATTGTGGCATGTTCTAGGAACTGCGTGAGGAGCTGAGTGGAGGAATGTCCGTTACAGAACCCGAATTGTTCGTTCCTTAGTATTCCTTTCTCCTTGATGTGGGCTACAAGCCTTTTTAGCAGTATTTTCTTGAAGACTTTGCTTATGGCTGTTAGCAGACTTATGGGTCGATAGTTGTTGGGATCCAATTTATCTTTCCCTGGCTTCCCGAATACAAGGATTTTTGCTAATTTCCATTGTTCTGGGAAGTATTCCAACTTAAGCATGGCATTGAATATGTTAGTAATTATTGTGAGGGCATTCTTGTTTAGATTTTTGAGAACTAAATTCATGTCATCTGGCCCGGCGGCATTTTTGGGGTTGAGGTGATCAATGATCCAGTTTATTTCGTGGATATTGATCTTTTTAACATCTGGCCTAGGTGCATTGTTAAGAAATTCCTCTACATTTGCTTCGGTTTGCCGCGTGAATTCGGGGTCTGAAGGGTCGTCATTCAGAGTGAATGCCGCCTCTAATGCATTGGTTATGACTTCTGCCTTCTCCCATGTCAAATTCTGGTCCGTTTGGTCCCTTAATGATTGGAATAACGTGTGGCTCGCGTATGAAGTGTCTTGCGAGTTGTCAGACTGGTCTGGTGTTCGTGTCGAATTTTTGCAGCTTGTTGTTCCATTCGTTGGACCGGTGTTCTTTTAGGGCATTTTGAATTTCGATGTTCAACTGATTTTTCATTTCCCTGTCTATGTCGTAGTGGTATCAGGCCCAGCTACGCCTATGACGGTTCCTTCTTCGAATGAGATCCTTAATGTTATTTAGAATTTCGAAGGTGTGCTCCTTATATGTGTGGGTGGTTACACACTCAATTCCGTCGCTGTTTGTATTGCTTTGATGAGGGTTGTGATTGTCTCCTCAATCTCTGCGGGGTTTTCAGGGGTGGTATTTTCTATTCCCTGTAACAGCGAATCAGGTTTCCTTACGAACTTGTCCCATTTGGCTGCTTTATAGTTTAGCCTTCCCTTGGGATTTAGCTCGTATCCCTCAGGGTCAGCATCCAGTGTTAGAAGTACTGGTTGGTGTCTTGACGCTAGGTCATACTGTATTCCAGAGGGATGTGATTGAGTAGGGCAATGTCTAGTATATCAGAAGTCTGCCCTCTCGGAGCTAGGAAGGTGGGTTCCTTGGGTGCTGCTATTACGTATTTGCGGGCGAGCATGTGTTTGTATAGCGTGGTGCCTTGTTTGTTAGGCTTAAAACAACCCCAGCTTTCGTGTTGATGTCTCCACCAATTATCATGTTTCTGGCTAGTCCTAGGAGTACATTAATGTCGCCTGTGTTGACGGTCCTTGGGGGGGAGTACGTTGCGATGACGTTGATTAACGTCCCACGTACTAGTAGGCATGCTTCCATTGCCACTAATTCTGGGATTTCGAGCTCCATGTGTTTTAGGTCCCTTTCTACCAGGACTGCCACGCCGCCTCTGGGTGAGGGTCTGTCGTACTTGTGTACTGTGTAGCCTTTAACTGTTAGTTTCGAGCCTGGGGCGAGAAATGTCTTTGCGATTAGTGCTACATGTATTTCATGCTTTACGAGGAAAGCTTCGAGTTCTATTTTCTTGTTGCGTATTCTTTCGCAGTTCCAAATCAGAACTCGCAGCCCATGTGTGTTGTGTGTATTTATGTGGTGTGTATTTTGTGCAGCCATTTCAGGGAATAGAGATAAATGACTCGATGAGGTTTACTATTATCCGCAGCCACTTGAGATTCTCCTCCTCTGCCACTCTTTTTAAGAAGTTTAGAATGGTGGTGATCAGGGTGGTCAGAGGTATGTTTATGCCTAGTGACTTCAATATGTCTTCGGCTATGTTGGTCTTTTGACCTGGAGGTTCTCGTGTGAGTTGTGGCTGGGGTGGTGGGTTTGGTGTTGTGTTAGTGGTGGTGGGCTCGGTCTGGGTAGCGGATGCTTTGTGTGTGATCCTAGTTACCGTGCGCTGACTGCGAGGGGTGGAGCAGGCAGCGGGTTCTCCCTTTGGTACCTGCTCGGGTTCCATGGGCGTGGTCTTTGCATCGCTTTTGTTGCATTTGGTTAGGGGGTTGGTCCTGCTTTGAGGCTGGATTTCTGTTACCCAAGGCTTGGGGAGGGGGGGTTGATTGATTTTGAGCCTTGGGGTGTCTGTTTGTCTTCTTGGTTTAGTTTGTGTCTTGCCTCGGCCTGAGCGGCCTGTTCCATTAGCAGGGCCACGATTTCCTGGTTGGCCAGGTTTACCTGAAGGACCTGGTTGGCTAGGGGGGCCTTTGTTGCCTGAAGGGCGATTTTGAGCCTCAGGGCGGCCACACTGTAATTCTCTTGCGCCCTTCGCTCTCTTAGCTCTGAGGGAGCTTTCGTATTCCCTGCGGCTCGGGCATTTGCTGTAGTTGCCTGCGTGTTTCCCCTCACAGTTACAACATTTAACATATTCCCTGTCTCCGCCATTCGGACAGTCAGGGGAGGAGTGGGGCCCAGCGCACCACCTGAATCTGGGGCTAAGCTTACCCCCAACTTGGGAGTGACCGAACCTTTGGCACACTCTGCACTGAGTGCACGTGGCTTTAGGCCGGTAGGGCTCCACCTTCATAGCCATACTTAGGATGGTGCACAGACTCTCCATCTTCTCCACTCCCGACTGGTCCGATAACATGACAAGGTAAAGTGGGGCTTGTTTCCACCCTTCCCTTTGTACCCGATGCATTTACTGGATGTATTCCAAAATGGCGCCTACGGAAGGTAGAGACCAGCCAAGGCAAAGGAATATGTAGCAGAATATCGATATTTATGTATGTTAGAAGGCCATGACTGATTTAAACCTACCACTATGAAGGCAAGGTACAACAGAGTAGAATCGACTGAATTGTTTTTTTTTTTAAATAAGAAGGATCGAACGGATTATTATAAAAACTTACTTAAAAAATAGACTTCGCAATGACAAGACATGCTGAACATAGCTCTCAAGAATTAAGCAAGATTGATAGTTTCTAACGAGAATATTAAGTTGAGACGACAGCAATATTGAAGGAAACGAAGTGCTAAACCCTGAAATACAGTAAGGAGGATATAAACCCTGGAAATTCGGAAACGTTCGTCCGGATACTTATACACTAATCGTCTTGAAGTAAAAGGTTGACCGAGACGCGAGAGCTGGAGATTGAACTACAACAGGAGAAAATAATAGCAACGATATCGTAAATAAAAAGGCGATCATTCAAAAAATATACTTCACAAAGGAAAATAAGCTAACTTTGAATATACGAGTAGACGAAGCAAATAATCTTCTACTGGCCTCAAGGAATAAGAAAATATTTCTGTAGAGGAAGGCTAGCAAATATATATACAGTTATCAACGATATATACTAAAACTTCACAGAACCATAATGAATACATATGTTTCAGAATTGATGTATGTTATCTACAGTATTCCTGAGGAAATGATGGCTTGCTAAATCGGCATAGACCAACCTGGAGAGAGATGTCGTCCTGGCAGTTAAAACCACCCGACCCGAGAGGAGGAGGTCACTCAACCTGAGCTACCAGAGATGAAGGACCCGTCCAATTCTCGATCCAAGGCCTGTGACCAGACCGTGGAGCAGTTGAAGAAGAGCAACTAAGGCCCGAGATATTGAATGGCGAGCTAAGTAATAGTAATAAGTAGTATAATTTCTTATGTAGAGTATTACCAGTATATGCAATAGAACTGAATAGCCTAAGCGTGAAATAATTGAGTGTGCAATTAATATAAGGAAGTGCAGTGTGAAATATTTAAGATGGTATTAACATATATTAAGTCAGTGTGAACTTAAAACGATATCTCGTGATATAATGGTTACATATTTACTACATTATCTCAACCAGAGAAGTGAGAATACGATTTTAAAAGTGACATACCGGTAGTGTAACAGATATTTGCAGAGAATCCCGGTTAGCTAGAAGGATCCATGAGTGATATAGTACCATCCGAACCCAGATTACGTCATAGAGGGACGCATGTTTTGAATTGTTTAATTTAAGTTACCATACTCTTTGCTGAATGATTATATTGGAAGAGTAGATACCGTATTTGAGGTTATGTGTTGAATTGTACGATAAGTCGTGTTGTAAGAAATTAATTCTGCGCTAAAAGAATGTCACGTCTCGTTATATTTAAAGAATATTGGAGGTTAAACGCGTTAATTGTAGATACCGGTATTAAATAAGTTAAATATAGGTTGAAATGAAGGTTATAGATGAAATAATGGAAGTGTATATGTTGTTTTAAGTGAAATATTGCGCAGAATAATAAGAAATGAGACGTATATGATATAAATAATGTGCGATATAAGGGCACAAGTAAAGCAACTACGGAAAGGAAATATGCCCCAGGGAAGAACTATAGCAAGGTATGGATAGTAAAATTACATATATTTGCTTGCTTGCTTGCTGATGCTTATGGGCTGTGTCTACGACATTTCACCCAGTCAATACTCGCTTACTCATGTAAACACACTAGTATAAATGAAAACTTCAGTTCAATAATTGATGCTTGAGCTTGCAAGTAGAAAAACACAAAACACTGAACTTCACTATATCACATAACAACCATATTTTGCTAGAGTAGACTGTTGTCATACGGGAAACTTCCAATCTTGCAATCACACTGCGTCTAAAACTTCACCCACACGAAGAATCCAAAATAGCACTCACAAGTAATACGCTAATGATATGAGGAATCACTCAAATAGAACCTTCAAAAGCATGAGCAATTCTCACCCTATATTACAGACAGAATTACAACACGATATTGGCTTCATCTAGAAACAAATTTAGCACTCGAATAATCTCGACTGTAGGATTACAGAGCAAACAAGAAACACTGGTAGGAAAAACCTGCTTGAGTTTAGTCATAAGTTTTTTACGGGGGTTAGCATATAAAGAACATTCAAACAAAATGTGGTTGGAATCGCCATTACGGATATTTGTACCACACAAACAGTTTGTATCCTGCGTTAAATGGAAACGGGATCGATATTGTGGTGTAAGGGCATGATTAAACCGTAACCGAATGATGTTAATAATATGTCGTCTAGTATAAGATCCTCGTATAAACCAAGGTTTAACTAAAAGTGTTGGTTGTAAATGATAATAGAAGTTACCTTTGACTTGTGCAGTCTGGCGGTAGAAATTCTGCCAGTCTTGACGCCCCTCCTGTCGGATAACAACTACATAATCAGAAGCTGGAACAATATTGTTAGTATTCGGAACAGGAAGACGAGAAGCTTGTTTTGCAAGACAATCTGCTTTTTCATTACCGTCGATACCCACATGACCTGGTACCCATACTAAAGTTATGGAAATACCGACGTTGTCAAGCATATAAAGGAGACTCTTGACATTGTATATATACCAATTATAGGATAACTCATAAGAAACCAAAGATTGTAATGCACTCAGCGAATCCGTATAGATTGTAGCTCGCGTATATCCCTGTCGCTGAACAAAAAGTAAAGCTTGCTGTATGGCGAATAACTCCGCCGTAAAAATCGAACAGTCACTAGGCAAACCATATTGTTCTTTAACATTTAGAGAAGGTACGGTATATAATAAGCGGAACCAACTCCATTAATGTTCTTTGCCCCATCTGTAAAAATGTTTATGCTTCGTGGAATATGAGAAAATTTCACTCTTTTAACAGGACATATCTCGGTCCCCTGCAGACAAGGAACGTTAGTAGAGCCATTACGCATAGGCCAAATTATTTGAGGCTTAAAATAAGAAACCTGATAGGGTAAGGTATAGGGTAGTAAAGTAACACTGTGTATTAAGGTACACTGTTTCGACTTCAATGTATCAAAAGCATGAAACAGTACGGGCAATCTGCGTAAACCCTGGCGCCGAACGGAATAATACTCCGAGAGTAACTGTAACTTCGGAATTAAAGGATGACTTGTTAAAGAAAACTTTTTAAGTAAATATTTCGTCGCAAGTATTTTTCTACGTACTTGTAAGGGAGCTTCGCAGGATTAAACTAAAAGTGCATTGGTAGGTGTGGACTTTAAAGCTCCAATACAGGAGCGTATTGCTTTATATTGAAAAGTGTTAAGAATATTCAAGTTAGTAGAAGATGCTACGTCAAAAATATGTGATCCGTAGTCCAATATCGTCCTAATAGTGGTTTTGTACAAAGATAGCATCACAACGGGATCTGCCCCCCATTGCCTACGGGTTACGGCCTGTATTACCTGAATATACCGCTCACTCTTCGAACGCAAATATAAAAAATGATGTTTCCATGTAAGTTTTTGATCGATAAATAACCCAAGATATTATGGTGACTAACCACTGGTATTTCATACTGATCAAAAGCAAGTGGCGATCGGTCATAGGTTCGGTGATGTGTAAATATCATTGCTCGACATTTCGCTATGGAAAGATTTAACCCATGGGCCTCTAACCATGTTCTAGCTTCATGAAGCGTGAAACTAATATGTTGTCTACAGAGCTGTAAATCTTCATGTGTACAATAAATCAAAAAATCGTCAGCATACGCCTGTAGTCGAGCATGACGTAAAATGACCGCTTCAAAATCTTTCATAAAAAGAGCGAAAAGAATACCACTCAGAATATCGCCCTGTGGCAACCCATTACTTACCTGCCGGGGCTGGATTGTACAAGGTGTCGATTTAAATCGGAGTGTTCGATAAGTCAGAAGTTGTCTGAGAATGCTAATAAATCCCTCAGGAATCTTGAGAGTTGCAAGTTTTTCCCATAATATGTTCAAAGGTACGGAATCATAAGCCCGTTGAATATCAAGAAAAACCGCTATGGTACTATGTTTTCTATGACGAGCTAACAGTAAATCGATAACGAAACTATTAAATGCATCAGATGTACTGCGTCCCTTAAAAAAGGCATATTGATATCGAGGCGTCAAGTTATAGTATTCTAATACCCATAGGATTCTTCGAAGTAAGATCTTTGGAAAGACTTTACGGAGGCACGAACCGAGGACTAGACCGCGATAATTACTTACCTCAGTGGGTAACTGCTTATTTTTAAGAATGGGAATTAGGAAAAATTCATTCCAACTAACTGGTGTACTGTGATTGCGAAAAATATCATTATACCTATTTAATAATGCCTTCTTTGCTCTAATAGGTAATAATTGGAGCATTTGATATGATACATTATCTGGACCTGGGGAAGAATTTGAGCATGATTGGAGTACTGCCTCTAATTCCTGATAGTCGCAGGGTTGTAGCAATACGGAAAAACGTGCGTCTAGTGGGTCTTGGGAATGAACATACTGTGGCACAACAAAATCTGGCGTCTCTCTAACAAGAAAATCTGATAATACTTGACCTGGGATGGTCTTGGCAGGGGAGTGCTGCTTAACTCGTGTGATTGCCCTGATGGCATTCCACAAGTCTGCAATTGGAACCTGACGCGTGAAGGACGATATAAACTCCCTCCAAGCGACACGACGTTTTTGATGGAAAATTCGGCGGGTTTGTGCCATGTGTCGTTTGAGCGGAAGTAATTTTCAGGTGTTGCGTGCTGCCTATATTGTCGAAAAAGTACTTTGCGGGTTTGAATTAGCAAATGACATTCGTCGTCCCACCACTTAACATGCACAGGTTTCCTAGAAGATAAAGGGGGTGAAGCGCTGATAGGGTGGTGAAGGTTAATATAAGCTGTTAAAATCTGCAGTAAAGTTTGATATGAAAAAGTATTTTCCGATATTTTTTGTAACGCATCCTCAATGTAAGCGGTATATATTTGTGGTTTAAATCTCCTCAAAGATCGAATCATGTTATGTTGAAATGTGTGGTGCGGTGGAGAAAAGTGTCTGCCTACACCATAAGAAATAACAATAGGGAAATGATCACTGGAATAAGTATCACTCAAAGTATGCCATGTAGTGGTAGACACCATATTTCGCTTACACAATGTTAAATCTACTGCGCAAGGAGGGGCAGAAGGCGCAGTCAAACGCGTAGGAGAGCCATCATTCAAAATAGCAAAAGCATGGTTATTTACTTCATTAAGGAACTGTGTACCTTGAAGTGTATCCAAATTTCCTCCCCACAGTGTGTGATGAAGATTAAAGTCCCCAAAGATAAAAACATATGGTTCGGTAGTAAATTGTTGAAAGAATAGGTTCCATTGTCTCTCAGTAATGGAAAATTCAGGAGGACAGTAGATATTCACAAGTAAAAATGCATATAATATAATCCTATAACATATGTATGGGGTATGGCCTGAATATTCGAATGGATGCGATATGCCACGGACGAGTGGACCAAAAAGGCAACCCCACCGTAACCGGGTCCGTCATTACGTAAAACTTTGTAATTAGGATACTTAATGCGAGTTTCTAGATTAAACCAAGTTTCTTGTATAGCTAAAAAGTGAGGTACTGTTTCCTGTATTAATTTAAATAGCTCATGACGCTTGTTCATGAGACTTCTAGCGTTCCATTGAGTGATTCTGATCATAGAATTGAATAAAACTACAAATCCTGTCCCTTAACTGGAATACATTATGAGCTAACGCGGGGTGATCACCCAATAATTGTACCAATTGCTGAATAGATTGATAAAGACCACTTTGAAGATATTCTCTTTGCCTATGAAATGACGAAAGCGGTTGCGCCATTGAGGCGCTACTCGTGGCAACAGGTTCGTCCAAAGGTGCCTCCATCCGACGGCTTGCGCCTTCGTAAACAGGTGTAACTCTTGAAGCTGCCATCTCCATGCGGGGAATCTCTCGAATCAAATTTTGATAACCTTCCTTATCATATCCTGGGGCTGGTACTGGCCTCTGTGATTTTAAAATTACTTGTGTGAATTTTCTCTTACGGAGATTCGACTGTGTAGGAGTCTGCCCCTCCCCAGTTAAAGGGGGAAAATTTTGGGAATTGTCCACTAGATTATATTCACTAGGTTGGGCTTTTTGTACAGCGTCCTTGAACGATAAGTTCTGATGGCTCATGATCTTTTTAATGTGGACTTGCTGTTGGTGAGTTGGACAGTCAACATCGCCAGTTGAATGGGTGCCGCGACAATGTACGCATTGCAGGAAAGTTTCCGTACAGTTCGCCGTAGTATGGTGCAATGCACATTTCCCACACCTGGGACTTGTTGCTCTGCAATGCTTATCAACGTGACCGTACCGTTGGCATTTTTTACAGATGATGGGAGAAAAAACATATGGCTCCACCTCTAAATGCACCTGATATAAGGACACATACTGTGGAAGTTTCTGCGCACGAAAAACCACTTTTATAGATCCAGTAGGGACATACTGTGTGCCTTCTTCGTTAACAATTCTACGGTTCAAACGCTTTACAGATTTTATAGTAGCAGGAGACTTTAAGTGCTTTAATATAGTATCCTCTGTCAAGGTCTTCTCTACTCCCCTGATAACTCCTACCCGCAATACATTAGAGCTAGGTATGTATGCCCATAACTTAAGCTCAACTAATATAGGGTGTTTCAAAAATGAATTTGCCTGTACGGCATATACAAATTCTATTTGTACCCTATTTCGTCCCTTGCGGGCCACTGATTTTATGCCTGGAATATAGAAAATTCTACCCAGGGTCATAGGATGCATGTTACCGACATTGCCTGTTGCTGTGGACTCCACAAAAATAATGAAAGGTCCATAATGAGTACTAGGATAAAGTTCCTGCGACTCAGTCTTCGAAATCGAAGCATCAGTCTCTTTATTCACCACCTCATTGGGTGTAATCGATGTACTCACTGTACTACTATTCTCACTTAGACTATCATCCTCATCCTGGTCCATTTGAACTGTCTCTTCGCGAGCAACTGTGAGGGTTGAAGGATAAGGAGACTCCTCACCACCACTTTGCTCCCCCATAACGTACGTATTACACTCGTAGAATCACTACTCTATACCGTCCACGCTACCTCCTCACAGCGACTGTCAACTCAACTGCACACGAGCACTGCTAAGAGGGAACTGTCGGTTGCCGAGTTGGACTGCGAAACTGGTTAGGTTAGTGTAGTTTGAAAGTGTTCTGTTCTGTTCTGTTCGTGAAGTTGATTTGGGCTCGTTATTTCACCCAGACACAATACTGTATTATATTTGTACTAGTTCTACACACGCACACAATTTCAATAAAGTAGTACACCAATGCAGTTGACAATGTTTTCTGAGTACCAAGTACTTGAAGATTGAAGGAAGTAGACCATGCAGCAGACTCACAAAATGGGTTCAAAGCACTTGAAGTAGTTCAGGAAAAGACGTATCACCTAGACAATTGAGAGTGAGGAAATACGTTTACAAGACTAGGAGATATAGGAAAAGCACAGGGACACAAGGTATACTAATCCTCACGATAGAGTGGCCGTCTCAGCGACTTCTACAAAACATACACACCGGGCCAACATATAAGGGACAAGCAGGAGAGGGCAGGGGAACGACGTGTCCCGTAACGTAGGTCAAACCCGAACACTACGATAAGGGCAGCAAAAGGGGGGAGGGGGTCAACTAGCTGGTACACAATAAGCTAGTTGAAAAGAACAAACAGGAAGCGTAACTAGGGTCACCCAAAACAGACTAAATACTAGACAAGAACAGAAAACTTACCATTAAAGGACGAAGAAGAGTTACCAAGAACTCGTACTAAGAAATTCATACCTGGTATCAGTTACTTGAAGAAAGAAGAACACATTCTTAGGAAATTTAAAACAAGGGATTTATTTAGTTAAATAAAATTTTAAAATGTTAGGAAAAGAAATCAACAACGGAGGAACAATAAATAAGGAAAAGTTACTTAAATTAGGAAACTAAGTTAAACTTGAATTAAAATCTACGGTGATCGATCACTAGAAAATTGAAAAGAAAAACAAAACTCTTAATTAAGCGAGGCCTCAACGTTCCAGAGAAAATGACAGTTTCAAATCAGTATCAGATCACAATGTACCAAATTTTGTTATTTTTTTTAAACTTCCCTGAACCACAGAGTTCTCGCCAAGGGATAAATAATAGAAATCTAGAAAAATAAACACAACACTTAATACCCGGAAGAAATTGAAGTGACCGGATATTAAAAATTAAAATCACCCCAACGCGATCACAAGCACACAAGGTAAGGAAAATTAGACGGAATTAAATATCATCACATCAAGACGAAGAACTTGCCCAAATATCCAACAGCATCAACGATCAGGGACAAAATCTCTCACTTCAAAAAACTTAACAATCAACAACAAAACCGTTGGCAAGGTAACCAACAAACGCAAAGAAAAAAAGATGGTAACAGGTAACCACGGAAACGAAAGTCCGCAAAAAACAAGGGAAAAGAAAGAAAAGACGAAGAACTAGAAACACAAGCAAAATTAAGAATCAGAGAAAAATAAATTAATGCCGTCCGCTTGGTCAGAACTCACATGGTTAAAACAAACTTACTTGGGGTGTTAGATACGGTAGCAATACTGTAAGACATTTCGAGACGTACCAAAGATATTTCACATTAGCATAAAGTACTCAACTTTCCCCAATACATCTTAATTTTCATCATTAACAACACGAAAAGTTACATTACGAAAAGATGATAATAATAATAATAATAATAAATTTTTTAAAATTTTTATTTTAAAGGAGCTTCGAAGATCTTGCTTTCCCAGAAATTTAGAGTTCACAAACGTCACCAAACCAAAACTTGAATTGTCCGAAGTTGAAGAGGATAACATACTTTAAAAAATGCCGAAAATCTTCACCGAAGCAATGACGCCATCGCCATTTTTAAAGATTACTTACAGGCTGAAGAGGCTGAGCCAACAAATGCATTAAGCATACAAACTAGAAAAGAATATCCCGCGTTGGTTGAAACAGAAACACATAATGAGGGCAAGGGAGAAACCCTCTTACTCCTTCCTTCAAGTTACATCCATTGCGAACGCCACAAACTTCTCACAGATGAGACACGCCAAATCCTCGTCCATCTCAAACCACAGTCCAGACAATCATGGCCGGCGCGCCAAAACAAGAATCAACCAGGCAGAGTTCGTTCGGTAGTGAGCTCTAATTGGTTAATGGGCGGAGTCTCGTAGTTCTAGCTCACAGTTCAGATGTCAGTACGTACGAGGAGCTCAGACTTGAGCGCCTACACAGATTAGTAGCGGAAAGGTGAACCCTGACATTCCACGAAACAGAATTGAAAACCACACCACCAGGGTAAAGTTAATCTTGACACAATTTCCATGCCCTTAGGCTACTTCGAAAATGTAGTTAGGAAGAGGAATAACACAATGACATGTCCATGTCAGCCTCTACCCCCGAAGCCTCGCTATAAACTCACATATTCGCTGCACGGTGGTCAGAAGTAATCTAATTTTTTGGTGTCACAGTCCAAATCGAAATGACCACAAGCACATGTCCAATAGGTAAACATCCAATTAGATAGAATAATACCAAGAGGTAGATTGAAGCTTAGTCCCACTTTAAATTCCGTTCAACACCATTACTCATCCTCAACACGGCGTTCACCATTTTTCACCACTTTCAGGCCTTTCGCAAAACCTTCTTTTAAGAAATAAACACCACAGTTTCAGTTTTTTGAAGGGAAAGAAAGACCATAAGTTCCAAGAAGTACACTATACATATAGTTTTGAATCAAGTCACATCTTCAAACTTAGTTAGTTCACAATAGGTTATGATATTGATTGTAATTCCATTCACGGTGATGATGACACGCGCCGGGTATTACGAACCTTAAGGTACATGAAAGTTTATACACAATGCATCCATAGGTTTTCCTTCCAATAATTAAACTTGAACTAACAATTACTCTCTTCTGTACATTCCACTTTTCAACTCAAAATTACTATATCGTAGTTAGTACCAGTACACTGGTTCTAGGATTTAAGAATTGCAGCATCTTACATCCTTCGAAAACAAGATAAAACTCCTACAACACGAAGATACCCCAAACAAACCGGAAAAGGAAAGAAGAGAGAACCTCAAGATTGGTGAAAGTTTCCATTAAAATAAATAAAGACCAAACGTAAATCACATATAGTAAGCGTTAATTAGGGAAATTGCCAATAAACTTAGGTCTAGAGCGTACCACCATACCAAATTACACAAGAACACCAATTAGGCAGACAAAACTACCTATGAACAAAATGATCTACCAGCACAACATCATCAAGAAAACCCTACATAAAAGATAGGCACAGACAATGGTAGGCTTAATCCACCATACTCCAAAGGTGGATCGCAAATGTCAAGAATACAGTACTTACCTCAATAAACTAAAGGTTCAAAACTCTAAACTAAAACGTTGAAAAGGGATAAGAATAAAGGACGTAACGTCACCAAGGTTTCCCACCAATACAGGGACCCACCAGAAGGATAATCAATTCACGTCCACCACCGGAGACCCTTAACACCAAAAGATAAATCCCCAAAAATTCCAAGATTCAATACCCCAAAAAACAGTTTTACATAAACACACTCAAGACAGACAAGGTAAGTAAGAATAATTTTAAAAACAACAGACTGAGTTCCACAGATCCATGAGCCAATGGTTCATTAATTTTTAAGAACCCACCATAATTCAACCCAATTAATTAATTAGATCTTTAAGAAAGGCAGAATTTAGATTACAGATCATTGACCTCGCATAACCCAACAAGAAGAGACTTTTCTAAAAAGGGCACATCAAGCAGAGCAACTACCGACCAGAGCACAAGCACTGTGAAGGCATGAACGAGTTAACGGTAACTGTCTTTCCAAGCAAAGGAAACCTTATATAAAATGAGTTGGAGACCTCTAGTACTATCAGGTGTAGGGAGCGCAACAGTTTGTCATCGACAATCATTCCACAAAGGCACACTAAGCGAGGAACAAACAAATACAAAGGGAATCACTGTTCAAGTATTGATGGATAAGGTTTCAGGAGGACATAACTTGGGGTCACATAACTAACCCACATAGGAAGAGGAAAAACTAAAACACCTTCCACAATAGTACACCTAATCAAACAGAAAAGGTATTAAAATACCTCAATTAGATGACTACAGGAGACATGACAAAGAAATAAACCAACCTCTTACACACCAAATAGTCCCAAGAGGGGCCAGAAAATAAATAGGCAGGATGACTCCAAAAGAGATAGCACTTAGGTAGACAAAAACACGCTCAATCAACCAGAACGCAGAACAAGTAGCGGATAAATTAACAACATATATGAATTTCAAAAAATTAACTGAAGGAAAAAACACCATAGGAGATAGGTTAAACAGAATTGATCTCTAGAATATCATAGCTATGATTAAAAATGACAACAGAAAAATAGCCCATGCGGGAGGTCACAGTTTTTACATACCAACACCACAACATACTACACGAGTTGCAGAAAAGAACTACATAATTAATTTCCATCTTCCCCAGAACACGATGGTACAATCAGAGGTGCCAAAACACCCACCAAAGCGTAATAACACAACTAATATGGACTCTGATAAATCCCACAAAACCCATGGTATCTCACGCCAAGAGTCAAAACAACCAAGTCACTCCACACCAACCTGCCACACAGACAACTGAACGAATACATGGTGCAACAACTCGCCAACACCAAATCTAGGACTAGTAAACCAAGCACTAAGGCGAAAGAAGATAACTTCTCAGGTTTATAGTCCACGCATGAATTTCACTACTCCAAATAATATCAACGGATGGAAGATGGCCACTGACAACACCTCAACATAGAATCTACAACTCGTACAGAAGAATGAATCAACAAGATGGCACTGGATTCAAGAAAAAATTTCAGTAGAATAGCGATATAGCAGTGTGCAAAATTAAATACCACAAGGCTGAAAATTTAAATTGTGGACAACCAAATACCTCTAAATGGTGGAAGAGCAACACATCTACAAGATAAAATTTCAAGGAAAGGGTTAATACTTTCAACATTAGGAATGTGATTAAACGAGTAAGGAACACATGAAAATTACCCAAGATCACCATACAGTCAACAGTCACTTGAACAATCACGAAGGAGGGTTACACAACCATTAGAAATGAAATGGCACAGCAACCTGTAATCAGGGATGGAAAAACCGTAAAGATACAGGACCCATGCACGAAGCAAACGGCCTACCAACTCTAATACAGATTTACAGACCACCTACATGACTAACAACCACCCAAAAGTTATGACCAAGATCAGGAATAGTAGCGACAGATCAGGAACAGGTAGCAGAATTAAACTCCCAGTTCCAAACCCACAGTACGTAGAGATAGTATTTATCGAAACCGATAGTAGTTTCCAAATAAAATAGAACACCAGATATTAAACCCGAATTTCCAAACCAAAATTTTGCTACAAAGGGAGAATGAAACCAGAGCAAGAATAATTTTTAAGAAATGAAAAAGAATAAGATTACCAGATCGGGAGCAAGTCCAAAAAATGAACCAACTAAGTCCAACGTTTACATCAAAGTTCCAGTTAGGTAAAACACAATTTCCTAATTTCATACCATTTTATAAAAATTTTAGAAACAAACACCCAAAATAAGAAATCAAATGGAGCAACCAGAAGTCGAGAAACCCACCCAATGGACATGCTGCACAAGGGTGATAAATACCAGACAACGGAACAGGTCGTAAAATACTTCCTATACAACAGCATGAGAAGTAGGAAAAAAATCGAAAGGCAGACTAGAATAATTCATTACTATGCCCTACTCAGGTGGTGGTGGTGGTGATTATTGTTTTAAGAGGAAGTACAACTAGGCAACCATCCTCTATATAACACTAATCAGAAGGAAAATGGAAGGGATCCGACACTTCGAAAAATGAAGATATCGGCCAAAGGAAGACAAGGGCCGCGAAGGGCGTGAAAATGAAAGACTCCCTAGCCCTCGCAAACCTAATAGCGTCGGGGTCGGAAAAGAACAAGAGTTGACCAAGGGAGGTCGGATAGGATAGATGAAAGTGAGGAGCCTGGCACAAGTAAGTGGAAGCAATGCCAGGACTCAGCTGAGGGCCCCGTGGTCGCCAACCCACGCTCCAAAGTTGAGAGTCCCTCGGGCTATGCCCTACTCACCGCCAAAGCAGTTTTGATATGATAAAGTTTAAACCTAGGAAAGGGAAGATATATGGTGTACAGGTTACATATATATATTGGTAACAACCTCCAAGAAACGGTCATGTGATAAATTCCACACACTACCAAACCACAATGTTCACACCAGAAACAATACCAGTACCAAGACAAATAGAAACATATCAAACCTAGCTTTTAAAATCACAGAAACATGTACCACAATGAAAACTGCAGGAAGAATTAAATTACCCTTAAACAGTAAGATGATATTTTACTTTGAATTAGCTCACAGAAATGTAGTTCTCAGCTGTATGTCTCTTTCAGTACCTTAGAACTTCACAAAGCAGAAACCCAAAGGAAGGGAATTAGGAGCCAGTACTGTACATTTACCAGGTTTAACTTGTGACAGATGGACTCTCCTAATCCTTTTAGCAACCAGATCACTCACTAACATTGACACAGGGGACAGGAATTGCAATACGGTGCAAGGACCTTGATACCTGGGTGCCAGTTTGGCGGAAAACTTATTAACAGCTTTACTGACTGGGTAACACCTTATGAAGACTGTATCACCAACTTTTACCTTAGTTGTTTTCCTACCCAAATTGTACCTCTTCTTGGTCTTCTCATATGAAACAGACAGATTTTTCTTTGCTTCGTCCCAAATCTTCTGGACATCAAGAGTTTTAGCTAGATCAGGCAAAAGGTCATCGATGCCTAGTACATTTGACATTGGGGAGTATGGAGTGTAGGAAAACATAAGGGACATGGGCGTTTTCCCATGAGACTCATGGATCGCAGAGTTAAATGCATGAGCTAGCCAATGTAAACAGGAGTCCCACTTAGGCTGGTTATGGTGATGGTAGGCTATCAATGCAGACTTCAAATTTCTATTTACCCTCTCAGCATAGCATGGATTAGGATAATATGGGGTAGTAGTGACATGAGAGATGCACAACTCGAAAAGGTATTTTTTGAACAGATGACTAGTAAACCCACTAGCGTTATCAGAGACAAGGAACTTGGGAGGACCAAACGAAGCAAAAATATAATTTAGACAGTTAATAGTGGACCGAGAAGTGGTAGACCTAGTTGGAATAAGCCAAGTGAACCGTGAGAACGCATCGACACACACGAAAATGTGCGTGTTCCCCAAAGAATATCGGACCATAGGTCCCACGTAGTCGATGAACAGACGTTCCATGGGGCGTGAAGCTTGTGAGGACGACAACAAACCCACACGATTATTTAAACTGGGTTTACTTATGGCACAAACCTTGCAAGATTTAATCATGCTTCTGATGTCACTGTCCATTCTTTTCCAGATGAAAAATTCCCTAATTTTCTGCCTAGTTTTGAACATTCCTAAATGACCTCCAATGGGACAGTGGTGGTAATACTTGAAGATGACAGGTACCAGTACCTTGGGAACAACAATTTTGAAACAATGGACTCCTCGTCCCTTACAACATAGAACACCTTTGACAAGAGAATAAGGTTTTACAAGAGTCCCATTACAAATTTTGTTTATGATTTCATTCAATTCAGGGTCAGATTTCTGGAGATCTTCGATTTCATGGTAAAGCAAAGGTAGCTCAGAAAGAATGGCATTGACTTTAATCACATTACCATCATCAAAATTTTCAACATTAGATTTTACCTCAGGACAAGGTTCCCCATCAAACATTCTGCTGAGACTATCAGCGATGACATTATCTGTACCTCTAATATGTTTGACTTGAAAATTGAAGGCAGAAATCCTAAGTGCCCAACGGGTGATTCTCCCAGTTCTTTTGGGTCGGTTCAAAACCCACGACAACGCCTGATTATCCGTCTCCAGGTCAAAATTTACATGTTCAACAAAGGGCCGAAATGTTTCGAGAGCGAATAGGACAGCAAGGCATTCCAACTCGTAAATCGAGTATTTGCTCTCAAGATCATTGAGGGTTCGGGAGGCATACGCAACTGGTCTTCGACCATCCTCGTACTCTTGCAGGAGTACTCCGGCAATAGCTCTTCCAGATGCGTCGGTCTGGACAATGAAGCGTTTAGAAAAGTCAGGTATTGCCAAAACAGGGGCGTTCGAGAGAGCGAACTTCAATTTCTCAAAAGCTGCTTGTTGGAGAGGACCCCAGACAAACTTAACGTCTTTTCGCCTTAAATGGTTGAGAGGAGCAGCAACCTCAGCGAAGTTAGGAATAAATTTCCTGAAAAAGTTAACCATTCCCACAAAACGGGCAATGCCTTTGACATCTTTAGGAGGTTGAAAATCACGAATGGCCTGGGTCCTGGATTGATCAATCTAGATTCCACTCGAAGACACAATGTGTCCAAGAAAAGAAATTCTTGGCTGCGCGAAGGTTACCTTAGAAAGCTTAACAGTCAAGCCAGCTTTCCTCAAGCGTTCAAGGACTTCCCGTACATGACTCACATGTTCTTCAAAGGTTTTAGAATACACGACGCAATCGTCGAGATAGTGAAAAACACATTTAAATTTAATGTCAGAGAAGATAGTATCCAGCAATCGTGTTAAAATTCCAGCACCAGAGTTCAGACCGAAGGGTAATCTGACAAATTCATACAAATTACAGTCAGTGATGAAGGCAGTTAGTGGAATGGAATGGACCTCTTGGATAAAGGAATTTGATAATAGGCCTGGTTATGGTCCAGTACTGTAAAAAACTTTGCCCCAGAAAACCACCCAAAGCATGTGTGCAGATCAGGTAACGGGATAGACTGAAGGACCAACTTCTGGTTTAATTTTCTATAGTCCAAAACAGCCCGAAAGCCCCCAGAAGACTTGGGTACAAGGAAAACAGGAGAGGCATATGGGGAGCTAGAAGGTTGTATAACCCCTTCTGCTAGAAGTTTTTCAATAATCTTCTTCAATTCCAACATACGTGGAGGAGAGAGTCTGTATGGAGAGGACCTCACAGGTTTAGTATCAGTTAGTTCGATATCATATTCCATAACATCAGTTAAAAATCAAAATCAAATCAAAATCTCTTTATTTGCAAATGAGGTGTTTACCTCGGTGGCAAATTGTACACTAAAATACATTATTGTCAAGCCCTAAATATTAAATTAACAAGAGAATAAAATTTTCCTATAATACTGAACCCATAATTCTACGGAGAGAAAAATACTTTTTTTTCTCAATATTTATTAGTATCAAGAAACTACTTTTATGTTTGAGGGCAGCCATGTTGCGCTCCTAAGAGCCCCGATGTCGCGTGGGAAGGATCTCATTCACGGCAAGCTCGTGAAATACCGGGACACCTCGGCGGAACTCGAGTGCCCGACAATTCTTTAAATTCATGGAATACTATACAACGAGGGATTTTGGCAACACAGTAAATAAAGAAATAAATAAGTTAAATTATTCGTAAACCCTACGTGAAGACAGAGCCCCCAGGGAAAAACATAAATGTAGTTAAGCCTAAGTACATGGTAGCGTCAGATCAGTGAACCAGCTACACGTGCCAAGGTCAGGGGATGAAGAAAACGCGCGAAACGCACTGGCAGAAATAATTTATTTCCCCTGTTGTGAGTGTGGTAAAATTATAAGATTAACATCTAAAATAATTGCAAGCCTGTCCGGAAGTCTGGGACAAGTCTCATCAAAATCGGTCTATAGGACGCAAAATTGGCAGATTACACAATCAAGCCTAATAGTGGGGATAGCGTCCCTTCTGAGATTATAAAAGAAACCCCCATCGTATATTTTTCAGTGTCGATCTGGAACTTGAAGCCGCGGGAGCTAGTGCCCGTCGTCATTGGAAATTCGCGCCAGATTGATCGACAAATAATTAAATACATGTCCGTGGCTAAGGTCCACATACTCGGTTAAGAAGAGAAGGTGATTGGAAAGTTTGAACGTTTGCCGATGAACTAGGAAAGTGTAGGCGTTGGTTAAAATATACACAGCAGATTTTATTTATATCATCTCATGTACGTTTGAAAGTGAAGAGGGTTGGGGAAGCTATTCAGAGTAGTTCTGCTCCCTTTATCTGTTGAACACCTGTTCTATTGGAGTAACGGAGAGAGACAACTCTGGGAACGATCCAGACAGTCGTAGAGGACTGCAGAACGAGGGAAGTTCGTGGTGCCAATTACAGAGGAAAGTGCGTGATTTTATGTGGTAATTTCTATATCGTGTGTGAGAAGGGTAGTGTTTGTAAGAGTGAGATGTTGGAAATGATAATGTTCTTTGTGAAAATGTACGGCTAAGGAGCGAGGTCAGCTGGTGACGATGTAACCAGAATGCTGGGAATGTCACCATTGAGCAGGTCTGTCTATTTTTATATTATGTTGTAGTTAGTTCTACTGTTCTGTCCCAAGAAATTTTCAAGATGATTGCCGGGTTGATATTCGTAATTATCAGGCGAAAGGTGTTGTAATTTTTGGTCAGCGTGTGAAACTTTCAGTGTGTAAATTTCATGTCAAGAAACGGTAAAATGCGACGCTTAAAATTTGGTGTTAATGTTCGATGAGATATTGTCCAAAGCGTGGAATTCTGGGGAAGTTATAAGTTATAAATTAGTCGTGGCGAATATCTAAATTTCAAATATCAGTTGAATTCAGAAATGTTTTCCGATAATAATAATAATAATAATAATAATAATAATAATAATAATAATAATAATAATAATAATAATAATAATAATAATAATAATAATAATAATAACAATTGTACCGGGCGGTACACCTCCACGCCGCTAATTTAAAATGTGCGCCAGTTGAAACTCCTCTGCTGGAGGAAGTCTGAACTTTATTGACGGTATTAATCTTCAAGTTTCTCAGAAGATGTTACTACCTGGAAATTTTAGAGTTTTTGAACTGTGTCATTTTCGACGTATTTTTGTTTCGCTTGTAGAAAGAAGTGTGAACTTTCTCTTCTAGAGGACACTACTGAAGATCAACAATAGTGCACCCTAGTGCGGAGTGAAAGAACTGTTTTTTGGAGAAAGTTTTTATTTCAAAAGTTTGTTTCTTGTTAAATTTCTTTCTGTTATTGTTTAAGTTGGCTGTATACCCCTCTCTTTCCCCTTGTTTTTCATTTAACCAATCCCGAATTTCTGTTATTAATTTCTGACCAATCAGAGGTATCTTCCCCCAACTTGAATATGTTGCTGTATCCTACCCAATAAAGAGTTTGTGGGAGGGTGTTTTCATTCCCCTAACGCCTCGAACCTTCCGCGAGAGGATATAAACTGCTGATTTTAGGGTCTCCGGGCCACTTCTGTTCCATCTTTCAGTGTGTAAAGTACATAGCAGGGGGCGGGAAGCGCCTCTTTCTTCGGCAGCGGTCAACAACAAGGTAATGGCCAATTAATAACTTCTTTCTTTGCTAGCTCAGCAGTTTAACTCTCGGGGCGGGTCCGAAGTTTTTCCATTATGTAACCTTCCTTAAAAATGTAAAGAAACTTGTATCTATTCTATCTTTTAAACTACGTATCGGGATAGAGAGTGCGTAACCCTCTCGAGCTCCCACTCATATTGTTTTGAGGTGAACTTATTTTCTCAACCTATTCTTCCTTAACATTATGTAAATTTGTTCTTTTCTAAAGTCACCTCTGTAGTATGGGATTAGCCCTTGCATTAGTGGCCTAGAGCCAGATTAGGTTTTAAAAACAAAGTGTATTAGGAGTGCAGATCGCCTCCTCTCAAATTGTTATTTTGGAGGTCATGTAATTACCCCTTTTCATTTAATAGACCTCAGTAGGTTGGGTATTTTACCCCTGTGTCTATGTCCAGTGAGGACAACTTGAAGGTGGAGTTTGGTGTGGCCTTTGAGAGGCTTAAAGTTGAGAGCATGTGGCTCTTTTTCGAAAATTGAGTCTTGGATGCCTCGTGGAGGCTTTTCGGTGTAATTTGGAGCAAGTGCTCCTGAGCATGAATGGGGTTTTCTGCCCCTCTGTTAATACTCATTTTGAAGTAAGGTTGGGCTGATTGTCCAAGCATGGTGAAGTCAGGGCTCGAAGCCCAAATTCTGTAAATATTGTAATTACCCTTTTGACTTGCTACTCTGTACCTGCCATGTTTGTTATTTCTTTATTTTAAAAAGAAAATATAACCTTGTTAAATTTTACATTAACTTTGATTCCGTAGTTTGAGACCCGTTCACGCCCGCACCTTCTTTCACCTCTACCTACCACTAAAACACGGTAACACTAATAATAATAATAATAATATTAATAATAATAATGTCTACCGCGGGATAAAGAAATTTTTCTATGTTAAAGGTGCATTTAACCAGTATATTTTTACAAGGATCGCAGGCATATTTAGATAATTTCAGTGAAATTTGGTAGAGTTACAGTTATTCATGGGAAGGAAAATTTTGAGACATCGTGTATATCAATGATACGAAAAGTCGCGGTGTGCTCTTGGATTCTCGAGGTTTGAAAGTCGTAATAACATTAAAGTAAGAGATGTGTTTTACAGTGGTTGTTGTTTTCACCAGGGGATTGAATTATGAAAAAAAGGGGTCTTGGAAATATAAGAAAAAGGGATTGAGAGCGACGAATTTATATGTATGTGGAGATGAGAGAGATGGATGAAATGAAGCCTGGATTTTAAGTGATACCGCTGGAATAAAGCGAGGAGCATGAGTTTGAGACAGGCTATATTTTCGCAGAGGAAGTATTTAAGAAACAGGCTGTATTGAGGCAGGCTGTATTGTTTTCCGCTACCAATCCGAAATTTGAGACGACTACTGTGTGAAGCACCGTAGATTTTCTAGTAAGATCCCAAGTGAAAACGACTCTAGTAAAAGGTTAAAATCTGTTACTTAAAGCCCGTATGAATAGTAAGATAATGCGACCTCAAGGATAAAATAGCATTTCGGACCCATGGTTGGGGTGTATTGAATTTGTTCACTGGATATGTCATTGCTATAAATAGTTGGAATTGACGATAGGCGATTTGAGAATTTCGAATGCGGTAGTGATGATTATTTATTTTGAAGGCATCGACTATGGTAAACATGTGTTGGGAATTGTCATTGCTTCCCTAAAACTTCAGTGCACAGGCTGAGATTGTGTTTGAGGTGGAGATTTGTTCGTCACACATATTTATTTTTGAGTTCACGTATTGTAACGAGGTAGAGACGTACTGTATTTTTGACTTGCATTCGTTTGATAGTAAGAGACGTGGTTCCGTCGTGTGGTATTTGTCTGACCAGGTTTAGTATTGAATGTCGGAGTTGTTTGAAATTGCTAGTTCGCCTGATATGTTAAGGGAGGCGTAGTACGACCCACTTTGACGCCCGACGATAGATTTAGGACGTCACATGTTATCCTTGGAGTCACTGATGATGAGACGTCCTAGTTCACGCCCGACGATAGAATTTGGAAGGTATCATGTACATAGTGATTAGTGTTAGGATGTACAGATTTCAAGTGAGCCCGACGATAGGTCTGGGATGGTAGCTGTACACACTCAAGTCTCAGTTTAGATGTTTCTTTTGTTTTTTTTGAAGTGGCCTGGACGAAGGTAGCATCTACAGTAAATATAAATTATGAAGAGGGTTAGTGCGTAGCTCTCCTTGAGATAACGGGACCGCTAATGACTGAGGGTTGCCCAAATGTTGGACATCAACCCGATCTAGATTAACTATCTTTACTGTGATTCTCCGTGCGTGTTGAGCTTTAATGACTTCGATAAGTTAATTCATTTTTACGGACTTATTTGTTTTATCGTTTTGACGTCCGTTTCGTTTGATAGTGTGCATATTGACACTCAGTGTATTAGTGTGAGACTTGAGTTGCGAATGCGGTTTCGATTCGTCAGCCAGTAACAATATTTTATTTTCAATCTTGTCGTACTTTCATTTTATTCATAGTTGAAGTAAGTAAGTAATCACTTTATAAGTAGTGTGTTGGGACAGACAGTAAATAGATAGATCTGTACTGGTAGCATTGTTTTTCAAGGGAAAGAATTCCTTAAAGTTGTAGTAATTTTTAACGTGGACTGGTAATTTTATTTAGCGTAACAAAACCATTTCTAACCTGAAAATCGGTTCGATAATAATACTTTTCAAGTGACTTTCCACTTTTAATTAACTTCAGTGTTTGGCATTTCTTCTAAATGCATGATGGATAAGTGTTTCCTGCATTTCGCAGTTGTGTTCCTTTAGAACGACATAACGTAGGATCCTCACGGATCATGTTGTTGTCGGTTCCTTCCGAACAGCTGTTTGGGTGATGCACATTTAGCATCGGGGTTACCTTATCACTTAAGGGTGTCATGAATGACAAATACATGGTGGAATTTTATTTCAATTGTGAATGATGCTGCTAATTCGTAGTGATCACCATGCTTTCCCATAATATTTCGCAACCTATCCAAAGCAACTGATAGTCAGTTTGGTTCGATTAAGGGTCCATTCGGCGGGTGTTCCGTATCCGTTAAGGGTACTCGACTGGTGGATAACCTTAATTGAGAGAAAATCAGGCGTTCTACTTGTTGAAAGTCAGATTTTCCACGGATCGTGTGGATTAACTCTCAGTTCTCGTTTGGAATAATAGGTGCCCGGATTTCAGGTCTTCCCTTTTTCAGTTTTTCAGTTTCGCTGTCCACTAATATATTAACTTCTCCGAAGCAACTCTTCGATATTGTAAGAAACAAATCAACGTTATGTAATGTGACTGTGTTTGAAACATTCAAAAATCAATAATTTATAATTCTTCTTATTTCAAGAATGCATATTAAATTAATAATGTTATCGTGCTATTTTCAATTTAATAAAAGTTGGTAAGCACATTTTGCTCCTCATTTCAAGTAGTTAGGCTCTCTTCTGAACCCCATCGTTTGGTTAAGATCGTGACCGAATTTATTCCCGCAACGACCCATGATTTAAGAGTTCTAGATTGTTCTACTGTAGCAGCCGTGGCCGACCAACGATGGAATGGTAAGTTCAAGGGTTCAATAAAATATTATATAATTTACGCAAACAATTTTTTCTATTAAACACACAGCTCATCCTTAATAAATTTACATTGTTTACAAAATTCTACTTATAATATCTCCTGTACTACTTACAAATATAGTCATCTGATATACAGTATGTGGAATTACTTCAAATGATACTGTACAACTGGTATAAGATTAAAATTTACATTGCATTTATTTACTTTTTCTTTTCTTTACCCATTGTGGAACCTAAGTAGCATAACGACCTGCTGCGTCTTAACCAGAGCCCCTTTTACCACCACTTTTCAGAGTTCCTGAAGGGCCTTCACAGCTACCGTAGCGGTCTCAGGGCCCTCGAAGTCCCCACTGTACTTCACCCCTACAGGTAGTCCCCTACTTTGGCTGTCCAAACTCCTTAGACCAGGGGATGGAATTAATTTATTCACACACATTTTTTATTTACATTAACCTGCACTGGTCGAATGCCCTCTAACATTTCATTTATTTTCTCTGTTGCTGTTTATTCTCTTCTTGAATATCTGTACAGATTTTGGAAAAGGATAAAACACTACCCCTGGTAAACTGTTCCACTCCTTCACACCCTTCCCAATGAAAGAAATTTACCCCAATCGCTTCTGCTAAAATTCCTTCTAATTTTATATTTGTGGTCAGTCCTGCCGATATAATTATTTTCCAACTGAAGCCTCTCACGGATATCTCCCCATGCTGATTCTCCTGTATAGGCTCTATATAAACCTATAAGTCTAGTTTTCTCCCTTCCCTTACTTAAAGTTTCCCACCCTAGTTTCTTTAACATTTCTGACACACTACTCTTTCTCCTGAAATCCCCTGTTACAAATCTTTCTGCTTTCCTCTGCACACTATCTATTTCTTTTATTAGGTATTCTTGGTGAGGATCCCAAACACTGTTTGCATATTCCAATAATGGACGAACCATACTTAAGTAACTTTTCTCTTTTAATTCTTTGTTGCATCCTTTAAGTAGCCTCATTATGACATGTAACGATCTGTATGCTTTCCCAACAATGTCATCCACATGATCCTTCCAGTGCAAATTACTTTCAAATCTTATACCTAAGTATTTGCACTTGCCATCTTTTGGGATAACTACCCCATCCAAAGTATATTCAAATTCAGTTTTAAAACTCCTGTTTGTAAATGTTGTAACAGTTGATTTGCCTCCATTAACCTTCATGTTATTCTCTTCAACCCATTGTTGGATACTCACAAGGTCCCTTTGTAATTCTGAACAATCCTCAATGGTATTTATTTCCCTATAAACAATTATGTCATCTGCATACAATCTTATTTTTGATGTTATATTGTTCCCTAAATCATTTACGTATATTAAGAAAAGTAACGGACCGATTATACTACCCTGTGCAATTCCCTTCCAAACTTTCTCTTCCTGCGATACGTTAATTCCTACTTTGACTTTCTGAACCCTTGAATTTAGAAATGTTTTTACCCAACGTGTAACCCTTATGTCCAATCCTATTCCCTCCAATTTCTTTAATAATATTCCATGTTCCACTCTATCAAAGGCTTTGGAAAGATCTATGGCTATGCAATCTAACTGGCCTCCTGAATCCAATTGATCTGATATGTCCTGCTGAAATCCCACCAGTATTGCCTCACAAGAAAATTTCTTTCTAAATCCATACTGGCTCCTCATGAACCAATTTTTATCATCACATATCCCTCTGATGTACTTTGATATTAAACTCTCCAGTATTTAACAAACTATACTGGTCAGGCTGATTGGTCTGTAGTTCCCTGGTTTCCTTTTATCACCCTTTCCTTTATAAATTGGTATTATTATAGATTCCTTCCATTCCTTTGGTATTACACTATTATTTATGACATAGTCAAAGAGAAATTTTAAATAAGGCACTATGTACCACCCCATTGTCTTTATCACCTCCCCAGTAATTTGATCACTTCCTGCTGCTTTTCCTTGCTGAAGCAGTTGGATTTCTCTGAAAATATCTTCATTTGTGAACGAGAACGAGAAGTTTCTTGTTTCCCTCTGTGTCCCAATTAGTTGAGTAAGCTGCACGAGAAGATGAACACTGATGAACATGTTCTCGCTGAGGGAGTGTAGTACCTGTTTGAGGATGCTGTGCGGGTTGCAGAGGCATTGACGGGCTCGATGTTGAGGGAGTGGGCTGACTGGGTTGAATGGGGTATTGATAACTCAGAGATTGAGAGGGGCGAGAGGATGTAGTGGATTGCACTAGCTGGAGATACGCAGCTCTATCATAGCCGGGAGAAGGTTTAGGTGGTAAATCCTTAACAATCACTTGTGTGAATTTGCGTTTGCGAGGGGCGTCTGGTATTGGAGAAGGATGTTGAGAGGGTAGGGTAGGGGAGGAAATTGTTGAATGTTATTATACTCAGAATAAATAGGTGGAAATAGTCGAGCAGAAGCTTCTGAGAAGGAAATGTTATCAGTGCACATGAGATTTTTTGATTTCCGCTTGCTTCTGATGAACAGCACAATCTGATGAACCCGTTTCGTGTTCCCGATTGCAATGTACACATAATTTGACATTAGCAAGGCAGTCTGAGGTAGGATGATTCAAACCACAGTTGCGACAGCGAAAGTTAGTGGACTGACAATTGCGTATGGTGTGTCCATAACGCTGGCATTTGGAACAAATAATCGGATAAAATATAAAGGGATTGACTTCTAACATTACATGATAGATTGAAACATATTTGGGCAACGTTTTGGAGCAAAAACAATCTTTACGGAGCCGGTAGGTAGATATACTGCCTGACCATCTTGGAGGGATTTACGGCGTAGGCGATGAACAGAATGAACTTTGACGTCACTCTGAAGTAAAGTAAGAATATCGGATTCAGTTAGATCTTTCTCAACACCGCGTATAATGCCTACGCGGAAGATATTGGAGTGAGGAATAAAGGCATGCAACTTGTGTGTATCAAGGAACTTATTCTGCAGAAAGTCATTAGCATGATTAGGAGAGTGAAAGTTTACCTGAATCCGGTTACGGCCTTTATACTGGATGGATTTAACAGGAAAGTTCCTTTCATGGAGTAAACGCCCTATAGCCATAGGGTGTAGGTTGCCAATGTTATTACCTTGTTTGGATGAAACAAAAACAAGATATGGTCCTGGGTGGTTTAATGGGTATAAATTACATGCACTAGTAGTAGGAGGTTGAGCAGGAGGGGAGGGTTAGTATTGCATTGGGTCGAAGTTTGCAACGAAGGGGTAGGAGTAGAACTATCATTCACGTTTGTATCCATTTTCACTTCTTCTTCCCGTTCAACATTACTATTTGACGCGGGATGAAAGTCCCGAGTACCTCCACTATCAGAACTCATGCCACCACTGCACAATCACACGCAAGCTAGCACTCGAACGCAGGAGTAAGTTCTAGAAACTTCAGACACCGAACACGAAACCTCGAACACAACGAACCGTACAGTACGATGTCGCGGACGAGACTCAACCAAGTTTGAAAGTGGTTTGACAGTAGTAACAACTGGTGATGGGTAGATTTGTGCATGATTATGTCGTATTCTGAGTGAATGTTGATTGCATGGAAGATGAAACTAGTATGTAACCAGTATGATAATATAATATTGAGATATCGTAATGAAGGCACTTGCATATATATATATGATAAATGCTTATTGGCTGTGTGCATATTGAGCTGGAATACGTTACATAAGAAATTATCTAGCTAGAGTAGGGAAATAATATGAGATTTACGTAGGATATCATCGATGTTTTTAATTTGAAATACTATAAGAGCGAATATTAAGCTAGGAGCCGTATTTTAAATGGCAATCGGACCAAGAAACTTAGTACGTCATTCGATTTCTCATTTTCTTCACCTTATTCAGCACCAACGAACTCAGATAATTTTTAATATAATTCAGATCACTGACATTAGAATTCAGGACACTTTTATTTAAATTCAGATCATTCCTACAATAATATGAATGCTGTAATGGTAGCATTTTTGATGATGGTGAATAGTTAACACCGCAAGTGATAGAATTATTTATTGAAATACTGAACTTTAACTGTGGTCAGAAAATTATGATATATTTGTGTACATAAATGACCAGACTTAAGTTTTGATAGGAAGATGAAACAAAATGTGAATTCATTTCAGGAATACTCAACCCAGTATGTTGTGATATGCAAACGTAGATTAGAAATAAGCCAGCGCTGACTTAAAATAATTGATTCAGAAGTTAAAATACTTGTTTATTAGGTTAATGACTGAAAGCTCACAAACTTATTTTGACATTTAACCATTTCTTTCGCGATTCTCAATAATTTAATAAATATGTTCTTGATTATGTTTTATATAATTGAATGAGTTCTCATTTGTAGTGATAGACTATAGTTGTATTTAGTGAATAAGGTACTCGATAAGCGGATATGTCTTAGGAAATGTTGATTGAAGTATACGTATGCGGAGTTCACAATTGGGCGTTGAATTACGGAATTTTGAACTGCGTAGGGTGTCACTATTTCTCTTTGGACGCACGTTAAACGGAATTATAGATAAATTAACCATTTTTCTGGAAACATGGATACCCTGAGACGTTTATCTGACTAGTTGGGAAAATAACTGTGGTCACCCTGACCCGAAGGGTGCACCTTGTTTGCATCCGCTGTACACCTAGGACTGGGATTTGCTCAGCAAAGATGGCATCTGAAATCTCGTTGAGTGTGTTTTTGTTTACGGGGGTTCTGAGTACATATCTCTTAGTCCTCCAGTAGTTGAGCAATGTATACTGAATTCCTTGCTCGTCAAGCGCGATAGTTGCCAGGTGATAGCTTTTTTCTGAATATAGTATTAGCTGGACAGCTTCGTGTGAATCCATCCTGGGCTTCACGAACTTGTAGTTCCTTTCGCTGTGGGGGAGGTATTTGAGCAGCACAGACTCAATTTTCATTAGGTCACTGGAATATATGGTGATAGGGTGGTTTCTCATGTTGTCGTGGTGTCTCTTAGGTTGCTGTACTGTAGAGTTTAGGGACCCTTCAGAGCGGACAGAGGCGTTGGGTTGTTCGTTAGTTTGGGTTTCCTTACCCTGCTTCCGCTCCCTCTGGCGTGTCCTTCTCTTCTTGACTACTGCATAGCGCCCCTGCTGGCTCTCCGGTTCGGGGGCCGTGGCCTACGGGGTGGGTGCCATGAGCTCCGGTACTGCCCTCTCCCCCTCCTTCTCAGATGTTCCCTTGGTCTGGGTGATGAGAGACTCATCTATCACCAGCCTTGAATTGTCTGAGTTGGAGTCCGTGGCTGAGCCGTTCTGGTCTGTAGCCTCGAGCGAGTCCTCTAACTCTTCCCATTGGGAGAGGTCCGGCTCATCAGGGCACAGCCCTGGTTCCCGTTCGCTCTCCTGCTCCACGTACCACTAAGCTCCGCTTTCCCTGTGCAGCGCACTTCTGGTTCGGGGCTCTGCTATATTGCTTGCCGACCAGCCAGGTACCGCTTGCACTGGTATGTGCGTCCCTGAGGTTACGGTTCTGGTGGGGGTTGTGCGTGTTGTGGTGGTAGTGACTGTGTAGGTTGCTGGTGTACGCGCTATGTTTGCAATGTATCGCCCTGTAAGATGGATATTCTGCTCCAGGTATAGTGCCTGCCCGTCGGCCGCAGTGATTTTTCCGATCTCGTGCGGCGTTCAGTGTGCGTCGGGGCCTGCCCGCTATGCAGTACACTCCCCGTGCGTGCCGCGGTACTGCCGTCTGAGCGCGCGGCGCTTAACGGTGTCCTTGCAGCCTGGGGGGTAGCCGGCATAGTGGCCTTTCTCCCTTTCAGGGTCTCGGTTGTGGAACCGAAGACCGGGGAATTGTGTATAGTGAGGGGGGAAGTTACACTCTGACAAGAGCAGAGCGGCGCTGGTCTGGGTGGCTACCAGCTCTTGGGGTCTCTGCAGTTCGTGAGACCGCTGTTTTCACAGCGCTTTGTTCACGACCGGTGATATGACGCCCGCTACTTGGGTAGAGTGCTGTGATAACAACTGTTCTGCCCTAGCGGCCATCTGTGGAATTTTTCAGCGCTCGAAGTTTGTCTGTGAGGTCCCAGGCTCATTGACAAATTGCTCTTTCAAAAGATTGCTCTTTTGGAAAGAATGAGCCTGGTCCTGTGTGTGTAATTGTGGGGATGAGCTAAAATGAACTAGTGAACGCAGGGTGATCCGACACGAACGGGCCCCTGGCTCACAGCAATCCCTGACTAACCCTAGGCACCGAGAAGCGGTAGCTGGTTGCGACGAGTGTGTGTCCATCTCGAAGTTCTTGGAGGTCTTGTAGTTGGGCGAGCAGCGCATAGCACTACGTACACGCAGCCGTTGAGAGGAGAGAGAGAGCAGAGCGAGAGGCACATATGTCGTTTCACTTTCACAGTCGAGCTTGTCTTCGACTGACTTGGTTGGGTCGGGCTCGTCTTATATACGATTTGTGCTTCTACATCATCAGATATCGTGATTTCTATGAAGTGAAATAGCTCGGGAATCCCTCAATGGATTTACTTGAAACTTAATATTAGATATGTTTACATGATTCTCTACAAAATGACGTATCCATCGAATTGATACGATCATTATTACAGGAGTTTTGAAAATTTCCCAGTCGAACATTCGGGAAGGTGTGACGTTTCTTCTACAACATGCCAGTCCTTGCCGGGTAGCACGTGGCACAACAGGCGGGTACCTATCTTGCTCCTGCGTCCACGTCACTCGAACAGCTGTAGCTGCTTCAGGCCGGCTCGCTCCACTGAGCGTAGACAGACCAAGCTCGCAGTAAATGTCTTGCGTGATGATTATTTATCTAAAAAATACGGCATGTACTGCGCATTACTAGTACAATACTTTGCACAAAAGTTTGTACTAGCGAATGAAATAGACATTGAGAGGCTGACAGTACTTCATTGTTTTAGATAAGTGGGCCACCCTTATTAAACAGCGTGTGTACTCGGGAGGAATAGAGAGAACGGATGAGTGAGCAGTGTGTCGGAATCCAATGTGCGGCAGCTAGACACTGTATCATAACGTTCAACCAATCATTTCCTCATTGATTCATTAATTTCCTCGTTTATTTTCAGTTAAAGTAGGAGAGCCATGCTGCCCTGTGGCATTTGTTATAAATAGATCAGATAGAGTGTCTTGATATAAATTGCTACATGCGCTGCCTGGCTACTGTTTGGACGTCTACGTTTAGGATTTGTATTACCTCATAATTATGTGTCATGTGAATTTTTGTAGATTCTTTTATTGTGATGTGATTGATATTTTACAAACTACTGTATTTTGTACTTTTAGAGTTATTGTTGTGTGCTTAATTAACAGCTTTACTTTTAGATTGTTTTGCACGGAACTTTGTCCTTGTTGCAGCCCATATAGTCTGGGAAGTAGTTGATCTCATCAAATATGTTACCCTGTAGATATGATGTACATGATTCCAACTGTCACCAATAGCCTAAGGAACCTGAAAACTGTGTCAGTCAATATTAATCTTGATCATTTTGGACATTTTCTTTTTCACCCCCTTTCACCCCTTCCCTTGCTGATGGAGGCTGAATTTGGATTTAAACGGAATCTGAAGTGTCACAATTCATCTCCAGTGATGCCAAAAAGTATGGATTCGACACTAATATTGGTCATTTTCGATAATTTTTACATGTCGCTCCTTACCCATCCATAACTGTAGCGGTGTCTTACCCTCACAGTATTTTTCTGCATATAGTAAGTTAAATGTATACCAAGTTTGGTTGAAGTTACAGGTTTGCCTATAATCGCTGTCATTTTTAAATCTTTACATAATGATGTTGCTCCTTAACTGTATGCAGCCCTCTAAGTCCAGAATATTGCAGGCTAGGGTAAGCCTTCACCTATTACTGGAGTGGTCATTTAGTGATTTGATTTTAGGATTACTCAAAAACGACTAAACTTAGAGATCTCTCAATGCCTGACGATTCACCGGCAGGTAATTCCGGAGAGAATAAAACAAAAATAAAGCAAATCGGTTCAGTAGAACAGATGGATGGACTGAACATATCTGCTTTTAGTAAACTTGTTTAATATACTGTAACGTGTTGGCGCTGTAGATAAATAAATAAATGAGTACAGAACCTGGTAGCGTCCTATTTCTAAGATTTATTAACTTAGCACTACAATTACAGATTTACACTCACAGAGACGATAACCGAGATTACAACTTACGCAAGTACACTCACACGGTTCACGCTCTCTCTCTCTTAGTTTCTCATGTTCCATCTACAATGACACACACACAGAGTCATCGATTATGTACACTACATTCACTCAGCCACCCGGTCACACTCGCTAGCGCTGTCACGGTCCACAGCCTACACGTCAGTCTTGCAGGTCGGGATAGTATCTGCTGTTCACTCAATCCGTCGAACCCCGTTCGCAGTCCACACACGTCGTCACCCAGTGTACCCTTCTTCGCCGCTCCAGAACACCCAAGATTCTTCTCCAGCAGCCAGCCACAAGGGGCATACACACACACGACATCAGGGAAACAGGAACGAGCCCTCAGCTGCAACAGGCAGATGCTCCATCAGGCTGCACTCTCCCAGGCCATCACTTTCTGCGCTCCAGCGAACTCAATCTTGCTCTCACTCACTCTTACTCATTAACTCCGTCTCTCACTGACTGACTCACTGTCACTCCAAGTTACTCCTCTCCTTATATACCCGCTCTGGGCCTTCCAGAACAGTCCGGATGATAGATGTATCCAGGAACCTCGCGAGATACAAGACTCCAGATTAATCTTCCAGTCATTTCCGTAGTCCTCTGCTGCGGAATCGCGGGCGGAGGCGAAAGTGTCTGGCCTAGCACTAAAGTGCTGCATGTGATTGGCGCGGCTGAAGTAAGGGGGTGGGCCGAATACGGTGACGAGGCGGGCCCGTAGCAAGTTGGCATGGCGGACACTATAACCATTACAATATAGATGATTTTCTAAATACTTATATCTGTTACTAAATGGACACATCATAATACAATTCACTCTATAGTCTGATATCCTACTATGAATAAAAATGCACATGATAAATATTATTGTGCATTCATTATGATAGTAATGGTACTTGAATTATAATAATAATAATAATAATAATAATAATAATAATAATAACAATAATAATAATAATAATAATAATAATAATAATTCAGAACAATGAAAATATGAAGTTACATATAGTACAGTACATAATGTATATACCGGGTGATCCACCGCCCCTTGCGATCTAGTTTTATGCAACCCACTGTGTTTACTACAATTCTGAAATACATCAGTCCCCCTCCCTAACCCAGGGTACTATAACGAGATGTGTGCTTAAGGGCTAAAAGACAACGGGAATCATTAGCACCTCTACTAATTCATTATGGTCACCCCAAATGAACCCAGAAAGCATGTGCCAATACGAAGAACACGTACCATACAACAGGAGATGCAGGCACAGACCAGGAACAGGTACTGGAACTGCCTGCTGCATGTCAAGCCTTGTCTTGTCTTGTCTTGATCGTATAATTTGATGGGCTTCGCTTGGGAGCGGTATACCCAGCCACGCATCCTCTGAACAAACACCAAAGATGAAGGAGACGGAAACAGAATATGGAAAATGTAAAAAAGGCGATAAGGAATTCAACTACATATCTACCACACAGGAAAAGCACAAGGACACAAGGTAGGCCTACTAGACTTCACGCCAGAGTGACCGATACTTGGCGACTTTCTACCAATCACAAACTAGACCAGGTCGACACATAAGGGGAAAAAGAAAAACAACAACACCGAACCTACAGTAAACAGTTAGTGTCATAAAGGAAATTCGAGAGGGCAATTACCGTAGTAGGCGTGGGATCGAGTATCCAACACGTCAATTGAGTGGGTAACGCGAATTGTGTGCGAAAAAAAGGTTGTAACCATTTACGCCTGCTAATTTCGAGTAACGGACATTGAAAAAGTAGATGATTAATGGTAGCAATCGACGTACGACACTGACAGAGTTTAGACGCGACCAACTTCATCCGAAAAAATTGATCGGGCGTGCACATGTGGTTAAGCCGCAAACGGACAAGATTCGTAATATGACTTCGAGTATAAGGATGTTTTGTAAACCACGGAGAACGTGGGACATTCGGAAGAATTGTGAATAAGTTCCGTCCTTTTCGACACGCGGGGTTACTTCACTCAGTCTGCCAAATCTGTCGTAGAGTCTCGCAACAACCGCTCCAAAATTCCATGAAGGGCAACATCAAATAAAACGCCACACCCTGACCATGCGCAGCAGCCTGAGCTAAGCGATCAGCCTGTTCATTACCAGTGATATGGAAATGACCCTGAACCCAGATAAATTTAATCTTTTTACCTCGTTGATGGAGATCGAAACAAATTTTTCGAAGATTTTGAATGTACCAATGTGAGCGGTAATTGGGATTGTGTAAAGCCTGAAGCTCACTCAAGGAATCAGAAGCAATAGAGGCAGTTTCGAGGTGGGAGTACTTAACGTATAAGAGGGCTTGACGGATGGCGAAAGCTTCAGCCGTAAAGATAGAAGTCTCCGACGGGAGGGAGAATTGTTTACCTAGAACAAGATCTGGGGAGAAAAAGGCCGCCCCCACACCTGGGGGGGGGGTGCAAATTTTGGACCCATCAGTATAGAAGACTGGTGCTAATGTGTGAACATCCTGTGCCAAAATGTGATGGACATATTTCCGAGCACTTTGTGTCCGAGCCGGGCCAAAAGATGGGACCTCCCCTGACGTGGGGAGTATCATGTCAGGGACATAGTAGTTTGCCTGAAAGGGAAAAATGTAGTTAGCTGTGGACGGATTACGCAGAATAGAGTTGCGAAGATAGCTAAATTTCCAATAAGCCCAAGCCAGCGCGGGGAATCTGTGTAACGGAGTACCCATATCTTGATAATAACGAACGAGCAAAGATAATTTAGGGATGAGAGGGTGAGAGTTTAGAGATAAAGTCCGTAGAAGAAACTTGGTTGCTAGCAATTTTCGCCGCAGATGTAAGGGGAATTCCGCAGCTTCAACCAGGGTGGCATTGTTGGGGGAAGATGGTAGAGCCCCAAGACAAAGTTTAACAAACTGTACTTGCAGTGAATCCAAGTGATTAAGTTTTTTCTTGGCCGCCATGTCGATAAACCCCGAGCCATAATCCAAAGACGATCGAATAATGTTACGATATAACAGAAGCATCGTACTAGGATCGGATCCCCAAGATCTATGTCGTAGGGCAACAAAGAGTGATTTTTTAGGAAAGGACTTATCCACCAGGTATTTGAGGTGGGAGAGCCATAGTAATTTCCGGTCAAGGTAAATACCAAGATATTTAGTAGACTGGACTATCGGGATCGAAAACCCTTGGAAGCGAATAGGCGGGTGATCTGTACGCCGAGCCCAAGAGAAAACAATCGCACGACATTTGGCGAAAGATACCTCTAAGTTATGATCATGGAGCCACTTTCCAAAATCCAGTAACGTCAGATGTAATGACTTATAAACCTCTTCAAGTTGTGGAAGACTGAGATATATCACGAGATCGTCAGCAAATTGGATCATACGTGCTCTGCGTGTAATAATGTTCTCGAGGGACATCGAATAGATTGAGAAGAGAATAGGACTTAGGATATCCCCCTGAGGGAGCCCCGTAGAGGTCATACGTGCTGAGATTTGTGGGAAGTGTTTGAGTTGAAGTGATCTGTGCCTTAGCATATTCAATAGGAGATTAATAAAGAGCGGCGGAAAATTGTAATTTAGCCATTTTTGGAGTAGAATTTTTAGGTCAACATGATCATATGCTCCCCGTAAGTCAAAGAAAATTGCCAACAAAGGTTCCTTTCGACAGCGTGCTAAACTGATATCTGTAACCAAAAGATTAATGGCATCAGAGGCAGAACGACCCGGGAGGAAGGCAAATTGATATTTTGGTAACAGGTTATAGAAATCGAGAGACCATTTGAGGCGTTCCAGAAGAATTTTTTGGAAAAGTTTCCGAAGGCATTGGCCCAGGTAGATACCCCGATAACTATCAGTAAGGAGAGGATTTTTACCTGGTTTCAACAGGGGTACGAGATAAAAGTCATTCCATGTGGAAGGGGTTCGAGCCGTCTCAAGGCAATGATTGAAAATGTGAAGTAAATGTTGCCTAGCTAGAAGGGGGAGTTGCTCTAATACGGAATACGAGATCGCATCCCGTCCCGGTGTCGAATTGTTGGAAGTATTGATAACCAGATTTAATTCTTCTATGTCAATTGGGCTCATGAGCGACGAAAAGGTATTGGAACTAGGAGGGATAACGAAAACATACTGAGGGTCTACCGAATCCGGCGTGAGGTGATGAAAAAAGGTTATCAAAGCATCCATATTGAAATGTATAGTAGACGGTGGATGAAGGAGGCGGTTCCATAGACCAGCTATTGCTCTCCATATATGTTTGGACGGTGTCTGCCTATTTAACGAGGCAATGAAAGTTTTCCAAGCTCGGCGGCGTTTATCATTAAAAACCTTTTTCGATTGTGCTACTATGACTTTATAATGTAAATAAGATTGGAACGTACCCAAACGTCGAAAGGAGCGCAAAGCTGCTTTCCGGCGTGATATTAAGGCGGTGCATTCCGCGTCCCACCAGCGTGCATAAATGATAGATTTAGGTGGGAAATATGGTTGTAGTGGATGGTAGAGATCTAGATATTCAGTGATAATAGCTGTGAAGGAACTGTAGGACACCGGTTGACCTCCTAAGGCTGCAAACTTGTGGACTAAAAAATGTTGAAACTGAGAAGAATTGAAGTGGCGCATTCGTCTGCTTACTTTAACCGGGGGTTGAGCGGCGGGAAGACTGTCAGCCAACCCAATAAAGATAGGGAAATGGTCGCTGGAATGGGTGTCCTTGACGACCTCCCATTCCACACGGTGCGCCAGATTACTCGAACAGATAGTTAAATCCACAGCACTTTTATGCGTAGAAGGGGGCGTAACGCGAGTAGGTGACCCATCATTCAAAATCCGTAAATGATGTGATGCCGCTAATTTAGCTATTTTATTGCCCTTAGGGCACGAAACGTCACACCCCCAACTCCGATGGTGCCCGTTTAAATCGCCCCCCAGAAGAAAGGGGTGCGGCAGGTGTGAGAAAAAAGTCGCCCAATCAGCATAAGTGCCTTGAATTCTCGGGGGGCAATAGATGGAAATAAAATGGATGTTGTCGATCACAATAGCGACCGCCTGTGTACCAGGTATTTTCTACGTTAATGATACCGACGAGTATGGTAGGCTGTTATCGACCAAAATACACGCCTCGTCAAAACCATAATTGTCATGACGAATAACAGTATAATGGGGTATATGAAAATGTTTGGCCGGAGCCAACCAAGTTTCACTGATGAAAATGATATGAGGTTTGTAAGAATCAATGAGTAAGAATAATTCATGTCTCTTGTGAACTACGCTACGTGCATTCCACTGAAGAATGATCATTTAACGAGATAAATGATACTAATGAATGGAGTAGTGACTGAACTTCCTCTTGCATGGTGAGGAGCATTTTAGACCATTTAGCATCGTTTTCAGCCACCCGGGCATAAGCAGAGAGTTTGTTTGAAATAGCTGTAATGGTAGCCAATACCGGGTTCGAGGCCCGGGAACTGTCTTGCTTTGAGTATACAGTAGAATCTACATGCCTGGAAGTGGCCGGGAGGTTCGTCCCCGATATGGAAGGTATAGGATGTATAGCAGTTGTGACAGAGGGAGGCTGTTTGAGAAGAGCACGATATCCCTTGACATCGTAACCTGGCGAACGATCCGGACTAGGTGGAGGTGATGAAACGACCGCCGTAAATTTTCGCTTTCTCGTCGGCTGGGGTTGAGGAAACGGCGAAGTGCTCGGAAGCGGAGGAATGTTGTGTAAGGTCAAAAGGGGGTTGAATCTATTGGCTGTCGGAGTAAAAAAGGACGCTGAGGATAACTGAGGGACGTCCAACGCCTGCTTTTTTTCAGTTCCTGTTGCCGTTTATGTTCTGGGCATTGAAGGGAACCTACGGAATGTTCTCCTGAACAATTGAGACAACGTCGGGTAGAATTCTTACATTCTGTAGTTTCATGTACATGTGCGCAATTAGCGCATCGAGGGAGTTGAGCCCTACAGTTTTTTCTGGTACGGCCGTATCGTTGGCATCGCCGGCAAATCGTCGGCTGGAAAACAAATGGTTCGACCTGGGTACGAACCCGGTAGATGGAAATGAAAGCAGGGAGTGTCTGGCTGCGAAACGTGAGTTTAATGGTACCAGTTGGAATGTAACTGACGCGGCCATCCTGAAAGGAGCGTCGGTTCATTCTCTGTGCTTCGAATAAGGGGGCGGTTGATTCAGCAACCTTACAAATTTCCTCGACCGATAAATCTTTATCAACCCCTCGAATAACGCCTATTTTATAGATTGACGCAGAAGGAATAAACGCTTTAAGGTTTTCTTCCTTTAAGATAGGGTTGGTGAGAAAATTGTTAGCTTTTGTTCGTGAATTAAACTCAATTTGGATCCTATGGCGACCTCGCCGAGCAAGTTGAGTAACACCCTCAAATTTACGATCATAAATTTTTTTCCCAAAGCCATGGGATGTATGCTGCCCAATTTCTTACCGTCAGCAATGGCCTCCACAAATACTACGTAGGGTCCCGTATGTGTCTCATCATATATCTGTGTGTCAGGTTTCAGAGAAAACACACCAACATTAGGAGAGGGAGCACGGTTACTATCAGGTGGGGTTGGGTCATTTAACACGAGGGTGTTATCCAAAGAGAACTCACGACTATCTACCTCAATTGACTCCTCCTCCATACTCTGTCCCCCACTCGACTCCGCCATGAGGTTCGGAGGGAGTTGGGAAATTAATACATATAATTACTCACAAGACTCCCACACCACTCCCAAGGAAGCGAAGAAGCTTGAACACCTTACCAAAACCGAACCTACTCGCACACTATACCGATTAATACGCTAGCACCGATAGTCACGTCCACTAGCCACCGGGAACCAGCGCGAACTGATGTCAAGCCTTGCAGTAGCTAACTTGGCAGGGGCGTAGTCAGAGATGTGATCGTGGACAGTGCTCGAGGGTATTGTGCCCGTTCGCATCTCGTAGACCATTTACAAAATGGCGGCGTAGGAAGGTATGGCCCATGCGATCTATTAAGGCAATGAACTTCTCATTAATACGGTATATAGGAGACCATGCACGTCACGGAACGGACTGTTTTGGAAGACACTGCAGGACAGTAGAGGCTCAGTTGGATTGTTTTATTAAAAAAAATAGCAGCGGACTAATTGTTAAAAAATATACTCTAAAAATTTCAACGGCAAAAGAAAGACGCAAGTACAAGCTAAGCTTTACATCTGAAAATTATCCTAAACTTCTGAAGAAGATATTGACTATTTTACGATCGACGATCAAATCTGACAAAATAATTCACCGGCGTACATTATAAAAGAGACGAGATATTATAAAAATAAGTAAATCGCGGTGAGATACATCTGACTTGGATCCGGTGAGCAACCACTCTGCGATTGGCGAAGAAGGACTCACTATATCGGAGGACCGATAATTTCGTATGGGAAGAAAGTTACCCCTGTTGTTATAAATTAATAAATTAATACACGGAGAACTTATCCCAACTGAAGAAAATTTCGTCATTAAGAATAAGCAGTAGAACAATGGAATATATCATGACTGATTGCTCCGCAAAAGGAATTTTCTACGCTGTCTGCAGATTTGGAATGATGACTGCTTGCTAAATCTACATGATGGACTGAACTGGGGATAGGCACCGGCCAGCCAGATGACCAGCCGATGAGGAATGGACCGGCCAGCCAGATGACCAGCCGATGAGGAATGGACCGGCCAGCCAGATGACAAGCCGATGAGGAATGGACCGGCCAGCCAGATGACCAGCCGATGAGGAATGGACCGGCCAGCCAGATGACCAGCCGATGAGGAATGGACCGGCCAGCCAGATGACCAGCCGATGAGGAATGGACCAGCCTGCCATATGACCAGTCGATGACCGAGAAGACGTTGTCCAACCGGAGATCCAGATCCTAACAGAGGGTCTAACCACAACCAAGGAATGGAGCGACAACCAGACCAAACATAACATCTGACGAGCTAAGTCTTTACATGTTTTTAGTAGAGTAGTTTCTTGCAATCTACACCCTCACTCTAACTTCGGCATGTGCGGATTAATTGGTGATATTTATGAATTAATTAAGAACGTGTGTGAATCATAAAGTGAAATGTGAGATATTTAAGGCTATAAGATAAGATGGCAGTGTAGAATTAGAATTCTATTATATCATATACATGCTACCGCACTTGCATACATACAGTAGAAACTAGCATGAGTAAATGAAAGAAGTGTTACTTGTGAAGATCTAATAGCAATGAGTCTATACAACTAGTGAAACTTCGATTAATCTCGTATTACTTGTACAATGATTACGTCACGAATTTACCTGCGCGACACAGATGAATATAGTTAAGTTACGTATTCCTTTCTTTATAGAAAGAGGGCATTGAGCTCCAACTGCTGTTGGTTATAAGAGGTTATTAAAATATTATAATATTAAAATTATAATAAGGCAATTCTAAAATATTTGGCATATAGCTTTAAGAGTAATCGGCGATATGCGTACGGCAATAAGTATGCCAGTGGAGTGATAATGTATATTGGAATGGTGTTAAAATATGGTTATTTCTCGGAGTATATTAAGGAATATTTGAAATGAAGATGTTTGTTTATGTTCTGCGGTATGAGAAAGAATTATAATTCGCCGAGGAAACGTTGCGTTAGATTAACATGAGGTGAGTTTCTGTGTCATATGGAAAGAGTATGTCAAAAGAGTGAACATCGCGCAGATGACCCATTTTAAGGTAAGATTGACATGTATTATGGTAGAATTGTTAATCGTGACAGTTTTTGTCTGACATTGGTAAATGGTATGTAGCGAATACAAGAGAGTTTTTTAACATACGGTTTAACTAGGCTCATGACTAAGTACACATGTGGTATTCTTTGGTGCGGTGACATTTCAATATAATACGTATTAATTTCATTCTGTACTGACCATACGAGTTGAGTAGCTCGTACACATGAGAGATATTGAGTAATAGGAGATAGCTAAAGCACATTGAACCGTTGGTGGAGGAGTGTGTGGATCGGAAACTACCTAAACAGTTAGATAGATGTTCATTTCTTTTCACGCAGATATGATTTGAGTTGAAGTGTTTAAAATATAAAGAATAGGAAAATGGTTAGTTAGGAGCCATATGTCGTAGGCTCTAGGGAGGTATTGTCTTAGCCCGTAAGTTGTTATTTATGCGTATTCAAGATGAAGGACCAAATAATCAGAGTTCAGATTTATGAATGGAAAATTTGGAGAGCAGTTTTACGATTTCATACTCACGCAAGAGTTTGTTTGGGAGATACATACGCAAAGATATGGTCAGATTTACATTCGCAATCTGACTTTATCCCATTTAATTTTTATTATGTTTCAATTTAGCAAACCATCCATTTTTATCACAGTGAATTGACTTAAATGTGGTGAGAATAATTAATATAATTATCGTGACAGTATTCACATCGAGTATTTATATGGAGACCATGATTGCTCAGTGATCTCTTAAATATAATTAGAGTAAATCAAATACACTTCGGAACATGGCTACGAATATAGAAGTAAATAACTAATATGAACTTGAATATTGAATGAGAATGAGTGTAAATAATTTAAAATCTTAATTATTTTACTTTATTTGAGCCAGTGCTGACTCTATCCTTTATACATAAATGTAATTAAGATAATACTACCCAGAATTCACATTTAACTTTACATTGAACATGATTTATTCCAATAAATTTTCTTACTATTCTTTTAGAAAGTGTCTGTGTTATGAATTCCTTTTGGGTAACAGCTATTTTGTAAGTTAGCTAATAAGTTTAGTAGATATAAGTAACTGAAGAATTTGACAAAAGAGAGAGATTCTTTTTGAGGTTTTCGGCCGCAGGTCTTTACTTGAGTGAATAGGTTCCCCCATGATGCGTGTATCAGCAGACCGAGTCTCTTCCGAAACCACGTTAAAAACAAACACATAAAATCTCAGATTTTATGAGCGATAGATAGAATACCCTGAGAAGAAATCGAGTTACCGGGAGAACATTACACTGACCGCTCGACTACCGGGTGCAGTATGGAGGTTCAAATCCCAAGCAAGTGATTTTCTTTTTACTGTCAATTACCTGGGAAGTGGCAAGGTTGCATATTTAATAGTTTCCACAGACTGATTTGAAAAGGGCTGTTAGTATCATGGCATATAGTATGGAGCTGGCTTGGATGAGGATGAAGGGGACTGCAAATAGGACTCGGATTTGTAGGACAGAGGTAAGGCAAAGTGTATGATAAAGTGTATGATAACAATAGGCAATGACAGGTAGGTATTTAGCTCTGCAAACTCCCCTCCTTTGAGGCAAGTCACCACACAACACAAAGCTTATTCAGTGCCTCATGATGTATTCCAGTGACAAGTATCTGGATATGTTATACTCATCTATGGAAAAGCTAGATACAATGCCTGCATTGAAAATTCTATCCAGATAGACGACAACTGACAGACATGACAATTCTGAGTGTAGAAAGACATCTGCATACTGTGGCCCAGAGAAGGACACGGCCTGTTCAAGATCATCCCGTGACGTCTGCTCGAATTAAGAGGTTATCTTGGACACTATCCAGCATATTCTTCATAATAGCACATGGGCCAGTGCACATGAAACTAACATTAGCCGTGCATCTGTTGTGTGGATACTGCATATCCAGCAGTTTCACCCACTATCAAAATAAAAAAGAGGGGGCGTGAACATATTGTGTGGCATCATGGGTGATCATCAGATTGGTCTCTATTTCTTTGAGGGCCATCTGATGTGAGAATGCTATCTGCAGTTTCTCTAAGACAAACTATCACTGTTGCTGGAACACATGCCACCCGTTGACTGCTGCAGGATGTAGTTTCAACACGACGAGCTCCTTTGCATGCAGGGAGAGTTCGTTTGCAACCATCTCCATGCGACGTCATCATCATGAATTCCTTCCAGCAAGCCGGGTAGGATGTTTAAGAACAATGTGCCTCCATTTATTATGGTCCTGGTATGCTTCTTTTCTCTCTTCTCTTATCTAACTAAGTTTTTCTAGGGTGTCCAATTGGTCTTCGTCCCGGAACGATCTTTTCAAAATACTTCCTTGGTGTATGAGTCATCTGCATATGCTTAACGTGTCCTAGCCACTTCAGCCTTGCAATAATAATAATTCAAAACAATGAAAATATGAAGTTATATACAGTACAGTACTGTACACTTGAAAATTGGTTATTGGTCTGTAGCCACATATTGTGTGGCATCATGGGTGATCATCTCATTGGTCTCTATTTCTTTGAGGGCCATCTGATGGGAGAATGCTATTTGCAGTTTCTCTAAGACAAACTATCACTGTTGCTGGAACACATGCCACCCGTTGACTGCTGCAGGATGTACCTGCTAGCCAGCAGCAGAACAGGTTTTCCCCCGCCGTGCAAGCAAGTATGGGGTTTTCTTGGTGCCTTGTTGTAGACCTCAGCTGAGTAGCACGTGGACACGAATTTTACCAGACCAAAAGCGATCAATACTTTGAGTTTTTGACGTCATGATATTTAACCAATTGGATCGCAAGGTTAGCCCGATCGCTAAATCTCAGCCAATAAAATTCAACTGACAAACACATCTACGTCTTGAAGAAATAAATACCCATGTATCTGGGGAAATTTGCGCTCTTTTGTCTTCGGCTTTCTACGTGAATAATTGCTTCGTACAAGTACTCGTCGTCGTGTTATAAGAGCGCATGTATAATTGGAGACGGCATATACGATATTAAAAATTATAAGCATTCATTTGATGAAGGATGATATTATTTCTGCTTCTGAGGAAATTTTGAGATACGGAAAATTTTGGAAACGCCGCAGTTCAGATTCCTTTAATTTTACAAATCTGAGGAACTTTTAAAATACGTAAAAACTGTGCCAACTTGGAGAATCAAGTGTGTGTTGGGAACTATTACTAAAACAAACTTTTTAGTTTCAGCTTTCACCAGAAGACGGAAGATCACTAGCAGTCCTGAATTATTTCGGAAGGATGGAACTTCAACGTTACGACGGAGTTTGTAACTGTCCTAAGTCTTCGCCTGCTGCAGCCATGTGTAATTAGAATGTGAGGCATAATTCAGCCCAGGGGAGAATAATATCCGAGATGAAGTCCGGTTAAATATTCACTGATCATCAACCGAGTCCAGAAGCCAAGTCTACTACAGCTAAGATTTTAAATTATATTTTTCTCTATTTTCTGTTGTAATAATTATGTAGACGTAGTCCTTGCTTGAATATTTGAGATCATTTCTAATAGTCTTTGTAGTTAGAAATTTCACTCTTCTTTCACTGGTGTTGGTAGATTTGATGTGTGTGAGAGTGTATTTGGGACCTGTATTTCATTCTATTTGAGTGACTGCTTCGTGACATGTTCTCACTGTCCCATAATAAGTCAAGGAAAGTGTTAAAAGTATTTGACCCACGCCATAACATTTATTAATTTATTAAATAATTTTGGAATAATTTTTGAATTATTTGGGACAGAATATCGACGTGTTCTGTGAATTTAGGATTTTTCTTTATGTTTTTGTGGTTCATCATAGATTCGAGATAGGATAGAGTCATCTATGATTTCATTAAACCATAGCCTACGATGACGCGACCGCGCGCGTATAATAATAATAATAATAATAATAATAATAATAATAATAATAATAATAATAATAATAATAATAATAATAATAATAATAATAATAATAATTAACATTATTACGGTCTAATAGAATGTTTAAATGTCATGAGTGTAATTATTACTGTGCTTATAAGTGATTAATGTGTGCTATATTGAAGTAGATGTAGGCCTGGAATATTGGTCGTGACTTGAATGTTCACAAATTTTGCATTTACTGTTGTGTGGTATTTTTGAGACTTGTAAATGGATCTTGAGATAGGATTTTATTTGTGTGTCCATTACATGAGTCATTTAAGGAAGAGAGTATGTCTTTGAACATAACTTCTTCTTATGCAGCACATATTGATCGATAATTTGAGAAAATAGGAGATTAAAAATAACGAAGGCGTGACTCATAGACCGTATGCGCGAATGCTTATTTATGTATGACTGTAGGCAATTCTATGGAATTTTAATGATGATTTATACCGAAAAATTATTCTGGAACATCGTTGTGGAATCTATTTCGTTGAAAAAGTGATAATCCTGTTACAATCACACGCCAGACGATCGCAATGGTAGCCCTTATCTGATATCGTCATCGGGAAAACTCTCATATTTCAAATAATTTTTAAAAATAAAAATCAAGAGACAGGTTTCGATAAATCTATTTGATAATACTACCGGAAACCTAAGATTGAATGTGAGATGGATGAATGATTGATATTTTGTGAATGTGATTTTTCATGGTGATATTTCTTCATGATATGTGTACGCAGTCCGCGTAATGTTTTTCGATTTCTTGTTGTTTTGTGGCGAGCATATTTGGCTCAATTATAAATCTTTAAGCGATTTTATGATATAATAAGACAGATTAGGATCTTTGCTCGAGAAAAAATACTTATGCAAGGATCACGTCAATGAACTAAGCTCACCAAATGTAAAAATGTTTAACCTTACACAGTGAGAATTTTAAGTCTATATTGTGAGTTGTGCACAACACTAGGTCAAATAACTCGAGGTTGAAAATATAAGGAGTTGAATATAGGACTTCAAAGTAATTTAATTAAATAATTTGAAGCATAAATAATTCATCAGAATAATATTTAATTAATAGAAATGATTATTTGATTTTTCATGAGAGGTGAAAGTTTGATTCATTTAAGAGTAAATAGCAGAATATTGTTAATTTAAATAATGATACGAAAAATCAGATTTTTGATATTTTGAGATAGGATGTTCTCAGATAATAAGTTAATTAATTTTCTAATACGATTTAATAAAACTCAGTTTCGCATCTTTGCAGAATGCAATTTAATGAAGAATTGTGGGTGAATTCCAACAGGGAAGAATTAAATATTTTTATTCAAGATTTTGAAAATATTAATTGAACTTTGGAATGTGCTAATTAATTTTAATAAATCTTAAAACCCATTTTTAGTGTTTTCATTTGTCGTCAGTCCTTAGGTTGTCCCTGTCCTCAATAATTTTGCGTTGCCTGTAAGTGAACGTTCCGCCTCTGGGACTCTTGTTTCCTGGCTGAGCTGCCCGGTAAAACGGGGTCAGGTAGTACAAATTTGGCGCCGAACGTGTTTGGGCCGAATTATATCGGCGACGCCAATCTAAGGACTCGATCTTGTAGTCCAAAATTTGGACATAAGCAATATGCGGAGACGATAGGATTTTGTATTATTTGATAACATTTATTAGCCCAGATCTCTGTGGCAGAGTGCACTGTAGTTAAAGTTAGGAAGGGCCATGTTGAATACTTGAAACAAAATCTTGATGAGATCAGGAAAATTTCATTTTTTTATGCGACTGTATTTGCGCAACATTTCGGATTTTTAATAGTTAAATATTATTGAAATCCTCCCGAAGGTATCACCACCTTGACGAAGGCAAAATATATTTTGCCGGGTGTTTATTGGAGGCTTGCGTGGTCAAATGATCCTTAGAGCTATACCGGCGGGAGCATCTGCTCCTGGTAGGGCCACCCAAGCCGGACAGGTCTAAGGTGATGATCCAGACTAAGAGTGATACCCTGGTCCTCCAGGTTGGGGGTTGAGCGTAGGGTTAACTCCCCTACCTCGTAAAAAAACCAACTGTTACGGATACCTTAAGAATGAATAATGCAGGACTGGAAAACTTGGTGACGAACCGGCGAGAAAAACGGCTAAAGAGAAGGAAAAAGGATATTATATTAGCAACGTGGAATGTTAAGACATTGAAGAGACCTGGCAAGTTGAAAGAATTAAGGAATGAAATGGATAAGTATGGAGTGAAAATAGCAGCTCTACAGGAACTAAGATGGAAAGGGCAAGGGATGATGATGTCTGGACAACATATTTTGATGTACAGTGGAGAAAAAGCAGGCAGTAATGGCACAGGATTCCTCATACATAAGTCAGTAAAGCAAAGCGTGATCAACTTTACTCCAATCAATGATAGGATGTGCTCTGTGAGAATTAGGGCAAAATTCTTCAACGTAACTGTGTTTTGTGTGTACGCCCCTACTGAGGAGGCAGAAGATGAGAAGAAAGATGCATTTTATACCAAATTGGAGGAAGAAATTAATAAAGTTCAAAGGCATGATGTGAAAATTATCCTTGGAGATTTAAATGCAAAAATTGGAAGAGAAGAAGTGTACAAACACTTAGTAGGGAAAGAAAGCCTGCATGAAGTAAGTAATGATAACGGATTGAGATTGATTGATTTTGTAAGTGGAAAGCAGATGATAATTAAAAGTACTTGGCATCCTAGGAAAAACATTCACAAGGAGACCTGGATTTCACCAGATGGTGTGACAAGAAATCAAATAGACCATGTTATCATAGACAGGCGACATGCATCAGATATTATGGATGTTAGAAGCTGCAGAGGTGCTGATGCAGATACAGACCACTATCTTGTTAGAGTCAAGTACAGACAAAAAATAGATTTGGCAAGAACGGAAAAAGTAACAAGAAAGGCAAAGCACAATATTGAAGGACTAAAAAATGAGGAATTGCAAGAGAAATACAAAAAGAAAATAGCTGAATCTTTGGCAATAAAAAGGGAATTATGGGAGAAAGGAGAAGTGGAAGATAAATGGGAGATACTGAAAACAACTATCAGTGAAGTTGCAGATAGTACCCTGGGAAAGAAGAAATTGGTAAAGAGAGCAGAATGGTTTGATGAGGAATGTTCAACATTAATCCAAGAGAGGAATGATGCTAGGAACAGAATGCTTCAAAGGAGAACAAGACAAACAGTAGAAGAGTATAGAGAGAAACGAAGAAGAGCAGATAAGATATGTAGATATAAGAAAAGAGCTTTTGAAAGAAAGAGAATCGAAGAACTGGATGAAATGAAGGATAGAAACGAGGTACGAAAGTTCTATGAAAGAACAAAAGACATTAAGAGAGGGTTTCAACCAAGAGCTGTTTTCTTCAAGGATAAAGATGGAAACCTTCTGGGTGATAAAAGCAAAGTGCTTGGAAGATGGCAGGAGTATTTTTACGAGTTACTCAATGGAAATAATGAAGATGATAGAGAGGAGGAAAATATAAATGTTGATGGGGAAGAAAGAGAATTGGAAGAGGAATCAGTAAAAGAGCCAGACTTAGAAGAGGTCAAAGCTGCAATTAATGCATTAAAGAATAATAGAGCCCCAGGTGAAGATGGAATGGAGTCAGAGCTGTTGAGATATGGGGGAGAGGGAATAGAAATGGCTGTTTATGAATTGATTAAGGAGGTTTGGACAAAGGAGGAAATACCCAAGGATTGGACATTGGGTATAATTTACCCATTACATAAAAAGGGAGATAAGGCAGTATGTGGAAATTATCGAGGGATCACCTTGCTGGATGGAACGTACAAGGTTTTTGGTAAGGTACTAGCCTTAAGATTGGAATTATGGATGGAAAGAATATTAGGGGATTACCAAGCAGGTTTTAGAAAACATCGCTCTACTCTGGATCAGATATTTATATTACGACAAGTGCTAGAGAAATTTTATGAATATGACAAACAGCTACATCAGCTGTATGTTGATTTTAAACAGGCATATGACAGTCTAGATAGGGGTAAAATTTACAAGATTATGAAAGAATTTGGAATCCCAAGGAAATTGATTAGATTAACAGAAATGACTTTGAAAACAACGGTATGCAAGGTGAGAGTGGAGCAAGATCTGTCAGAGGAGTTTTTAGTGGAGAGAGGACTAAGACAGGGAGATGTACTTTCCACACTGCTTTTTAACCTAGCATTGGAAAAAGTAATCCGTGAATTGCCCATCAACCCAGGGGGAACCATTTTGAACAGATTAGTACAAGTGATAGCATATGCTGATGATGTAGCAATAATTGCAAGAAATGAAAGAGCTCTTGAAGAGAGCTACTCAGTATTAGAAGGGAAAGCACGGGACCTAGGACTAGAAGTGAATATAAACAAAACAAAATATATGAAGATGGGAGATACAGAGGGAGTAAGAGGAAGGACCCCAGTAAGATTAAATGGGAAGGAATATCAAAGAGTCATATCTTTCAAATATCTAGGCTCTATAATAACAGAGGACAATAAAACCTCCGTGGAAATACAGGAGAGGATAACAAGTGGAAACCGATGCTTTTACGCCTTGCAAAATATGTTTAAATCCAGGAATGTCAGCAGGAATACAAAAATTAAAATATACACAACAGTACTAAGACCAATAGTTATGTATGGCTCAGAATGCTGGGTGATGACCGCCAGAGAAGAACAGTGGCTGTTACGGTGGGAAAGGAAGATATTGAGAAAGATATTCGGTGCAGTAAGAGAGCAGGATGGGTGGAGAATGAGGACAAATGTAGAGCTGCAAGGACTGTTTGGCCAGCCAGATATTGTTGCTAAAATTAAGCAGGGAAGAATTAGGTGGGCCGGTCATGTTCAGAGAATGGCAGAAACCTGCACCGTAAAAAAGGTGTTTATAGGGAAACTTGATGGAAGGAGGAGGAGAGGAAGACCCAGGAAAAGATGGATTGATGATGTTGAGGATGACCTTAGAAAGTTAGGAGTTAAACGTTGGAGAAGAAAAGCTGAGGACCGAGATGAATGGAGGCAGGTGATAAAGGAGGCCAAGGACCTACAAGGACTGTAGCGCCGACCAGTAAGTAAGTAAGTAAGTAAATATTATTGAAATGATATACAAATCTTCCCTAAGGAGGTGAGCTTAATTCATTCGTGGACGTGGAACTGGACTTTGGTTTATACTCGGATAATATTCTCCCCGAGGTCTGAACTGCCGTTTCTTTGAAAGAGTTTATTATTATGGATAAATGGCGTGCATTTTTGGAGAATGCATTAGGGAATTTAAAAGACAGCCTGAAACAGGATCTTAGTGAAAATCAGGCTAAACTTGAGCTTAGACTGACCGAGAACAGTGATAAATTAAAACAGGAGTTGAAACAAGATCTTATTGAAAATCAGGATCGATTGAAACAGGAGTTGAAACAGGATCTTAGTGAAAATCAGGAGCGATTGAAACAGGAATTGAAGCAGGACTTTAGTGAAAATCAGGAACGATTAAGACAGGAATTAAGTGAAAATAATGAAAAACTGAAATTGGAACTGAACGAGGGACAGGATAGGTGTAAATCTGATCTTGAATGTGCATTGGAAGAAATACAGAATAAGACGGATGAAAACATTAATAAACTGCACATGGATGTGAAATTATTTAATGGAAAAATTGCATCCATTCAAAGTGAACTTGTAGCAGTCAAGCAGAATTTTTCAAATTACAAAAGTGAAATACAAGCAGGTATTACACGTTCGTTAGCTGGTATGTCGAACGAAGTAAGCGAGAGACTCGCTAAAGTTCAGACAGACGTATTACATGGGCTCGATAAATACAAAAATGAGGTGGAGAAAAATTTTCAGGATATTGAGGAGAAAATTGTGGACAACGCAGAGGACCTTACAGCGACTAAGGCAGCTTGGGGTAAAAGGTTTACCGGCCTTTACGAAACTTTAAAACAGGTGGAAAAGGGAGTCATTGCATAAATAAAAGTTTCCCAAGTAACCACGTCAGAAAGGCTAGAATTTTTCTACGAGACTATCGAGGAGACACGGACAGATCTTAAAGAAGTAAAAACGAAAATGGACAAGGAAATTAGTGAAGTAAAAGCCGAGTCCGAAGCATCGAAGCGTGAACTTCAGGATGGAATTAAGGGACTTATTGAAGAGCTTAAGATAATCAAACTTCAAGGCGAGAGTCACAATATTGTCACTTCAACATTATTGGAAAGACAAGGTCGATTGGAGAAGCGGATGTCTGGTGAAGTCCCGTCTTCGACTCCAAAAATAGATAATAGGATGGACATGGCTAATCCCATAAATAACACAAATCCTTTCATAAATCAGGACTGTAATGGAATAAATTCAGCCAATATTTCGGGACAGACTCAAATTGTTAATATTATTAAACTACATGAGGAACAGCCAAATAAGTTCAATAATGTTAAAGGCGTTACTCCTAAGAGCTTCATTCGTGAACTTCAAGAGTATTTTAGAGATAATAAAGTACCTCCTGAACGCCAATTAAGGGTGACTGAACGCTATTTGGAGAATTCATTATTAACATGGTATGAAGCGTTCAAGTTTTCGTTTGAAGATTTTGAGGGGTTTAAGAAAGCATTTCTGGATAGATATTGGAACAGTGACTTGCAGCATAATTTAAAAACGGAACTCTACGCTAAGAGGTATGCTTCTTCTACGCCCACACGCTACGCCGATTATTTTGCTGGCCAATTACGCAAATTAAAGGAGCTTGATATGCCACCCTCAGAATTTGAAGTCGTCCGAGTAATAATAAGGCAACTTCCAGCGGACATTCAACGTATAATGATTGCTTCGAACGCGCAGACAGCAATTCAGGCTGAAGCTATACATTGCCAGCTCGATTTAACCTCGAGAGAACAGCCCCGACGTAACCTTGGGCAAGAGCAACAGATGTTACAAACTACAGTCGCCCGAGCCGACAGCGAAACTTCATTCAACCAAGGGAGACCTAGCGGTCGAACTACAAAGGAAATGTCACCGAGAGACCGTTCTCCTAGGTCAGGATACAGAAGTGACGAGGAGAAAAACTATTACCGAAGGAATGTACGACGCAGACCCTATGAAAATATTCGAGGAAGGTGGAGAAGAAATAATGAAGCCAACCGTACGGAAGGAAGGAAAAGAAACTGGAGGCAGGAAGAGAGAGAGGAATACATCCAGGAATTACGCAAGGAAAATCAGGAGAAATCCAAGTGGCGTCACGCGATTCAGGATCAGGACGTGAACCCAGATATCGTAGGAGCAGAGAGCTTAGAATACCAAAGGGCTAAGCAAGAAGAAAATCGACAACGCTATGAAAAGGAGGATTATAGCCGCGGGGCTATTAAAAAACATCCATCCAACTAGAAAATGATAGTACGAATCCTAGCTCTTGTAATTCAGAGGTCCCAAAGGAACGGATAGTAGTTCAGATTGATTCGTGGGTTACTAAATCTGATGATCTGTTAGAAGAAAATCTTGAGGCTAATAAAAATAACGCAAGGACACTACCAATAATATTAGCTAGAGTTTGTGACATAAGAGTTAAATGTTTAATTGACACCGGCTCTACTATCAGTGTAATATCAACATCATTTATGAACGACTTAATAGAAAGGCATGAAATGCCCATCATTCCAGTCTCACATGTTAAAGGAATCATCCCTGATAAGACTGTAATCTGCAAGCAGCAGACATTTTTCGATGTGGAAATCGGAAACACCAGGTTCCCTAATATATTTTTGGCTATGACAAATATCAAATTTAATATCATCCTTGGAGTGGATTTTCCTACATCATACCACGCAAACATTAATTTGGACTCCAATCAAATAGTATTTCGGCGGGAGGAATTTTCAGAAATAGCAGTCATGAATCCTGTTGATGTAACCGACCAAGAGGTGTTCCACATAAATAGCGCCTTAACATCGAGGGAGAAAGAAGACCATGAGGCCATAGAAGAAATATATCAGGTTCTGGATGATATCATTGAAGAGGGCGAAAATAGAACACATCCCTTGGATCTTATAAATCAGAAGGTGAATTTAGCTCAGGGAACTGACAAAGAGTGATGCAGGAACTGTCGAAATTTTGTCGCATTTACTGCGGAAATACACATTGGTTATGGATAGATGTGTTACCGATTATGATGGAGTGCTTAAATAACACCGTGCATGAGGCAACATCTCAGATTGCAGTCGTTCTTCACTTCGACAGACAACCTTACCGACCTTGGGATAGTATCATTCAATGCCCGGGAAATGTAAAACCTACTCTGGAGGAGAATATTGAGAAGGCAGCAAAATCTCTAAAGGAACAAGCTGAGAGAAGGCAGAGACGTGTCAAAAACAAGAAATTTCATCGTCCATTAAAATTACATGAGCTTGTGTAACTCAAGAAACCAGCTTCCTCAGAAACCACAAGTAAATTTTATGCCAAGTTTGCACCGTTATTTATTGGGCCGTAGAAAATTACAAAAGTCTATGGGAACAATGCCTATCGCATACAAAGTCTTGATCAATCATATGAAGGAGTTCATAATGGTTCAAATTTGAAGAGTTATAATCGTCCTAAAAATCTGCTATAAATCAAATAAACGTCATCTTTGAAGAAGAAACGTCGAAGAACGAAGATGAGGATCCAATCTACCTTCATGCTTCAACGCAGGTCGATATGACGGAAGAAATGTGTAAAGAATGTCAGGAGTTACAAGATTCCGTCATGAGTCAACTACGCCTGCTTTGTGCTGCGCTGGAACTAGACAATGGTAGGCTACGTGCTGGAACGTCATCTGGAATAATTATGGAATAGTGTGACACATAACTGTGTTTCGAAATTTTCAAGGAACATGTTAATTATATTTCCAGACAATAATGATTTAATCTGCCAATCAAATCATTTCAACCAAGGGAGATTATGTACCCTTGAAAATTGGTTATTGGGCTGTATGGAAAGAATATTTTATTACTGGGGTGGAACAATGCATAAAATTATCATTTTAGGAAGGAGAGTTCAACTCTGCACTGTCTCTGCTAGCCAGCAGCAGAACAGGTTTTCCCCCGCCGTGCAAGCAAGTATGGTTTTTTTTTTTTGGTGCCTTGTTGTAGACCTCAGCTGAGTAGCACGTGGACACGAATTTTACCAGACCAAAAGCGATCAATACTTTGAGATTTTGACGTCATGATATTTAACCAATTGGATCGCAAGGTTAGCCCGATCGCTAAATCACAGCAAATAAAATTCAACTGACAAACACATCTGCATCTTGAAGAAATAAATACCCATGTAACTGGGGAAATTTGCGCTCTTTTGTCTTCGGCTTTCTACGTGAATAATTGCTTCGTACAAGTACTCGTCGTCGTGTTATAAGAGCACATGTATAATAGGGAACATGCATGATCCGGGGTTTCAATTAAAAATATGCTAATCTGATTCAAAATTTCATGCAGAACTCAAAAATGTGATCAGAATGTACAAATAATAACTCCAAACATGATAAAAATCTAAATCAATGTACGAAACTGTCACGTGACGCAAGCACGCGATCTCATTGGTCTGACGTCATCGTACAGGTTGACTGAATTAGCAGACGAAATAACACATAGTGTGCTGTGAGAAGCACGATACAATTCGCGTATTTCTACTTTATGTTAGTGTCTGGTTTGGTTAAATTCGAGGTCTATACATTGGTATATTTTGGTGGTATATTTTAGACTTAAAATGAATCCTGCGCAGACAGTGAAGCAGAAAACGTATAAATGGTGTATAGTTCCGATGTGCAATAGCACATCACATACCATCCCAAACAAATTGTTTATAAATGTTCCAAAGGCGCTAGAACTAGGGAGAAATTGATTTTGGCGAGCCGGAGAAATGCTGACGATATACCATCGGAAAAGTCTACAGTTTATTTTTTTGAAGATTTTAACGTAAGATGAATTTGTTTGAATTTTCAATCACTTTTCCATGTCAGCTGTTCTAATGGTAACACTTTAAATTTTAATGTATGATGCTTTATTTAAAAGCTTCAATTACATCTTGGAATATGAAAGTAAAAAACAGTGCATTAATTAATGCTGATTATTAAAGTATTCTCCAAACCTAACCTATATTTTGGGTGATCCATGTCAAGATAATAAATCAAAGGGGTTATGAACCATTTTGACAGCTCTAATTCTAGCAATTTATCTTGGCATGCGACAGTTATTTATGTCTTTATTGAAGAGCGTAATTTGTAAAGAAATTTGGGCTATATCTAAATACTCTATAATATAACAAAAAATAGGCATGTACATCATGAAAGGAAACAACGTGAATTTAACAAGTGTATAACTCTACACAAAAAAATGCTTGTCTGTTGGGGTCTTATAAGTTAACAATGCTCAATTATAATAATTATCATAATATTAATGAAATAAATAACATAATTGCACACAGGTGAAAATAGTGATGTTGGTGTTTAAAATATTATCCAACTTAGCCTAAGTTTTAGGTCATACAAGCCAAGTCAATAAACCGAAGGGTAAAAATACCGGGCGAGTTTGCCGTGCGGTTAGGAGCGTACAACTGTGAGCTCGCATCCGGGAGATAGTGGGTTTCGAACCCCACTGTCGGCAGCCCTGAAGATGGTTTTCCGTGGTTTCCCATTTTCACACCAGGCAAATGCTGAGGCTGTACTTAAGGCCACGGCCGCTTCGTTCCCATTCCTAAGCCTTTCCTGTCTCATTGTCGCCATAAGACCTATACGTGACGGTGTGACGTAAAGCAAAAAAAAGCAAAAGAAGAAGAAGAAGTAAAAGTCACAGCCCCTAAAAACATTCCTGTATTGAACGACTAAAATGTCACCAGGATACTTTTATTGCCTGATATGCTCAACTTGTTAAAAGCCAAATGTAATTATTGTTATTGGCTTTACGCCCCACTAACTACTTCTACGGTTTTCGGAGACGCCGATGTGCAGGAATTTAGTCCTGCAGGAGTTCTTTTACGTGCCAGTAAATCTACCGACACGAGGTTGACGTATTTGAGCACCTTCAACCACCACCGGACTGAACCAGGATCGAACCTGCCAAGTTGGGGTCAGAAGGCCAGCACCTCAACCGTCTGAACCACTCAATCCGACTTGTGAAAACTAGATGAAGTCATATTTATCTTTATCATGTTTAACTTTTTTCCTCTACAAAGATATTTAATGTTTCTCTTTCATGGGCCCCGGAAGTGCGTAGGCCAGTTGTCCCAACCGTAAATATATATATTTTTGGGAATGATAGATTATAGCCCTATAGTACTATGATCTTTCTTTCTTTCCTTGTTTCTTTCTTTCTTAATCAGTTTATCTTTCAGGGTTGGTTTTCTTTCGGACTCAGCGAGGGATTTCACCTTTACCGCTTCAAGGGCAGTGTCTTGGAACGTGAGACTTTGGGTATGGTGATGAAACTGGTGAAGAGGGCCATTACCTCGCCCAGGCGGCCTCACCTGCTATGCCCAACAGGGGCCTTGTTGGAGGATGGAAGGATCGGAAGGGATAGACAAGGAAGAGGAAAGGAAACGACCGTGGCCTTAGGTGCCTGGAGAAGAAGTGGGAAAATACGAAAAACCACTTCGAGGATGGCTGAGGTGGGATTCGAAACCCCTCTACTCAGTTGACCTCCCGAGGCTGAGTAGACCCCGTTCCAGCCCTCGTACTATTTGTTTTCAACTTTCATGGCAGAGCCGGGAATCGAAACCGGGCCTCCGGGAGTGGCAGCTAATCACATTAACCACTACACCACAGAGGCGGACTAGTACTATAACGCTACCTATATGTTTATGTTAGTGCTGAAATCCGATTTCTTACTTTACTAATGCTGAAAGCCCGAAAATATAATGCTATTCTTTAATATGGGAATCAGTCTAGAAGGAAATGTTGAAAGTGATGTGATATCTGTCCAGGTTCGTTGTTATCCTAATCCTATGAGTTACAGTACATTTCACGTATATAAAAGACGCCACTTACAAACTTGCTTTTTATCCGCGAATTTCTGCGGCCACAAAAGTCACTATTTTTCAAGAATGATGACACCTACACACGGTAGATTGTCTGACTGTGCTGTTTTGAACCTTTCTTCTGTCATTTCGAAGTTATTCGCGATCATGAATAATAAACAATCGGCTTTTAGCAACGGCTGATGCACAACGGTTGGTAGAGCTGCATGCGGTACTGGATCGTGACGTCACAGCGCGCTGCTTACGTCAGAGGCCGTTTCACTCGCCTTGCGGAGAGGCACTATTAAATATTTTTTTAATGGTAGAAAGCAAGGCAACTTACCGCAATGTTATACGTTTACGTACTATTTCATTGGTGTACTTTTCAAACAAAATATTTTTGAAAATTATGCATGTTCCTTATTGGAGACGGCATATACGATATTAAAAATTATAAGCATTCATTTGATGAAGGATGATATTATTTCTGCTTCTGAGGAAATTTTGAGATACGGAAAATATTGGAAACGCCGCAGTTCAGATTCCTTTAATTATACAAATCTGAGGAACTTTTAAAGTACGTAAAAACTATGCCAACTTGGAGAATCAAGTGTGTGTTGGGAACTATTACTAAAACAAACTTTTTAGTTTCAGCTTTCACCAGAAGACGGAAGATCACTAGCAGTCCTGAATTATTTCGGAAGAATGGAACTTCAACGTTACGACGGAGTTTGTAACTGTCCTAAGTCTTCGCCTGCTGCAGCCATGTGTAATTAGAATGTGAGGCATAATTCAGCCCAGGGGAGAATAATATCCGAGATGAAGTCCGGTTAAATATTCACTGATCATCAACCGAGTCCAGAAGCCAAGTCTACTACAGCTAAGATTTTAAATTATATTTTTCTCTATTTTCTGTTGTAATAATTATGTAGACGTAGTCCTTGCTTGAATATTTGAGATCATTTCTAATAGTCTTTGTAGTTAGAAATTTCACTCTTCTTTCACTGGTGTTGGTAGATTTGATGTGTGTGAGAGTGTATTTGGGACCTGTATTTCATTCTATTTGAGTGACTGCTTCGTGACATGTTCTCACTGTCCCATAATAAGTCAAGGAAAGTGTTAAAAGTATTTGACCCACGCCATAACATTTATTAATTTATTAAATAATTTTGGAATAATTTTTGAATTATTTGGGACAGAATATCGACGTGTTCTGTGAATTTAGGATTTTTCTTTATGTTTTTGTGGTTCATCATAGATTCGAGATAGGATAGAGTCATCTATGATTTCATTAAACCATAGCCTACGATGACGCGACCGCGCGCGTATAATAATAATAATAATAATAATAATAATAATAATAATAATAATAATAATAATAATAATAATAATAATAATAATAATTAACATTATTACGGTCTAATAGAATGTTTAAATGTCATGAGTGTAATTATTACTGTGCTTATAAGTGATTAATGTGTGCTATATTGAAGTAGATGTAGGCCTGGAATATTGGTCGTGACTTGAATGTTCACAAATTTTGCATTTACTGTTGTGTGGTATTTTTGAGACTTGTAAATGGATCTTGAGATAGGATTTTATTTGTGTGTCCATTACATGAGTCATTTAAGGAAGAGAGTATGTCTTTGAACATAACTTCTTCTTATGCAGCACATATTGATCGATAATTTGAGAAAATAGGAGATTAAAAATAACGAAGGCGTGACTCATAGACCGTATGCGCGAATGCTTATTTATGTATGACTGTAGGCAATTCTATGGAATTTTAATGATGATTTATACCGAAAAATTATTCTGGAACATCGTTGTGGAATCTATTTCGTTGAAAAAGTGATAATCCTGTTACAATCACACGCCAGACGATCGCAATGGTAGCCCTTATCTGATATCGTCATCGGGAAAACTCTCATATTTCAAATAATTTTTAAAAATAAAAATCAAGAGATAGGTTTCGATAAATCTATTTGATAATACTACCGGGAACCTAAGCTTGAATGTGAGATGGATGAATGATTGATATTTTGTGAATGTGATTTTTCATGGTGATATTTCTTCATGATATGTGTACGCAGTCCGCGTAATGTTTTTCGATTTCTTGTTGTTTTGTGGCGAGCATATTTGGCTCAATTATAAATCTTTAAGCGATTTTATGATATAATAAGACAGATTAGGATCTTTGCTCGAGAAAAAATACTTATGCAAGGATCACGTCAATGAACTAAGCTCACCAAATGTAAAAATGTTTAACCTTACACAGTGAGAATTTTAAGTCTTTATTGTGAGTTGTGCACAACACTAGGTCAAATAACTCGAGGTTGAAAATATAAGGAGTTGAATATAGGACTTCAAAGTAATTTAATTAAATAATTTGAAGCATAAATAATTCATCAGAATAATATTTAATTAATAGAAATGATTATTTGATTTTTCATGAGAGGTGAAATTTGATTCATTTAAGAGTAAATAGCAGAATATTGTTAATTTAAATAATGATACAAAAAATCAGATTTTTGATATTTTGAGATAGGATGTTCTCAGATAATAAGTTAATTAATTTTCTAATACGATTTAATAAAACTCAGTTTCGTATCTTTGCAGAATGCAATTTAATGAAGAATTGTGGGTGAATTCCAACAGGGAAGAATTAAATATTTTTATTCAAGATTTTGAAAATATTAATTGAATTTTGGAAAGTGCTAATTAATTTTAATAAATGTTAAAACCCATTTTTAGTGTTTTCATTTGTCGTCAGTCCTTAGGTTGTCCCTGTCCTCAATAATTTTGCGTTGCCTGTAAGTGAACGTTCCGCCTCTGGGACTCTTGCTTACTGGCTGAGCTGCCCGGTAAAACTGGGGCAGGTAGTACATACTGTATATACCAGATGGTCCACCCGCGCTTTTCGATAAAGTTTTATGCAACCTGTTCTGTTTACTACAATTCTGAAATATATCGGTCCCTCTTCATAATCCAGGGTAATATAACGATATGTGTGATTAAGGGTTAAAAGAGAGCAGGAATCATGAGTGCCACTATTAATTCATTATGGGTACCCCAAATGTTTTCTGGGCAGGTGATCTAAGGAACTTCATTTTAACAGCTTGCAGTTGACTTACTTCTCTTTTTATGTATGATGCAACTCTCCAGACTATCCATCAAGATGGGCAGAAGATAAGTCTTAAACAGGGTCTGTTTAGCCCTGTTAGGAACTCTCTTGTCCCATACTATGTTCCATACTTGATGTATCCATTTTGCACCCTGTTCAAAACTTTGTTCCTGGCACTTCTGTCATTTGATATTGTACTCCTCAGATATTTAAAGCTATTCACACATTCCATCGCCTGATCTTTCACTCCTGGATTTTTCCTGTGGGGCCATGTAAAACAACTTGTGTATGCACAAGAGATGGCCAGTTCATCAGTGAGGCATGCTGATTCATTCTGCCAGAGATGTTGCCACATACCAGACGATCCTTAAAATATCGCACGCAGCTTTGTATCCATCATGGATGACGTCAGATCGAGCAAGTACTATGCTAAACGATGCAGGTACCGGTAACTGAAATCCAGTCACATGTTTCCTAGTCTCTTCCAACACAGCTCTGGACCATATGCCATGATACCAAGAGTGCCATACTCTGGTGGACTTTGGTCTGTATTGAACATCACGCCTGATCAAAAATATGACTTCTGATTGAGAAAGCTAAATAAATCATTTTTGGTGATTGGGTTTCATGAATTTTACAACCTATAACAATAAAGTTCAGTGAATGAAGTCAGAACGGTCGATCCGGCAACACTGGCGACGCACAACGCTGCACCTGCGTAGCAGTAGGTTTTGACCACCTTTTTCAACGTTGTTCAGTTGAGCATCGTGTGTGTGCCGTGTAAGACCGGTCTGACACAGTGCGTGTTTAGTGCGTTGGTTCTGAACTGAGAACAGGAACATGAATGACATTACCCAGAAGTTACGGAAGAGCAAAACGTGTTCTCATCTTGTGCCATATCACTTGACTGACGATCAGAAGCAGGCACGTTTAGAGGCTTCACAGGATTTTGTCGAAACGGCGGTTGCGACACCAAATTTCTTGAACTGTATTGTCACTGAGGATGAAACCTGGTGTATCAGGCGAAATGAAACAGCAAAGCATGGAATGGCGTTCTCTGGGATCCCCTCGTCAGAAAAAGGTCAGAGCTGAAAAGTCACGTGCCGAAACGATGCTCATCACCTTTTTCGACAGTCAAGGCATTGTCCACAAGGAATTTCTACCCAAGGGAACGACGTTGAATGCTGAACGGTACATTGAAATTTTGACCCGTTGCATGAAACGTCTACGCAGGGTACGATCCCAGTACACACAACAAGGTTCATGGTTTTTTGACCTTGACAACGCTCGCCCACACACAGCCAATACCGTCAAACAGTTCAGGGCAAAAAGGGGGTGGTACAACTTGAACATCCCCCCTTCCCACCAAATCTCAATCCTCCAGGCTTCTTCCTATTCCCACGACTCAAAATCGCTTTGAAAGGAAAGAGATTTGATAATATTCCTAAAATACAGCAAAACATGATGAGGCGTTTGAACACCATCCCAAAGAAGCGTTTTTGCAGAGTTTCCAGGACATGTATCGCCGATCTCAGCAGTGCATAGTCATGGGAGGGGACTATTTCGAAGGACAGTAAGGTCGCTGTCATGCATTGTTCATCTATTCACCGAACTTTGTCATAGGTTGTATTTGTTATTGCTGTTGTTTGAGTCATCAGTCCATAGACTGGTTTGATGCAGCTCTCCATGCCACCCTATCGTGTGCTAATCTTTCCATTTGTACGTAACTGTTGCATCCTACATCTGCTCTAATCTGCTTGTCATATTCATACCTTGGTCTACCCCTACCATTCTTGCTGCCTACACTTCCTTCAAAAACCAACTGAACAAGTCCTGGGTGTCTTGAGATCTGTCCTGTCATTTTATCTCTTCTTCTCGTCAATTTTAGCCAAATCGATCTCCTCCCACCAATTCGATTCAGTATCCCTTCATTCGTGATTCGATCTATCCATCTCACCTTCAGTATTCTTCTGTAACGCCACATTTCAAAAGCTTCTATTCTCTTTCTTTCTAAGCTAGTTATCGTCCATGTTTCACTTCCAGACAATGCCACGCTCCACACGAAAGTCTTCAAAAACATCTTTCTAATTCCTATATCAATGTTTGAAGTGAGCAAATTTCTTTTCTTAAGAAAGCTCTTCCTTGCATGTGGTAGTCTGCATATTATGTCCTCCTTACTACTGCCATTGTTAGTTATTTTACTACCCAAGTAACAATATTCATCTACTTCCTTTAAGACTTCATTTCCTAATCTAATATTTCCTGCATCACCTGCCTTTGTTCGACTGCACTCCATTACTTTTGTTTTGGACTTACTTATTTTCATCTTGTACTCCTTACCCAAGACGTCATCCATACCATTCAGCAGCTTCTTGAGATCTGCAGTCTGAGATAAAATAACAATATCATCGGTTAATCTCAAGGTTTTGATTTCCCCTCCTTGGATTGTGATTCCCTTTCCAAATTCCTCTTTGGTTTCCTTTATTGCCTGTTCTATGTAAACACTGAAAAGAAGAGGGGACAAACTGCAGCCGTGCCTCACTCCTTTCTGGATTGATGCTTCTTTTTCAAAGCCTTCGATTCTTATCACTGCAGACTGATTTTTATACAGATTGTAGATAATTCTTCGTTCTGGTTCTCGGTATCTGATCCCAATCACCTTCAGAATCTTAAATAGCTTGGTCCAATCAACATGGTCGAATGCCTTTTCTAGATCTACGAACGCCATGTACATGGGCTTGCCCTTCTTAATTCGATCCTCTAAGATCAGACGTAAAGTCAGGAGTGCTTCACATGTTCCCTCATTTCTTCTGAAGCCAAATTGATCTTCTCCCAACTCAGCTTCAACTTGTCTTTTCATTCTTCTGTAAATAGTATGTGTTAAAATTTTGCAGGTATGAGATACTAAACTAATGGTGCGGTAGTTTTCATACATGTCAGCACCGGCTTTTTTGGGAATAGGTATAACAACATTCTGCCGAAAATCAGATGGCACTTCTCCTGCCTCATACATTTTACACATTATATAGAATAACCTTGCGATGCTGATTTCTCCTAAGGCAGTCAGTAATTCTGAGGGTATGTCATCAATTCCAGGTGCCTTGTTCCTATTTAGGTCTCTCACAGCTCTGTCCAACTCTGACCTCAAAATTGGGTCTCATCAGCATCAACTCTCTCTTCTTGTTCCGGAACCAAATCATCTATATCTTTACCTTCATACAACTGTTGGATATGTTCCTGCCATCTTTCTGCTTTGTCTTCTTTCCCTAGAAGTGGCTTTCCATCTGATCTCTTAATATTCATATACCCAGATTCTCTTTCTCCAAAGGTTTCCTTGATTTTCCTGTATGCAGCACCTACCTTTCCTAGGACCATATAACCTTCGACATCCTTGCACTTCTCCTTCAGCCATTCTTCCTTAGCTACCTTGCACTTTCTATCCACTTGATTCTTTAATCGCCTGTATTCTTTTCTGCCCTCTTCATTTCTAGCATTCTTGTATTTTCGTCATTCATCAATCAGGTCTGGTATCTCCTGAGTTATCCATTGATTCTTAGTTGATCTTTTCTCCCTTCCTAACATTTCTTCAGCAGCCCTACTGACTTCATTTTTCATGACTATCCACTCTTCCTCTATTGTGTTTTCTTCAGCCTTTTCATTTAGTCCTTGTGCAACATGTTCCTTGAAACAAACCCCCACATTCTTTTCTTTCAAATTGTCTAGATCTCATCTCCTTGCATTCCATCCTTTCTTCAATTTCATCAACTTCAGATAGCATTTCATGACCAACAAGTTGTGATCAGAGTCCACGTCTGCTCCTGGGAAAGTTTTGTAATCCAACACCTGGTTTCTGATTCTCTGCCTAATCATAATGAAATCTATTTGATACCTGCCGGTGTCTCCAGGTCTTGTCCATGTATACAGCCGTCGTTTGTGGTGTTTGAACCAAGTATTGGCAAGGACTAAATTATGATCACTGCAGAATTCAACCAGCCGCCCTCCTCCTTCATTCCTTTGTCCCAATCCGAATTTTCCTACTGTATTACCTTCTCTTCCTTGGCCTACCACTGCATTCCATTCTCCCATCACAATTCTCGTTACCTTTTACATATTGTATTAAATCTTCTATCTATTCATATATTCTTTCGATTTCCTCATCATCTGCTGAACTAGTAGGCATATAGATCTGCACTATTGTGGTGGGCATTGGTTTGGTGTCTACCTTTCCAACAATAATCCTTTCACTATGCTGGTCTTAGTAGCTTACTCACTGCCTTATTTTCTTATTCATTATTAAACCAACTCCTGCATTTCCCCTGTTTGATTTTGTGTTGATAATAGGGAACATGCATGATCCGGGGTTTTAATTAAAAATATGCTAATCTGATTCAAAATTGCATGCAGAATTCCAAAATGTGATCAGAATGTACAAATAATAACTCGAAACATGATAAAAATCTACGAAAATATCACGTCACGCAAGTACGCGATCTCATTGGCCTGACGTCATCGTACAGGTTGACTGAATTAGCAGACGAAATAACACACAGTGTGCTGTGAGAAGCAGGATACACTTCGCGTATTTCTACTTTACGTTAGTGTCTAGTATGGTTAAATTCGAGGTCTATACATTGGATAATAATCTGAGTGGTATATTTTAGACTTAAAATGAATCCTGCGCAGACAGTGAGGCAGAAAACTTATAAATGGTGTAGAGTTCCGATGTGCAATAGCATACCAAACAAATTGTTTATAAACGTTCCAAAGACGCTAAAACTAGGGAGAAATGGATTTTGGCGAGCTGGAGAAATGCTGGTGATATATCGGAAAAGTCTACAGTTTATTTTTTTTAAAGATTTTAACGTAAGATGAATTTGTTTGAATTTTCAAATCACTTTTCCATGTCAGCCGTTCTAGTGGTAATACTTTACATTTTTATGTATGATGCTTTATTTAAATGGTTCAATTACATCTTGGAATATGAAAGTAATAAACAGTGCATTAAATAATGCTGATTATTAAAGTATTCTCCAAACCTATCCTATGTTTTGGGTGATCCATGTCAAGATAATAAATCAAAGGGGTTATGAACCATTTTGACAGCTCTAATTCTACCAATATATCTTGGCATGGGACAGTTATGTATGTCTTTATTGAAGAGCTTAATTGGTAAAGAAATTTAGGCTATATCTAAATACTCTATAATGTAACAAAGAATAGCGTGTACATCATGAAAGGAAACAACGTGAATTTAACAAATGTATAACTCTACACAAAACCAATGCTTGTCTGTTGGGGTCTTATAAGTTAATAATGCTCAGTTATAATAATTATCATAATATTAATGAAATAAATAACATAATTGCACACAGGTGAAAATAGTGATGTAGGTGTTTAAAATATTATCCAACTTAGCCTAAGTTTTAGGTTATACAAGCCAAGTCAATAAACCGAAGGGTAAAAATACCGCGCGAGTTGCCCGTGCGGTTAGGAGCGCGCAGCTGTGAGCTCGATGCTGAGGCTGTACCTAAGGCCACGGCCCCTTTGTTCCCATTCCTAGGCCTTTCCTGTCCCATCGTCGCCATAAGACCTATGTGTGACGGTGTTACGTAAAGCAAAAAAATAAAAGTCACAGCACCCAAAGACATTCCTGTATTGAGCGACTAAAATGTCACCAGGACACTTTTCTTTCCTGATATGCTCAGCTTGTTAAAAGCCAAATGTAATTAATGTTATTGGCTTCACGCCCCGCTAACTACTTCTACGATTTTCGGAGACGCCGATGTGCAGTAATTTAGTCCTGCAGGAGTTATTTTACGTGCCAGTAAATCTACCGACACGAGGCTGACGTATTTGAGCACCTTCAACTACCACCGGACTGAACCAGGATCGAACCTGCCAAGTTGGGGTCAGAAGGCCAGCACCTCAACAGTCTGAACCACTCAGCCCGACTTGTGAAAACTAGATGAAGTCATATTTATCTTTATCATGTTTAACTTTTTCCCTCCACAAAGATATTTAATTCTCTTTCATGGGCCCCGGAAGTGGGTAGGCCAGTTGTCCCAACCATAAATATATATTTTTTGGGGAATAATAGATTATAGCCCTATAGTACTATGATCTTTCTTTCTTTCCTTCTTTCTTTCTTTCTTAATCAGTTTATCCTTCAGGGTTGGTTTTCTCTCGGACTCAGTGAGGGATTTCACCTCTACCACTTCAAGGGCAGTGTCCTGGAACGTGAGACTTTGAGTATGGTGATGAAACTGGTGAGGAGGGCCATTACCTCGCCCAGGCGGCCTCACCTGTTATGCTCAACAGGGGCCTTGTTGGAGGATGGGAGGATCGGAAGGGATAGACAAGGAAGAGGGAAGGAAACGGCCGTGGCCTTAGGTGCCTGGAGGAGAAGTAGGAAAATACGAAAAACCACTTCGAGGATGGCTGAGGTGGGATTCGAAATCCTTCTACTCAGTCGACCTCCCGAGGCTGAGTAGACCCCGTTCCAGCCCTCGTACTATTTGTTTTCAACTTTCATGGCAGAACCGGGAATCGAAACCGGGCCTCCGGGAGTGGCACACATTAACCACTACACCACAGAAGCGGACTAGTACTATAATGCTACCTATATGTTTATGTTAGTGCTGAAATCCGATTTCTTACTTTACTAATGCTGAAAGCCCGAAAATGTAATGTTATTCTTTAATAGGGGAGTCAGTCTAGAAGGAAATGTTGAAAGTGATGTGATATCTAAGCAGGTTCGTTGTTATCCTAATACTATGGGTTACAGTACATTGCACGTATATAAAAGACACCACTTACAAACTTGCTTGTTATCCGCGAATTTCTGCGGCCACAAAAGTCACTATTTTTCAAGAATGATGACATTTACACATGACAGATTGTCTGACTGTGCTGTTTTGAACCTTTCTTCCGTCATTTCTAAGTTATTCGCGATCATCAATAATAAACAATCGGCTTTTAGCAACGGCTGATGCACAACGGCTGGTAGAGCTCCATGCGGTACTGGATCGTGACGTCACAGCGCGCCGCTTACGTCAGAGGCCGTTTCACTCGCCTTGCGGAAAGGCACTATTAAATATTTTTTTAATGGTAGAAAACAAGGCAACATACGACAATGTAATACGTTTACGTACTATTTCATTGGTGTACTTTTCAAAAAAAATATTTTTGAAAATGATGCATGTTCCCAATTCTGTAGTTGCTTGACCAAAAATCCTGTCCTTCCTGCCAACACACTTCACTTATACCAACTACATCTAACTTTAGTCTATCCATCTCCCTTTTCAGATTCTCTAACCTACCAAAACAATTCAAACTTCTAACATTCCAAGCTCCGACTCGCAGAATGTCAGTATCCATCTTCCTGGTGATCGCTGCCTCTCGTGTAGTCCCCACCCGGACATCCGAATGGGGGACTAGTTTACCTCCAGAATATTTTAACCGGGAGGAAGCCATCATCAGTACATCATTCATACAGAGAGAGCTGCATGCCCTCGGGAGTTAGTTACAGCTGTAACTTCCCGTCCATTTTTCGTTCGAAACAAAACGTTCGATGTGCTTCGATAATTCAATTCCGATGCTACTCATTTGGACATCCTATACCATGCATGCGTTCGTTGGCGTAAGGAACTGTCTTCCTTCTTCTACGTTTACGCAATGCACAACGGGGATCGTACCATATTTCACGTCCCGGCGCACCTATCCCAACCAATAATTATATCATACGCTCGTACAGATCCCACACCGACACAGGTTTTCAGGTCATTTCCATACTCACTACACCACGGGGCTGACGACCATAGATATCCCAATCCCCTAAAGGACATAACAGCAAATGAACCAGTATTAATGCTGACAATTCGATACATGTCCAGGGTGATATAGATGTTGATTCCCATAGGGAATCTGAAATATTTGTCCCGAATGAGTAAATTTATAATACCAATATAAAAGGTCTGTTATTGGACATTATAAATTTTCCGGCTAACTTATTCTTGGTTGCCAGCAATTCGCTCTCGTGTGCTAGGTTGGGCTCATCAGTTGGTACCTAGCACACCTACCAAGACGCTGGCTAGTGCATACCGTGGAGGCCACTGCGTAGGCTACTTGGAGCCACCGGCAGTGCCAATGCACTATGAAACACTTTGTCTCTTTACCAAAAATTGATGCCTGCTTGGCTATCAGATGATATAGGTTCCCTATGGGAATCAACATCTATATCATATCTATATAGATTCCCTATGGGTCAATCGCGATACAATCCATTTGACCTACTAAATCAATGATATCTGCTATATCTTGCTGGAATCTTGCAAGTTGAGCTTCAGTGGAATAACCTTTAGTAAACCTTTTACCGAACCAGTTATTAATTCCACAAACAAGTCTAATAGAATGAGAAAGAATTCTTTCCCAGAGCTTACATGTAATGCATGTCAAATTGACTGGCCTGTAATTTTTAGCTTTATGTCTATCACCCTTTCCTTTATACACAGGGGCTACTATAGCAACTTTCCATTCGTTTGGGATAGCTCCTTCATGCAAACAATACTCAAGTACTTCAGGTATGGTACTATATCCCAAGCCATTGTCTTCAGTTTATCCCCCAAAATCTTATCAATTCCAGCTGTTTTTCTAGTTTTCAACCTTTTCATCTTATTGTACATTTTGCTCATCACCATCATCATTTTACAGTTCCAGTTTCCCAGGTACTGTTGGCGAGCCTCTTCCATTCTGTCTTATTGAGATACGTTCTGTTGTTAATGACGTTCTCCAGTGTTCTTCCCTGATCAGCAATGTCCACCGTTACGATGTCCATCCGTAGGTAAATTTCAATACTGGTACTTCTTTAATATTAGTCACCTCCTCTAACTGGACATTATCCCTGTAACCAACAATCTTTACATACTTACACACATTTTTACATAACATTTGTTAATTTATACTGAAACAGTCTCTCCAGGTGTATTCAACAGAAATCCCTGTATCCAACAATACATACTTACACACCTTTTTCATAACCTTTGTTAATTTATACTAAAGCAGTTTCCAGTTGTATTCAACAGAAGCACAACCTCAAAACGTACCCAACAAACTGCTGTGTCTGATTTTTAGCTGCCTCTTAATTTAGTTTATAAAGGACAGGGGCGTGCAATATATGAGTAGTCCAAATAAATACAGGATTATTATAAAAAATGATTCATTGGTTTTAAAAACCTGTATCTCACAAGTATTACACATGAATAATGTATGATATATGATAAAAGAGTATGAAAATTCAAAGTTTTAGTCCAAACATCATTAATATTCACTGCGTCCTCCTTTCATCACACATCAGTGTTCAGGTTTATAATTCTGCCCACACACATGCGTAACAAATCCCCGTCTATGGGCATCAAAGCAGCAGCAATGCAATCCTGAAACTTATCCAATGTTGTTGGTAAAGTTAAACACTGTCTTAAGCATTCCCCAAAGGAGAAAAACATTGGAATGGGGCTGTGTTCAGGTGGTGACGATTATTGTTTTAAGACGAAGTGCAACTAGGCAACCATCCTCACATAACGCTAATCAGAGAGAAAAAATGGAAGGTATCTGACATTTGGAAAAATGAAGATATCGGCCAAAGGAAGACAAGGGCCACGAAGGGCGTGAAAATGAAAGACTCCCTAGCCCTTGCAAACCTAATAGCATTGGGGTTGGAAAAGAACAAGAGTTGACCAAGAGAGGTCAGATAGGATAGATGAAACTTAGGAGCCTTGAACAAGTAAGTGGAAGCAATGCCAGGACTCAGTTAAAGTCCCCGTGGTCACAAACCACACTACAAAGTTCAGAGCCCCTAGGCCCCTTTTAGTTGCCTCTTACGACAGGCAGGGAATACCGTGGGTGTTATTCTACCGCCCCCACCCACAGGGGTGCTGTGTTCATTAGCGTGTGATAGTATCAGAGCATCTAGCTGGTATATAATTTTGAAATTTGATGACTGAATGTTTTATTTATTCTAAACAAATTTACACATCTTCAAGATCATCAGTTCCAAATCATTTTTCCCTGTGGGACCGTAGATGTCCATTGTTGGGGCTCCAACAGCATGGAACTCTCCTATAAGCCTCGAAGTGGGTGATTTTGGAATTCTGACATACTTTCCTATTTTCTCAAATGACTTTTCTATAATTTTGAACTTATCTTGTGAAAGAAAGAAACTTTCGCACTTGTTTGATACACAGCTTTCTCAAATATTTGACTCTTCTTTTTTTTTACACTGTAAACTCATCATAGCAGGGTTGCCAACCTTTGAAGTGGATTATCAGTAGGCCTAATCATGCTCCGCTACGCCCCGCCCGCCCCCCCGCCATCAGGAAATTTTTGAGTAAGTCCAAAGCATGCTTCTCCCTTCTCGATAATGACACCCCCTTTGCCCTTCCTGACAGCAATCTATTCTAAAAGTACACCATATTACACAACATTTGCACACTACCTGTTAATTCAGTGATAAAATATTCGTTCTAGCTTGTTTCGCACCCAGCAGCTACTTTTCAGTGTAGGTTTCTTTGAAGCAACCTTCCTCCTCTGATGACATTTTTGTGCCAGGCTGAGTGCCTCAGATCGTTGAAGTGCTGACCTTCTGACTCCAATTCGGCGGGTTCAATCTTGGCTCAGTCCAGTGGTATCTGACGGTGCTCAAATATGTCAGGCTCCAGTAGATTTACCGGCATGTAAAAACTCCTGCAGGACTAACTTCTGACACTTCGGCGTCTCCAAAAACCATGAAAGTAATTAGTGGGACGTAAAGCAAATGACATTATTATGAGTTTTTTTGTATTCTGAACCATAAGCAATTCCAGTGTAGATGTGCTTAATGCAGTGTTCAGGTTTATAATTCTGCCCACACACATGCGTAACAAATCTCCGTCTATGGGCATCAAAGCAATTCCAGTGTAGATGTGCTTAATGCAGTGTTCAGGTTTATAATTCTGCCCACATGTTCATCAACTGTCAGGTACGCATAGCAAACAAACATTAGTTACGGATTTATAGTGGAGAAGAGCAGAGCTCCTTCACTGACAATGAATTTCACAATGCTTATGGGTAGCAAAAGGAAGTGATGGTTGAATAATTATCTTTGCCAAGTCGCAAGCATTGAAACGAGAAGGGTTTACTATAAAGGGTCAAAAGGATTGAACATTCTTCCTTTTTATTTTTGCGTTAAGTGTTTTTTTTTGTGATGTCAGCTTTCCCGTAATAATTTCCCCTTTGACAGTAATGTTGTACTCTTGAGGTGAAATCTGTAATAATTGCAGACAATCCATAATAGTTGGCATCTCTGTCGTAGCCTCAAGATGGCAGCACTACTCTATCACCCCATGAAGTCATAGCAAGGTCAGACTATTGGGCCTTTCTCTTTAAAACGAGATACTGAACACTGTTGTTGCACATATTGTCTAGAAATGAACTTGTCTCGATTTTAAAACTTCCAAGTTTTTGCCGTGTTCACTGTCACAAGTACACTTCTGAAATTATAGATGTGTTCTGTGTAATAGTAGAGATTATTGTTTTAAGAGGAAGTACAGCTGGGCTATCATCCTCTATTAACACAAATCAGAGGGAAAAAGTCCAGCTCCACAGCTAAATGGTTATGTGCTGGCCTTTGGCCACCGGGGTCTCAGGTTTGATTCCTGACAGGGTCATGAATTTTAACCATCATCGGTTAATTTCGCTGATACGGGGACCGAGTGTATGTGTCGTCTTCAGCTTATTTCATCCTCACTACGATGCGCAGGTCGCCTACGGGTGTCAAATCAAAAGACCTGCAGCTGGCGAGCCAAACGTCTTCAAACACTCTCGGCACTAAAAGCCATATGCCATTTCATTTCAGAGGGAAAAAATAAACTGGTTTCAGCAGCTGTGTGCATTCAGACAGGCATGGAGTATGCAGTTGTAATCATCTGTGTATACCTAAATACAATGTACTAGTCACACTGTTCTCAATTTTTTTAACAAAGGGGAGGGAAGAGAACTGTTCACCTTTGTTTTTGTGATCGCACAGATGATGTTCAGATAGGAAGAATCCCTTTCATGTTTAACTTAGAAAGTAACATTAACAGATAAGAACATCTTATATTGTAAACCACAAATTGCTCTCTGCTGTGAAGTTGCCAGTTTGTTAACTGAATACACAGACATTTATTAATGTGATGAATCAATCGCATTTTAAGTTGTTTTTAAATTGCTTTTAGTTATTGTGTTTGCCTGACTTGACTCGGCTGATGATGGCACAAGTTTAGTGCCTAAACTAGTACCTCATGTGAAGTTGTTAACTGAACTCGTCCTGTCGCATAGCAAGTCAACAGAAATCTGTAAGCATGAATACTGAAATTAGAGATGTACTCTTTCATTACCGGTATGTGATTAGCAAGAAAAAATGTTAATCTTAGTTCAGGAACATGGTAAAACCCAACAAATCAATTGCAATAACCCAGCATTATTTATACCATTAATTAAATGTATACAGTATAAGACAAAATAAGTACAATGGTTCCTTGGAAAATATATCTTTATTCAATAAAAAATTCAATTCAAATCAAACCAAATCTTGTATAGAATACATACATAAAACAAACTGGTACATCGAACGTGCTTGTTATGGTATTCAAATAATGAACAATATCTTGCTGTGGTTCTTGATATCAAGATAACATGCAATAACAACTTATACAAACTTCTAATCATTAACATGCAGTGACTCGAGCACATTTTATTGCCCACTTGCCAAGAGTTCACATTGAACATTCTTGTGCTGGGTGTCAAATCTAAAACCTCACAAAAACTAAAAATGTTATAACAATACAAAATTAAGGAACAACACAACTTTGGTAATGATTCCCACAGTCAGTCTTCATGATCTCTGCAATTTTCCCATGTTTTTAAACCACCATACACAAAAATCCAAAGGCCAATATATCTGCAAGCTTCAAGATTATCTAAAAACAAAAACCTTGTTGACAGACTCACCCACATGAAGGGAACAGAATTTGATACCTACTATTTGCAAGATAATTTTACCTTTTACAAGAAGTTTATCTCTTTGAGGATTTCTTTACCCCAGTTTTTCATATTTTAAGCAGTGACATGTTCAGATACGCAGTTCTGAATGACTTGGTTGAAACCACCGTTTGGCGTTCCGTTGCTTCTGATGGGTGGATGAGAGTTCATTAATAACACAGATGATGGTAAAATGCATCTTTAATCTCACCAGTCAGTTTCCAAGCAAGCTGAAATTTAACTTAACAGAAAATTTACTTTCACAACTCTTAATTCAAATGTGCATGGCTGTACATGGGAATATATTACTAACGACATTTTATCACAGTTGCTTTAAGCTGATGCCCCTTTCATCACAGTTGACTTGAACTGTAACCTTAAGAGCAGAATGTCCAGCCAGCTTTATCTTCCCAAGGATCTAACCAAGTGCCAAATACAAAACAGCACAGTACAATTACTGCTATGAATACTGGAATACTAGCCCTGATACCCTTCTGTGCTTATGCTCATTTTTATGCTGTCATAAGCCCTACATTATATTTCTGGTGAAAGGTCTTCAAAGTGGACATTATAGGTGTAAAATGGCAAAGATATGAATACAGGTTATTAAATAGGGTATGTAAGCTACAAACTTTTCTTCTCATAAACATAATATGGGCTTTTGGGCTTATGCTGCGTGAAGAAAACAAGGTGAAAACTCCTCATGCACACACAGTGTGATAGAACATCTTAACTGGAGCTCAATATTGTCGTCAGCTCCCGCCTGGAGCGCTGTGCCAGCATACAGCGAGCCACCTGGTGACAAATAAGCGTATCACTACAGCTCCAACAGTAAAACATTCTTAAATTCAAACCCTCATTATTGTAGAAGTCTTCCTCGTGAACAGTCGAGATTTTATTCTGAAGACGCAGAGCAAAGCTCTCTGTGAAACGTAAAGAGTTTCACCTTGTTTTCTTGACACGGCATAAGCCCAAAAGCCCATATTATGTCTATAAGTAAGGGCCATGAAAGCATCAATATTAACATTTTCTTCTCATGTTCTGGTCAAATCCTATTCGTAAACTTGAAAACTAGCTTTCTTGATGCTGATTTCAGCTGATTCTGTTAAAAACTAGAAGTAACATTTATATTAATGCAATGAGCACACTGAAAACATATTCAGAGCTACAGGAATTTCAAAATCAACTCTGAGGACCATAAGAAGTCAAGCAGAGAAAATAAAAGGAAATTGTAAAAAGTATGACCAGAATGACATCCACCAAGGTAACACAAATAAAGGCAATGATAAGGAGAAAAGGGAACGAATGTAGGCTCAATGAACTGAACATCAAAATAAATATTCTATCCCATTATCCTCCATGATTAGTCAAGACAAAGCAAACATTTTGCTTCGTTTGGAGGTAATGCTATAGATCTGGACTCTAAAGAGCAATCTCGTCCTGAAAGTGCTGGTTGGTTTGAATGTTTCAAGGGACGACATGGATTCCATAACCTTAAGCTGACAGGGGAGGCTACAGGAGCAAGTATTGTTGCTGCCAAATATTTTCTGGCAAGATTGCAAACAGTGAATGAGAACCATGAATATTTACCACACCAAGTGTTCAATCTGGATGAAAGAGACTTGTTCTGGAAGCTTATGCCAGCAAAACATTTTTATCATTGCAAGAAAAAGAGAGGACCACAGGATTTAAAGACTCCAAAGATCGTCTCACTTTACCATTAGGAGGAATCACATCCAGAAATCATAAACTCACGCTGTTGATGGTTTATCAGTGTGAGAACCCACCAGCAGTCTACGGTTACTCTAAGTAGAATTTGCCAGTTATCTGGCAGTCAAACAAGAAAGCTTGGACTATAAGAGCTGTGTTCGAGTCCTATTTTTTCACTGAACTGCGCGACATACTGCAGGCTTATTGCGAGAAAGTGAATGTGCCCTTTAAAATCCTACTATACTTCAGGATAATGTGCCAGGGCATCCTCCAAATATCTTAGATGCTGATGAGGAATCAAGGTTTTGTTTCTGCTGTCAAATGCAACATCCCGGATTCAATTCAAGGATCAGGTGGTTACTGCAACTTTCAAGAGCTACCATCCCAGCAGAACATTCATGCAGCTACAGGTAATTGAAGAAACAGATAGAGCAGATGAAACTAGTCACAGAATTTTGGAAGTAGTTCACCATAAAGAAAGCAACTGACAATACTGGATATGCATGGGCAGAAGTTACAGTCTTGTATGAAAGAAGTTTGGAAGATGATTTGCCCTCACGATGTTCATTCTTGTGACTTTGATACTCAATCCGAGTTTTCCAATTCAATTGTTGACATGGCTAGACCTGTTTGATTTGAGGATATAGATGAGGCAAAATTTGGATGAAATGCTCCAGTGCCATTCAACAGAACTTGCTGCTTAAGATCGTCTTGAACAGGAGAGCAAACTGAACTGTGAAGAGGAAGAACCTAAAATTGCAGAGCTTATCAAAAAACTTTAAACAAGACATATGGCTGACTGTTTAAATCACATTGATAACGCAATTAAAATCATTGAAGAGAATCAATCAATCAATCAATACTGATCTGCATTTAGGGCAGTCGCCCAGGTGGCAGATTCCCTATCTGTTGCTTTCCTAGCCTTTTCCTAAAATGATTTCAAAGAAATTGGAAATTTATTGAACATCTCCCTTGGTAAGTTATTCCAATCCCTAACTCCCCTTCTGGCAGAAGTTACCAGAAGAGATCCAGCGTTCTGTAGATTAATACAAAGAACTCTTCAGAGAGAATACCACTAGCTGTCAGCTGAGTCTCGACCACTTCAGCAGGAAAGGTAATAATACTCCACATAAAGTGCCAGGATCTTCAAGGAAGACAAAGACTGACAATCCAGATTCACCAGACCCAGTCATTTCACCACGTGACTGAAGACTGTCAAAAGCTTATACTGAACTTAGTGTGTTTGACATTGCACTTAAAGCACAAATAAATAAAAAGTTGCATTTGTTTTAAATGGTAGGCTTTTCTTTTTCTTCCCCCTTGTAGCAGTTCCTATCTATCTTGCTCATGTTATAATAAATTTGTTGTACACATTTTCATGTTATTAAATTATTTCTGAGAACCAATTTACTGTGTAGTAAGAGGAATGCCTGTACGCCATAAAGTTTGTGTGTGCTCACACTATTTCTGATATTTAATATATAACTTACTCATAAAATTCAAGTTGTTATTAAAATAGCCACAGTCAGCAGCAGGTGGGTGAGTGAATAATGGCCAGGGCATGTTGTTCTGAGAGACTGTCGCCACAAATAATATAATAAGAATTCCTAGCTGTTTCAAATTTATCTTGATTAGCGAAGTAATGCGTGTGGAAGATTTATACAGTTATGCAGAGATGCTGTGGAAATGAAATTCCACCTGATGCACTACAATAAAGCCAGAAACACAGAGAACGACATTGTTTCAGCTATGGGTTAACACTGTTACTTTCCAACAACCTGAACTGGCTTTGATCTTCGGCTCTACCACTCTATTGGTTTTTCTGGACAGGAATTAGGTACATTTAGCCTCAAGTAAGCAAGTGAGCAAACAAGCATGTTAAAATTCTACTTTAAACCATGCCTGAAGTGTGTATCTACAGTTTCTCTCCCAACTCCAGGCAAATGGCAGGATGGTGCCTAATGTACAGGACATGGAATTTAAAAAAAAAAAATCAATCCTGACCCAAATTTGGTTACGTCATCCAAAATGACAAATACTGCCTGATACAGCAGATTATAGAAGGGAAACGTGGATGTCAGCACAGAAGAAACTTGATTATGTGAAACTTCCAACTGTGGTTGAACATCAACGATATGGCAAACATACAATACAAAATGCAAGGATACAGTTATGTAAGGATAATTACTCTAACATTATCACCAATCTTCTGTGAAGAGAAGACTGGTGAAAACCAGTGACTATACCACTTGGTTGCCCTAAAGGAGAAGAGCCAGGCTGCAGGAAAAGAACTTGAATTAATCATCACTTCAGATACTGCACCAACACCAGTTATCAGACAAAACTCTGCATGGAGCTGATCAAGTGTTCTGTTATTAAAAAAAAAAAACAGTGGCAACGACAACATTTCAACCCAATGAAGGTCACAGGATAATATTGTGTGTCTTGCAGTAAGTTGCTCCGTGGTTACGATGTAATACAACAATAACAATACTGGTCTACTGATCTACTCTCCTACTATATATTTTCTGAGCTCATGTTTTGTTATCAATAAAGCAATTCTACAGTTTCTTGATTTTGAACGATAATAGTTCCCAACCTCCCAGTGACAGCCTAAATAATATCACACCAAAAAATGACCAGGACATTTACCAGTGCAAAGACTATAATAAAAATGCTGTGTTCAAACACCATATTTTGAGAAATACCACACATAAAAAAGTTATTAACCATGACTGTTGTCTGATTGTGCTATTTTTTCACTATTCACCAGGGGCGGTTTCTCCATAAGGTTGCAGGTTTGCGCTACCCCCATTAATTTTCTATGTTTATTTTAGGTAAAGTTTTATAATTTGGATTACTCAACTACTGTATTTTCATTCAACAAGACAAATCTTTCAAGAGCTTGAAAGAGCAAATACTGACTACAGGAGACTACTAGCCGGTACTCTTAAATGTTCACTGCAGGAGCCGCAAAGTTTGCAGCGGAGAGTCAACCTGAGGTAGGATGAAACCTGGGCTGCCAGAGGGGTGCGCGGGGAGAGGAAGAGGTAGGCGTGGCTTCTTATACATTGCTTAAATGGAGGTTTATCAACCTGGCTCCTCCCACCACGGCCGACTCGATGCGTCTCTCTAGCTAGCTCCTTGCAGCTCAGCGAGGGATCCAGTCGGCCGGGCTCCTACGAAACCAACTACCTACTAGCAAAGTCGCTAGAGACCGTTGGCGCTCAATGTGAGAGTCTGTTATAGTACAGGGATGTCACCTAGCCACATTAGATGGAAGTTCATCTATTGGATAAATAACTAATGGCTTTAAATTTGAAAATAAAAACCGCCATTTCTTTCAGTATAGTTGTGTAGTTGTGAGCTTTGTTATGTGCGTACAAGCTAAGTAGCTTATTGATTTCACTGTGTAAACATTCGTGTCAGCTGTGTGTTTTTATTACTGTGCGTTTTTATCAGTTAGTGGTATTTTGCCAGATCATGCATTCGGTGCAGTCCAGGGGGGTGAAACTCTAATAGGGCTTTTGGTTCCAATCTGTAGCTAGCTTCAGGTAGTTTCAGTCTCTTTTTCTAGATGGCGCTGGAGGTCATTCATAACGTGTAAATAGTTATATACACGTTCTGTAGATGGCACGCAGGTAAGCATGAAATGAGTGTTGTTAACAATTAAAGGCAGTTTGTCTCTAAGTGAAGTATTTCAAGTCTAACCTCAATCAGTGGGCACTTCTCACAAATTAATTAGTCATAAAACGTCAAGCATAGTGGAGATAATATTGCTGAATTGCATCGAATTCGACTTTACCCAATCGATTAACCTTGTTCGAACTTATATCGATTTTAATCGATAGTTCCCATGATGCTACAGTATTTGTGTTGTTTGAATTCCAAGTGCTAATGTGCTTGTGATGTAAATCTTAGTTCCTTGTGCATGTTTATTTGAAATATATCTTCGCCGGTCCTCCTGAAATCCTGTATTTCCTGTTTGAGTACACATCAGGGGCTGAAAGCTGAATGGTTCTATTAATGTAGTTCTATATATTTCCTGTCTCAGTGCATTTAATTCTGTTATTTTTATTTTCATGTGGTACTTGGATATTGATGTGATACCCCATTGTCTTGCATATGGTGTGCTCTGTTGTCTTGCTTTCGAAGGGATTTCTTATTCGTTATAATATCAGCTTTGTGTTAATGTGTCAATCATTAATTTGAAGTTAAAGCTGCTTTGAGGTGTGTGGTTATGTTTTCAGTAACATAGTATGCCATACGAACTAGGGGTATCAGATCATTATTTACAACATAGTAAGTACTTGGAAATAAAAATATATGAATTACAATGTATCTGGCATGGAAGTAGTAGAACTGCATTATTATCGTCGTTTGGGCGGAAGGGGGGGGGGGGGGGCGAGGGGCAGGGAAAGGAGGGGGGAGGAGCCGTAAGCATACCCGGATGTTAATTCTCCGCGCTATCTGTTGATAGTAATACTAAAGTATTGCACCAGAATGCACAATGTGGCGCTATCTCGGAAAAGAGACTAAAACTACTAGCGCCAAGTGGCTTGGAACTGAAATTTATCATTGAGTTTCATCTCTATTCTATTCTATCCTCTTTGGTGCAGTCTTTAATGTCTGGGGTGTTTCCGCAACGGACTGCCGGAGAAAAATCCGAGGTGAAACGAATGGGTAGGCCCACGTGACGTTTAATTTCGAAACCAGATACAACACCGGAATTAGGCTACCTCAAAGTGTTTCATTTCAATAGTTAAAACAGTTTTTAAATGAAAAAATGTTACTGGGTTTTAGTAATATTCCTGAAAATAGAAATGTAAAATGTTTGTTTTATTTTTAATAATAAAATGTATTGTTGATGTATCTGGATTTGAAAATTAGCCTTAATCATATTATACAAATGGTAAAAATTGTGCACCACTGAACTTTTAAACCACCAGCCGCCACTGCTATTCACATCTATAACTGGGCCATTCTAAAAAAAATATAATCTACTATGTGCAGTAATATACAACAGGGCTTATTTATGTGTGTGCAAAAATCTAAAAAAACCGAGCTTGATAGCTGCAGTCGCTTAAGTGCGGCCAGTAGCCAGTATTCGGGAGATAGTAGGTTCGAACCACACTGTCGGCAGCCCTGAAAATGGTTTTCCATGGTTTCCCATTTTCACACCAGGCAAACGCTGGGGCTGTACCTTAATTAAGGCCACGGCCGCTTCCTTCCCACTCCCAGCCCTTCCCTGTCCCATCGTCGCCATAAGACCTATCTGTGTCGGTGCGACGTAAAGCAAGTAGCAAAAAAAAAAAAATACTTACTCACAATCCACTAAATTAAATTATGGTTCCCTTCCAGGAATTTCATCTCCAAAACAACCTTTTTGTTTCAGTCCAGGACTACTTGTAAGTCATCAGTGTTAACAGAAGCAGCTTTGTTACAAGAAGACTAATGTAACTAAATATAGAATACTTGTTTCACCCAGCACAAACCCAAAAGGCTCTCATATCTAGTATTCCAGACTGACAAATCAAAAAGAAAGAAATCATTTTTGTCAGGAATTTATTATTTATTCCGGGCAAATACTTACCAGAATGGTGCCTAACATGTAAACCGTGGCCACTTTCTCTCATGAATAGAGTGGAGTGGCGAAGGCTTATTGAGAACTCCTCAGAAAATGGAACTATAAACCAATGATAATGATTATTACAACTAATCTTCATTCAATAATAGTTATATGCATAGCTTACAAACTACATGCAGATCAACAGAAACATAGAATTTTTAAAAACGTATCCGATTCTTGTGAAAGGTGTACCCCAACATCTTATTACCAGCTGGTACACACTACTTCACATCCTCCATTTAGCAATAATTTACCTGCTAGATTCACAAAAGATATCAATGTTTACATGGATATCTTATTAACAAACTTAAATCATTCTTCCTAAACTTTGCATTACTAACAAGCAAAGAAATTCTTTAACTAGCAACATAATTGGTAACTACCTAACTATATTTTATACAAAGAAATAAACTCGAGCAAAGAAATTGCAGCACAATGGTAAATAGCTAAGTAGTATTTTATACAAAAGAAACAAACTCAATTGAAAGAAACTGTAACTTTACACTCTTAAAGTTGTTGACAAAACAAGCCATTACTGATATTTTAGTGAAGTTTGGTTTTATTGGTAACATGTGCACTAAGCACTAATAGAAAAAAAAAAAACTACAAATACTTAAACAAAGAGGATCAAAACTTCATAACTGAATCCTCTTAACTGAAAGTTGACATAAGAGAGAAAACAGGCATTTTTTCCTATCTTGTGGGGATACACATGGTGCAAGGTGTATTGTTTCAAATGTATTAGGAACCCTTGGTGAGAAGTGACTATACCACTCGGTTATATAACCTGAAGGAGAAGAACCAGGAACAGAAACCTGGAAGCAATGCCAGACTCTGGATCCTGAAGTTACCTCATCACATCTCAAAATCTGTGAGATCTTTGGGAGAGAACTGGAAGCCAGATGGCCGAGTGGGATGCTCAGTTACGGGGGATTTTTCTAGCTGAGTCATCTGTATTTCTTTACTCTGATCTATAATTGTACTTCATATTTCCAACAGGAAAGAGGATTACAATTTAACTTGATCATAGCAGTTGACAAAATACTTAAATACTGGTATGTCTGCTAAAAAGCTTTCATCTGAACACTGCACAAATATAGTTTATTCATTATGAAATGGAAATGCAGTTTTAATGCTAAAATTAAAAGTGAAATTTTACCTCATACATTCAAGATTATCATTTTTTTCTGGTAAAATTACTATAAGCTAGGTTTTACCATATGATACACAGGCATGTGCAAATGACGTGATGATTTAGTGCAAACTCGTGTCCTCATCCCGAGGTGGTGCAGCTCTTTTCAGGCACACCCCCATTGGAGGTGAGCTGTATGTACCATTTCAACCAAATACCAGTCCTCCTGCCATTCTTAAATTTCTGGGAGTACCGGGAATCGAACCCGGGCCCTCGAGGACAGCAGCTAAAACACTAACCATTACGTTACAGAGGCGGACATGTGACAATTTAATATGAAAGGGTAATTATGTCACACAGTACAACTTGCTGCATTTTATGTTTACCTGCTTTCATTTACTTTACTCCTAGGTTGCCGTCTCTCTTCCTCCGTTGTGCACTAAAAGATTAACATGGCTCTTGATATCATTGTCTTAGCCATGGGACTACCAGTATTACATGGAATCCCAAATCCACCATGAGAAATATTTAACTTTAAATCCCACACGCACCGTCCACAAATTGAACCATTGACACACTGATGAGAAAATAGTGACAATTTCACTCTACTATCATAATAACATGGTGCAATGAACTGCTTATGTATTAGTGCATATAAAAGTTAAGTGGAAAAGTTAAAATAAGTCTGCTGCCAATGATAACAGGATCTTGTTCTAGAATAGTGACATGATAACCATTCATGGGAAGGGTCTGCGATATAATACAGGGCACAACATTTTTTCTTGCCAGGTCACCACTGGCGATGAAGATTTAGTATAAAATCCTATTAGCTGTTCATAAAAGATGATAGCAAATTTTTAAAAATGTAGAGGTACCTTTTTGCAAGTTCTGTGTTTGGTAAAGTTGACAGTTATTATAAGCCCTAAATATTTTATGTTATTTTGTTTCATATGCTGCATCAATGAACTGTCACAGATACAAAACAAAATAATCTGTCCTTTTATAAATAAAGCTAATATTAACAATTATTTTCAACATAAAATGGGAATGAAGTGGCCTGTAACAGTGTTGAAGTCAATTTTCCTTCCTGCTTTGTGAAAGGAAAATGTGCAGACATCAAAATATATTTTCCTGTTAAAATGATATTCAATAAATTTGATTAGACCATTAACAGTAATTGTTATAATAATGACGATATGAAGTTAGTCTCTCAACATCCAAATAATGTAAAACGATGACAGTAAAAATAAAATGGCGTATGGCTTTTAGTGCCGGGAAATCCTGGGACGGGTTTAGCTTGCCAGGTGCAGGTCTTTTGATTTGACTCCCGCAGGTGACCTGCATGTTGTGATGAGGATGAATTGATGATGAAGACAACACATACACCCAGCCCCTGTGCCAGGGAAATTAACCAATGATGGTTAAAATTCCCGACCCTGCCAGGAATCGAACCCGGGACCCCTGTGACCAAAGACCAGCATGCTAAGCATTTAGCCATGGAGCCAGATGACGATGACAGTCAATAGCACCAACAGAAACTGGGTCACAGCTTTTGCTATTTAAAGAGGAATTCTTTGTTTTGCATGCCAAGAACAAAGTGCACCCTGTAAAAATGCTTCCAGTGTAAAAGTATGGAGTGTCAAAGAAAGATGGACCAAGTAATATTTGTAAGGAACAAACTTTCTAGCAACCAAGTAACTTATTTTAAGCGACTACTGCCTTCTGACTTCAAATTTCATGTCGTCGTTCAGTACATAAAACTCTGCCCAAGAGAAAATGATTAACTACTACAGCCGGTACAAAGTCCAGTTATACGAAGAGGATTGCGCAAAGAAGTCTCTTCTCTCCCTATACATATAAGCCAAGAGACAGAGCAGATCACGTAGGCTCACTGCTGCATGGAACAGATGGAAGGCAGCCCCTCCATCCTGCTACAGTACTAACAGTCAATTCCCAACACAACTGAAGCAAAATGATAAAAAGTAAAGAGAGGAAATAAAAAGGATGACGAACTAGTTACGACATGGTATGACAATAATTGGAACTGGAAACGAATATGAACTTGTGCAAGGCAGAGAGGACCCAGAGGGAGGAGATGTAGGGTTTGCTATATTAACTATACAATAAATTCCGGAGAGCTGGAACAATCATGAGAAAGAATGAAGAAAGAATGGGGAGCTCTCTGCAAAATCTTTACACTAGACAATGGAAGACAACCAGATTAAGTAAATAAAAAGTACATAAAGACAAATGGCTAGACTTTTAGATGTGTCTAAGATTTTGTCCAGTTGTTATTTTAAAACAATTGGCTCATGACAGGTTGTTTTAAGTAACGATATTTAGTGGTCATTGTATTGTGGGCAATGATTTGCACGGATATTTACCTTCTGAAACTGACAGCAAAAGACTGGTTAACACTTCCTAACTTACTGTTGAGGAAAGCACAGTTTTACATCTTCTCAGGAAAGGAACTTAATGATTTTATTCTTTACAAGACACAGCTCGGACAACTTCACTAGTAATAAACAACGGTTGCCACTGTTGGAGAATTAAGAGAAGACGGTTGGTCTGGATAAGTTAGAATACTGGTCTGGACAGGTTGGGATATGATCTCGACAAGACTACTGGTCTGGGGGAAAACAAAGGGGGTCTCGGGGTGTACGCCTTAAGTTAGAGCTGCAAAGTGGCCCACGGGTCTCTAGTATTCCATGACAAGACCAATAGTCTGTAAGCACGTTGTAGATCGACCACGCTCAATGGCGATTTCCAAATTCACAATTCTTTTATTTTTACCAAACGTCTGCCTCGACACGATGCAAGCTCTATTAAGGACAATATACACGGCTGACCAATAGGAATACACTGGTCGTATTATGCTGATTTACAGTCTTGGTTTTAATTCTTCTAGTACCGTAAGAATACTTCTAGGGATGGATGGTGGGTCCCTGGCGAGCATAAAGGATGGATCTCTCCTTACAGTACTGTATCACATAATTTTATATGATTCTTCCTAAATATACCCACTGTGTACGAAAGCGCCAGTAAAAGGATGGTGAGATGTGAGAATCTGCAAGTTGCTACAACCCTGAATTTGAAATTTTGTACATGCAAAAGCAGTGTGCCCCTCACTGCATCACAGGCATACAAACTGTATTTTGAAGTTACCTGAGGAACATCATCTTAAAAGAGGATAAGACAGAATAAACAATTCTCTTGGGTTGGACATTGCTGTGGTATTTTTTATGGCTAGTGCTACTCCACGAGAGGAGAGACATCGGTAAACCTAACTTCCAAATGTCAATGGGTTGAAGATGGAGAAGTGTGCGACATAGGCTATACCTTTTCATTCCAAATTAAGTATGCTAATATCACCAGTCAATATGCATAAACAGTCTAAAATTATAATATAGTAAATAAACAAATTGAGCAACTCCAGTGGCATAACCAGGAACTGAAGGTGGGGAGGACTTGCCCCTAACTTACATGTAGCGTACCGTGTTTGTGACATACTGTAATCTTAAGCTTGGGTTGGTAGCACCTGAAGATTCACAAATAACACTAAATTACTCCATGTTTTCTGCTAATTTGTGGTGGTGGTGTTTTGTCTTCTTGTGTGTGCAAAAAACCAGAAATTGTTTTACTCATTTTCACTACTAAAGTGGCACTAAAACCTGTAGCTGACTGATCTGGTGGTGATTATTGTTTTAAGAGGAAGTACAACTAGGCAACCATCCTCTATATAACACTAATCAGAGAGAAAAAAGGAAGGGGTCCGACACTTCGAAAAATGAAGGTATCAGCCAAAGGAAGACAAGGGTCACGAAGGGCGTGAAAATGAAAGACTCCCTAGCCCTCGCAAACCTAATAGCGTCGGGGTCGGAAAAGAACAAGAGTTGACCAAGGGAGGTCGGATAGGATAGATAAAAGTGAGGAGCCTGGCACAAGTAGGTGGAAGCAATGCCAGGACTCAGCTGAGGGCCCCGTGGTCGCCAACCCACGCTCCATAGTTCAGAGCCCCTGGGGCGCTGACTGATCTACCGTATCTATAAGCTAGATGGAGCAGACTACAATATACCCTTTTAAAAGGCGACTGAAAACTAATTCCTCTGATTTGGGTTGCCGTTTCTAATTAACATTCGTGTTGCAATTGTTAGCTATGGAATACATTCCCCAAATCGGATGCAGGACAAAAATAATCTATTTTGTATGTCTTTTATGACATGGATTTAACTTCGATACGTTCAGTTTCAGATTAAGATAACACAGCAAAAGGGATTGTAAATAAACACTTGCTGGAAAAGTGTCATGCTCGTAACACTAGATACGGTCTGTTTTGTCATGCTTTAAATCTGATTAAAATCTGAGTGTTTTTCTATAATGTAGGGGGCTTCAGTCAAATGAGTCCCCCTCCCCTCTGCTATGCCACTGGGAATATAAACAGTAAACACTGTATTAACACAAATAACCTACAGTAATCATAGTTAGATGATAATATGAGGCTGATAGTTGCAGTACATGAAACCAGTACCAGTACATCCAACCAAAGTATAATCATCATTAAAGAATGCAGAAATTAACTTGCAATAAGCTTATGTGAAAGTAATGTAACTTCATGGATCACAATTTGTCCTTGGCTATATAGAGCTATAATTTGCTGATGCATGTTGATAAGGATATATAATCTGCAGTATTTCCAGACAACCGATAACAATAGCAGGCACTAGGAGAAAAAGGGCATTCGATTGGACAATACTTCTCATTACAGTAAAACAGCCCTTTTTAAATGCGATTTCATCACTACAGTTTTTACCTCCACCAGGATATCCTTGACAGCATGAATCAGGTATTGACGAAATATTTTTCCAGTCACTATATCCGTAAGTACCACAGCAATGTTCCTTGTACTGCATTACATCCCATGAACTTTTAATACCTTCATTCTTTCGATAAGAATCCATTGTTGTCTGAAAGTGGTAGAGCAAGTTATTTAAGACATTATCCTCGCACAAATAACCTATTATTCCTCCTGCCATAATAAGCACTAGTGCGGCTACCATCCATCTTTTAAACGGCTTGGTGCAAAATACACTCCGACACATGAAAGTGAACAATCCAAACCCAGTAATCAGGCTCATTATAGAACCAACTGCGATAACTAATGAGGGGGATGTGTAATATTTGACATCGTAAAACGAAGAATATTCATCCGGAAGATTAGACTGTTGAACGATTCCATTTGTCAAGATGTAAAGACTACCTGCGAACAGGAGCAAATTTAGAATTGCAACACAACAACCCATTCTTCTGTCGGATCTCTCAGCGTTTGTCTTTATTATATTTTTACTGACGACGAACTAACTGAAAAGAGTTCTTGTTCTTCAAGTTGATTTGGGCTCGTTATTTCACCCAGACACTATACTTTATTATATTCGTACTACTTGCTTGCTGATGCTTATGGGCTGTGTCTACGACATTTCACCCAGTCAATACTCGCTTACTCATGTAAACACACTAGTATAAATGAAAAAACTTCAGTTCAATAATTGATGCTTGAGCTTGCAAGTAGAAAAACACAAAACACGAAACTTCACTATATCACATAACAACCCCATTTTGCTAGAGTAGACTGTTGTCATACGGGAAACTTCCAATCTTGCAATCACACTGCGTCTAAAGCTTCACCCACACGAAGAATCCAAAATAGCACTCACAAGTAATACACTAATGATATGAGGAATCACTCAAATGGAACCTTGAAAAGCATGAGTAATTCTCACCCTATATTATAGACAGAATTATAACACGATATTGGCTTCATCTAGAAACAAATTTAACACTCGAATAATCTCGAATGTAGGATTACAGAGCAAACAAGAAACACTGGTAGGAAAAACCTGCTTGAGTCGCTTGAGGTTCGTTCTGTTCTGTTCGTGAAGTTTACTTGGGCTCGTTATTTCACCCAGACACTATACCGTATTATATTTGTACTAGTTCTACACACGCACACAATTTCAATAAAGTAGTACACCAAGGCAGTTGACAATGTTTTCTGAGTACGAAGTACTTGAAGATTGAGGGAAGTAGACCATGCAGCAAACTCACAAAATGGGTTCAAAGCGTAGCCTACGCTATAATACAAGGCATTGAAATGCACTAATGAAAACGGGTGCCACCTTAGTTCACCGTTCAGCCACTAGGATCGCGCTGTTGCCCCCTTGTGTTCGCATGGCCGTGTATGTCTATAAGTAAATTATATCCTAAATAAAGAGAGCTGAATGTTGTAGGTGTCTACAGTTTTAAAACTTTCCTACTCAGGGGCTTCTTATCGAGTTTCAAAACTTTCTCACTTCTACTTGAGTGGCTCGAAGCAATGTTGTCTAATAGAGGTCTCAGAAATTTTTGGAGTAGAAAAAGAGGTAGTTTGTCGTCTTTACACTCTCTACACTTAATTTCACTGATGAACCTGGTTTTCAGAAAAAACGTACACATTTTTAGTAACTGTCGTCGGGGTAAATACTGCACAGCAGAGGTAACAAATTCCGTCATGCGCTGCAGAAGAGCCACAAACGATCATTTCGGGTATCTGAGGGCTCCTCGATCTTCAAAGCGAATAAGACACAATGTTGGACTTTCACTAGCTGGAGAAGTGACATGTTCTAAACAGCCTTCACAGTCTGTTTGTTCTTCTGCCACACGCACTAAGTATCCTGTTACCATAGCTAGAGAAATACCAGGTATTGTAGCTGTTGAATCTGAAACAAATTAATCATATTTATGTACTAGCGAACACTTAAATAAAAATGTATTGTTCACACAGATCTGATGTAATTTACCTTGCAAGGGTTTTGCAATGATAGACATTACGTGTTCAGGAAGCTGCGGAATTTGCACATCATCGCGACTTTCATTCCTTCTATATCTTTCATCCATCTGGCACATTCTTGGTTGTAGTAAACTGGTTCGTACATTGCGGATCTTATTTCATCCCTCAGCTCAACATTGCCATGTTTTGATGCCGCAATAATTCCTGTATGGAGCGTTGTTTCGATTGCGTTAAGGCATGACCTTGCGTCCATTGTGTCATTGTATCCCGCTTTGCGTCGTAGGTGCCTAAAGAAAAGCTCGATATCATCGCTTGTTAGATTCCTCGTCAAGACATAATGAAAATTTATACTTATGAGGTATTTTACGCAGGCCACAGTGGATTGGGTAGTCAAGACCAACGCCTGATACGTTTCCCTCGTGAATCTTTTCTCTTTCTCTGGATGCATTTGAATGTTCTTGATATATGACAGGAAATCATTTATTAACCAACTGAGGCGTTCATCTTCAATGCTGAAAAATGCCAGTTTGTTCTCATTCCTGGAATATGTCCCATACGAGATGTTGGAGACATCATGGGCATCGAACCACTTCATAAAATGTTCCATGAAAGAAATTGTTTCTTTTAAACTGTTCCTGTCTTTAATGCTCTCGGGACAAACCACCTCCATACTCTTCAAACCAGCGATTGTTTCAGGGGAAAATACAATTTTGGCTCTTGCTACATTCATTTTCTCCAAATTTGTAGGGTAAACTACTTTTCTGGTTAGTTTCCTCACCGGCTTCATAATTGAAGATTTCTGGAGTTTGAAAAGACCTCTCAAATGATCGCCGGTCACGATAGCATTGTTTACAAAAAAGTCGCGTGACAAATGTTGGGAGAGCACGTTTTTTATGACGTGATTGGGATCGAAACTTAGGAACAGAGGCCTAGTTTTATCAGCTGGATGTTGTATCTCATGCGTAATGCTTCCTCCACAATTCTGATCACTCTGAAACCACACTCTTCAACAGCATTTAACGCATCCAAGGTTAATTTTGCAAGTTGTGAGCCCGTAATGGATGAAGTGAAATAGAAAGACACCGGTATTCTGTAATATTTAGAGAGTCCCTTGAACAAAATGCAGAGTAGTTTATTGGCCAACCTATCTTCGATTCCAAGAGCGTCAAAGTCAATGTCATTCAGTCTAATAAACATATCTAATCTTGTCATACATAAGTTTCGGCTTTATGGACATTTCATCTATTATAAGGGAACCAACCTTTTCGTTATCGTTCACTAACGACAGTTTTTCTACCAGTAATCGGGCTTTAGTTTGCGAAGTTATGCCGGTCTCCCCTTTTGAGTATCCAACATACGATTTCAACGTTCTTTGATGAGGAAGATGCAAAATATCGAGTGTTCTGAGAAGCCGATAACCAGTTGGCGACCTTGAATATAATAGCACAAAAAATTTGAACTGTAGCCTCCTGGTATTTACATTTCTTTTTTCCAAAGCTCTGAAGTTGTTATAACAAAAAGTTTGCTTTCATATTACCTCCCTCAGCTTCCTTCTGAATTTTAGAAACTCGACTTGCAAGATTTCCGGGATCCTTCTTTACCTTACTAAGTTCTGCTTCCAAGTTACGAATTTTTACGCGCAACTTCTTAATAATTCCCACGTGCTTTCTATTTCTTCTGATCTCCTTCCTTAATTTCCTGGTAATTTATTTTTGTACTGTTGATTTTAGGACGGGAGAAAACTGTGTACCTACTGTTGTGGTGCCTACATTTATCAGGTCAGATTCTCCAGTATTATCAGGCACAGGAGAATCCGATTGTTCCACACATTTTCTCTTCAAATATACTCATTTTCACTGTCCGTTTTTTCAAGCTGTCTTTTCTTAGGAGCTTTCCTACATTTTAAAGTGACTTGTTTGTGTTTGGGGAACTCTGTAAAAACTGAAGGGACCTTATTAGGCAGGAGAGTCTTTTTAGATGTACTTATACTAAAGTCTTCTTCTCTGAAGTGTTTACTGCACACCCTCGATTTTTCTGTAGGAACCCAGAGAGATCCCGGCTTGTCTCCTCTGCGAGATATAGCAACAAGCCACCGTTCTTTTAAAGCACTATTCACTGGAAACTTGTGAAGTGAAATTCCACTACCTTTAATTTGTCGTGAATGACAATAAGGAACAAAGCAATAAACCATGATTGAACCTGCGAGTGCTTATTATCACAAGAATACACACATTCACAACCAACTCAATACACACGTTTAAAGGCGCGAACCTGGTAAACAGGGGGCAAGGTAGCGATCCTAGCGGCCCGCCAATGAACTGCAGTGTGACCACTTCTATAGCGTTTTACGGGCTCTATTTCCAGGCCTTGTATTATAGCGTAGGCAACGGTTCAAAGCACTTAAATGCTTGAGGTTAGTCAGTTCTTCTTCTTCTTCTTGGTTAGTTTTTGGACATCGTCGTAAGACGCTACGTCCAGTCACTGGTTTGCGGGATAATTAATGTCTGGGAGAGGTACCAACATTAGAAGAAATTAGTACACTACAAGATGGTAGGGTTAGCTATGTAATGAAGCTAATGACAGCCGGTAATAATGAAAATGAGAAAAATACCAATAATATGGAGGCTAAACTATCTAGGATAACACAAAAACACTGGGACACAGGGTTCTAATGCTTCACGTCTGTGTGGTCTGCCACGACGTCTTACTACAAACATACTAGACCGGACCACAAATAAGGGTTGGGATACGAAAGTTCGTACCTATAGGGAAGGAAAGGTTACAATTGGATGTTACAGGTAATTAAAAAATTAAGTATTAAGTCTACAACGCGAAAAGTCGGTTGAAACACTAAACACGAAACATTTAACGGCAGTTGGTAACCCGCATGAAGAAGCTTAGCTATGAATTCGCGACGGTGATGTTCATATGTCTGACACTGAAAAAAGATATGGTTGACAGTACCTACTGCCCGACCGCATGGACATAAGTTACTTTCGATAAGATTAAGGCGATAGAGATGAGCAGGCTTACACACATGATTTAAGCGGAGTCGTATGATTGTAGTAATATGACGCCGAGTGTAGTTACCAAAGGCGAACCACGGTTTATTAGGAATATTAGGCATAAGCGTGAATAAGTGCTTACCTTTCAACTGGGAACTTCGGCGCCATTCTGCACACCACTGATCGTGGATGAAATGACGACAGTGTTCCCATAAGTCTGTGTGTGGAACTGCGATATAGTAATCCAATCCAGTACCCTGGGCGGCCTCTTTAGCTAGGATATCCGCTGTGACGTTACCGTGTATTCCAGAATCCATGCGAATAATACTTTAACATTACGGAGGAACAAGTCATGACTTAATTTGCGTAAATTTTGAATGTACCAATTATTGGTATGTTCGGGATTGTCTAAAGCCTTCAAGGTGCTTAAGGAGTCAGTACAAATGAGAGCTTTTAAGATTCCAGAATATTTTATGTACAATAAAGCCTGGCGTATGGCGAAAATTTCAGCCGTGAAAGAAGAAGCGAGGTGTGGGAGAGTGGATTGTTTGTTCACAGCCAGTTGGGGGGAGTAAAATGCAGCACCTACACCAGTTGGGGATAGAGTCTTTGAACCATCAGTGTAAAAAGTAATATAGTGTTCTTGGTTATGCCTATTGAAAGCAAATTGAAATAAACTGGTCGTGACATGACTATTTGGTCGGAGTATTGGAGGACTAGTTTCGAAGATAGTGTGAAGAATATCAGGTTTAAATGTACTAGCTCGAAAAGGTATAGAGTATTTAGGGTGGTTTAACGTTTGTACCATGCTAGTACGAAAGTGACCGAATTGGTTAAATGCCCATAATAGAGCCGGTTGATGTTCGTCATTAACATTCCGGTTTTGATAATATTCGTGTAACAGCTGTAGCTTCGGGATGATTGGGTGGCGATATTTATTCAATTTATTAAGAAGATATTTGCTAGCGAGTAGTCGTCGTCGAAATTTTATTGGCGGTTCCGATGCTTCAGCTAAAAGTGCGTTCGTTGGGGAGGAGGACGTAGCCCCCATGATTAAGCGGAGTATTTTAAACTGAAAGGTATCAAGTTTGCGTAGTTGGCTATTAGATGCTATATCAAGAAAATGACAGCCATATTCGAATACTGACCGGATGATATTTTTATATACCGTAAGAAGGACATATGGATCCGATCCCCAGGTGCGTTTAGTGAGAGATTTAATGATAAGGTATTTAGTTTCTAATTTGGAAAGAATATATTCGATATGGTCTTTCCAGAGTAATTTGTTATCAATTTTAATGCCTAAATATTTGATCGAAGTTTTGATACAAATCTCATAGGAACCAAAGGTAATTGGAGTACGATCATAATTTCGTTTCTTCGTAAAGATCATTGCAGAGGATTTTTGAAATTCGATTTCTAAGTTATGCTGTAGAAGCCATCTATGGAGGATCGGTAGTGTACTCTCAATGGTAGTACGGGATTCAAGGGCCGATGCTTTAATGGAATAAATAACTATATCGTCAGCATATTGTAAGATCCTAGCCTGTTGAGAAATCACCCGCTCTAAGTCAAAGGTATATAGCAGATATAAGATAGGGCTCAAAATATCACCTTGTGGGAGACCTTTAGAAGTGTATCTAGAATCGAAACTCTGGCCAGTGTTCTTTAAAAAAATGTGACGATTGGTGAATAATTGCCGTATGATATTAATAAACGAAAGAGGAAATTGCCACTGATATAATTTGGCAAGAAGTACTCCAATGTCCACATTATCATATGCTCCTTTTATATCGAGAAATATAGCCGTCAAAACGTCACCTCGACTGCGAGCGAGTAATAAATCTGTAAAAAATATATTAAGAGCATCTGCCGTATTTCGGCCTTTCAAAAACCCAAACTGATACACTGGAAGTATATTATAATATTCTAAACACCATAGAAGACGGTGCAAGAGGATTCTTTGAAAAGTTTTACGAAGGCAGGAACCCAAAGCGATACCTCTATACCCGTTTGGGTCTTGAGGATGTTTACCTTGTTTTAAGAGGGGTATAATTTGGAAATCGTTCCAATCGACAGGAATGGCATGGCTGTCGAGTATGGCGTTAAATGTATTTAGCAGCGTTTGCTTAGCGTGGAACGGTAGATATTTCAACATTTTATAGGTGATAGAATCTCTGCCCGGACTAGTATCTTTTCGATGTTCGAGTGCCATATCTAGCTCATGGAGGGAGATATTCTGTAATAGATTAGAAAATTTATCGGAGGAAGGTAGTAAACTATATTCATAAGAAGGTTCCACGTAATCTGGTGTTAGTTGGTGGTAAAATTGGGCAATTCCGTGAGGATGCGATTGAGAAACAGAATTTGTATGAGTATTACTTAAATGTTGGATGGCTGCCCATATATCTTTGAGAGGGGTTTGTCGATTGATAGATGAGACAAATACTTTCCACGCTGTTCGTCGTTTTTCATTAAAAATAGTCTGTATAGAAGCGACTATTTTTTTATATTGGATATAGTGATCATAGGAGCCAGATGTTCTATAAGCTTTTAAGGCAGCTTGTCTACGACGAACTAAAGACGCACACTCGGAATCCCACCAACGAATAGCATTTCTCTGCATTTTAAAAAACCGCTTGTGTTCAATAGGATGATAAGTATCTAAATAAGAATGAATAAAGGATAATAGTAGATCATAGTCAAGAATATGGGGAGCTGGAAGTGTAGAGCGGATTTTATCTGCAAGAAAGGTCGTGAATAGCGTAGAATCAAAAGAGTGGAGATTACGGGATGCAGTAAAGTGAGAGACATTCCTGATAACCTGTGGGCCTATATCTATTAGAATGGGAAAATGGTCGCTTTGATGGGTATCATAAATTACATTCCAAGTTGTTTTATTTGCCAAATCTACGGTGTAAATAGTGAGATCTACTGCACTTTTATTAATGTTAGGAGCTGTTAACCGAGTAGGAGAACCGTCGTTGAGGATAACCAGTTCCTGTTTTACGGTGATCCTTCCAATATTCCGCCCTTTGGGGCAACTAGATATGCTCCCCCAAAGAGGATTGTGAGCATTAAAATTACCACCGATTAGGGTGTTGTTTTGTGAGCATTGTGAAAAAAATTTGTCCCATTGGACATAGTTACCTTTTATCCACGGCGGACAGTATATGGAAACCACGGTCCAATCGTGAATTTTTACTACAAGGGCTTGAGTGCCCGGTATGATATAGTTTAATGGAGCTTCCTGAAAGTAGATGTCTTGTTTGAGTAAAATGCATGTGCCTCCAGAGATGGGTGCATCATGCCGTATGACCGTAAAACCTTTCATACGAAAATGAAAATGAGATTTCAACCAAGTTTCGCTCAAGAAAATTACCGCAGGATCAAAAGAATTTATCAAACTCACTAATTCATGTTTCTTATTTAATATGCTCCGACAATTCCATTGCAGGATCCGCATGTTTTACTTGTTTGACAGTAGGGGGAGATCCCACGAATCGAAAAAACTCATCATATATTGATTTTAACTGTTGCTTCCATATGCCGGTTGTTTCAATTGTTGCGATTATATCTGCAAATTTGTGAAAGGTGTTTCGACATTGGTCATTAGAATTAACGTTTGATTTACAAGGTAAAGCCATGACAGAGGGAGATGCCGATATTGGCGCGTGGGGATCCGAAAGTTGCCCTTGAGGACTTGGCTTCAGTGATGTAGATGCAGTCTCGGTAGGAGGAGCAGGTATCAAACGCACTAGTGGAATGCCAGAATGTTCTGGAACCGTTTTCAGATTACTTAGTAAATTCAGATATGATGCCCTGTCATAACCTGGGGTGACAGGTGGGCGGGGGGGGGGGTTATTAACCACCATAGTAAATTTACGTTTTCGAGGGTGAGTTTCTTCCGATGGAGATGATCTAGTGGGTAAAGGAGGAAAATGTTGGGGGATCAGAAGGGGGTTAGATAGGGACTGTAATGGGGCAAAATAGTTTTTCACTTCAAAATATGATTTGTTTTCAACACTCATAATGCGTTTAATTTCTTTTTGTTGTTTGTGGATGTCACAATGTTCTGCTCCCGCAGGATGATTTCCGCCACAATTAGCACATTTAACGACTTGGTGAGTGCAATCTTCAGTAGAATGAGTAAGGGAACACTTTCCACATCTCGGCTCCCTGGAACGACAATTAGTAGCGGTGTGACCATACCGCTGACATCGTTTGCATATTAAAGGAGAGAATATAAAGGCCTGAACCTCTAACATGACTTTAAAAATAGACACGCTTTTCGGAAGTTGTTGACTCTCGAATACAACCTTCACAGTACCTGTAGGGATATATTCTGTTTTTCCGTCTTTAGATGAACGTCTATTTAGACGTTGTACTTTCACTACAGGATAAGGTGAGTCTAAACAGGTGAGAATGTCGGATTCGGAAATAGTAGTGTCTACTCCCCGTATGACCCCTACTCGCTGAATATTCGAAGACGGAATAAAAGCTGTCAATTTCTTTTCTGTAAGAATGGGATGAGAAAGAAAGGCGTTTGCAGCCTTACTAGACATGAAAGTAACTTGAATTCTATTTCTTCCTTTCCTATGTATGGCCTTGACGTCACCAATTTGTCTCTCGTAGAAAATCCGTCCCAGAGCCATAGGGTGAATATGTCCTATTTTATTTGTAGAGTCAATCGATTCGACAAATACTATGTAAGGGCCAAGATGAGTGATAGAATAGGTAGATACAGGAACTTGCGGACGCTGATCCGAATCACGTATTGTATCTTGAGAACTGTCTAGTTGGGTAGCAGTATTACTAACGTCCATGGGTAAATCCTTACGCACGGCACCTTTATCAATATCAGGAGGTCGGCCTAAAGGGCCACCACCACTATCTACAGACATAATAGTCCAAAAGGAATTACCCTATACTAGCACCAGAACAAACACAAAAGAAAATTACTAGGATACAAACACAAACATAAAACACTCAACTTATCTACAGACAGGAAAAAGCCGCTGCACCAGTGACCGGAGCGAGACGTGTGCACCGCACAACAGCCGAACACCGAATGCCTTCGTTTTTGTATGACTGTAGTCAGAAGTTTTTTACGGGGGTTAGCATACTTGCTTGCTTGCTTGCTGATGCTTATGGGCTGTGTCTACGACATTTCACCCAGTCAATACTCGCTTACTCATGTAAACACACTAATATAAATGAACAATGTCAGTTCAATAATTGATGCTTGCGCTGGCAAGTAGAAAAACACAAAACACTGCACTTCACTATATCACATAACAACCCCATTTTGCTATAGTAGCCTGTTGTCATACGGGAAACTTCCAATCTTGCAAGCACACTGCGTCTAAAGCTTCACCCATACGAAAAAATCCAAAATAGCACTCACAAGTAATACACTAATAATATGAGGAATCACTCAAATGGAACCTTGAAAAGCAAGAGTAATTCTCACCCTACATTACAGACAGAATTATAACACGATATTGGCTTCATCTAGAAACAAATTTAATACTCGAATAATCTCGACTGTAGGATTACAGAGCAAACAAGAAACACTGGTAGGAAAAACCTGCTTGAGTCGCTTGAGGTTATTCAAAAGTTTTTTACGGGGGTTAGCATATAAAGAACATTCAAAGAAAATGTGGTTGGAGTCGCCATTACGGATATCTGTACCACACAAACAGTTTGTATCCTGCGTTAAATGGAAACGTATGGGTTAGCATACAAAGAACATTCAAAGAAAATGTGGTTGGAGTCGCCATTACGGATATCTGTACCACACAAACAGTTTGTATCTTGCGTTAAATGGAAACGTGATCGATATTGTGGTGTAAGGGCATGATTAAACCGTAACCGAATGATGTTAATAATATGTCGTCTAGTATAAGATCCTCGTATAAACCAAGGTTTAACTAAAAGTGTTGGTTGTAAATGATAATAGAAGTTACCTTTGACTTGTGCAGTCTGTCGGAAGAAATTCTGCCAGTCTTGACGCCCCTCCTGTCGGATAACAACTGCATAATCAGAAGCTGGAACTATATTGTTAGTATTCGGAACAGGAAGACGAGAAGCTTGTTTTGCAAAACAATCTGCTTTTTCATTACCTTCGATACCCACATGACCTGGTACCCATACTAAAGTTATGGAAATACCGACGTTGTCAAGCATATAAAGGAGACTCTTGACATTGTAAATATACCAATTATAGGATAACTCATACGAAACCAAAGATTGTAATGCACTCAGCGAATCCGTATAGATTGTAGCTCGCGTATATCCCTGTCGCTGAACAAAAAGTAAAGCTAGCTGTATGGCGAATAGCTCCGCCGTAAAAATCGAACAGTCACTAGGCAAACCATATTGTTCTTTAACATTTAGAGAAGGTATATAATAAGCGGAACCGACTCCATTAATGTTCTTTGCCCCATCTGTAAAAATGTTTATGCTTCGTGGAATATGAGAAAATTTCACTCTTTTAACAGGACATATCTCGGTCCCCTGCAGACAAGGAACGGTAGTAGAGCCATTACGCATAGGCCAAATTATTTGAGGCTTAAAATAAGAAACCGGATAGGGTAAGGTATAGGGTAGTAAAGTAACACTGTGTATTAAGGTACACTGTTTCGACTTCAATGTATTAAAAGCATGAAACAGTACAGGCAATCTTCATAAAGCCTGGCGCCGAACGGAATAATACTCCGAGAGTAACTGTAACTTCGGAATTAAAGGATGACTTGTTAAAGAAAACTTTTTAAGTAAATATTTCGTCGCAAGTATTTTTCTACGTACTTGTAAGGGAGCTTCGCAGGCTTCAACTAAAAGGGCATTGGTAGGTGTGGACTTTAAAGCTCCAATACAGGAGCGTATTGCTTTATATTGACAAGTGTTAAGAATATTCAAGTTAGTAGAAGAGGCTACGTCAAAAATATGTGATCCGTAGTCCAATATCGTCCTAATAGTGGTTTTGTACAAAGATAGTACCACAACGGGATCTGCCCCCCATTGCCTACGGGTTACGGCCTGTATTACCTGAATATACCGTTCACTCTTCGAACGCAAATATAAAAAATGATGTTTCCATGTAAGTTTTTGATCGATAAATAACCCAAGATATTTATGGTGACTAACCACTGGTATTTCATACTGATCAAAAGCAAGTGGCGATCGGTCATAGGTTCGGTGATGTGTAAATATCATTGCTCTACATTTCGCTATGGAAAGATTTAACCCATGGGCCTCTAACCATGTTCTAGCTTCATGAAGCGTGAAACTAATATGTTGTCTACAGAGCTGTAAATCTTCATGTGTACAATAAAGCAAAAAATCGTCAGCATACGCCTGTAGTCGAGCATGACGTAAAATGACCGCTTCAAAATCTTTCATAAAAAGAGCGAAAAGAATACCACTCAGAATATCGCCCTGTGGCAACCCATTACTTACCTGCCGGGGCTGGATTGTACAAGGTGTCGATTTAAATCGGAGTGTTCGATAAGTCAGAAGTTGTCTGAGAATGCTAATAAATCCCTCAGGAATCTTAAGAGTTGCAAGTTTTTCCCATAATATGTTCAAAGGTACGGAATCATAAGCCCGTTGAATATCAAGAAAAACCGCTATGGTACTATGTTTTCTATGACGAGCTAATAGTAAATCGATAACAAAACTATTAAATGCATCAGATGTACTGCGTCCCTTAAAAAAGGCATATTGGTATCTAGGCGTCAAGTTATAGTATTCTAATACCCATAGAATTCTTCGAAGTAAGATCTTTAGAAAGACTTTACGGAGGCACGAACCGAGGACTATACCGCGATAATTACTTACCTCAGTGGGTAACTGTTTATTTTTAAGAATGGGAATTAGGAAAAATTCATTCCAACTAACCGGTGTACTGTGATTGCGCAAAATATCATTATACCTATTTAGTAATGCCTTCTTTGCTCTATTAGGTAATAATTGGAGCATTTGATATGATACATTATCCGGCCCTGGGGAAGAATTTGAGCATGATTGGAGTACTGCCTCTAATTCCTGATAATCGCAGGGTTGTAGCAATACGGAAAAACGTGCGTCTAGTGGGTCTTGGGAAGGAACATACTGTGGCACAACAAAATCCGGCGTCTCTCTAACAAGAAAATCTGATAATACTTGACCTGGGATGGTCTTGGCAGGGGAGTGCTGCGTAACTCTTGTGATTGCCCTGATGGCATTCCACAAGTCTGCAATTGGAACCTGACGCGTGAAGGACGATATAAACTCCCTCCAAGCGACACGACGTTTTTGATGGAAAATTCGGCGGGTTTGTGCCATGTGTCGTTTGAGCCGGAAGTAATTTTCAGGTGTTGCGTGCTGCCTATATTGTCGAAAAAGTACTTTACGGGTTTGAATCAGCAAATGACATTCGTCGTCCCACCACTTAACATGCACAGGTTTCCTAGAAGATAAAGGGGGTGAAGCGCTGATGGGGTGGTGAAGGTTAATATAAGCTGTTAAAATCTGCAGTAAAGATTGATATGATAAAGTATTTTCCGGGATTTTTTGTAACGCATCCTCAATGTAAGCGGTATATATTTGTGGTTTAAATCTCCTCAAAGATGGAATCATGTTATGTTGAAATGTGTGGTGCGGTGGAGAAAAGGGTCTGCCTACACCATAAGAAATAACAATAGGGAAATGATCACTGGAATAAGTATCACTCAAAGTATGCCATGTAGTGGTAGACACCATATTTCGCTTACATAATGTTAAATCTACTGCGCTAGGAGGGGCAGAAGGCGCAGTCAAACGTGTAGGCGAGCCATCATTCAAAATAGCAAAAGCATGGTTATTGACTTCATTTAGGAACTGTGTACCTTGAAGTGTATCCAAATTTCCTCCCCACAGTGTGTGCTGAAGATTAAAGTCCCCAAAGATAAAAACATATGGTTCGTTAGTAAATTGTTGAAAGATTGGTTCCATTGTCTCTCAGTAATGGAAACTTCAGGAGGACAGTAGATATTCACAAGTAAAAAATGCATATAATATAATCCTATAACATATGTATGGGGTATGGCCTGAATATTCGAATGGATGCGATATGTCACGGACGAGTGGACCAAAAAGGCAACCACACCGTAACCGGGTCCATCATTACGTAAAACTTTGTAATTAGGATACTTAATGCGAGTCTCTAGATGAAACCAAATTTCTTGTATAGCTAAAAAGTGAGGTACTGTTTCCTGTATTAATTTAAATAGCTCATGACGCTTGTTCATGAGACTTCTAGCGTTCCATTGAGTGATTCTGATCATAGAATTGAATAAAACTACAAATCCTGTCCCTTAACTGGAATACATTATGAGCTAACGCGGGGTGATCACCCAATAATTGTACCAATTGCTGAATAGATTGATAAAGACCACTTTGAAGATATTCTCTTTGCCTATGAAATGACGAAAGCGGTTGCGCTATTGAGGCGCTACTCGTGGCAACAGGTTCGTCCAAAGGTGCCTCCATCCGACGGCTTGCGCCTTCGTAAACAGGTGTAACTCTTGAAGCTGCCATCTCCCTGCGGGGAATCTCTCGAACCAAATTTTGATAACCTTCCTTATCATATCCTGGGGCTGGTACTGGCCTCGGTGATTTTAAAATTACTTGTCTGAATTTTCTCTTACGGGGATTCGACTGTGTAGGAGTCTGCCCCTCCCCAGTTAAAGGGGGAAAATTTTGGGAATTGTCCACTAGATTATATTCACTAGGTTGGACTTTTTGTACAGCGTCCTTGAAAGATAAGTTCTGATGGCTCATGATCTTTTTAATGTGGACTTGTTGTTGATGAGTTGGACAGTCAACATCGCCAGTTGAATGGGTGCCGCGACAATGCACGCATTGCAGGAAAGTTTCCGTACAGTTCGCCGTAGTATGGTGCAATGCACATTTCCCACACCTGGGACTTGTTGCTCTGCAATGCTTATCAACGTGACCGTACCGTTGGCATTTTTTACAGATGATGGGAGCAAAAACATATGGCTCCACCTCTAAATGCACCTGATATAATGACACGTACTGTGGAAGTTTCTGCGCACGAAAAACCACTTTTATAGATCCAGTAGGTACATACTGTGTGCCTTCTTCGTTAACAATTCGACGGTTCAAACGCTTTACAGATTTTATAGTAGCAGGAGACTTTAAGTGCTTTAATATAGCATCCTCGGTCAAGGTCTTCTCTACTCCCCTGATAACTCCTACCCGCAATACATTAGAGCTAGGTATGTATGCCCGTAACTTAAGCTCAACTAATATAGGGTGTTTCAAAAATGAATTTGCCTGTACGGCATATACAAATTCTATTTGTACCCTATTTCGTCCCTTGCGGGCCACTGATGTTATGCCTGGAATATTTTTCTCATAGAAAATTCTACCCAGGGTCATAGGATGCATGTTACCGACATTGCCTGTTGCTGTGGACTCCACAAAAATAATGAAAGGTCCATAATGAGTACTAGGATAAAGTTCCTGCGACTCAGTCTTCGAAATCGAAGCAGCAGTCTCTTTATTCACTACCTCATTGGGTGTAATCGATGTACTCACTGTACTACTATTCTCACTTAGACTATCATCCTCATCCTGGTCCATTTGAACTGTCTCTTCCCGAGCAACTTTGAGGGTTGAAGGATCAGGAGACTCCTCACCACCACTTTGCTCCCCGATAGCGTACGTATTACACTCGTAGAATCACTACTCTATACCGTCCACGCTACCCCCTCACAGCGACTGTCAACTCAACTGCACACGACCACTGCTAAGAGGGAACTACATATATTCGTACTATAGTAGTTCTACACTCGCACACAATTCCGATAAAGTAAGACACCAATGCAGTTTAAGAACCTTCTTCTTCTTCTTCTTCTTGGTTAGTTGTTGGACATCGTCGTAAGAGCAGTGTTGCCAACTTCAGCGACAAGTCGCTAAATCTAGGGAATTCGGGAACCTTGTTAGCGACAAATTTTTATTTTTCCGATTAGCGACTTTTCTGGGGATTATTCAAGCACTTTATAGGGAAAACTGGTGAATTTCATAGTTCAGTAAAATTATGAATTTAACAGTATAAACTGCAGTTCAGTACGTGAATGTTTATGACCGGTTATTTTTTAATCTGGGCTTCCTTGTATATCATTTCATGTGATTTAAAAATCACGTTATGACATCATTCGGCAATGCCTCTTCTTATCTGCTGGATGACATCATGCGTAGGCGCTGGGAGTTGCACAGACAGCGTTAATACAGTATTAACGCAGTAGATTAGTCAGTCATTCGATTTTTTATTTTTTGTCTCAGTTACGCGTAACATTACACAGCGGACGGAGGTGATTCAGGCGCGCGCGCTAAGAAAATGAATCGATCTCTTCGCAGCTATCAGTGTAATAATAAGTTCTGTTGAGATCTGTGTTTATTCTTGAAGTCATTCATGCTTTGTTAGGTGTATTTACGAAATTTAAACGTGCGATTTCAAATATTCATTTTCGTATTTTCTTGTTTGTGAACTGTGTTTTTGTTTTTTGTTCAACGCCATGGGTAAGCCAAAGTATCAGCAAAACTACCGTAAAGACTGGGAACATCAGTTTAAATGGTGAAGACCGGTAGATTCTGATAAGTCCAAAGCCTCCTGCATCTACTGTAAAACAGAACTGTATGCTAAATATAATGATTTAAAGAAACATTCTGAAACTCTGAAACATAAAATGCGATCAGGGCCGTTTACCTCACCACTGCAGAAAAAAATACCGTTTACAAAAGTAAACATAAGTACTGCTAGGACTGAAGGAAGTTTGGCATTGTTTATTGCAGAGCACTGCTCATTGTTGACTGTAGATCACTTGTCAGAACTGTGTGTTAAAATGTTGGCGATAGTTCTAAAGCAGCAGATCTCCGTTGACACAGAACAAAATGTACTGAAGTAATAAAACATGTACTAGCACCACATTTTGTTGAGGACATGGTTTCTGATATTGGCGATCAGGGTTACAGTTTAATAATAGATGAGGCGACAGATATATCCGTTACTAAGTTGTTGGGTGTCATAATTCGTCACGTCAGCGTCAGTGTGAAAAGGGCAGTATCAAGATTTGGTAGACTTGCCAAATAGCACAGCACCAGCTATTGTTAACGCATTAGGAATACTCTTACAGCAACTGCAGACGAAGCCTGCTAATTTATTAGGTATAGGTGTAGACAACGCTTCCGTGAACACGGGGATGAACAATGGGGTATATGAACTTATGAAAAATGAGTTTAATATTCCTAATTTGAAAATGATTAGGTGCGTGTGTCATTCCATACAGCTAGCTGTTTCTCATGCTACGGAAGACACTTTTCCGCGTAAAGTTGACTTCATTGTCCGTGAAAGTTACCTTTGGTTTGCTCATTCCAGCAAGGAACAGGGCATTTACAAGCAAATTTACAATGCAATAAATAGTGAAGAGCCTCTCAAAATTCTAAAAGTTTGTGAAACAAGGTGGTTATCCATTGACCTTCTGTTCGGCGAATTGTTGAACAGTGGGATGAGCTCAAATTACACTTCGATATAGTAAGGACTTAAGAAAAGTGTTATACATCAGAGATGTTATTCCAAATGTACTCTGATTTATCAAACAGATTGTTCATGACTTATCTAAAAAGTATTCTGCATGAGGTCCAAAAAGTAATTAAAGTATTTGAATCTGAAAATGCAGACCCCACTCGTTTACTTGATGATCTCATGAATCTTATACAGTTTTTAGGAAGGAAAATCCTTAACCCAACTGCTCGATTTGATCTGTTTTCTCCATCAACTGAGATTGATAGTTACGTGGACCCCAAACCCTATCTGGGTTATGACTTCAAAAAACTGGCGGACACTCTATCAGTAGAAAAGGTAGAAGTGGTTAGGGGCCGCTGTATTAACTTCACAAAAAAGCTAATTACAGAACTACAAAATAGGCTGCCGAATAATTTTCAAAACCCAAGAAAAATGGCTCTTCTTTCTATTAAAAACTGTCTGAATGTTGTCAAAAACCCAATATTTGAGTTAGTGGAAGATATGGGTTGTAGTGTTTCAGATATAGATCACATTGATAATCAGTGGCGTAATTGAAACGCAATAAAGTGGAGTCAAGTTTCAAATACCACAGATTTCTGGGTAGAGGTGTTGCAGTATAGTGATTCGGCAGGACAAAATCCATTCAAGGAACTAGCAACTTTTGCTATGAAAATTTTGGTTCTCCCGCATTCAAATGCCGAAGTAGAAAGGCTCTTTAGTACACTTGGTATTGTGAAATCTAAAGTGAGAAACAGAAGAAAGTCGAAACAGCAGCATCCATCTTGCACATCAGGAATGCGCTTAAGTGCCTAGGAAAAACCTGCCATTCCTACGAAATTCCAGAGAAGGTCGTCAAGAAGATAGGAACTAAAAATGCTTATTCAACAACGGCTGAACTATTACCTGCTCCATCAACAGCTCAGCAACCTTCCACTTCACAGGCTACATCGTTTGCTGAGGAGGAAATGGAAGACGATGAAGACGGAATATTTTTTCTGCATAGGTATGTCCATTTTATTCATGTTTACTGGTAATTTAATGTTAGCGACTTTTCTTGGCGACTTTGACAAAAATTTGGCTATTTTTAGAGACTTTCATAAACGAATTTAGCGATATTTTAGGATGTACAGTTGGCAACACTGGTGGTAAGACGCTACGTCCAGTCACTGGTTGGCGGGTTAATTAATGTCTGGAAGAGGTGCCAACATTAGAAGAAAGTAGTACACTACGAAAGAGGAGGGTTAACTATGTAATGAAGCTAATTGCAGCAGGTAATGATGAAACTTAGGAAAATACCAATGATATATAGGTTAAACTATCAGGGCATAACACAAAAACACTGGGACACAGGGTTCAAATTCTTCACGTCTGTGTGGTCTGTCACGACGTCTTACTACAAACAAACAAGACCGGACCACAAATAAGGGGTAGTATGTGCAAGACAGTACCTAGAGGAAAGGAAAAGGTTACAAATGGATGTTACATGTAACTAAAAAAATTGATGAAGTCTACAACGTGAAAAGTCGGTTAGAACACTAAAGACGAAACGTTTAACAGCAGTTGGTAACCCGCATGAAAAAGCTTACCTATGAATTCGCGACGGTGATGTTCATATGTCTGACAGTGAAAAAAGATGGGAGTTACAGTACTGACTGCTCGGCCGCATGGACATAAGGTACTTTCAAGAAAAGTAAGGCGATAGAGATGTGTAGGCGTACAGACCTGATTTAGGCGGTGTCGGATGAGTGTAGAATGTTCCTACAATTCTATTGTAATAGCTGTATGTTTTACTTGGAAGGAGTGGAGTGTCCCAATAAAAGAAAAATCTCATCCTGTAATGACTTTATCAGATGCTTCACTTCGACATTTTGTCCCACGTTTTCTATTAACTCTTCAAATTTCTTAGAGACGTTGCGACATTTGTCGGTAGAAGTAACATTTGAATTACAGTGTAAAGCCGTGACAGAGGGAGATGCTGATAGCTGTGCGTGGGAAGCCGAAGGTTGCCCTTGGGGACTTCCGTGATGTAGATGCAGGCTCGTTAGGAGTAGCAGGTATCAAACGCACTACTGGAGTGCCAGAATGTTCTGGAACCGTCTTCGGATTACTTATCAAGTTCAGATATGATGCCCTGTCATAACCTGGCTTAACGGGTGGGCGGGGAGGGTTACTAACCACCATAGTAAATTTACGCTTTCGAGGGAGAGTTTCTTCCGATTGGGAAGGTCTATTGGGTAAAGGAGGGAAATGTTGTGGCAACAGAAGGGGGTTGGATATGGACTGTAATGGGGCAAAATAGTTTTTCACTTCTAAATATGATTTGTTTTCAACACTCATAATGCGTTTGATTTCTTTCTGTTGTTTGTGGATTTCACAACATTCAGCCCCCGCAGGATGATTTTCTGCACAATTGGCGCATTTAACTAGGTGGTGAGTGCAATCTTCGGTAGAGTGGTTAAGGGAACATTTTCCATATCTCGGCTCCCTGGAACGACAATTAGTAGCGGTATGTCCATACCGCTGACATCGTTTGCATAATAAAGGAGAGAATATAAAGGCCTGAACCTCTAAAATGACCTTAAAAATGGACACACTTTTTGGAAGTTGTTGACTTTCAAATACAACCTTTACAGTACCTGTAGGGATATATTCAGTTTTTCCTTCTTTGGACGATCGTCTATTTAGACGTTGTACTTTCACTACAGGATATGGCGATTCTGAACAGGTGAGAATGTCGGATTCGGAAATAGTGGTGTCTACTCCCCGTACTACCCCTATTCGATGAATATTCGAGGACGGAATAAAAGCTGTCAATTTCTTTTCCTTAAGAATGGGATGAGAAAGAAAGGCGTTTGCAGCCTTACTAGACATGAAAGTAATTTGGATTCTATTTCTTCCCTTCCTATGGATGGCCTTGACGTCACCAATTTGCCTCTCAAAGAAAATCCGACCCAGAGTCATAGGGTGAATATGTCCTATTTTATTTTGAGATTCGGTCGATTCTACACATACTATGTAGGGGCCAAGATGTGTGTTAGAATATGTAGATACAGGAACGTGCTGGCGCTGATCCATGTCACGTATTGTATCTTGAGAACGGTCTCGTTGGGTATCAGTATTACTAACGTCCATGGGTAAGTTCTCACGCATGGCATCATTGTCAATATCAGGTGGTCTTCCTAAAGGGCCACCGCCACTATCTATAGACATAGTACTCCGAAAGGTGAGGACACAATACTAGCCCCGAAACAAACACAAGAGAAGAAGTACTAGGATACAAACACAAACACAAACATAAAACACTCTACTTATCTACAGACGTGAAAAAGCCGCTGCACCAGTGACCGGAGAAAGACGTGTGCACTGCACAACAGCCGAACACCGAATGTTTAAGAACCTAAGAGCGTTGCCTACGAGATAGTACAGGCCTCTGCATGCGCGGTGTTTTCAAGCAATAAATTGTCAGAGCATGTGTCAGAGTATGCACAAGTATGCAGAGTCACGGCCGACGGCAGAGTCATCGCCCTCTAGTATCCCTCTCAGCCTTCCCACTTCGCTCGGCTTGCGTGCTTCTTTGCGAACACAGGCGAACATCATGTAGGGACTACTTTGGCCGCTGTGGCGCTAGAAGCGTGGTGGTGGTGGTGGTGGTGATTATTGTTTTAAGAGGAAGTACAACTAGGCAACCATCCTCTATATAACACTAATCAGAGGGAAAAAATGGAAGGGATCCGACACTTCGAAGAATGAAGATATCGACCAAAGTAAGATAAGGGCCACGAAGGGCGTGAAAATGAAAGACTCCCTAGCCCTCGCAAACCTAATACCGTCGGGGTCGGAAAAGAACAAGAGATGACCAAGGGAGGTCGGATAGGATAGATGAAAGTGAGGAGCCCGGCACAAGTAAGTGGAAGCAATGCCAGGACTCAGCTGAGGGCCCCGTAGTCGCCAACCCACGCTCCAAAGTTCAGAGCCCCTGGGGCCCCTTTTAGTCGCCTCTTACGACAGGCAGGGGATACCGTGGGTGTTATTCTAACGCCCCAACCCACAGGGGGAGCTAGAAGCGTGGACGAGACCCGCACCAAATACAGTAGAGACAATACACGACACTGAGCGAGATATCGAGGGACAGCTATTGGAGCTCACTCTAGCGGATAGACCTGAACGGTACTGATTCTGTCATAAGAGCACGTGTATTTTTGTGTGAAGTTTTTGGTGTTATTTACACGTTTTCAGTGAGTTGACATAATTAAATAGTAGCGTGTGTCATTCCTTGATATCTCCTCTCAACATGAGGGGAAAGGTATGTGCTGTTTGGCTGCAGTAATTACGAAGTAGAGAAAAATGCGCGCTCGTTCTTCAGGTTCCCTCGTGACAAGAACATGTAAGTAATATTGTGTTTGCATATATATTCTTCCAGTGACAGAGATTTCTATAGTACTTCATACTCTTCTGACCTGCTCGACCCATGTTTTAACGGGCTTAAAATATAATACGCATATTTTATTGTATAGTGCAGCAGTTAACCTTCAATACCGATGTGTTGTTGTAGGTGTGATCTGTGGGTTTTGAAATGTCACAGAAGCGATTTGGATAAAGTGTACAAGAAAGAAGGGACGTTACGCTTGTATAAGAATTATAAGATCTGTTCAGATCATTTCCAGGCCAGCGACTTTAAAAATCCTCGACTATACAGCCAAGGATATGTTACATTTTTACTCTAATTGTACGTAAATATTCCTCAAAGCATCACTATCGACAAAATTTTCAAACTTTTCTTTCTTTTATCCCTCTTCTCAGATTAAAGCCGGGATTTTATAGATTTTCTTTCTGTTAGTAGGCTTCATGTTAAGAGGAAAATTGTCCAGCTATTAAATGTTAATTCATTGCATCATATGTGTAAGGAATGTGCCGATATTTTTATTGACAAATGTCTTAATGTGATGATACATTGTTTTTAAATTAGGAAAAAAGACAAATCCAACCGTAAGATTTCAGGCAGGTATGCTAAAGCTAAAAAAGTAATGCATAAATGAAAGATCAAGCCATTTCACAGCAGTCCATTTCACACCTAGTTTATATGTCTAATTTCAATCTTTGAATAATAACCTTTTAAATAATTCTTCATTCATTTATCCAGAATTGCTTCAGCAACTTCGAAGTTAATATCTCAATACCACTGTCTTTCTAGACGTAATTTATTTATCCATTTCCGTATATACATTTCCATTGATATTTGAATTTAGCGCGATTTGTTCAGGTCAAGTCACTAGGAGCGCCACCGTCGAATTGTCTCCCATTTTAGCAAGGCGAAATCCGTAAGTGTCGTGTATTGTCTCTACTGTATTTGCCCGCACTGAAGGCACGTTAGAAACAACAAGAAAGAGGAAAAAATCAAAATCTCTTTACTTGCAAATGAGGTGTTTACCTCGGTGGCAAATGGTACACTAAAATACATTGTTGTCAAGCACTAAATATTAAATTAACAAGAGAATAAAATTTTCATATAATACAATATTATATAATTTACGCTAACATTTTTTTCTATTAAACACACAGCTCATCGTTAAAAAAATTACATTGTTTACAAAATTATACTTATAATATCTCCTGTAGGCGTACTACTTACAGATATAGTCATCTGATATACAGTATGTGGAATTACTTCAAATTATACTGTAGGAAGTAAACAATGTGTCGAGTGCCGTTTCTTTATGTAGTTTACTGAGATTGTGTTGAGTTGTGATATTAGTAGAAGTACAGACTATTTATTTTCATCATAAGAAGGTAGGCCTATATAATGGTAGTCATTTATTAAAAGAAGTAATTGCAAGACATGCTTAAATCTCGCGCATCGTTCGAGTTTCTCATACCCTTTTAATCTAATTTCTTACTTCACTGAAGGCTATCGTAACATATTTGCTTTAATTAGTTATTGCTTACGATCTTGCCATAGGTTACATTAACTTGGCATATTAATGTCCTATTGCAGGTTTCTATCTAACAATAGCAATGGTGTATTGCTGCGTGCCTTACTGCACAAGCCGGAGTAGTAAAGTGAAAGGAGTATCATTTTACGAATTTCCCAACCGAACTGACCTCAGAGAACAATGGCTTAAAGCTATATCAAGAGCAGACTCCAGGCCCAATTTAAATTCTAGATCTTCTGTGGTATGTAGCCTTCATTTTCGTGAGTCTGACTATCGACCTGGATTGAAAATTAAGAAACTGTAGGATGCTGCTGTTCCTCTGTTTTCCCTTCTTATCCATCTTACAGAGTCCAACAGATCAAAGCAGAACGTAGACCTATTATAAAACATTCAGTCATTGCCAAAGGTAAGGAACGGAAATATGAATCAACTGACCCAAGCTGTGACGAAAGTAATACTTCAGGTGTTTCCCTGCACGAGTGTCCCGCAAATCATGACTTTCATCGTTCCGTTGACGTCCAGTGCGACATTTTAAACGAGAAGCTACTCAAAATAGAAACAAATAAATTGCGACTAAAACTGTGGAGAGCGCGGGCTAAACTTTCAAGTCTTGAAAACGAACTGAATAAAACTAATCAGGAGTTGGAGATTTATAACAATAATTATCATAAAGCCTTGTCACGAATAATTAAAACAGCCGAGCATGATCCCTCAAATGCCAAGTCTTCATTCCTTCTTGAGCAAATAGCGAATTTTGAGAAATGCTCTCCGAGATGGACAGAATCCACGGTAAAACACAGTATAGTTTGGGAATGCATATCGCCCAAAGGTTATAGGTATGCTATGAAAAATATACTTAAGTTGCCTTCTAAGAGCACATTGTCCAGGTATTTGGGTGATACTTCATGTGACATAGGAGTTACGAACCTTGTGAAAGAGAGATTAACCTTAGAATCTGAACGTTTGAATGAGGCTGAAAGAGTATGTTCCTTGATAGTGGATGAAATGGCAATAAAACAACAATTGCAATATGACAAAAAGCTAGATACTTTCTTTGGTCACAAAACCACATCTGTTCCAGATAATACTATATCCGAAATTAAGAACGTCAAGCAAACCCATTCGATATATATTTTGATTATACTGCAGACATATTGGGAGTCTAATAAAAGTTACAGATCAGTCAAAGAAATTCCAAAACGAGATAAAGAATTGTTAAATCAGAAGGCTTTGTTAGCAACCACATGTAATAGCATTTATGTTCTGTATTTCAAGAACTGAACGAGACAAGATTACGACTCTTTAAGATGGGTGACAGGCTACCTTACCTGGGATAACCTGAGCTGGACGATGATTGGCCGACATCGCAGACGACGTCCGCAAAGCCAGCCACGCAACATGGATCGCCCTCGGCAGTAGAAAATGAATGAGGCATATATCATCCCAAAAAGAAACGGAAAAGAGATAAGTTTCATAAGTAAAAAAGGAGATGATTGGCGCAGACTAGGATCAGTTATGAGCGAGATGGAATAACATTGCATATTTTGTCAAGAACCCATGTATAATAATTGTGGCGTATCTTGACCTTCATAGAAAGGGATGTTGGGACGTGGTCATCTAAAGATGTCATTATAAGAACGAATATGCATTACACTTGGAAATACTAATTTAGGATTTCTTCTGTAAAGTTTCGCTCTTCTAAAATTGATATGGCGTACTTAGACTAACATGAAGAATCATTGCTACTGTATATAAGAATGTAGTTAAGTTGGTTCCGTACAGTATCTTCAAGAATGAATTTTTTTCTAATGCTTTAATTGAATCACGTGAGATCACTCAGTCATGTTGAGACCCACTATAGGTTATAAAAACCATACTAGATTTCATTATTACTTTAATGTAAATAGGAAGGTTATTTTGAGATACGAATTTGAATGGATAAGTAATCTCAACTGATTTAAAGCAAGATTTGGCTAAATAACCGGAAGCTTATCTCTTTTTCCGTAGGCTTGTGAGGAGATATGGTAAATATCATGAGATAATTCACGATTGGAAGTCACTAAACAATATTTTATCAAAATATTCTATGAACATATAAGCATATTACAATGGATAGGGAATCTTAGCTGCAAGGAATATGATACTTTAATATAACCAAGCTTCCCATGATCAACTTGCATTTATTAACAAAGTTATGTTGCAAATATTGTAAATACAATGAATCATTAGCTTATTTCAATGATGATATAAAAATTTGCTACGAAGAATGTGTTTGCTAACAAATAATTCCAACCTACCACATATTAACTTGTTAATAACGTTTGAATTTTGTTTTATTTTATTATTCCACTTTTCTATTCCAATATTTTATTTTTACTGTTAAATCATTTACTAGATATATTATTTATAGCTTGCTATGATAGCATAACATGCCATAGAGTCGGAGTGATGAAATTTTTGGTATTCAAATGATTTATATATCCGTCGGATGGAGACTTCCGTCGAGTCTAATGGTACATAAAATAATTAATTGGCGTATCGGCTTTCTTTTCTGATCCCCCGTAAATCAACTGTCCAATCAATAAATATGAGAGAAGGGCCGGGATTTCTTTTACGTAACAGTAGGGGAGCCATGCCGGTTCTGGACCATAGCGTCAGCATTTTGTCTGCTGCGTCAGCACCCGAGGTCATTGACCCTGACAAAGGTCATTGACCCATAACGTCATGACCACGTGACCGTGACGTCACGACCACGTACTCTTGTTTGTAAACAAAGACACGTGCTTGGCCAAGTGACTTTTGACAGCTGTCAACCTCACTCCTGCCACCTTGACGAGGCTAAACCTCACTGCTGCCACATTAACGATGTAGTGGCGCGGAATTTAAAATCCACGTGCTTCTTGACACCTGTCAAGATGACAGCTGTCTTCTTTAATCACGTGGGCGCGGAATTTAAAATCCTCGTGCTTTTTGATAGCTGTCAAATGGACCCTAACCTCACTTTTAAGGACAACAGAACATCGCTAACATCACTGCTGCCATCTCGACGGGGCTAAACCATATTGCTGCCATCTTACACACGCAGTGGCGTGGAATTTAAAATCCTCGTGCTTTTTTGACAGCTGTCATCTCGACAGACCCTAACCTTACTTTTATGGACAACAGAGCATCGCTAACCTCAGTGCTGCCATCTTAACAGGGCGGAACCTCACTGATGCCATCTTATGCATGTAGGGGCGCGGAATTTAAAATCCACGTGCTTTTGACAGCTGTCAGGTCTTAACCACTTGGGCATGGATTTGAACCAATTAAACGTGGCTAACCACAGTGCTGCCATCTTAACAGTCCCTAACCTCACTGCTGCCATCTAGGCTCGCGGAATTTAAAATCTACGTGCTTGCTTGACAGCTGACAGGTCCTAACCACGTGCACTTGTTTTGGCGTGGAGTTTAAACAAGTGAATATGGCTAATCTCCCTGCTACCATCTTTACGGAGCTAAATCTCACTGTTGCCACCTTATGTACACAGGGGCGCAGAATTTGAAATCCACGTCCTTTTTTGACAGCTGACAAGATGACAGCTGCCACCTTTAACCACGTAGGCGCAGAATTTAAACGAGTGAACTTACTGCTACTATGTTAACAGCGCCAAACCTAACTGCTTATTTCATTGACCCTGTAGGGAGCGCGGAATTTAAAATTTACCCTGATGGGACTTAGCCACGCCGCGGAATTTTTGAACGATCCTAAAGCCATGAGGCCTAACTAGAGGCAAGCTGCCCTTCTCGACATGTTCCTTCCTGACATAGTTTTCATGCAAGCTGCCCTTCTCGACAAGACCCTTCCCGACATAGCTTTAAAGCAAGCTGCCTTTCTCTACAAGACCCTTTCCGATATAGTTTTATGCAAGCTGCCCTTCTCGACGTGCTCCTCCCCGACATAGTTGTAAAGCAAGCTGCCCTTCTCGACATGGTCCCTTCCCGACACTATTTTGGAGAGAGGATTAAGCAAGCTGCCCTTGACGACATAGTTCCTTCCCGACAATCCGTATGATAAAAGGGCTCCTCATCCTGGCAAATGGACAAAAGGGCGCCTCATTATTTGCCTGGCAAGAGGGCTCCTTCTCATTTGCCTGGCAATATGGCTCCTACTCCAGGCAAAAGGGCTTCTCATTTGCCCAGCAAAAGGGCACCTCCCCCTCATCCGTATAACAAAAGGGCGAAAGGGCTCCTCCTTATAGGAAACCATCTCCAGAGATGTGATTTTAAAATATATAGTCCCCAAGCTAAACTTTCGAACCCGCGAGCCCATACCGAAGCAGCCTCTTAGCCAATGAATAAAACTAATCTCTTCAGGTTTAATCGTGCTACAGAGGATATGGAACATACTGTTGTTACATTTCAGTAAAGATTTTAGTCTAGATCAGGTATTTGGAACACTGAATGTCTGATTGTATATTTGAAGTTTATAGAAATAATAGCCTACTGTAATGTTTACATTGAACTGTAAACGTTAAATAACTGAATGCTGTTCCTCAATATTGCGTGCACGAAGAGGAGTGCAAATACCTAGTCTCCGAGCTAAATCTAGAACCCGCAGCCCTCAGACCAAAGGTGCTTCTATACTTATCCTAGCATTTTGCCTGAGTGCAGATATACTTACGTTATTAAACTGGTGTAGCGTTGTCCTCTTGTTCTCTTTTTTTACTTATCCTTTTCGATTGAGGAGGGAGCGGTAGGAGGAGGCTGCGGTAAGGAGAAGGTAATACTTTTATCGATTGCAATCAGCACACAAAAATATAGAATTGAATGTAGGATAAGCAAATACCATATGTCGCCATCCGACAAGACAAAACCGGTTCAATCCAGTTACAGGATACAATGATCAAAAATATAGAACTGATTGTAGAACAAGCTAATGCTGTATGTCTTCATCCGATAAGACAAAGCATGTTGACAATTAGTGTTCAGGACAGAAAACGAACAACGCAAACACAGTAGTTACTGTGCTGTATGTCTCTATTCCACAAGAAATGTTCAATGCTGTTACAATTAGCACACAGTAGAATTGATTGTAGAACAACCTAATGCCGTATATCTTCATCCCACAAGACAAAACATGTTGACTATTAGTGTTCAGAACAAAGAACTTGTAACGCAAACACAATAGTTACTGTGCTGTTTGTCTCTATTCGACAAGACAAGTTCAATCCTGTTACAATTAGCACACAGTAAACGGTAAATAAAAATGTAAACAGACTCTGGGATGGGTTTAAAGAAATTGTTGAGGAATGCGAAAACAGGTTTGTACCTTTAAGGGTGGTAAGGAATGGTAAAGACCCACCTTATTATAGTAGAGAAATAAAGAGACTAAGAAGGAGGTGCAGACTGGAAAGAAATAGAGTTAGAAATGGCTGTGGAAGTAAGGAGAAATTGAAGGAACTTACTAGATAATTGAATCTAGCAAAGAAGGCAGCTAAGGATAACATGATGGCAAGCATAATTGGCAGTCATACGAATTTTAGTGAAAAATGGGTGGGTATGTATAGGTATTTTAAGGCAGAAACAGGTTCCAAGAAGGACATTCCAGGAATAATTAATGAACAAGGGGAGTGTGTTTGTGAGGATCTTCAAAAGGCAGAAGTATTCAGTCAGCAGTATGTAAAGATTGTTGGTTACAAGGATAATGTCCAGATAGAGGAGGAGACTAAGGCCAAAGAAGTAATAAAATTTACATATGATAACAATGACATTTACAATAAGATACAAAAGTTGAAAACTAGAAAAGCGGCTGGAATTGGTCAGATTTCTGGGGATATACTAAAGACAATGGGTTGGGATATAGTACCATATCTGAAGTACTTATTTGATTATTGTTTGGTCGGAGGAGCTATACCAAATGAATGGAGAGTTGCTATAGTAGCCCCTGTGTATAAAGGAAAGGGTGATAGACATAAAGCTGAAAATTACAGGCCAGTAAGTTTGACATGCATTGTATGTAAGCTTTGGGAAGGCATTCTTTCTGATTATATTAGACATGTTTGTGAAATTAATAACTGGTTCGATAGAAGGCAATTCGGTTGAAAGGTTATTCCACTGAAGTTCAACTTGTAGGATTCCAGCAAGATATAGCAGATATCTTGGATTCTGGAGGTCAAATGGACTGTATCGCGATTGACCTGTCTAAAGCATTTGATAGGGTGGATCATGGGAGACTACTGGCAAAAATGAGTGCAATTGGACTAGACAAAAGAGTGACTGAATGGGTTGCTATATTTCTAGAAAATAGATCTCAGAGAATTAGAGTAGGCAAAGCTTTATCTGACCCTGTAATAATTAAGAGGGGAATTCCTCAAGGCAGTATTATTGGACCTTTATGTTTTCTTATATATATAAATGATATGAGTAAAGGAGTGGAATCGGAGGTAAGGCTTTTTGCGGATGATGTTATTCTCTATAGAGTGATAAATAAGTTACAAGATTGTGAGCAACTGCAACGTGACCTCGAAAATGTTGTGAGATGGACAGCAGGCAATGGTATGTTAATAAACGGGGTTAAAAGTCAGGTTGTGAGTTTCACAAATAGGAAAAGTCCTCTCAGTTTTAATTACTGCGTTGATGGGGTGAAAGTTCCTTTTGGGGATCATTGTAAGTATCTAGGATATGGACAGATGGCGTGGAATGACATTAGTAGACGAATAAGTTTGAATGGCGTTTATAAAAGTAGGAAAGATCACAATATGAAGATAAAGATGGAATTCAAGAGGACAAACTGGGGCAAATATTCATTTATAGGAAGGGGAGTTAGGGATTGGAATAACTTACCAAGGGAGATGTTCAATAAATTTCCAATTTCTTTGAAATCATTTCGGAAAAGGCTAGGAAAGCAACAGATAGGGAATCTGCCACCTGGGCGGCTGCCCTAAATGCATTTCAGTATTGATTGATTGATTGATACTTGTAAATATTACAATTAGCACACACTAGTATTGATTTAGAACAACCTAATGCTGTATGTCTTCATCCGACAAGAAAAAACATGTTGACTATTAGTGTTCAGAACAGAAAACTTATAACGCAAAACATTATGAGATTCGAACTCTGTTCCCTTTCTCTAATGCGTGCATTATGCGATTTAAACACTCTCTCTGTTGATATATGATAACAAACGCACTTCTATGCAATCAGCGCGCACACATGGAATTGATTGTAGAACATGCAAATGTTGTATGTCTCCATCCGACGTACAGTTGTACTTCCTCTTAATCACTATACTGAAATTCAACTCAAGAACTTAGGAAAAGTATCCATCCGCACGTGAGCACGTCCCCTGTTCCCCCTTCCCGTCTCGGTTCTCCATCTCCGCCACAACCAGCTTTTTATTAACGCTGTGTGTCTATCTGACAAGTACTTCATTCTGAAATAGTGAAGCATCAAACGATATCACATTTTTTCACATAGCTGTACTTTGATTACGTACTTTACCTATTTATTCCTTTATTGACCATGTAAAAACAATAGATTACTGACGAAAACCGAGGCAAGAGGAGCAAGGTTTATTTTTATTTCATAATGCAATTTGTGTGAGGCACATGGAACATAAGTATACGATTCCACTCTCCTGCAACGACTGTCAGTGGCAGTTTCGCAAAGTTCAAAAAGCTGAAAAACCACCTGTGAGTGGGATTGCAAAATACAATGTTTCCAGAAATATTGTGAATATTGTAGTCTCGTCATTCGGAAGGTAAAAACGAACTCATGATCCCCTCATGACAACATTTCTGCAGGTAGACAGCGGTTACGAATATAAAGCAAAGAACAAATAATTATTATTATCGAATACGCCAAGGATCCTATTCCTATAACGTGTCCCATACCCTTCCTGTTTTATTCTCGGCGAGTGCCGAGCTGACACATCGACATTTCGCTGGAGACTTGGATTTTCCGTGGAGTGTAAATTCCACTCGAAATGCATAAACACTGTATACAGAAACGCCGGTAAGCTGCGCGGTGGTTTTCACCACGTCTTCCACAGTCCACAGCGGATTCTAATCTCGTAGGCTACTGTAAACGTTTAAAACAATTTGGTTTAGATTTCCTACTTAATTTTTCTCCACTTTTGTTAGCTTTAAAGTATTTCACAGGGGAGTCAAGCGTCACGGCATCACACACGTCTTGCTCTCAGCTGGCAGCCATTATGAATACTGAACATGTTGTTGCAGCCAGTATTGCCAACAGTTTTCTTGGATCTATCTTCAACGTCGCGCATATTATGCGAACTTATCAGCAATGGAATGAACTCGAACAAAGCTTACTAAGTACGCAGTGCAATAAGATATCAATATCATATTAAATTATTATTATTTTGCTACACACACCAGCGACAACAATAACTATTCATAGCCATCTACGTATGAAATGTAAGAGTTGGTAACGAACCCGAATAACATACAACCTGTCATATATTTTCCATATTTATACAGGGAAAAAATGTTTAATTCGTCGAGTCAGCTCACCAGGATATCTAACCAAACTGAAGGAAGCTCCTGACTTCAGGAATAAGTAACAAACCTAGGGAACAATTTGGCGCTGGGAAGCGTTTTCATCGACCATAAGTCTGACTAACATCAAAGGGACCGCTAAGGTCTTGAGTTGACTCTCAGTATACCACTGTGCAGATGAAATTATTTTACTATATTGCAGGGGATACCATGAAAAATCATTGTCCTACTTCATATTGTGTTAAGGATGTACCGGGCGGTACACCTCTACGCAGCATATTTTCCGCCTTAAGGTACTCCTCTACAGGAGAAACAGTGAACTTAAAACTGGACCTACTTAAACCTTTCCTCTGAAGATGTCACTGTGTGAATTTCGACTTGGTTTTGTTCACTATTTATCAAGAAGTGCGGACATTCTCTTATAGATGTCTCTACTAAAAAAACCATGACCATGCACCCTGGTGCGAAGTGAAGGAACGTTTTTGAAGAAATTTTGTACGCATAAGTTTTTGTCCTTACTTTTAGCCCGCCTGGTGGCCATGATCGTTAAGGCGCTGAAGTCTAAAAACGGTCTAACACCGAGGTTAGCCGGTTCGAGTCCCGTTGGTCGAAAAAATTTTCACCGTCAGAATGTTGGCCGGCAGGGTAGGGGAGGTGGTGGTATACAATTTCTAATCACTAGATTGCGTGCCAAAAGCCTGGATTAAATTCCAAACCTCTCCGCAGTGCTCATATGGAGTGAGGGCATATGACGCTGTTGATGGTGATTCGTCCGTCGGATGGGGACGTTAAGCCTTGAGCAGACCCCTTGGTGCTATTCGACAGGAGTAGGCTATGTGCCGGCACCGGGTTTCACCCTCTCCCTACTATCATATATCACGTCATTCATTTCATCTCTCATTAACTCCTCTGATGAGGTTGACGTCAGGAAGGGCATCCGGTCATAAAAAACCGCCACGACAAATTCATCTCACCTCATACCCGACCCCGTAGGGAAACGGGACAAGGGTTGGACAAACCAAGTTTTTGTCCTTACTAAATTTTGTTCTTTCATTTGTGGGTTGGCAATATTCATCTTTCTTTCCGCAGTTTTAAACCTAGCCAATCCAGAATTTCTGTAATTAATTTTTGACCAATCGTGTCTTTCTTCTTCTTCTTCTTCTTCGATTTTCATGTGTAACTTTAAGCTACCCAATAAAAGGCGGTGGATGTGTATTAATTATTCATGAAAGGTCTCGAACCTTCCCCGAGGGTATAAAAACTGCTGATTTTCTTGTCTCTCGGCCACTTCATCAACATCTAACCTAGTGTATGGACGTGTAGCAGGATGCGGGAAGCGCCTCTTTCATCACGTAGCAGCTCTTCAGTACGTTAATGGCCGTTTAATATCTTTATTTCTTGCTAGCTGAGCAGTTTAACCCGCGGGAAAGGTCCGAAACGTTTACAATGTAACCTACCTTTCTAAAAATGTAAACTTGTGCCGACTTATGTAAAAAATTCATATATCTTTAACTGTAAATTGGGGATAGAGAGTGCTTTACCCTCTCGAGCTCCCCTTTATTTCGTTTTGGTAACTGATTTTTTTCTCTTCCCTAACGTTTGGATTTCTTTCTTATACGTTCACCTCCATAGTTTGGGAATAGCCCCTGGTTCATCGGTCTAGTGCCATTTAGGTTCTAAGAATTTTCATTTAGGAGTGCAAGTACACGCCTCCATTCATCTTTATATTTTGGGCCATTTACTTAACCTGTTCTTTTTCTGCTAAGGCCCAGTAGGTTGGGTACGAGATACCCCCGTTTCATTGTGCCTTGATGGCAATTATGTGTAAAGTCTGGCATTGCCTTTAATAGGCTTGAAAAACTGAGAGCGGGTCAGCTCTTTCAAGTGTTTGAAAAGTGCCCCTGGGAGGCTTAAGGTTAAAAGTTGGGAGCAACTGCTCCTTGAATGAAGGGGTTTTCTGCCCTTGAATGTATTGTGCTCGGTATATTTGAGCTAGGAGCTCAAGGGAATTGTAAAGCGAGGGGCGTAAGGCCCAGAATTGTTCTAAATATTGTCTTTGCCTGGCCTTGTACCTGATTATTGGCTAGTTGTTGACTTGTTGTTACTTGTTAAGTTTGGAAATTCTATGTGTAAATTGTTAAGGTTTGTCATTCTCGAAAATATAACCTTTTAATGAAATTCTATTCCATATCTTGACAAAGTAGTTAGATCCATTCACCCCAGCACCTTCTTTCACCTCTGCTGATCCACCAAACCATGGTAACAGAGGAGATGGATTTTTGCTGGATTCGAACACTGACCCATGCAGCAGAGAAATAATGCATAGTTTTAGTTATCGTAACAGAATAAAAAATCATACTACTGTGCAGATAAAATGATTTTACTACTTAGCAGGGGATACCAATGAAAAATCTTTATCCTACATCATATTGTGTTAGGGAGAAAAATCAGGGTTTAAAACCATGTTCTAACACCATAGTTAGAATAAAAATCATGGGATTCAAACTTTGTTCACAAGGGAGAGGAATAGAAGTGTGATTCCTCTTAAATCAGTAATCACTACCACCATGCAGATAAAATGTGTTGTGAGAAGGATTGGAGATGTATATTGTTAACTTACCGTGTTTTTAGGGACGGCTACTTAGGCGTCACCCTCTTTAGTCGACACGTACAACAGGTGTTTAGAACATTTAATTTTTGATTGTAACATTTTAATCTTATAGAATTGAAAGCTACAGCCATTCAATTTTCTACTCTCATGATGACATTACCTGATAAAAAATAGGAAACCACGTAAATCTATCTGAAGAACCACGTAAATCTACTGACGATATCTTCCCCCTCTCTCTTTCTTTCAACGCATGCCCTAACCGTGTAACCAATTCGCTTGGTGTTGCAATGGCAATGCTACTTTACAGTATGATTATTATTATTACTCTACAGCTATGCTAAGGTACAGCCTCCTAGTATTTGACTGGTGTAAAAATGTGAAACCGTATTCAGAACTGCTAACAGTGGTGTTTGAACCCACTAAAAATGTTTTAATCCACATCAAACAACGCACCATGAAACGAACGAAAAGTTGGCGTGTGTTTCGTTAATGTTACGCAATCAGTTTGATTTCTGTGATGATTTAAAAATCAACTCTCCAAACTTTTGAAACGTATAGTAGTTACTGCTAGGATAGAGAGGTGACTTTCACAGATCTTTCTCAGATATTCTAAACAGTTGAAGGAGTGTTGAGAAATAAATACATAAATAAATAAATAAATAAATAAATAAATAAATAAATAAATAAATAAATAAATAAATAAATGGGTAATTAATCAATTTCACCCATACGTCATTCTGCACAGGAAATGAGATATCACGAAGTTTTTGTTGAATAGCTTAATTAAAGGAAATATTTTTACTGTTCTAAAGTAGAGACATTGCTGGATGGTTCTATTTACCTGCAGTTATTAATATTGTATTGATTCTAGCAAAGAGCAGACATCTCTCATGACACGAGCAGCACACTCCCTCACAAAATGGTGTAAAACACGCCGCCTTGACAATCCCTTATTAGTAGTACGTAAGTCAATCATAACTTCAAGACTTATCCGTGGCGTTTTATCTGTTTCTAACTCTTCTCGTTACTGTTTCTTCCTCGGAACGATTATTTAAAAAAATAACATAGAAATATAGGCCCTAACTAAAAAGGGTGTGACCCAATACAGATTCAGTGAACTCAGCCTTCTCAACATCGAATATGATGTCAGAGAAAACATTAACATCTTTGCATCCCAGAAAGCACGTCACATGGCCCACTTTCATTCGACTCTGGTATGAGTACAGGGAAGTTCAAAGATATAAAAACCAAAGATAGAAGCATATCTTATTTATGTTATATTTTCAATCCCTAAAAGGTATTTAATTTGAAAAACATAATTCATCAGTTAGTTTGCTATTATGGTAAGTTTTAAAAGGATAAACGTTTGCTTTTATCTGCTGCAGTAAAATTTACACGTGATATTGCCAGGTTTGACCCATTTTATTCAAGAAGGCTCCATTTTGCTTTCTATAGACGGCCTGTGTCATATCTTTTTATTCCACTGAGCTTGAATACTTGTGTTGGTTTTGTGCCGCAGTCTTTATTGAGTGTAGATATAGAGTGTTTGTACCATTGTGACGTGATCGACAGAGGATGTGGATCCTCTAATGCAGGGCTGTCCGTATATTTCATGTAGTGGGGCGCACCTGACTTTTGGTTAAGGAGGCACGGGCACCGTCTTTTGATGATGATGACGATGATGATAATGATAATGACATTAAGTTTTGAATGCTGACTTGTAAATAACATACTTATTTAAGAAATATGTATTTGTATGTATTTATAATGTATCCTTGTTTTGCCATACGAAATAAATAAATAAATAAATAAATAAATAAATAAATAAATAAATAAATAAATAAATAAATAAATAAATAAATAAATAAATAAATATAAGAGTTTTGTCTGTACATTGCTCAGAATTTGAAAAGAATAGCATTTCTGTATCGGTCATGTCCACAGTAACAAGGAAATGCACTTTTCACTTTTCCGTAATTTCTGTCCGTGTGTCTGTATGTATGTACACGCATCACTAGAAAACAGCTACACAGAATTTAATGAAAATTGGTATGCAAAGTCGGGGTATAAGTCACTACAATCTAGGCTATAATTAATTTTAAAGACGCTGAGCGAAATGGTAGTTTAGGGGAAGGCCTAAAATTTAATTCTTAAATATTTACATCATTAGCTGTCCTATCTCATTGAAAACTGGTATACAAAGTTGGAGAATGAGCCACTACAATTTAATCTATAAATCATTTTAATCACTCTGAATGAAATGATAGTTTAGCGGAAGGCCTAAAATGTAATTCTCAAATATTTATATTATTAGTGGCCCTATCGATAAATACTACATAACGAAAGTTATACAGAATTAAATTTCCGACCGTTTATGTCTTATATATTTTTACCGTTCCGGCTATGATAACAAAGATATTCATGAATTTGTATTTTTGTTGCTAAGTCCATATCGACGCCGAGCCACGAGAAAATGGGTTAACAGAACTTATTAAAAATCGGTATACAAATTCGGGGAATAACAAACTACAGTCTAAGCTATAAAATTGTTTTATTCGCCCTGGATGAAATTGTAGTTTAGGGGAAGGCGCCTAAAATAGAATTTTTAAATACCTACATTTTTGGTCCTATCGAAAAGTACTACGTAACAAAAGTTACAGAGAATACAATTTCCGATCATTTATGTTTTATTCAGTTTTACCGACTATGATGAGTAGTATTTCAGAGTCGGAAGAGAACTAAATCTGAATGCCTACAATATCGAAAGCGCATAACATTGATCAACAATAACATTACATTGACCATTGTTTGTTGTGATGTTATTTGTCTCTTATGCTGCCTCTCAACTCCGATAGATGGGATTCCTGCTGCGTACCGAGTATAATAGCCTGACTGAATATTGGTAGGGGAATAGCCGGGGAGTTAGAAAACTTTCTGACTTAGTAGTAGTAGTAGTAGTAGTAGTAGTATGAACTGGTCGAGAATAACATTTTAAGCCTATTCCAAATAATAGCACCACAATTCACTAAATAACCAGGAATTCAACCCTGAAAAGAGCTGTTTCTTAAGAAACTTTCATTAAATTCTACATTCATTTTATTCCGAATTATCAGTGAAGATGGGGTTTCTCCTCTGGCTTGGAGGAAAAATTTGCCTCCAAGTCAGATAGCTTTTTCCGCCACCAGTGTAGTGAGTTGATATTTTCCGGCTCATCGGGTAGTCCTAGGAAACAGATTAGTAAAAGGGCATAGTTTCTGCCCTGGAAGTCTCCCCTATTTGACCCTATCCCCGCCGAAAAAAGACGAAGAGTGTTCACGAATCACGGCTGTCTGCGGTTTGGTCATTCCAACTCTGGAACTTTGGACTGTTAGATCGGCAGTGTAGTCATGTTCGTTAAAAGTGAGAAAATGTGTGGTGTTTCATTTGATCGAGTATTTCATATGAAAGCATTGCTTTCAATCGCGCCATTCCTACTGACGTCATTGTAATGTATGTTCATTTCAGTTGGGAAAACCACTAAGATATTCTTTCTGAGGATGTAAAGGCAGGTGGAGTGTGTGTGTCTACCATTATAATGAAAGCTCCCCAACCTGATTTTGACTGATGGTATGCAAGCGGGTCTACCATTACAGTGAAAATTGCCTAACTCAGTCTTCATATGAGGAAAGATGTTTCGTGACTTCCCCGTCGCGTTTCTAGGCTAACGTTATGAGCTATACAATTTGATACAATCTTGCTCACAACGTGTACACTAGAATTCCGTATACAATGTAGAATTCCGTAGCGAAGCACGGGTACATCAGCTGGTAAATAAATAAATAATAATATAGAAACATGTAGTCTAATAATGATAATGAATGAATACTTTTAAACGTATCGTACTTATGCATTTAGTGTGAAATCGGGCATCGCACGTTCTCTGTAAGTTAAGGGACAGTATTGGTCCTCACATTCGCTATTAAAACGGTAGGTCCGTAAACATTTAGTCATGGATAAAATAACAATTGATGCATAATTTTCGCAGCCAATATAAATGAAAATATAAGTCGTGAAAATGCAATTCTTCACTGAATATAATTAAAGATTATATCTAAGTTATAGAAAAGCAAATAAAATGCACTTAAAGTTAAATAGCACACTGCTTCTCGTCACGATCCAATCCAAATTCTATTGAGTACTCCGTGAAAATGTTCCACGGCCGTGAGAATGTAGTACTATTCAGAAGGAAGGATTTATAAAACATTCACAATACTATCGTTTCCTGAAAAGTGTTCTAACTGGGAAATACCAAGTCTCAACATATTCACTTCATCCCCCAGCCTTTCTCTGTAACGCCTAGAACTCAAAAGGTAGGGGTTTTATAATGTACAGATATACCACAATACACGGTTTATTGCAACAGAACACAGCACCCGAAATATCAGAGGACGTGGTACTGCTAAAACTATGAAGAGAAAGAGGTGAATCAGAAATGCGGGAATGCCCGGGAAAATATTCCAACACTTTCAGCTACGGTTAATGTTGGTACAATTAAATCTGCATTTGGAGGGCGCAAAAAATGTATGGCAGGGGCGCCATGGCACCCGCGGGCGCCGCCTTAACCTGACCTGCTCTAATGAACTGATCCTCTCCAGGGTCATAAACTCCGGATATTGCCCACCTCCTTTGGACGTTAAAGGCTGCTCACCCCATGTCAAAAAGAAGTTCAAGGGATGTACGTTCGAGCCGCTTCTGGGGAGGTAAGCAACATGTGCTGCACCGCCACATGGTCTGTGTTAAGCGCGACATATGCAACAGCGACCGGTTCTGCTGCCTCTGGTATCATCTAACTAATAATAATATCATCCGGCAAAACATAAATAAAAATAACATTTCTATAGCTTAGAAAAAGTATCTAGTAAAAACATCATTCGGTAGGCAGCCACAGTATACATGCACTTACACGCTAAAATTTACTGCTTCTCCTAATTCTCACAAACCGGGGCGATCACATGTACGGAAATACGCATTTCCGTCCTTATAGACATATTTTTCAATAAGGCTTAAGTTACTGACATGAAACTCTTTCATACACATCGCTGATCTGTTCGTTGAAAACGGTCTGTGCGTGGGACAAAAGAATCCATTTACTGTGAGGATCATGTTGAAACACCGGATCCCGTGAGATCTCCGAAGTTAAGCAACATTGGGTGTAGTCAGGATTTGGATGAGTTGCCACGCGCTGCTGGTGGGGGGGGGGGAGGGGTAAGGGAATGGTGGAGCGGAAAGGAACTGGCCACCCTACCGTACGTAAACTCCAGCTCAGGCACACCTCTGCGGAGGTTCGGACCTGCCTTCGGACAGAATACCCGGACCTACCTTTACTGTGAGGATCAGGATCCTTAGGCAATCGAAAACAACTTACGTACGGTTTCCTAGTTTTACAGAAATATCGCAGTGGTCGTCACTGGGTAACACTATCGGTAACAGTCTCACTGTTCACAGACCAGCAACATTGGGCGTAGTCAGTACTTGGATGGGTGACCATCCGGTACTAGCACTTACCGACACATGCAAACCGCTGTGCTAGTCACGTTCACTGAATGTACAGTACATAGTTTCCTCGGACACACACATGCCAAAGCACAACACACACATACAGCTAAAACAAGCACGCTTACGGAGTTAAGCAACATTGGGAGTGGTCACCCACTGGGTGGATGGCCAGTACTCATACTTTTACAAATCACAAATACTGCAAAAAAATCACCTATACTGGATAAAAATTTAAATGATTAAATACACAACAGTCTACAATAACTACAGACCGACAGAGGAGCTCCGATGGGAGCACCGGTATGGGTGCGACACTAACCACCTATCTCTCAGAGATAGTGGAACATACAGAAACCCTGGGAGGAGTACGCTACAACAATTTTAGAGTGATGCGAAAGCAAAGCAAAGTTATCTCCGTACAGGCCATGAAGTCCCTTGGAGGGGTGGAAGGTAGAGGATTCCACTACCCGTAACCTCGGCACTTGATGGGGTAGGGTGGTTAGCTCTACGCCCGGCCGCCTTTGCCCCCAGAAATTGACCTGGTACTCACTTTTGGTGTAGGCTGAGTGAACCTCAGGGCCATATGCACCTCCGAAAGTGGAAATCTCGTTTCTTAAATTTTACGACTTCCTGACGGGGATTCGAACCCACGCCCTTGCAGGCGAACCGAGTACGCCTTTACTGCCTCGGCCAGGCAGCCCCTTTAAAGTGCTGACTGATGAGATTGTTTCCAGCTGGCTGTTGTAAGTACAAGTACGTTCTGGGAATACATTTCGAGATCAATTAGAAGAAAAGAGTGAGGGGCACACAAGAAGGTGGGTGAGTGAGAGCATTCTGCGCAGAGCGAGACACATGGCGTCGGTAGATGCAATATGGGTCTCGGCCCAGCTCTGCACTCTGACCGGCCAAGAGAGCAGAGGAGGGGTGGCCACGGCTCTGTATTCGTGAGACGGTACAGGGCTGGACCTCACGGCTGGTCCCAACCGTCGGCTGTACTGAGAATGGTTTTCCGGGGTTCTCCATTCTCCGCCACTAAGACGAATGCCGGGACAGTTCCTAGTATAAGCCACGGCCGCCAACACCCTCACCTTCTCCGAACCTCTCCTTCACCGAACAAATCTCCCGGCCTGAGAGACAGCATCGCCGTCTAAGGGGACCGCCTCCCCCTTCAGGGGAGGAATGAAAACATATTTAGTAGTAGTAGAAAGATGTCACCACACTGCTTGCATAAACTCTCCGTCTCCTCCAGGGATAGCAGTGGGCTCATCACTTGGTAGGCACGAATGATTCGGAGGTAAATAAGCTTGTAGTTTACAAGTTCTCTCTCTGCCTCCCGAATATAACACGAATACAACAAATGAATGGATGAAAATCATAACGGTATAAGTGACATTTTAAAAAAAATGCGTTAAGTGCAGGATGTAACTCCGGGAGGATGTATCCTTTCACCAGCAAAGAGATACAAGTGATAGCGGTAATATTCTGCGCTCTAGTGATGGGTGGTATAACTACAAAGCGCATGCATTATATGAGTGTTAAGATGTTTAAATGCCCTTTTCGCTGAATGAACAAAATGCTACTTATACCGTTATGGTTTTGATCCATTCAAATAATAATAATAATAATAATAATAATAATAATAATAATAATAATAATAATAATAATAATAATAATAATTCTACCGGGAGGTACACCTCAATACCGCGCATTTAAAATTCAGCGCCTAAATGAACTCCTCTATTGGTAAAACAAGAAAACTGAAACTACACCAACTTGAAACTTTACTCAGAGGATGTCACCACAGAAATATAAAGTAAATTTGTTATTGTGCAGTTTCCTAACCTGTGTGAATTTTGTTTGACATTCATCAAGAAGTTTGGACATTCTTCCACAGAGGACACCACTACAAACTATGTTCATGCACCCTGGTGCGAGGTATAAGAAGTTATAATTCAAAGAAGTTTTGTATTCTTAATACGTAGACTTTCACGACCACTAAATGACATTATGATAATTATTTGGGGATATTAGGTCGTGTAATAATAAATAAATACCAGCTGACGCGTTTCAATCCTGCGACCAGGATCGTCTTCAGAGCAACAACAAAGTAAAATGGCTACGGTCACTCCATAGTAACCAGACTCAAGATAGAGAAACCTTGTTGAGTCACGGAGAAAGATGTTGACGAGTTAACTATGGAGGATAGCCATGATCTACTCAGTATATAGCCGTCTCCTTTGTTGAAATTATTAGGGCGTTTAGCAATTTCTTTTTTTTTTTTTTTTGCTATGGGCTTTACGTCGCACCGACACAGATAGGTCTTATGGCGACGATGGGATGGGAAAGGCCTAGGAGTTGGAAGGAAGCGGCCGTGGCCTTAATTAAGGTACAGCCCCAGCATTTGCCTGGTGTGAAAATGGGAAACCACGGAAAACCATTTTCAGGGCTGCCGATAGTGGGATTCGAACCTACTATCTCCCGGATGCAAGCTCACAGCCGCGCGCCTCTACGCGCACGGCCAACTCGCCCGGTTTAGCAATTTCTATCGCCTCACGAATGATTCTGGGAATAAAATGTTTCTCTTTATAAATGACAGAAGTTGCATCAAAATTTATTTGATGGTCATTATGTATGGCATGTTCTGCCACAGCAGACTTCTCTGGTTGGCAAAGACGTAAGTGCCTGCGATGTTCTTTAACCCTTGTTGCTACTTTCCTACATGTTTGGCCTACATAAACCGATCCACAGGAGCAAGGAATCATATATATTCCAGCGCAGTTTAAACCAATAGGATCTTTGACAGATCGCAAACAATTGCCTATGGTGATATTAGGCTTAAAATGGTCTTGATATTGTGCTTTCTGAGAATATTGCCAATCCTATCCGTGACAGATTGCACGTATGGCAAGAAGGCCAGACTCAAAGGACGAGAATCACGTGACAATCTGTCTTTTGGCTTAGGATGTAGCACTTCGTCAATCTGTTTCCTTGAATAGCCATTGCTCAGAAATGTTCTGGTTAGGAACTCAAGTTCACCGTTTAATTTATCCTCCTCACAAACCTCCCTTGCTCGGCTGATAAGAGTGTTAAGCATAGCACGCTTTTGGCAAGGATGGTGATGAGAGGACCCATGAAGGTATCTATTAGTATGGGTAGGTTTACGGTAAATCGAATGACCTAAAGTTCCATCTGATTTCTTAGAAACCAAAACATCCAAGAACGGCAAACAACCTCCACGTTCAGTCTCCATGGTAAATTTAATGTTTGGATGTATGCTGTTCAAGTGATCCAAAAATATGGATAATTCGTGTTCACCATGGGGCCAGATAACAAATGTGTCATCGACATATCTCAACCAGATGGACGGCTTGAGCGTGCAAGATTGAAGGCAACGCTCTTCAAAATCTTGCATATAGAAATTAGCGATGACTGGTGCCAATGGCGATCCCATGGCAACACCATCCATTTGTTCATATATTGTACCATGAAAACTGAAGTATGTGGTAGTGAGGACAAGGTGAAACAGATTAACAATGTCACCAGGAAAGATGTTATCCAACAGAGACAAGGTGTCTATGATTGGAACCCTAGTGAACAGAGACACAACATCAAAACTGACTAGAATATCACCAGGAGAAACATGCAGATTGGATAAAATGCCAATAAAATGCGATGAATTCCTGATGGATGCCTCATTACCTATGTACGGCTTGAGAAGTTCTCCAAGGTATTTGGCCAGGTTGTATGTAGGGGAACCTATACTGTTAACAATAGGTCTAAGGGGAACTCCGTCTTTATGGATCTTAGGAAGGCCATAAAGTCGGGAAATTGTGGAAGCCTGCTGTCGCAAACCACGAGAAACATCATTCGGAATCGAGCTAGCTTTAAGAAGAGACGCTGTTTTCCTATCAATGGCATTGGTAGGATCATTTTTTAGCACCTTATAGGTGGGATCACTGAGAAGTTCCTCAACCTTGTTATTGTAGTCAACAGTGTTCATAACCACAGTAGCATTGCCTTTATCAGCCTTCAACACCACCAAGTCCTTGTTCAATTTCAGTTGTTTAAGAGCATATCTTTTTAGAAGTAAGGTTTGTGAGGAGGATAAATTAAACGGTGAACTTGAGTTCCTAACCAGAACATTTCTGAGCAATGGCTATTCATGGAAACAGATTGACGAAGTGCTACATCTTAAGCCAAAAGACAGATTGTCACATGATTCTCGTCCTTTGAGTCTGGCCTTCTTGCCATACGTGCAATCTGTCACGGATAGGATTGGCAATATTCTCAGAAAGCACAATATCAAGACCATTTTTAAGCCTAATATCACCATAGGCAATTGTTTGCGATCTGTCAAAGATCCTATTGGTTTAAACTGCGCTGGAATATATATGATTCCTTGCTCCTGTGGATCGGTTTATGTAGGCCAAACATGTAGGAAAGTAGCAACAAGGGTTAAAGAACATCGCAGGCACTTACGTCTTTGCCAGCCTGAGAAGTCTGCTGTGGCAGAACATGCCATACATAATGACCATCAAATAAATTTTGATGCAACTTCTGTCATTTATAAAGAGAAACATTTTATTCCCAGAATCATTCGTGAGGCGATAGAAATTGCTAAACGCCCTAATAATTTCAACAAAGGAGACGGCTATATACTGAGTAGATCATGGCTATCCTCCATAGTTAACTCGTCAACATCTTTCTCCGTGACTCAACAGGGTTTCTCTATCTTGAGTCTGGTTACTATGGAGTGACCGTAGCCATTTTACTTTGTTGTTGCTCTGAAGACGATCCTGGTCGCAGGATTGAAACGCGTCAGCTGGTATTTATTTATTATTACACGACCTAATATCCCCAAATAATTATCATAAAGTTTTGTATTCATAAGTTTTTTTTCTGATTGATGTTCATTTATTTTTTTGGCAATATTTCCTTTTTTCCGCCAGGTTTGAATTTAGCCAATCACGAATTTCTGTAATTAATTTTCAACCTATCACAGGCTTCCTGTTCGATTTTCTGTGTTACTTCTGGATCTGCCAATAAAATTAAGAGGGCGTGTCCTGATTCCTCCTGAATGATCTCGAACCTTCCCTTAGGGTTTACAAACTGCGGCATTTCACGTTTCTTGTCCACTTGATCGTCATCTTGTTGAGTGTGTGTGTCAAAGCAGGAGGCGGGCGGCCTCTTTCATCGGTCAGCAGTACATCAATAAGGTAATGGTAACATAATATCTTTCTTTCTTGCTTACTCCGCAGTTTAACCAGAGGGAAAGGTCCGAATCGTTAACCATGTAAGCTGCCTTTCTAAAAATGTAACTTTCTGCCAGCGAATGTAAAAACTTCATAAATCTTCAACTGTAAATTGCGGATAGAGAGTGATGTACCATTTCGAGCTCCCCTTCATCTTGGTTTGAGGTGACTGCGTTTCATTACTGTTTTTCATTTTGTAATTGGTTAAATTCCTGTACGAGTCACCTCAGTAGTTTGGGAATAGCCCCTGTTTCATCGGCCTAAGGCCCTTTAGGTTTTAAATGTTCATATCTAGGAGTGCAAGTATACGCCTCCATTCAGTTTGAGTTTTGGGCCATTCTACTTAACCTGTTCTTTTCCGCAAAGGCCCTGTAGGTTGGGTACAAGATACCCCTGTTTCACATTGTAGGTTCGGCCATGGAAGGCCAGAGAGTGTACGATTTTTTATATTGCCTCGAGGAGGCTGAAAGGAAACGGAGAGCCTGTTAGCTCTTTTTCAAATTTTGTAATTGTAAAGTGTGTCCCTGGAAGGCTAGACATTGTATTTTGGGAGCAAGTGCTCCATGAATTAGGGGGATTTCTGCCCTTGAGTGAATTTGTGCTCTTTGTAAATTTGAGCTTGTAGCTCAGGAAATGTAAAGCTAGGGGCTTAAAGCCCAAGGTGTTAAGGTTATGAATCTTGGAATTTTTTTTCCAATCTTGTTTAATGTTTGCTACTTGTACCTGTAAAAATTTATTTAATTTCAAGTTCAAAAATATAACCTTCAGTTTAAGTTTTAAATTCAATTCTTGACATTGTAGTTAGACCTATTCACCCCAGCACCTTCTTTCACCTCTGCGTTCCACGAAAAACCCCGGAACAATAATAACACTTAAAGTGAACTCGAAAAAAACCGCACGAGCCTCGAATTTCACTAATGAAAGTAAAAGGACCAGCTGGCGATTACGGGATACGGAGCACCTAATGCTCAGCCGCCTTCTTACATGCTGTTCACAGCCTCCCGCTCTGTTAAAAGTTCCCACTAACGTTTTAATTACTGACTTCACCTAAACGTATTTATAACAAACATCTTCCTGAAATCCTGTCGTCTGTCTGTACCGACCATCAACCACATTATTCCATCCAGCAAGTATCCGTCAGAAAAATGAGCCACGTAATCGTCATTCGAAATATGTTGTTACGTTTAGAAAATAAAATAGGTTGTATCAACTGTAAGCGCACTGCGTTAGTTTTAGAGCACATTGCCCTCGTCATTGTGAGAGAAACTGCACCACACTGGTGCAGTCTGTAGGTCCTATGAATAGTCTACAGCCGGCTGCAGGAGCTTCAACAACCGGGCATTTTAATAAACGAACGTAACAATATCAATAACGAAGGTTACCGTAGATACGAGTGATTGCAGTGCGTAGAAGGTAAGGGCTGCATATTAAAATATAATAATCCATAACATTGAATGAATATAGAACTGTACCATAAGATACGGAACTACCGTAGCTGTTAGAGGTTTCACGTTCACATGTTAACAGCGAGGGGTAGCTTTACTCATGAGAAGGGGTATCGAGGCAGCTAGGACAGTGAAGTGTCCTTGTTTTTGTTACAAGCTTTTAATGTACCTTAATAGTTATGATTTCCTCATTAAACAGACACAGATCTTCACATACCAGGTAACATCTGCCCTGTGGGTGGGGACGGTAGAATGACACCCACGATATCCTCTGCCTGTCGTAAGAGGCGACTGAAAGGTGTCCCAGGGACTCGCAACACGGAAGCGTGGGTTGGCGACCATGGGGCCCTTAGCTGAGTCCAGGCATTTCTTTCACTCACTTTTGCTAGGCTATCTATTCTATCCGACCGCACTTGGTCATCTCTTGTTCTTTTGTTGTGAGGGCTACGAAAACTTTTTATTTTCACGCCCTTCGTGGCCCTTGTCGTCCTTTGGCCAATGCCTTAGTTTTTCGAAGTGTTGGATCCCTTCCCTTTTCTCTCTCTGATTAGAATAGAGGATGGTTGCCCAGTTGTACTTCCACTTAAAACAGCAATCACCGCCATCATCACCACCAGCGCCAGCTAGGTAGTATATTGGGCGGGAAGTTTCCTCCGTAGTCTCTTATACAGAATAAGCGTTTCGACGTTTCCCCATGAAAACATTCGAGACACACACAAATTTCGAACAAATGAATTAGTTATTTGAGGAACAATATAATTCAAATATTAAGTTCCCAGAAGGAAACCATACTTCAATTTCATCGATTTTATTATTTTAACATTTTCACATAAACTGCACAAGGCAGCATGTAGAATATTCTAAAATACCGTACGAGTAAGTTGTAATGCAATCACAGTACACATAAGACGGCTCTCATGGAGAAACAAATAGAGGAGTTCTCGTCATGGAGGAATATATTGTGACAATCAATCAATCGATCGATCGATCGATCGAACGAACGAACGAACGAACGTACGTACGTACGTTGGTCTGCATTTAGGGCAATCACCCGGTGGCAGATTCCCTATCTGTTGTTTCCTAGCCATTTACTGAATGATTTCAAAGAAATTGGAAATTTATTGAACATTTCCATTGGTAAGTTATTCCAATCCCCAACTCCCGTTCTTATAAACGAATATTTGCTCCAATTTGTCCTCTTGAATTCCAACTTTATCTTCATATTATGATCTTTAGTACTTTTAAAAGACACCACTGAAATTTATTCGTCTACTAATGCCATTCCACGCCATCTCCCCACTGACAGCTCGGAACATACCACTTACCCGAGCAGCTCGTCTTCTTTCTCCCAATTCCTCCCAGCCCACACCTTGCAATATTTTCGTAAGGCTATTCTTTTGTCGGAAATCACCCAGGACAAATCGAGCTGCCTTTCTTTGGATTTTTCCAGTTCTCGAATTAAGTAATCCCGGTGTGGGTCCCATACACAGGAATCATAGTCTAGTTGGGGTCTTACCATTGACTTATATGCCCTCTCCTTTACATCCTTATTACAACCCCTAAATACCCTCATAATCATGTGCAGAGATTTACCCTTTATTTACAGTCCCATTTATGTGATTACCCCCAACGAAGATATTTCCTTATATTAACACTTAGGTATTTACAGTGATCCCCATCTTAAATTGTGCCAATACCATGGCAAAGTCGGACTGACTCAATTCTTTATCCAAAGGAAAGCACACGCTTAGATATTTCCCCTATCCTCACCTGGATTTCAACCCAAAATATTGAGCAGGCCTGTCCTATTATTGTTATTATTATTATTATTATTATTATTATTATTATTATTATTATTATTATTATTATTATTGGCGATGATATCAACGGATATTTCCACGATAATCTATATGTAAAAATTTGATGTTTGCAGCTAATAGACTCAAAAACTACTGGACCGATGTCGCTGAAATTTTTACAGTTTGTTCTTATTACATCTGAGAGGGATTATGAAGTGGTTTGAACGAAATCTGATTGGTGGTTCGGCACTAAGGGGTGAAAAATATAATAGGGGAAGATAAGCAAACCGCAAGACACGTCCGTTCATCGGATTGCCTACCCAATAGTATGTGAAGATTATGATGTGTTCCTTAAAACTTATTTCTGTTTTTATCTGGAAAAATTACTGTAGGGGCAAGAAACCCCTAGCACCCGTAAAGGAAGGGGGTGAAACTTAAAAATCCGAAAATGACGATATTAGTGACGAATTCATAGTCTTTGGGGTAGCTGAGATGAACTGTGACACTCTGAATGCCATTTAAGTCAAAGTTCGTTCCCAATCGGTATGGTTAAACATATTATGACTTACTGTTAGGGAAAGAAAACTGTAGGGTAAGACACATATACGTGCGGGACCGTACAACTGAAGCTGTTACGGACGTTAAAATTGGTATTTGGAATCTTCTTTAAAAATAAACACATTTTTTTTTTATTTTTGGAAAATCCATAAATTTTATTATCGGTATTAAATGTTCCTAAAATTATTGAAATGGGCAGGTAAAACAATATGACTAGGACAGGCATATCAAGATGAGTTATCTGACCTGCTGTGGAGCAGCGCACGGGTCCACTAGTATGAAGATAAAGAGAGAGTGCGAATTTTGTGAGTTTGTTTATATGTGGAGGGTACTACTGATCCGCTCACAAAATTATTTTACTAATAGAAAGATACATTATCTGAAATGTCAAATAGCGACGGTCAAATATGTCAACATCTGTGTCCCTAAGGAAATAAATTACCACTGATAATGTCCACTTAGTTGCACAAAACCAGTTTGGTTTATCAATCTACCTATCTATATTAATATAATAAAGAAAGAGTGCAAATTTTTAAAATTTGTATATATTACCACTAATCGCAGAACTACTTCATCAATTTAATCATACGTACAATTATTAATGAATATATATCGTTATGAATTCGGTGCATTATTAACACGGACGAAGCTGTGACGGGTGTGCTAGTATAAATATAAAGATGGACAGCATGTTACAATGTGCCATTCTGCTGCTGAAATCTGCCTAAAATTTCTAACAAATCGTCCAGAGATAGACTGAAAAAAAGCATGGGTTGGAGGGGAATGAGGGGTATGTCTCACAATATATGAGCCAATAATATTACCACTGAACCACCACGGAATAGTATGAACATTCTGTAATATTATGCTAACGCTCTCATGATTTCCAGCGCAGAGCAAGTGGGGTTGATGGTGATTACAGTAACACCAGCCGGAACATGCGACAACAAAGCGCTCCTCGGCTCCATTTCAGAACACGCAGGTTGTTTACTATCACGTTATGTAAATAAAACCCTGACCTGAACCCCAATTTAGAGAATCTCCGTTATTAAACATTAATAGGAGAGATCAGCGGGTAGTCAGACCTTTGATAGTGCGGGAAAATGGAAAAGAGTTGGAGTTGACCATGGGATGTCAGGCAGGGGAGGTTAAAGTGAAGAGACTGGCATAAGTAAGTGCAAACAATGCCAGATTCACCTCGGTCCCGTGGTTGTCACCTCCAGCCCCCATCCGTCCCAAGTTGAGATTCGCTCAGGCCCTTTCATTCTCCCTTTACGACAGGCGGGGAATACCGTAGATACATTCTAATAAACACCATCCCGACAGGATTCGTTGAGAGCCTCTCGGGCCCCTTTACAATGGGCGGGGAATACCGTGACTGTATTCTACCACCCGCACTCACAGGTTGTTTGAATACGTAATCTTTCAAGAAACGCATTTCTTGTGCTGCTACAGACCAGAGATCAGGTCTCTGCAAACGGAACAAGAATTACCAGTGTCAGTGTAATTCAACTGGGTAATCTGAAGGTTGTAGGTTCGATTGTCTGCTACACGACTCAGTAAGCTGAAGTGTGGTCATGAAGGTTAGTGATATCGTCACCTCTTCTCAGAGCTCTTACATGGATCACCACAAAGAAGTTTGTGTTCAGGTTAATGGAAACAGGCCTGAAGGATGACGTTAATGTTCGTGTATTTTCAGGGAAATGTGTACAATTCTAAGATTAATACTTCATCATCACTTATTTATTCCACTGGTTAAAAAGAAGATTATTTCCATCATTTTCATTAGTCAAGTTACTTATATCTCACGGCCATGATCCCAGTTCTTGTCACAGCCTTCCTCAATATTAACTGATTCTCTTCACTTGGATGGTGGCCTTCCTCTCCATTTTTCCTTGTTCAGATGGCATTTACGAGATTCACTGCATCTCTGGTTATGTGACCAAATAAGCTTTGGTTCCTGCGGGATGACAAAGGGTTTTCTTTCCATCCGTGGAAAGCCATCACCATATATGAAATGTATTTCTGTGTTTCTTATACCTCAAATCCATCATCAGTTGGTTTGCTACACCTTTCTGAGCCTACTGTGTAGGACAAAGCAGTAACGGTGCATTAGGGGCAGCATGTGCCTGCCTTTGGCCTTTGTATAAATAATTAAGTTCCCAGAAGGAAACCACAATTTATTTTCGTCGATTTTAACATTTTGACATTTGTCTCATAAACTGCACAAGGCAGCATGTAAAATATTCTAAAATACCGTACGAGTAAGCTACAATACATTCACAGTAAACAAAAACAAGCTCTCATGGAGAAACAAATAGAGGAGTTCTCGTTATGGAGGAATATGTTGTGAAGGTGTTTACTGTGTTTATTAGAGAAACAACATTCATTGACTTATGGTGTTACTCAAAGAAACATAGAAATTTGCACGGTACTGTAGGCCGCCCACTAGTGGACATGACTAAACTCAGAACCGAAAATAAGAAAGAGAAGCTGAAACGCTGGTGTGAGACAATTTTGAAATCATTCCGATCATGGTCCGGTTTCTGTTCTGCCATGCACAGCCACTGAGGAAAATTGGATTACTTTCAAGCTTTCCATGCACAAATTTTGTATGAAATGAGGCTATCTCATTAGGGCTTTTCACACTTTGATCTTCTGTCCATGTGTAACAGAACACATTATTTGGTCCAAGTCTTCCTCCGGGTAGGATGTGATTCACAGCAGTAGAGTTATAGTAGTACAGCTGTCCACTGTAACAGGCAGTTTGATTGGCAACATTAGGTAAAGGCAGGTTTTTCTGACAATCAAACACCAGTGTCACTGAGTGGTCTTTGTGTAAGTTCATGAGGATGTAATAAACTTTGGCTCGAATAAGATGAACTTCTGTGTGCAGTTTGTCCTGTTCTGTGGGATCTTGGGGTCTTTTCGGAACTGCTTTTAGGCTCAGGCTGACATCCGTAGCAGTCATCCCAAATGCTAATTTAAAGGATACGTTGAAAACTTTCCAGAAGTGATGAAGATTCACATGGAATTCAGGAGCACAATCCTTATTACTCACCTGGTGTAATTTATTAGCAGGCAAATACTGACTCTTACATCGTGCCCTGTAATACTGAACTACTTTAACAGCCACTTTCTATGAATGTTTTCACATTATGATGGCTATCTCTACTCCCTCACATGTATAGATTGTTTCATCAACTAGACGGAAGCAGTACCAATGCCAAATATAACAGCAGAGGCTGTAACAAAATCATTTTATGATCAGTGGGTGACGTGGTTTGGAGTTCCAGCAAATCTAATTACTGACGAAGGCTGACAGTTTGAAAGTCGGCTCTTTAAGAACCTTTCTGAATTGTGTGGTGTGAAGCTTCAACGTATGACACCTTATCAACCGCAGAACAATGGTAAAGTTGAATGTCTGCATCGAACAATGAAAGGTGCTATCAAAGCTCACAACTCTAAAAGGTGGGTAGATACCCTCCTTATTGTGTTGCTATGTCAATGGGCAACACACTGGGAGGACTGAAACAGTTCAGTTGCGCAGATGGTGTATAGCACGCACATTAGGCTTTCAGGTGAACTCTGCGATACCCCCGAATCTCAGATCGAACCACAAACTTTTGTCTCCAACTTCAGCAACACATGCAGCAAATCAGATCTGTGGAAGTTAAGTACACAACTTTCCAAACTTTGTTCATCTATAAAGATTTCAGTAAAGGTACTCATGTATTTCTGAGAATTGATAAGAGTCAAAAAACCTTTGCAACCCCCACATGGACTGGTAACTGCCAAAACAGAAAAGTATTTCACGGTTACCACAAAAATAAATATGTGAAAGTCTTCATCGATCGCCTGAAGCTAGCCTACTTGATAGCATCAGGTGAAGAGACTTCTAGAGTTCGTCATGAAGAAAGATCAGCTGTCTTCCAAGGACACTGCACCCCGCCCCCACCTACACCTGATGGACAAAAGGTGGATTCCCAGGACAAGCCCACCAAGAAGAATGTGGTAGCAAAATAACGTAGTGGAAGGACAGCCAGGTTTCCCACTGGCTATCTAGATGATGCATATCATTAACACGTTGGGTGCCAGACCAAAATTCATGGGATTTTCGTCTAGTGCCATGGGCTAATAACATTGGGTTACTCCCTGGTGCCAATACATTCACGGGCTTAACCGAGCAAGTGATCGCTGAAATGAGGTTATATTGATGATATATTAATTTAACTTATTACGTATATTAGGTCAAATATTGCGACGCCGTATGGGGTCGTATTGTTCATTACGAATTGTGTAGGTACACGCGCCCCATATGGGGGCGCACTTATACAATCATTATATGTCGTTGATTATGAGAGACGTGTTAGCTTGTTCAGACTGGAGCCGTACAAAAGTACGATCCCCGATATTAGATTAGGAAATGATGTAAATAAGGATCTCCCGATTTAAGGTTTGGAAATTTTCGTATACAATTTTGTTATATAAAGTAGTAAATCATGTGAATTTGGTAAATTAGAATGTAAGAGCATAATCGTGATCATCAAACAAATCTATTTCTCAATTCTACGAGAATTTGTCGAAGGAAGATTTTCTTAAGCTGCATCGAGAAGCAGCTAAGTTTATTTCAATGTTTGGTTCCACATGCATACGTGCAAGGTAACTTTTTCCGTTTTGATTTGTACGAACACTAGATTGCGTGTGAGTATTTATGATTGTAATTTAAAGTACGCTCTCAGAAATGTTGTCAACCAGACACTACTGGTGTACCTGCAAAGAAAAGAGGAAAAGAAGAACTAGAGAAGATAAAATGTCAGCTCAAACCAGATTGAAATAAGAGTACTTTAAAACCGGTAACATTGTCCCATACAACAGTGTGTGTCCGCTCACTGCACATAAACATTTCGCAGTGAGGGGAGAATCAGTGAGGAATGTGAAGGAGGCGGAGACAGGCCGAACGGGTGAGACAGGTGTAGTGAAGGAGGAGTAGGGGTTTGCACTCTGGTGAACCTAATGAAGTCGAACTCCTGCAGCTTGCGCCGTACAATGCTCTGGCGCATGCACCCTGAGAGGCCCTGGTTTAGTAACTTGATTTTAGGATTACTCAATGTAGACTGAACTTACAGACCTATCGGTGCCTGTTGAGAGTTTTAAAAGGAAGAAAGCGAATTGGTTCAGTAGAGATGCCAGGCAGACTGGACAAAGCTGTTTTACTAAGCTTTGTTAATATACAGGTCTTTATTAACACAAGAAATGTAGGCTGTTTTTAATGGTATTGCTTTACCTATCTATTGTTATTTTTTTCCAAGTGGTAGCTAAATGTGATAACTTATGAGAGCTTGGGTTACCTCACTGACCTCCCTTAGTCAACTCTTTTCCTCATCCAACCCTGACGGTATTAGGTTTGCAAGATCTCGGATATTTTTTTTTTGTTTCCACGACCATCATGGCCCTCCTATTCCCCTCCCGATACTTCCATTATTCGAAGGATGTCAACTCTACCAATGACCACCACTGAGACCTTGTCTTCATGTCTACTGTAATGTGTCATAAAGCCTCAGATAGCAGATATCCTGGATGCAGGAGCCCAAATGGACTGTATTGCGATTGACCTATCAAAGGCATTTCATAGGGTAAATAATGGAAGACTACTGGCAAAAATGAGTGCTATTAGACTAGAAAAAAGAGTGAATGAATGAGTGGCTATATTTCTAGAAAATAGAACTCAGGGAATTAGAGTAGGCGAAGCTTTATCTGACCCTGTAATAACTAAGAGGGGAATTCCTCACGGCAGTATTATTGGACCTTTATTCTTATATATATCAATGATATGTGTACAGAAGTGGAATCAGAGATAAGGCTGTTTGCAGATGATGTTATTCTGTACAGAGTAATAAATGAGTTACAAAGTTGTGCGCGGCTGCAGGGTGACCTCGTTAGTGTTGCGAGATGGACGGTGGGCAATGGTATGATGATAAACAAGGTTAAAATTTAGGTTGTGAGTTTGACAAATAGGAAAAGTCCTCTCAGTTTTAATTACTGCGTTGATGGATATCATTGGTTTATTTTTTGCTATTGGCTTTACGTCGCACCGACACAGATATGTCTTATGGCGACGATGGGACAGGAAAGGGCTAGGAGTGGGAAGGAAGCGACCGTGGCCTTAATTAAGGTACAGCCCCAGCATTTGCCTGGTGTGAAAATGGAAAACCACGGAAAACCATCTTCAGGGCTGCCGACAGTGGTGTTCGAACCTACTATCTCCCGAATACTGGATACTGGCCGAACTTAAGCGACTGCAGCTATCGAGCTCGGTGGGGATCATTGTAAGTACCTAGGTGTTAATATAAGAAAAAACCTTAATTGGGGTAATCGCATAAACATGATTGTTAATAAAGGGTACAGATCTCTGCACATGGTTATGAGGATATTTAGGGGTTACAGTAAGGATGTAAAGCAGAGGGCATATAAGTCTCTGGCAAGACCCCAACTAGAGTATGGTTCCAGTGTATGGGACCCTCACCAGGATTACTTGATTCAAGAACTGGAAAAAATCCAAAGAAAAGCAGCCCGATTTGTTCTGGGTGATTTCCGACAAAAGAGTAGCGTTACAAAAATATTGCAAAGCTTGGTCTGGGAAGACTTGGGAGAAAGGAGACAAGCTGCTCGATTAAGTGGTATATTCCGAGCTGTTAGTGGAGAGATGGCGTGGGAGGACATCAATAGAGGAATAAGTTTGAGTGGTGTCTTTAAAAGTAGGAATGATCACAATATGAAGATAAACTTGGAATTCAAGAGGACAAATTGGGGCAAATATTCGTTTATAGGAAGGGGAGTTAGGGATTGGAATGACTTACCAAGGGAGATGTTCAATAACTTTCCAATTTCTTTGCGATCATTTGAGAAAAGGCTAGGAAAACAACAGATAGGGAATCTGCCACCTGGGCGACTGCCCTAAATGCAGATCAGTAGTGATTGATTGATTATTATTATTTATTTATCGTATGATGTGCACAGATAGATTATATAAATAAGTATACGATATATACACAATATATACAAGCAGAAGCCTATAGTTCCAAATCAAGTCCATTGATCCATTTTAAGGCCTCCTCAGTTGCGTTATGAATGTCCTCCAAAGGACCTTGAAATGCTCTCTGTGGACACTCGGCAATTACGTGGTGGATGGTCTGTGAGGTAGCTCCACAATCACACCCAGAAGACTTCTACCAGCCCCATTTATAAAGAGTATAGCCGCATCTTCCTTGATTGACTCTTATCCTGTTTAGAGTCCTCCATTGACGTCTGGGTAGATGGAATCCGGGAGGTTGAACATGAGGTAGAGTCACAATTGATTGGGAACAGAAGACTGCTGCCATTGGTGTAACCAGGCGTTCGTGATGGAGAACCCAGATTCTTCCAGTGTAAGTGCAGTGGAGATCTAGACTTAAGTCGTAATATCCTGGTGAACGGGGAGGTTGGAGTCCTGGCTGGTGTTCTTCCACAGTTTTAGAAGAGCTTCAGACCTTCTTAAGCAAGGCGGTGGAATATTACTGAGTGTAGGCAGCCAGGCCACGTTTGTAGAGCGAATACAACCAGTTATAATGCGCATTGCTTGATTTAGTTGAGCATCAATCGTCGCAGTATGAGCACTGTTGAGCCAAGTTGAAGCGCAGTATTCGGCAACTGAATAGCAAAGAGCTAGAGCAGTAGATCTCACCACTTGGTTGTTTGCGCCCCAGGATGTGCCGGCTAATTTTTGAAGAATATTATTCCGACTTTTGATCTTGGCGGCTGTGTTGTTAATATGATGTTTATATGTTAGGGATCTGTCTAATGTGACACCTAAATATTTTGGGAAGGGACAGTGTTGTAAGGATTGATTTCTGAATGTTATTGTAGGCTTGTAGTTGGAAAATTTATTTCTGAGATGAAACACAGATGCAACAGTCTTTTAGAGATTTGGACGGAGACACCACTTTTGGAAGTATGTATCTAGCTTTTTTAGATCTGCTGTAAGAATATGTTCAGCTTCTGGAAAACTTGGTGTTTGGCTAACCAGTAGTATATCATCTGCGTAAATAAATTTCCTGGACTTAGTTGCTGGTAAGTCAGCAGTATAGAGGTTGAAAAGTAAGGGTGCCAGAACAGATCCTTGTGGAAGTCCATCATTCAATTTGTATGTTTTGCTTACTGCATCATCAGAGAAGATCTGAAAGTTTCTTTTGCTAATCATATTGCCAATGAGATTTGTAAGCTTGACACAGGGGATGGCAGAGATAAGTTTTAGCAGGAGCCCTTCTCGCCAAACAGTATCATAGGCTGCTGATAAGTCTAAGAAGACAGCCATACTAATCTTCCGATTCTCAAATCCATTTTCAAAATGAGAGGTCAATGCAAAAATTTGGTCAGCGCAATTTCTTCCAGGTCTGAAGCCAGCTTGTTCTGTGGGAAGGAGATTATTGATGGTTTCAGAGATCCTATTGTATATTAGTCTTTCCAGGAGCTTTAGAGTAACACTTAGCAGTGCAATGGGTCTGTAGCTTTCCACTCTCAGAGGGTCCTTGTTGGGTTTCAAGATCGATATTACTTTGGTCTTCTCGAATAGTGAAGGGAGGTTACCTGTCTCCAAAATATTGGAGAAGAATTTGGTGAGCCAAGTGATTGTTGCAGGTCCAATATGTTGCAGGAATTCAGGATAGATGCCGTCTATACCTGCTGCTTTCCAGAATTTTATGTTCTTGATGTTTTCTAGGGTTCCTCTCTTGTGAAAGGACAAGAGAATTGGAATGATTGTTGTTTTGCTAATTGCTTTTTATATTTCAGTGCTGACCGGATTTCCCTTACAACTTGTTTATCTCTATTGATCTTTGAGATAGAGATCATGTGTTTGGCTAGATCATTAATGTTAACACTCAGTTTCTGTCTACCAGCTGGCTTTGATGAGTCAAGCTTTCTAATGAGAGACCAGGCCTTTCTACTTGAGTGGGTAAAATCAAGAGATGACACAGTGTCGTTCCAAATTTGTTTTCTATTGTCATTCAGTAATTGAATAAGTTTTGTGGCTGTTTCATTGTTGCCATTTTCCTCAAATTCCTTAAGAAGGCTCTCACTCTCTGCAGTCCATCCAGGAATATATTCTTTACGGCATCCTCTTGGAATGCAGCGCCGAGCAGCACCTGTTATAACTCCAACAAATCTGTCATAGTTATTAAAGGTTGGCTTAATCCATCTTATATTTGCATCAGTTTGTTCTTTAAAATTGTTCCAATTAGCTTTTTTAAAGTTCCATCTAGGTTTCGGATAAGATCGAATGACAGGAATATACATGCCAATTTGGAGTATGACAGGTCGGTGTTGACTATGAGGGAAACTGTTGAGAACTGAGCGAAGTATCTGGTTTGGAGAGTTTGGGTAATGATTGATTGATTGATTGATTGATTGATTGATTGATTGATTGATTGATTGATTGATTGATTGATTGATTGATATAATAAATGCATCTTCCTTATTTCCAAAGAGAGAGAGAGAGAAGGAAATACATATGAAAGTACCACAACAACTTGTCCGTTTCTATCTGCAGTAAATTTAATGAGTGACATAAACCATTGACGGTGATAGAAGGACTTAAGAGTTGCTTCAAATACATTTCACAGGACATATTACATACTTGTGCTGTACCAGAGACACATATATTTCAAGATTTATGACCATTGCTCATCTGCTTGTTGTGCCTTTAATCTCTGTGCCATTAAGAGAGATCTGTTGCCATAGCTTTAAACCGGCAAAACCTAACCCAACGGGTTTCTTATGTAACATGTTAGTGACTGACATTGAATTAATATCTCCATTAAATACTGCAAACATATCGATTATAGACAGGATATAGGCTTCTGGGCTTATGCCGTGTCAAGAAAATGTGAAATTCTTTACGTTTCGCAGAGAACTTTGCGTCATCAGAAGAATATCTCGACTGGTCACGAGATAGGCTTCTCAAGGAATGAGGTTTGAATTTAGACGTTATAATAGAAGTGGAAGTGGTACGTTTTTCGTCACCAGATGGCTCGCCGGACACAATGCAGTGCCAAGGTCAGTCTGGGAAGGTCTTGTCGCGCTACCACAATCCTTTGCGGTGGCGGCCATATTGAGTCTTAAGCATCTGATGATGTGGGCGAGCCCGGTGATAATGTGAAATATATTTGCATTTTTAAGGAAAACAGTGCACGGCGCTACACCAAATTGTCAGAATAAGTCAAACTACAGGAACAGAGTGTTTCGCTTTCCAGTGATAAGCAATGGTGAGCTCAGAGGATACGGTACAAAATTACAGGCCTGATAATAGCAATCCACTTATAATTCCGTTGTGTTCGAAGCTATTACAATGAAATAATTCCTTCTTCTCTTCTTCTTAATCTTTTTACCCTCCAGGGTTGGTTTTTCCATCGGACTCAGCGAGGGATCCGACCCCTACCGCGTCAAGGGCAGAGTCCTGGAGCGTGAGACATTTGGTCGGAGAGACAACTGCGGAGGAGGACCAGTACCTCGTCCAGACGGTCTCGCCCGCTATGCTGAACAGGGGCCTTGCGGGGGTGGGAAGATCGGAAGGTATAGACAAGGAAGAGGGAAGGAAGTGGCCGTGGCCTTAAGTTAGATACCATCCCGGCATTTGCCTGGAAGAGAAGTGGGAAACCACGGAGAACCACTTTCAGGATGGCTGAGGTTGGAATCGAACCCTCTTCTAATCAGTTGACCTCCCGAGGCTGTCTGGACCCGTTTAAGCCCTCGTACCACTTTTCAAATTTTGTGGCAGAGCCGGGAATCGAACGCGGACCTGCAGGGTTGGCAGATAATCACACTGACCACTACACTACAGAGGCGGACTGAAGTAATTTCTGAATAATGATATTTTTATATAAACGATTTTTGCATTTGCGGGTTCCATTATATATTTTCTTCTGATATCATTCTAATGAATCGTAGTTTGAACAGAAGAGGGTAAATGGACAGAATTACTAGTGGAATTTCATACTAAAAATGTTCCCAGTCCACCCAAGTTTTTAAACTGTTCTAGGAATGGTTCCAAACTAAGATTATTTTAAGGAAGCAACCAGAAGCAACTGTATCATACTATTACTCGTGTCTTCTTTTTTGAGTTAACTACTCAAGGGAGGTCGTTAAGAAAAAGGTACAGCAAGGAGCCTGAGACAAGTAGATTTAGGGAAAAAAAGACAGAAGTCAGCTAAGAGCCTCCTGGTGGCCAACCTACACTTCCAAGTTAAGAGACCCTGGGCCCCTCTTAGTCGCCTCTTACGACAGGCAGGGGATAACGTAGGTATTTGTAAACCACCCCCACGCTCAGGGGATTAAAATTATGAAAGCCTATACAAAGAGGTTCGCAGTTATCTACCGTAAGTGTTCTACCACTCCTATAAAAGTGAGACATGTGATGCGAATGATAATTGTAGCCCAATATTCACATAATGCCTAAGTCTTCTTCTCCTTCTTTCCCTTTTTTTACAATCTGCTTTACGTCGCACCGACACAGATAGGTCTTATGGCGACGATGGGACAGGAAAGGCCTGGGAATGGGAAGGAAGCGGCCGTGGCCTTAATTAAGGTACAGTCCCAGCATTTGCCTGGTGTGAAAGTGGGAAACCACGGAAAACCATCTTCAGGGCTGCCGACATTGAAGTTCGAACCCACTATCTCCCGGATGCACGCTCCTAACCGCACGGCCAACTCACCCGGTTGGGAAGGAAGCGGCCGTGGCCTTAATTAAGGTACAGTCCCAGCATTTGCCTGGTGTGAAAGTGGGAAACCACGAAAAACCATATTCAGGGCTGCCAACAATGGGGTTCGAACCCACTATCTCCTGAGTGCAAGTTGATCGCTACCGGTACTTGACCCAAACCGCACAGCTTCTTCTTATTCTTCTTCTTATGATGATGATGATGATGATGCTGATGATGATAATGATAAGTAATACCCAGATTACATCCACGGTCACCCCTGCCTGTTGTATGATTTGACTAAAAGGGGGCCCAGGGACTCTTTTAACTTGGAGCATTGATTGTGACTACGGGGCCCTTAGCTCAGACCTGGCATTGCTTCCAATTACTTGCTTGGCTCCTCACTTTTTCTATCCTATCCGACTTCCCTTGGTCAATGCTTTTTCTTTTCCGACCTAGACGGTATTATAGCAGTAGATGCCTAGGGAATCTTTCATTTACACGAACTTCGTGGCCTTTGTATTTCTTTGGCGGATACCTTTATTTTTCGAAGTGCCGTATCCTTCATTTTTTTTCTCTCTACTGTTAATAGCGGATTGTTAAATAAACCACCACCAGCACTTTGTACTATTTATCTGCATGGGTTATCCATAAACTAGTTAGAGTAGCTAAGAACATCACTCTTATTGTATGTCTGAAGAGTAGTTTTTCCTCAGAACACAACGAATTTACCACATAAATGGATAACAACAGTTAGCAAACAAGATTTAATGAACTCACAAAAGAGGTATTCAATCTTTGTCAACATGCTGAAGTAACCTTTCAGAAACGCAGAGCCGGTAATTACTTTCTTAATAAAGGAAATACCGAAGGTAATTTACTACAACTGTCTTTAGGTATTTTAATTTCAATACTTAATGAATTCATAATATAAGAGGGTTACCGTACAAATTTCTATGTTTCTGTTAATAACGTTACGTATTTTGACTGATGATATTAATAAGAACACAGTAAGACCAAGCTGTGTAGAAGTACCGGTAAAAGAGTATACACGAGCACTTCTGCTGATTCTTGTTTCTCAAAAAGTGAAATTTTGATTCTATTAATTATCTTCCTATTCAAATAGCTGTGAACGTACTCACGTCATTTACCATTTATACATTTATATATACATGAACAATAGATGCCCAGTTAAAATCTACATGAAAAATCCTCTAAATTCAAATACACTTGCCATTGGTTGCGCTGACTTAAATACTCAATATGGCGGCTCCGTAAGTAATATTCGTGTCTTGACCTCCCTAGACTGACCTTGTACAGTGCTATTCTAGCGTTCGAAGCGGAAGCTAACGAAACCATCAGAATCAGTATGAGAGGGAGAGACGGAGTCACACACATATGAAAGCATGACATAGATACAGGACAGGAATGAAACATCTGGCGGTGAGGAACGTACGAATTTGGAAAACACCGACACGAAATAACAATAGTGCAGAGGAGAAAGAATCCATTTCGCATACATTGTTCAGTTACTCTCAATGAATTTATTTTACTTTAGGATGGCTGTTCTGTGGACTGGTGTTAACATTTTTTGATTGTGAATAAAAATTGTTCATGATTATTGAAAGCTGAGTAAGTCGTTACAAAAATAATGCGTGTTTACGACCTAATCAACAGAGGGGCTGTCCGACTCGTTGACTGAATGGTCAGCGTACTGGCCTTCGGTTCAGAGGGTCCCGGGTTCGATTCCCGGCCGGGTCGGGGATTTTAACCTTAATTGGTTAATTCCAGTGGCACGGGGGCTGGGTGTATGTGTTGTCTTCATCATCATTTCATCCTCATCACGACGCGCAGGTCGCCTACGGGGGTCAAATAGAAAGACCTGCACCTGGCGAGCCGAACCCGTCCTGGGATATCCCGGCACTAAAAGCCATACGACATTTCATTCAACAGAGGGGCTAAAGAGTTGGGTTCACCCAATAGAGGAGGGATGATCGGAGGGACATAGAAATTTGTGCGGAACGTGTGGATATAACGAGAGGTAGGAGGTCATTATATAATAGAGTTACGGAACGTCGGAAATGATTTATATGCCCATAATAGTGCAGGGTATCGTCGAATCCAAATACGGCGTTCCTGATAGTAATGTAAGAGTAGGTTAATCATGTCATTAGTTTTTACGTCTCACTAACTGCTTTGGGCAGTTTTCGGAGAGACTGGGGTGCCGGAATTTTGTCCCGCAGGAGCTCTTTTACGTGCCAGTAAATCTACTGACACGAGGCTGGCGTATTTGAGAACCTTCAAATACCACCGAACTGAGCCAGGATCGAATATGCCAAGGTGGGGCCAGAAGACCAACGCTTAAACCGTCTGAGCCACTCAGCCCGGCGTAACAGTAGGGGTAGTTTCGGGAGTAAAGGATGGGATGTAATCGAGAGTGTCTTTAAAAGTAATTTAGAAACTAGAAGCTTCCTTCGTAAGTAGAGCGGGAGTTCTCCTGGTTCCACAAATATAGCATTATTTGGCGAAGAATGAAGGGCCCCTAGGCAGATTATAATGTATTGTGCCAGAATGGAATCCAGCTTAGATGTCGTCTTTTTAGCCGCCGTATCAAAAAAAAACGCCCCATAGTCTACAACAGATCGGATAATATTGAAATATAACAGTAACAGCGTACACGGGTCGGAACCCCAGTTTCGCTTCATTAATGACGTCAATACAGTTTTTAGGCATAAGTTTCGCTTAATAGTTACCCTACATAGATACCTAAATATTTGGCCGAAGCAATGATCGTAATCAAAAACCCCAGAAAACAAAGGAGAGGATGATTCACACGGCGTGCCCAATAGAAGCATTCCGCATAGGGGCATTCCAACGACCATTTTAGTCTCTCTAATATAACATTTTGGAAGGAGGTAAATGCCCGTGTAACTGTCAGCTATCGATAGATTTTGATAAGGTTTTAAAATTGGCACAATCGTTGTCATAAGACCTATCTGTGTCGGTGCGACGTAAACCAACTTGTAAAAAGAAAAAGGCACAAGATTGAATTAATTCCATTGTTGAGGAACCCGAGCAGACGAAAGGCAGTTGCTGAAGATAATGAGTCGGCACGTTCTCGCCATGGAAGGGCCGAGTTTCCCGAAGTTTGAATAGCTCTGTTTAATTCGCGCATATCAATGGGTCTTAGTAGGGAAGAAAATTTATTAGATACAGGAGGATATGAAAGCTATAATAAGGAATAACGGAATCTGGGGTTAGGCCTGAGTCCTACAATTATCTGGGACCGGTACGCGAAAAAGAAATGATGAGGGAATTGTGCGATCGCTCTCCAAATGGTTTTTAACAGCGATTGTCTATTCAAGGAAGAAATAACGGATAAGGTCTTCGTTTTACATTAAATGACTTTTGAATTTGGGCAACGATCGCTTATAGTGAAGGTAGGATCGGAAGGTCCCCAGGGATCGAATCAAGCGCAGAGCTATTTTCCGCTGCAAAATTAGTTTGGTATATTCACTATCCCACCAAGGGATATATTTTATAGGATTAGGTTAAAAGATCAGAAATTTAGGGTGGTATTGGTCTAAATAGTGGGAAATCGGAGATGTTAGTGTATTATATATCATTTCAGTGGCCTGAACACGGGACCTTGTCGACCAAGAACGTTTGGAATGGCGTGACGTTATAGTTCGCCATTCTCCTAACACATTTTATGGGATGACTACCAACTGGTCGGCTGTTAGCGTAGACAGTTAGAATAGGGAAATGATCACTAGGGTGAGAGTCATGTACGATATCCCACAAAATATGATGGGCAATCGCACTGGGACATATTGTCAAATCCACTGCGCTTTTGTGTTGTGGTGACGTCACCCGAGTTGGAGATCCGTCAATCAACACATGTATGGCCGCAAATTTAGCGATTTGGTTGCCTTCTGAGCAAGAAAAAACACATCTCCAGCTAGAGTAGTGTCCGTTAAAATCCTCGCCAAGAAAAAGCGATTTGGTCGCCTTCTGGCCAAGAAACAACACATACCCAGCTAGGATAGCGTCCGCTGATGTCCTCGCCTAAAATAAAGGAGCAAGGGAGTTGGGATAAGAAGTCTTCCCAGTTAGCATACGATCATTGTATATTGGGAGGATAGAATAGAGAAAAGACGTACTGTACGTGCTCTCACAAGGATTGCTTCTGCTTAAGTATCTGGAATTATGTAAGGCACGGGTACTCAACGAAACTTGAGCCGATTAGAAACCAGAATGCAGGCTCCGTCATAATCGTCGTTATCATGTTGGATACTGTTATAGTTCGGAAGGTTGACAAGAACAGCTACGTTTCATTAAGAAAGCTTAGATGAGGTTTGTGGGAATCGATGAGTAATACAAGTTCATGTCGCTTGTTTAGGAGAGTGTGTGCATTCCACTATAGGACAATTATGTTTCAGGTAGGGTCGGTACTAGAGTGTGAAGAATTGACACGACCTCCTCCTGGATACTCGTTAACATTCTATTTCATGTGGAATTATGCTCGGCCGCCTGAATATAAGAGGATATTTTGTCTTAAAAAACTTGAATATTTTCGCTGAAGGGGGTAGAACATTCTCTCTCCTAAATGCCGGACGGCTTTGTCAGAGATAGTTGGTAGATCCTTTCGTAAATTCTTAGACGGAGGTGGTTTGGGAGTAAGTCCACTCCTGGGAGGCGTACGCATAGTCAATATCTCTTGATATCCCCGTAAATCGAATCCGGGTGTTCTATCTCGTTCGGAGGGGGAAGAGTTGACTACCGCAGTCAAATTCCTCTTCCTCAGCGGGCGATCAGTTAAGTCTTGAGAAGTAGTCTTGGGTAGGAGGGGAAATGTTTAGACAATAATGGTATATATTTTCTAAGGGGGTGAACGATGACTGTATGTCAGAAACAGCACTGGGTTCAATTGCCAGCTTCTTCTTCCTTAGTTCTCGTTGACGATTGTGCTCAGGGCAACGAACTGACCCCACTTGATGCTTACCCGAACAATTTACACCTTGTAATCGGGTGGCAGCACATTCTTTAGACTCGTGATTTTGTGCGCAGTTCGCGCACCAAGGACTTTTTGCTCTGTTGTTTTTATAGTATGGCTGTATCTCTGGCATTTTTTGCAGATTATAGGTTGGAAGACAAAGTTCTGTATGTCAGACCAAACGTGAAATAAGGAAACGTACTGAGGTCCCTCCCTCGATCTTTCAGTATTTATGAGCGGTTAGCTAATAATAATAATGTTCATATATACCAGTAATTGCAGTACAAGTCCCTGGAGTAGTAGTAGTAGTAGTTTTGATAGAAATATTTGAGAAATTATTGTAGACAACCTCGTATTTTTCAGTAGGCCTAATTAAGGACACTTTTATTCTCCGTCCCGTGGAGTAGGGAAAATAATAGTAATCCACCAGCTGTAATAATCACATAACCACATTTCAGTAGCATTTTAGTGAAGATAAGGTATAATACATTAGATAGTATCTTGCCAGTTATATTCGTGTTTTTCTTCGTGTACGGCAATCCTTTCGATACTTAAGCATTTAACCAAACGCAGTGTAGTGTAGTGTACATTGTAGTATAGATACAGTACATTTAGATAGTGCCGTATCTTGCCTGCTATATTCGTGTGTATCTATTAGACCGTAATACTAATAATAATTTGTCTAAGCATTTAGCTTCGTTGGTAATTTTTGAGTACAGTAGTTCTTTGCAAATTTCATTTCTGTTGTGCTTAGTAGTGACATACGGTACGGTACCGGTCCGGTATCGTAATTAGGATACGTCTGAAAGTAGTTTAAAATTACCGCAGTGTACTGTACAGTAGTATACGAGTAATATCCTATTAGAATTTAGTGTGCTTATTGTATTGTTGTAAAATATTTCTGTAGTACTGGTGTATAGAGGTATCCGTAGAAACTCTTACTAAAATACTGTTGTTGTAATTAGGATAGGCTTAATTGCAGTTTGGAATTGTGTAGTTCATGTGTATTACTTTCGATATTCAGTAATTAACAGCAGTTTTTATCCTGTTAGGGGTTATAGGATTTAAAAAAATAGAGCACGACTAAGTAGTATTGTAGTGTAGTCGTATATTAATTACCTTATTGTTGTCTACTATCCCAGACAATATATCCCTCCGTTCATTTATTTTTGCAAATAAGTTATTTTATTTTTAATTTCATTTTTTCCCCCGTAAGGAATGGCTAAGGAGCGCGAGTGTACTTATTGTGGATGTGGCGAGGCATTGAGGGGTATGAGGGAGGAGTTGGAAAGTTTGAGGGAGATAATTAGGATTCTCACAGAAGACAGGAAGGAAGATAGGATTCCCTCAAAAAATGTACAGGTTACAGTAGGTGTACAAGAGGGAGGGAAGGAAAGGCAGGAGTTGTAGAAGACAGGTGGTCTAATGTTCTACGGGGAAGGAGATTGCAGGCTAAGGGCTCTATTGAGGATCAGAATTCAGGACAGGTGTCTGTGCGAAATCGGTACGAGTCACTCCAGGTAGAACAACAGAGGGAAGATGAGGGACAGGGAACTGTTGCTGAGATGTGTGGAAGTACGAGGAAGGGAAAAGGTAGGAAAGGGAAATGTAGAGTAGAGGATAGGAAAAGACAGGTGGAACAGGGTCATGGGAAGGAGAAAAGGGAGGAGGAAGTAGCTTCTGCAGCTATCAGGGAAGATAGGGCTGACCAGGACGGGAGGGGATCAAATGAGGTGGGTAGGGTTGAGGCTCTGGTCATGGGGGATTCCATCGTTAGACACGTGGGGAAAGTGTCTGGAGGAAAGGGAACCAGGGTAGAATGTTATCCAGGAATTAGGTTGAGGCAGATGTTGAGGAAAGTAGAAGAGAGGGAGGAGGGGAAGGAGAAGGTGGTAGTGTTTCACGTTGCTACCAACAACGTAAGGCAAGCTGATATAAGTGCCAACCTAGTTGGAGATGTGTGGGATCTGGTAAATGCAGCACGGGTGAAGTTTAAGAAAGCGGAGATTGTTATTAGTGGAATACTGTGTAGGAGGGATATTGACTGGAGGGTGATTGGGGATTTAAATGAGACTATGGAGTGGGTATGTGAGAAACTGGGAGTGAAATTTCTAGATCCTAATGGGTGGGTAGGAGATAGGGATCTGTGCTCGGATGGCCTTCATTTAAACCGCAGTGGTACGTATAAGTTAGGAAATTTGTTTGGAAGGGTAATAGGGAGGTACATTCAGGGAAACGGGATGACCTAGGGAGCGGTGATAAGGGAACAGGGAACTGGAAATCAAGTAGGATGACATAAAATTGTTACTGTTGAACTGTAGAAGTATTGTAAAGAAAGGAATAGAATTAAGTAATTTAATAGATATATATTTACCAGATATTGTAATAGGAGTTGAATCATGGCTGAGAAATGATATAATGGATGCAGAAATTTTCTCACGGCACTGGAGTGTGTATCGTAGAGATAGGATAGGAATGGTGGGAGGGGGAGTGTTCATTCTGGTGAAAGAAGAATTTGTAAGCTACGAAAAAGTTAAAGATGAGACACATGAAATTCTAGGTGTAAGGCTCATTTCTGAAGATAATAGGCAACTTGATATATTTGGAGTGTACAGATCGGGAAAGGGTAGCACTGACGCGGATTCGGAATTATTTGATAGGATAGTCAGCTATGTGGGAAACGACATGGAAAGAAATGTGATTGTAGCGGGAGATCTGGATTTGCCAGATGTCAATTGGGAAGGAAATGCGAACGACGGGAAGCATGACCAACAAATTGCAAATAAGTTAATATGGGAAGGACAGCTGATTCAGAAAGTGATGGAACCAACCAGAGGGAAAAATATCCTGGATGTCGTGCTGATAAAACCAGATGAACTTTATAGGGAAACTGAAGTAATAGATGGTATTAGTGATCATGAAGCTGTTTTTGTGGTAGTTAAAAATAAATGTGATAGAAAGGAAGGTCTTACAAGTAGGACTGTTAGGCAGTACCATATGGCTGATAAAGTAGGCATGAGGCAGTTTCCAAAAAGTAACTATGATCGGTGGAAAACGGCAAATAAAAATGTAAACAGACTCTGGTATGGGTTTAAAGAAATTGTTGAGGAATGCGAAAACAGGTTTGTACCTTTAAGGGTGGTAAGGAATGGTAAAGACCCACCTTATTATAATAGAGAAATAAAGAGACTAAGAAGGAGGTGCTTGGTCGGAGGAGCTATACCAGATGAATGGAAAGTTGCTATAGTAGCCCCTGTGTATAAAGGAAAGGCTGATAGACATAAAGCTGAAAATTACAGGCCAGTAAGTTTGACATGCATTGTATGTAAGCTTTGGGAAGGCATTCTTTGTGATTATATTAGACATGTTTCTGAAATTAATAACTGGTTCGATAGAAGGCAATTCGGTTTTAGGAAAGGTTATTCCACTGAAGCTCAACTTGTAGGATTCCAGCAAGATATAGCAGATATCTTGGATTCTGGAGGGCAAATGGACTGTATCGCGATTGACCTGTCTAAAGCATTTGATAGGGTGGATCATGGGAGACTACTGGCAAAAATGAGTGCAATTGGACTAGACAAAAGAGTGACTGAATGGGTTGCTATATTTCTAGAAAATAGATCTCAGAGAATTAGAGTAGGTGAAGCTTTATCTGACCCTGTAATATTTAAGAGGGGAATTCCTCAAGGCAGTATTATCGGACCTTTATGTTTTCATATATATAAATAATATGAGTAAAGGAATGGAATCGGAGGTAAGGCTTTTTGCGGACGATGTTATTTTCTATAGATAGATAAATAAGTTACAAGATTGTGAGCAGCTGCAACGTGACCTCGAAATTTTTTTCAGAGATTGACAGCAGGCAATGGTATGTTGATAAACGGGGTTAAAAGTCAGGTTGTGAGTTTCACAAATAGGAAAAGTCCTCTCAGTTTAGTTACTGCGTTGATGGGGTGAAAGTTCCTTTTGGGGATCATTGTAAGTATCTAGGTGTTAATATTAGGAAAGATCTTCACTGGGGTAATCACATGAATGGGATTGCAAATAAAGGGTACAGATCTCTGCACATGGTTATGAGGGTGTTTAGGGGTTGTAGTAAGGATGTAAAGGAGAGTGCATATAAGTCTCTGGTAAGACCCCAACTAGAGTATGGTTCCAGTGTATGGGACCCTCACCAGGATTACCTGATTCATGAACTGGAAAAAATCCAAAGAAAAGCACCTCGATTTGTTCTGGGTGATTTCTGACAAAAGAGTAGCGTTACAAAAATGTTACAATGTTTGGGTTGGGAAGAATTGAGAGAAAGAAGAAGAGCTGCTCGACTAAGTGGTATGTTCCGAGCGTCAGTGGAGAGGTGGCGTGGAATGACATTAGTAGACGAATAAGTTTGAGTGGTATTTATAAAAGTAGGAAAGATCTCAATATGAAGATAAAGTTGGAATTCAAGAGGACAAACTGAGGCAAATATTCATTTATAGGAAAGGGAGTTAGGGATTGGAATAACTTACCAAGGGAGATGTTCAATAAATTTCCAATTCCTTTGAAATAATTTAGGAAAAGGCTAGGAAAGCAACAGATAAGGAACCTGCCACCTGGGCGACTGCCCTAAATGCAGATCAGTATTGATTGATTGATTGATTGATTGATTGATTGATTGATTGATTGATTGATTGATTGATTGATTGATTGATTGATTGATTGATAGTCATTTCTGACAGCTGAATGTAATTTTGATAGTTCCAGTAGGAACATACGTGAGTTGTCCATCTTGATAAGAACATCCGTTTATAAGTGTTACCTCCACTATATGAACAGTCGTTTTCACAAATGTACCTCTGAGAGCTCCCTATCAACACCTCGAATAACTCCTATTTTGTGTGTACAAGAAGATGGAATGAAGGCCTTGAACTTCTTTTCCTGTAAGATTTGGCTGGAAAGGAAAAGTTTGGCCTTCATTCTGGAGATGAACTCTGTTTGAACTCTGTTCCGACCTCTTCTAGAAATGTTTTGAATACCAACAACTGTTCTTTCCTAGAATAATTTCCCAAGTACCATTGGTTGCATATCACCACATTCGTATTTTCTTCAGTTGATCCAAATTAAATGATGTACGGCCCGGTGTGATTCTCACCATATAGGGTAAGTTCTCTTGAAACCGGGAAATTGCACCCCGGCAGGTGTCTGTATACACACGCACTGCACCCACATCAACACCATACTGAGAGCTTAGGCTTGACTCCAGTCAGAGAGATTAGTGCACTGTGTTGTCAAGTCTATTTATACACCGCACAACTGTTCCACAATAAATTTCGACAATTACAAGATATGAATAGACAACCACTATCAGTATAAAATAGCAAGACAGGATTTAACAAGTCCAATTCATCAATTGGAGAGATAATTACTCTGCTTTATAACGGCTCAAAAGGCACTGGCGAAATGAAAGTGTGCCCTTTTCTTGCTGTAAAATGGAACGAGCGTCAATATGGTGGATGAAGAGTATATTACTGTACGTTTTAGAAAAGCTTTTCAAACAGCTATTAGAATGATGGTTTTGGTATCATAATTCGTAATCGGTATAGTAGCATGTGACAATTGCGCGAATTAAGCCAAACCATTTATCTGCCTTACAGCAGGGCTGCCCAGTGCTGTCTGGCTCATGACATCACGCATAGCTTCAACTAGGCGACACATTCCAAGCCGCAGTGGGCCAGCGATTACTATGTGGTCCTGGGTTCAATGTGTCGACGCCCCAGGCAGCTTGGTTCCAAGCGTTCATCTGGCCTCCTTCTTATCAATCTACGGCCATCACTGGCACCAAGAATGAAACGGCACACATCAGAGAACACGTCAGATCTGCACTCTACCCTGGAATGTGCTCAAGCTTGACTACACTGAAGTCGCAGATGACAGTGGTTCGGAGTTAGTGGTATGAACCTTAGAGGACGTCTGGATCGGTATTGTCCCTCATGTAATCGATTTGTTACAGTTCGCTGTGTCACTGGTACCAACTGAAGCTCTTCTGGTACCGGCTGCTGCAGATGCAATACGATCCACCAGAGCCATGCGGCGAATACTACGGTCTACCACCTCCGTAGTGGCTTGTGTGCGGCTGGACCCCGGTTCTCCTGAGACAGTGCCTTCCCATGACCATTGTTGCCAAATCCGGTGCACTGTGGATACATCACTGTGAAGTCTTTCTGCAACACCGCAGAAAAGTGCCTTCTCCTTGTCGTAGGGCCTCGTTCAAACACAGTAAGCTGCTGATATTCTCTTCTTCGTCTCCTTAAAGACATGTTTGACTCACAACGTCAACAACTGACGATGACTAACGCTCATGAAGTGAACAGCGCGTATTTAAAGCAAACTTGCTTTCCGAGATCATAGTCCACTCTTCGTCGTTTAGTGAGCAAATCTAAATAGGTGTCATCTTTCAGATGTGCTAACACGCCTCCCGGATTTCGTTTATCCAGCGCAACTCCTTCTAGGTGTTTGGATTTCATGTTCTGCCAGTGTAAAATCCACTTCGGACTCTTATTTCTAGGAGAACAAGGCATATATGTCACTTATCTCTTAACATCGCTGCCCTTTCAAATACTGATGATAGAGCAACTTCTCGTAATATTCTCTGATTTGATTTGCTTCCTTTTCTTTTACCAGAACACCTCCTTTAATTAACGTTTGTTGTTGTTGTTGTCGTTGACTATCCTAAGGGTCTTCAGTCAACTTGGTCAACGTCCCTATGTACTTAGTGGGTGTAGGAAGTTGTCTGATGTGGTGACTGTACAGGTGTGTACATTGTCGGGGCTAAGACTGGGAAGGAATCGGTGGCAGTTTTTACGATGAAACCAACCCGGTATTTGCCTGTTGTTGAAAATAGGGAACCACAGAAAGCCATTTTAACGATGGGTAACATGGGTATTCGAACTTACCACCCAATCAGTGTACAGCCAATACCGCAGTGCGTTACGAACTACCCTACTATCGGTTATAAATGTTTACAAGTAATCTTTTTTCCCTCTCTCTACGGGGATGGGTATGAAATAAGATGAATCTTCACAGAGAGCTTTTACAAGAGGATGGCTTTACTGACGTCAACATCATCAGAGGAATTTACGAGATGAAATGAATGACATGTTATAGAACTTACATGTTAGGAAAGGAAAGGGTGAAACCTGATGCCGGCAAATAGCCGACTCTTGTCGATTAACACCAAGTCTTAACGTTCCTAAATGGCGGACGATTCACCTAACATTAGATCCATATGCCGTTACTCCATATGAAAACTAAGAGCAAGTTTGGAATTCAAACCAGACATTTAGCCCACAATCTAGCGATTAGGACTCGTATAAAGCCACCTCTCCTACCTTGCCGGGCAACATTCTGAAGGTGAACATTTCTTCCACCAACGGGAGAAAAGCCGATGAACTGTGATGTTGGTTCATAAAGACGGGATAGTAATTCAGTATGAACCGTGCAGTATTCTGTTACACTGAGAGCAGATCTCGACTGCTCACGATGGCTTGCTAAAGAGCAATCGAGGCACGCACGGTCGGACAGTTTGCTTCGCTGTACAAGGTGATCATGCTAGAGAGCACATACATTCCACATTAAATAAATCTTCTTTCTTTCTTTCTTTCTTTCTTTCTTTCTTTCTTTCTTTCTTTCTTTCTTTCTCCTTCTTCTACTTCGTCCACTCCCTTTTCCAGCTTCTCCCTGGGTTGGGTAGGGTAGTGGACCAAAGTCCTCATTAATCGATCTTTCCAACACTCCTCTTCTGGTACTTTATTGCTATTGACTCCTCTGTTTGCAATACAGTCCACAACAGAGCCCTTCCATCTCATTCTAGGCCACCCCCTAAGTCTCTTTGCAGTCTCTGTATCCCTGAATGTTCTCTTTGGTATTCTCTCTCCTGGCATTCTCATCATGTGTCCGAACCTTTTCAGCTTTGCTATATCAATCTCTTATTGAAGGTTACATGCTATATCAATCTCTTATTGAAGGTTACACATTCCCACGCTTTCCTTATTTCCTCATTTCGAATTCTATCTCGTCTTGTCTTTCCCTGTGTGCTCTTCAAGAACCTCATTTCAGCTGCTTGTATGTTACTTTGGTTCCGCTTAGTCAACGTCCAGGCTGCTGAAGCATAGGTGAGTACACGTTTAAAATAGGGCGAGTATAAACCCTTCTTGCACTTCATTAACACATGTTTGTTTCATACAATTTACCCCACACACTGGTTGAAACGTGTAGACTGCTGTATTCTTAAACCAATTTCTACATACAAATTTCCATCTTGTGACATCATGCTGCGCAAATATTTAAAAATTTTCACTACTTCACGAGGTTAATTTCCTATTTTTATAACTCCCTTGGATAATCTATTACCTCTTGTCATGATCAAAGTCTTGCTTTTCGCAGCACTAATCGTCATACGATATAAAATTAACTTAATTGTACACATCGTAAGCAGTGGCTGAATCTGAATGTTCAAGTTTAGCCGATGACAATGATGGTCAATGTGACCTTGTCCGAACGACCGTTGCTAAGAAAAATATATTTTCGAAACAGAAAAAGAAAAAAAAATTATTCAAGTAAAATCTTGAAATTTAAGATTGATGTTTGAAATACTCCTAGCAGTGACTGGTTAAAGTTTGGTGCGTTTTTATTAGCAGATTTCTAAAGCTGGAGTTTGTCCAGACAGGCTTGAAAAACCGGTACCGTACTTGATTTGTTCAAGCGATATTAGAAAAATAAAGGCGAAGCTGAAAAAGTTTTGATCCACATCAATCAACGAATCATGAAACGTACGAAATGTTGGTGTGTGTTTCGTCAAGATTACATAATCATTTTGATTTCTGTGATATTTTAAAAATCGGCTCTCCAAACTTTTGAAACGGATAGTAGGTGCTGCTGGGATACCGAAGTGACTTTCGCCGCTCTTTTCTCAGATATTCTAAACAGTCGAAGGAGTGTTGATAAATAAATAAATAAATAAATAAATAAATAAATAAATAAATAAATAAATAAATAAATAAATAAATAAATAAATAAATAAATAAATAAATAAATAAATAAATAAATAAATAAATAAATAAATAAATAAATAAATAAATAGGTAATGAATCAATTTCAGCCTCATTTCATTCTGCACAGGAAATGTGATGTCACGAAGTTTTTGTTAAATAGGTTAAAGGAAATATTTTTACTGTTCGAAAGTAGAGAAATTGGTGGATGGTTCCATTTAGTTGCAGTTATTAATATTACATTGCGTCTAATATAGACCAGACATCTCTCATAACACAAGCAGCACACTCCTTCACAAAATGCTGTAAAACATGCCGTCTTGGCAACCCTTATTAGTAGTAGGTAACTCGATCATAATTTCAAGATTTATCCATGGCGTTTTACCTGTTTCTAACTCTTCCCGTTACTGTTTCTTCCACGGAACGATTATTTTCGAAAATATAACGCATAAAGAACTAAAAAAAGGGTATGACCCGATACAGACTCAGTGAAATCAGCCTTCTCAACATCGAATATGATGTCAGAGAGATCGTTAACATTTTTACATCCCAGAAAGCACGTCACATGGTCTATTTTCATTTGACTCTGGTATGAGTAGAGGGAAGTACAAAAATATAAAAACCAAAAATAGAAGATGTCACTGGACTGCTTTCATGAACTCTCCGTCTCTTTCAGGGGTAGCAAAGTTCGTCAGTTGGTAGGCACGAGTGACTCGGAGGTAAATAAGCTTGTAGTTTACAACTTTTCTCTCTGTCTCCCGTATAACAAATCCTCTAATTGCACTCATGGAAGAAAAAGGACCAACTGGCGATCACGGGATAGGCCCTACGGCGCAGCTAATGCTCACCCTGTTCACAGCCTCCCGCTCTGTTAAAAGTTCCCTCTAACTCATTAATTACTGATTTGACCTAAACTTATTTATAACAAACATCTTCCCGAAATCCTGTCGTTTGTCTGTCTGTCTATCTGTCTGTCTGGACCATCAACCACATCATTCCATTCAGCAAATATCCAATAGAGAACAGAGCCACGTGATCATTCGAAATATGTTGTTACTTTAAGAAAATAAAAAAGATTGTACCAACTGTAATGTTAGCTTTAGCGCACATTGCTCTCGTCACTGTGGGAGTAACTGCACCAGTTTGGTGCAGTCTGTAGTTCCTGTGAATAGCCTACTGCAGGAGCTTCAACAACCGGCCATTTTAATAAAGGTAACAATATCATTACCGGTAACCGACGTTACCGTAGATACGAGAGATTAGAGAGCGTGGAAGGTAAGGGCTGCACATTAAACTATAGTATTTCATAACACTGAATGGATATGGAACTGTACCATGAGATACTGAACTACGGTACCGGTAGTTGTAGGAGGTTTCACGTTAACGTGTTAACAGCGAGATGATATCCCTAATGCTCATGAGAATGGGTATCGAGGCAGCTAGGACAGTGAAGTGTCCTTGTTTCTGTTACAGGCTTTTAATGTAGGCCATGGTTTTCTCATTAAATAGATTCAGAGCTTCCCATGCCAGGTAACATCCGCCCTGTGGGTGGGGGTGGTAGAATAACACCCACGATATCTTCTGCCTGTCGAAAGAGGCGACTAAAACGTGCCCCGGGGGCTCTCGACATGGGAGCGTGGGTTGGCGATCATGGGGCCCTTAGTTGAGTCCTGGCATTGCTTCCAATTACTTGTGCCAGGCTATCTATTCTATCCGACCACACTTGGTCATCTCTTGTTCTTTTCCGGCTCCGACACTTATGAGGTTGCGAGGGCTAGGAAGTCTTTATTAGTCAGGCCCATCGTGGCCCTTGTCGTTCTTTGACCAATATCTTAATTATTCGAAGTGTTGGATCCCTTCCCTTTTTTCCCTATGATTAGAAAAGTGGATGGTTGGTTGCCCAGTTGTACTTACTCTTGAAACAGTAATCACCACCATCACCACCACCAGCACCGGCTAGGTAGCTTATTGGGCAGGAAGTTTCCTCCGTTGTCTCTTATATAGAATAAGTGTTCCGACGTCTTCCCATGAAAGCTATCTCAAAACATATGAATTGGTTATTTGAGAAACAACATAATTAATAAGTTCCCAGAAGGAAACCATAATTTAATTTCACAGATTGCAAATGTTAAAAACATTTCAGTTATTTAGGCCTTTTCAATCGAGAAATTACCAGCGTTGAGCTCCATTGTAGCAGTGGGATCGATCGATCAATCAATCAATCAATCAATCAATCAATCAATCAATCAATCAATCAATCAATCAATCAATCAATCAATCAATCAATCAATCAATCAATCAATGAATGAATGAATGAATGAATGAATGAATGAATGAATGAATGATTGTCAGTCAGTCAGTCAGTCAGTCAACGTTGGTCTGCATTTAGGGCAGTCACCCGGTGGCAGATTCCCTTTCTGTTGTTTCCTAGCCTTTTCTTAAAATAATTGCAAAGAATTTGGAAATTTATGAACATCTCCCTTGGTAAATTATTCCAATCCTTAACTCTCCTACCTGCAAACGAATATTTGCCCCAATTTGTCCTCTAGAATTCCAACTTTATCTTCATATTGTGATCTTTCCTACTTTTAAAAACACCACTCAAACTTATTCGTCTATAAATGTCATTCCACGCCATCTCTCCAATGACCACTCGGAACACATCACTTAGTCGAGCAGCTCATCTCCTTCCTCTCAAGTCTTCCCAGCCCAAACTTTGCAACATTTTTCTAACACTACTCTTTTGTCGGAAATCACCCAGAACAAATCGAGCTGCTTTTCTTTGGATTTTTTTCCAGTTTTCGAATCAAGTAATCCTGGCGAGGGTCCCATACACTGGAACCATACTCTAGTAGGGGTCTTACCAGAGACTTACATTCCTTCTGCTCTACATTCATATTACGACCCCTAAATACCCTTATAATCGTGTGCAGAGAACTATACCCTTTATTTACAATCCCATTTATGTGATTACCCCAATGAAGATCTTTCTTTATATTAACACCTAGGTAGGCTACTTACAGTGATCCCCACCTTAAACTGTATCGACACTATGGCAGAGTCTGACTGATTTCACATCTTTATCCAAAGAAAAGCACGCTCTTAGATATTTCCCCTATCCTTGCCTGGATTTGAAACGAAAATATTGAGCAGGCCCTTCTAATTATTATTGGCGATGATATCAACGGGACATTTCCACGATAATCTATATATAAAATAAGAGTTTGGTCTGTACATTGCTCAAAATGTGAAAATAATGGTATTTCTGTATCGGTCATGTACACAGTAACAAGAAAATGCACTTTTTACTTTTCCGTAATGTCTGTCTGTCTGTCTGTCTCTCTGTCTGTCTGTACACGCATCACTAATGAGAATTTAATGAAAATCTGTATGCTGTATGCTTAAGTCGGGGAATAAGTCGCTACAATCTAGGCTATAAATTATTTTATTCACGCTGATAGAAATGGTAGTTTACGGAAGACCTAAAACTTAATTTTCAAATATTTATATCATCAGTGTTCCTATCTTAATGAAAATTGGTATGGAAAGTCGGGAAATAATTCACTATAATCTAGGCTATAAATAATTTTATTCACGCTGAGTGAAATGGATGTTTAGGGGAAAGCCAAACATTTAATTCTTAAATGTTTACGTCATTAGTAGTCCAATCTCAATGAAAATTGGTATGCATAGTCGGAGAATGAGCCACTACAATCTAGGCTATAAATCATTTTATTCACGCTGGGTTAAATGGTAGTTTAGGGGATGGCCTGAAATTTAATTCTCAAATATTTATATTATTAGTGGTCGTACTGATAAATACTACGTAACCAAAGTTATATAGAATAAAATTTCCGACCATTTATGTCTTATACATGTTTACCGTACTGGGCTTGATAGTATAGATATTCATGAATTCGTAATTTTGTTGCTAAGTCCACATCAACGCCGAGCCACGAGAAAATGGGTTAACAGAATTTAATGAAAGTCGGTATATACAGTCGGTGAATAAGAAACAACAGTCTAAGTTATACACACGTTTATTCACCCTGGATAAACTTGTAGTTTAAGGAAGGGCGCCTAAAATATAATTTTTAAATACCTATGTTATTGGTCCTATCGAAAAGTATTATGGTACATAACAAAAGTTATAGAAACAGAATTTCCAATCATTTATGTTTTATTCCGTTTTAGCATGCCGACTGTGATAAGAGTGGTATTTCAGAGTCGGAAGAAAACTAAATGTGCAGGTCTACAATATCGAAAACGCATAACATTGATCAACAATAACATTACATTGACTATTGTTTGTGATGTTTTTTGTCTCTTATGCTGCCTCTCAACTCCGATAGATGGGATTACTGCTGCGTCCGAGTATAACAGTCTGTCTGAATATTGGCGGGAAATTGCTGTGGAGTTAGAAAACTTCCTTCTTTAGCATGCCATTCCTCTGGTTCATACATTTTCTTATACAGCTGGTACGTAACACATAGTATTCCAGCTATTCGATCCCTACTCTGACGCGCTGTTTTGAATGAGCAGTATGCAAACTTAAGGCAGAGGCTCACTTAGTAGTAGTAGTAGTAGTAGTAGTAGTAGTAGTAGTAGTAGTAGTAGTAGTAGTAGTAGTAGTAGTAGGCCTGGTCTGGAATAACAATTTAGGCCTATTCCAAATTATAGCACCACAATTCACTAAATAACTCAAAATTCAACCTTGAAAAAAAGCCGTTTCTTAACAAAAACTTCTTCCTCTTCACTTTTATTAAATTCTTCATTCCTTTTATTCCAAATTAGCAGTGAAGAGGGTGTTTCTCCTCTGGCTTGGAAGAAAAAATTTCTCTCCGGGAGTCTCCACTATTCCACTCCCTCCCCGACGAAAAAGACTAAGAGTGTTCACGGATCACGTCTGTCTGCGGCTTTGATCAGCCCAGCTCTGGAACTTTGGACTGTTAGATCAACAGCATAGTCCTGTTCGTTAAAAGTGAGAAAATGTGTGGTTTTTCATTTGATCAAGTACTTCATATGAAAGCATTGCATTAAATCGCGCCATTCCTGCTGACGTCATTGTAATGACGTATGTTCATTTCAGTTAGGAGAACCACTAAGACAGTCTTTCTGAGCATGTAAAAATGCAGGTGGGGAGTGTCTACCATTATAATGAAAACTCCCCAAGTAGACTGTGACTGATGGTAGGCAAGCGGGCCTACCATTACAATGTAAATCCCCCAACTCAGTCTTCAAATGAGAAAAGGCGTTTGGTTACTTCCCCGCCGCGCTTCTAGGGTAACGTTAAAAGCTATGGAATTTAATACATTCTTGCTCACAACGTGTACACTATCTAACCTAGAATTCTGTATACAATGTAAAATTCCGTAGCGAAGCGGGGGTATATCAGCTAGTATAGGCTAAATATAAAGATAGGCAGAATGTTACAATGTGCCATTCTGCTGCTGAAATATGCCGAAAATTTCAAACAAATCGTCGGGAGATAGACTGAAAATACCATGGGATGGAGGGGTATGGCTTACAAAATTTGAGCCAATAATATTACCACTGAACCACCACGGAATAGTAGGAACATTTTTTTTAATTATATGCTAACACTCTCGTGTCCGACTCATTGGCTGAATGGTCAGCGTACTGGCCTTCGGTTCAGAGGTTCCCGGGTTCGATTCCCGGCGGGGTCGGGGATTTTAAACTTAATTAGTTAATTCCAATTGCTCGGGGCTGGGCGCGTGTGTGTGGCGTATTCAGCATGAGAAATCATCCTAGGTAGGGCCCCCATCTTCACAGACATGCAGATCGCCTAATAGGTCATCTACAAGAAAAAGACCTGCACCAGACCTCTCCGGAGGTCATATGCCATTACCATAGGTTCTCATGATTCTCAAAGCAGAACAAGAGAGGCTGATGGTGATTGCAGTTAATGCCAGCCGGAAAATGTGACAACAAAGCGCTCCTCGGCTCCATTTCAGAACACGCAGGTTGTTTACTTTCACGTGCTGTAAATAAAACCCTGACCTGAAACCCAATTAGAGAATATCCATTATTAAACATTAATAGACCGAGCTCGATAGCTGCAGTTGCTTAAGTGCGGCCAGTATCCAGTATTCGGGAGATAGTAGGTTCGAACCACACTGTCGGCAGCCCTGAAAATGGTTTTCCGTGGCTTCCCATTTTCACACCAAGGCTGTACCTTAATTAAGGCCACGGCCGCTTCCTTCCCACTCCTAGCCCTTTCCTGTCCCATCGTCGCCGTAAGACCTATCTGTGTCGGTGCGACGTAAAACAACTAGCAAAAAAAAAAAAAACATTAATAGGAGAGATCAGGCTGTAGTCAGTTCTACGATACCTTCATACTGACAGATCCCACCCAATTTGAGTTTGAAATAATTTCGGATTTGTGCCGAACTAAAAGAAAATATTCCGACATATTAAAGAAATGCTGTTGAACTGGGGTTTAAAGGCCGATTTTCTTGTTGCAGATCTAAATCCTCCTGACTTCCTAATACAACAACAGAAATGCAAATACTAATGCGTGAAACTGTTTCCAAACGCGAGACGTTTCATTATAATACAAGTTAGATAGCCTACAGTAATGAGGAATTTAGGGCAAGTCTGAGGGAGGCTATCATATTTCTAGTACCAGTACTGTATCGTAATAAAACTGAACCACGATCGTAAGTGTTTAGCCTTATCAATACACTTCCATTATTTAGATTATGATCATGCAACCAGAGTTATTTCTCTCAAAGGACGATTCAATTTAAAAGTTATGAAGCATTAGCTCTATTAATGAACTGAGCTTAAATCTGGCGAATTTTCTGGTGATGATGATGGAATGACCATCTGTAAGGGTAACTAGTTTTATGATTTTATTATTGTCAGTACAATGATCTCACTCAACAGGGCACACCAGAAGGAAGAGACCATTTTATTATTTAACAACGCGGGAACACAAGGGAGGTTTTCGATGATGCAAGGATGTAAAGGGGCTAGGACTGAAAAGGAAAACAAAAACAAATCAGACCCCATGTACTACAGCTGTAACAGCCCTTGGCCTACCAAGTGGACGCTGCCTAGCCGGAAGACCTGAAGATTAGAAGGTGGCCGAGAATCAAATCACTCCCTCCAGACCACAAGGCCAGTTGGAAAGGAAGCATCTATGGCCTAAATTAAGGAACATCTGCCTGCTATGAAAATGGGAGAAACTTAATACGGTGGGGTTTGAAGTGGTGTGGCCAATTTTCAGACAATTAGCACAAGACAAATTTCCGTGATTACATTTTAGGAAGTCAGTCCTGAATTACTTTAATAATTAGTGGACTTGTGGTGCTTTGCAGCATTCATTATAAATAGGTTAAATAACATGTCTTGATATGGAATTGTTCCATGCGTCGGTCGTGGACTTTTCTTGAATGTGCATTTTTAGGAAATATGAGTGTGGTTGAACTTGTGTAGATTTCTTTATTATCATGTTGATTGATATTTTATTAACTATTTTGTGGTTTTAGAGTTATTGCTGGATATTTAATTAAAGTGTGTTTTGGATCATTTTGTTTTGCACGGAAGTTTGTCCAGGAAGTTGATGATCCTTTCAAATAAATAATATAAATATGTCCCTATTCAAATTAGCTATCCCCCTGTGGGTGGAGGCTGTGGATAACACCCACGGTATCCCCTGCCTATCGTAAGGGGAGACTAAAGGCGGCCCCAGGGGCTCTGAACTTTGGGGGGCATGTGCTGGCGACATGGGGCACTTAGCTGAGTCCTGGCATTGCTTCCACTTACCTGTGCCATGCTCCTCAATTTCATCTATCCTGTCCGACCTCCCTTGGTCAACTCTTGTTCTTTTCCAATGCTGATGCTGTTGGGTTTGTGAGGGCTAGGGAGTCTTTCATTTTCACGCCCTTCATAGCACTTGCCTTTCATTGTCTGATACCTTCATTTTTTGAAGTGTCGGATCCGTTCCATTTTTTTTCTTTCTGAGTAGCGTTATATAGAGGATGGTAGCGTAGTTGTACTTCCCCCTTAAAAAGAAACCACCACCTCAAATCAGCTATCCAAAAAAGTAATGATTTGACACTAATATATGTCGTTTTCAATGACTCTTTTCATGTCACGTCCACCAAACCCGCAACTGCAGGGGTGCTAGGAGTGTCTTATCCTAACAGTACTTATCTCCAGACAGTAAGTCATGTGTACCAAGTTCGGTTAAGAGCTCTGCTGAAACACATACACATAGATCAATAATCTCGGCTATTTGAGATATTTTCTTTTTCACTCCTCACCCCCATGCCAAAGATGGCCAAACTTGGGTATAAATGCCACCTGGAGTGTCACTATTCACCTCCGTGACCTTGAAAAGTATGCTTTTGACAATAATATAGGTTGTCTTAAGTCGTGTTTTCATGTCATTTCCAAACACTCAACCATAGGTGTCATACACCCGTATATATTTTCCACATACATCGATAATCTCTGTCATTTTGGGCAGTTTCTTTATTTTCACCCCTATTCATCACCAATGCAAAAAGAAACTTAAACGGCATCCTGAGTGTCAATATTAATATCAGCAACCCCGCAAAGTATGCATTCGACACCAATATCGGTCCTTTTGGATTAATTTTTCATGTCACTCCCTCCTAACAACCAACCTTAGTGGTGCAACGGGTGTCTTACGACAATTGAATTTCTTTCCAGATAGTGAGCCAAATGTGTATGGTTGAGAGGTATGTTGAAACATACAACAATCTTGGTTATTTTAGAATTTTATTTTTTACACCACTTCTCCACCCCCATGCCGATGGTGGCTGAAATATGAATTAAATGTTATCCGGCGTGTCACTATTCATCTCTGCAACCTCAAAAACTTTGGATTCAACACTAACACTTCTGATTATTTCTACATGTTACTCCCTCCCATCTAAGCGTGTCTTACCTGCACAATATTTCTCTCCAGATAGTATTAAATCATATGTGTACCAAGTTTGGTTGAATTTGCAGGTTTGCCTATAGTAGCCTGTAGTTTTTAATCGTTTAGGTTCTTTGATATCTTTATGTGAAAATATTGCTCCTTAACTGTATGCAACCCACTAAGTACAGAATGTATTACAGGCTAGGGGCAAGACTCTGCCAGCAATCATTGGAGGGCTATTTTATTTGATCTTAGGATAACTCAATATAGATGGAACTTAGAGAATTATCAGTGGCTGTTGAGAGATTTAAAAACAGAACAAAGCTAATTGGTCCAGTAGAATTGCCAGACAGACTGGACAAATCTGTTTTAGTAAGCTTTTAATATATAGATCTTTATTAACACAAGAAATGTAGGCTGTTTGAAATGATAATGCTTTACCTATCTATTGTTATTTTTTCTAAAGCTAAATGTGATAACATATGAGAGCTTGGCTTACCTCACTGACCTCCCTTGGTCAACTCTTATTCTCCTCCAACCCTGACGGTATTAGGTTTGCAAGACCTCAGATATTTTTTTGTGTTCATGGCCATTGTGGCCCACCTATCCCCCTTCCGACACTTCCATTTTTCGAAGAATGTGAACACTTCCTTATTTTGCACCAATTAGAGTCAATAATGACCACCATTGAGGCCTTGTCCTCATGTCTACTATAAAGTGTCATAAAGCTTCACTAATAATTGCATCTTCTTCCTTGTTTCAGAATACCGAGCGCGAAGGAAATAAATATGTAAGTACCACAACAACTTGTCCATTTCTATATGCAATAAATTTAATGAGTGACATAAACCATTGAAGGTACTAGAAGAACTTAAGAGTTGCTTCAAATACATTGTACAGGATATATTACATATTTGTGCTGTACCAGAGAGGCACATATTCCAATATTTATGACCACTGGTCAGGGGCGTAGCATCTATGTTACCATTGCTCTGGCAGCAACTGTAAAATAGTTGCATGCCTACATAATTTATGGTGAATTTATTACTTTAATACTCATAAACTATTTTTAAAAGTCAAAAATCCTATCTGTCTGAAACAGTGAAGACTGGTAACCATGCAGATGGTCTGTGTTGTCGGAAACCGGAAGCAACCAAGTTTAAGTAGCCACCGTCAGTTTGGGTACCAGTGCACATAACGCTGCTTGTTGTGTCTTGAACCTCTGTGCCATTAAGAGAGAGCTGTTGCTATAGCTCTATACTGGCAAAACCTGACCAAATGGGTCTCTTACGTGATATGTTAATGACTGTCATTGAATTAGTATCTCTTTAAACACTGCAAACATATAGATTATTGTTTCATGCAGACAAATAGACAGTTCTTTTAGGTTAATTCACTTAACTAGATATGTATGTACCATGTGAGTCCCCACACAATAAATACCTAGGTTTATTTATCGTTTCCCTTCAACGCACTCCTGGGCATCAGGTCTGCAATGTACAAAACTTAACCAAATATTGCATGCTCTAAGAGCCTCGGATAAGCTGGAATGTAAGATTAATCAGATTTAATACAAGTTTCCAAACACTGTCACTGTTCAAGAGTTAACAGCCGTAAAGCAAGGTTCAGGTTCCAGACCAGTCAAAGGTCTAGTGGGTGTATTCTGCAGACACATGCCAGGTACATGCAGATTGTTGAAACACTCCAACTTGTGCCAGATAGCAATAGAGAAAAATCTGCTCCGACATCTGAGGAAAAGATTGATTCCATTGTTGTTGAGGAACTCCAGCGCAAAACCGACCAGAACATTTAGTTTTGAGAAAAATGTATGGTGGGATAACTATTAATATTAGAATTGTTTTCTATTTTGTAATTATTTGTATGACTTTTATTGTATTTTCATGGTATATTTCATGAGATTGGTTGTAATGAATCCATTTTCTGTAGGCCCTTCCTTCTCTGTATTCCCAAAAAAACCTATCAGATAGAATATAGGAGTGTCTGGGCACAGGAAAGTTCATCTCAACATGAGAAAGAAAAACTGGAACACTGGTGAGAAACCATTTTGATGTCATCCCAATCATGGTCCAGTTTCTGTTCTTTCCAGCACAGCCACCTGAGGAAACCTGGTGTTTTTTCATATTTTTCAAGCACAAATTTTGTATGCAATGGTACAGAGCAGATTCTATCCTATTAGAGCTGTTCCCAATTTGGTCTTCTGTCCATGTGTAACAGAAACCATTATTTGGAACAAGTCTTCCCCAGGGTAGGATGTGATTCACAATAGTACAGTTACAACAGTATAGCTGTCCACTGTAACAGGCAGTTTGATTGGCAAACTTAGATAAAGACAGGTTTTTCTGACAATCAAACACCAGTGTCACTGAGTGGTCTTTGTGTAAATTCACGAGGCTGTAGTAAATTTTGGCTCGAATATGATGAACTGTCTGTTCAGTGGGATCTTGGGTTCTTTTCAGAATTGCTTTTAGGCCCAGAGAAGTTGAACACACATCGTCGCAGTCATCCCAAATGCTAAGTTAAAATACATTGAAAACATTCCTGAAGTAATGAAGATTCACATGGAAATCAGGAACACATTCCTTATCACACATTTGGTGTAGTTTACGCATATTGAATATTGAGATTAACAGGCAAATACTGCCTCTTACATCCTGCCCTGCAATAGTGAACTTCTTTAAAAGCCAATTTCTCAATGAATGTTTTCATCTTCTGATGGCTATCTCTACTGCCTCACATGTATAGATTATTTCACCATCCAGATGGAAGCAACACCAATGCATAATATAGCAGCAGAGGCTGTAGCAAAATCATTTTATGATCAGTGGGTTACATGGTTTGGAGTCCCAGCCAATCTAGTTGTTGACCAAAGCTGACGGATTGAAAGTCAGCTCTTTAAGAATCTTTCTGAATTGTGTGGTGTGAAGCTTAAAAGTATGACACCTTATCAACTGCAGAACAATGGCAAAGTTGAATGTCTGCATCAAATGAAAAAAGCTGCTATCAAAGCTCACTACTCTATAAAGTGGGCAGACACCATACTGTGTTGCTAGGTCTACGAGCAACACTCTGGGAGAACTCAAACTGTTCAGTTGTACAAATGGTGTATAGCACAGACATTAGGCTTCCAGATGAATTCTTGGATAACACTCAATCTCAGATCAAACTAGAAACGTTTGTCTCCAAACTTCAGCAGCACATGCAGCAACTCAGACTGTGGAAGTTAATCACAAATTTTTTCGAACTGTGTTCATCCATGCAGGCTTTAGTAAAGGCACTCATGTATTTCTGAGAACTGATAGAGTCAAAAAACCTTTGCGACCCCACATGAAGGTTCTTGCCAGATAACTGCCAAAACTGAAAAATATTTCATGGTTTCCACAAAAAATAAATCTGTGAAAGTCTCCATCGGTTGCCTGATACCAGCCTACTCCACAGCAGCAGGTGATAACACTTCTACAGTTTATCTACGACCAGCTGTCTTGCAAGGACTCTGCCCCTCTCCCCATGATGGATTAATGATGGATTAGCAGGGCAAGCCCAGCAAGAAGAATGTGGTAGCAAAATCACGTAGTGACAGGATATTCAGGTTTTCCACTCGCTATCTAGTTGATGTATATAATGAATATTCTTGTGATTATGGTACATTTTATTTATGTTTATACTGTCTTTGTATCAAACTTGGTTACTGGAGTGGGTAGCAGTGCAGTCTGACCCCTTGTGGATTTGACTGATGATGGATATCAACATCTGCTGTATTAAATGCGGTGAAGTTTCCTGTCACATCTGGAGGACATTTTGTTCTGCTTCTACTCATTGGACAGCTTAGCAAGAAGATCCACTGCATAAAACAAAATGCTCTCAATGAGTAGCTGCAGTTGCCTTGTTCACATCTCTATGATTAGGTTCGGCTTACAGCGACTAGTTTTACTGCGTTCAGGAGACGGAGGGGCTGGCTGTCTTGAGAATATGTATATAATGAATAAATTTGTGATTATGGTACATTTTGTTTATGTTTATACAGTCTTTGTATCAAACTTGGTTACTGGAGTGGGTAGCCATGCAGGCCGACCCATAGTGGACTGGACTGATGATAGATATCAACATCTGCTGTATTAAATGTGGTGAATTTTCCTGTCACATCTGGAGGACATTTTGTTGTGCTGCTACTCATTGGACAGCTTAGCAAGAAGATCCACTGCATAAAACAAAGTGCTCTCATTAAATAGCAGCAGTTGCCTTGTTCATATCTCTACATTTAGGTTCAGCTTACAGCGACTAATTTTTCTGCGTTCAGGAGACGGAGGCGCTGGCTGTCTTGAGAATGGTTTTCCATTATCATGCACTGAGGCGACTGCTGAGACAGTTCCTTTTATAGGCCTTGTCCGCCATCCCCCTCTCCATCAGAGTATGAAATAAAAACATTTTAGCAGCAGTAGTAATATCTTCTCCTTTATCTCAAGTAACAGTTGATCACTAATCATTATCGTCATCATCCATTTAATGGCTCCAGTCTGCTAATGGGTCTGTTTCCACGCACATTTTCTCCTCAACATTTCTTATTTTGTTCAATCAATCAATATTGATCTTGTGCCGCACCAAGTTTCCCTTGGTGGCGCACTTCTCTGTATGTAATACATTCTTTGACCGCTATCGACCTTTCGGTCGATTTATTCCCTGGACGTGACGTATGACTCGTTTTCTCCTTGACAGAGTGCGCTTCCGGCCATCAGCCGAAGTGCCCTCTTAGTCAGTCTCGTGTCCGCCTTCTTTGAATTAAGTTCGCAGGACGGTTGTAGCCGACATGGCGGTCGAGACAACAATGTACTTTTTGAGATACGAGATCTTTGACCTGTGCCGTTTACTTTTCCTTCAGTATATTTATCTGCTTGAATGCCCGGCTCTTTATCTCGGTCGCTATTTGGCGACTACCTAATGCTCTCGGCAACGCCCGACTATTAAGGTAACCCTTTTTTTTTTGGCTTGCTATGGTTGCGTGGGCTTATTAGTTATGTACATTTAACCGTTAATGCTGCATTTTGTCTTATTGATAGTTTTCTCTGATCTTGTGTGTTCTGTTTTTTTGTGTGACTTAAACCCGTAAGGATGGAGGATGGTTTTAGTCAGTGGTGTGTTTGTTTGGCGTGTATGTGGTCTGAAGTTCGAGACCTATTGCCATTTATTTTTATTCGTCGATTCTCTCATGGCCGAGCTCTTGATGCGTGACGTTGTGTTTGACGCTATGACTGGTATTCATGTTCGTCCGTGGTGAGGCGATATGAATACGTTGCAAGCGTGATGGTTACGATGAAGCTACTGTGAATTATGTGAGGATGTGCTTTGCCTTCATGCGGCAATCCTTTGTTATATTACGCGTCTTGTATTGAGCTCATGAGTCCATGAAAGCACTTGTCTTGCTATGCGGACCTCTCTGTGTTCGTTATGTGTCTGGACAAAACTGATTATTCTACCCGTATACATTTCTTTTGGGTCTCTATGGTGTGTGTGTGTGTACGTGTGGTTGTGCTGTATGCCTGCCTGATTAACAGCATTCTCCTTTTCTTACAGTGTTATTTTTTTAAGTATTATTTACATTTTCTTATTTTCATTCCTCAGGCTCTTTGCTGGCCTAATTGTATATTTACGTTTGTTGCTTTCATTTGCATGAGTCTTCCTTCATTGTTAGCATTGTTTACTCGCCTCGTAACTATGGCAGCCATTTTTATTCTTTGATTTTCTTTCTGGGATGCTGTGTTTTTTCAAACGGGGGATTGTTGCGTGATGGATCTCTTCTCTGGGATGCTGGTCCATATACTTGGAGATGTGTGAGATGTAACGTGTATGTTTTTATTTGATGTGCGTGTAAGTTCTTCCGAAGTATGTCCACTGATATTAATTCATTGCGAGGACGAATGTGTCATACGTCGCGTGTATGAAATTATGTGGAGGAAGTAAATCGTATGTTACAAGTTTGTGATTGAAAGAAGCTGGTGTGGCCATGTTTGATATGTTTTCTATCTGCCTCTTGATATGATTGGATGAATAACCTACACGATAAGTTTCTACGCATATCTCCGTGAGTAATATTTCAAGCTTGATTTTATTATTTTTGTTTGTTTGATCTCTTTCACTTTATTTTCATTAATAAACCCCCATGTATTTTCACCCCGTTCTTTCATTTATCGGGAAGGGTTCTGGGTTCTTTCCGTCTCCCGCTCCTCCCTTTAGTTTTATTTGGTTCGAGTCCAGCTCCAGACTGTTTTAGTCTGTTCCAGCCCGTCCACGGCCTCGTCTCGTGAGGTAAGTTGGTAAGTATTCACGGACCTGTTGGTGTGTGTATGCGTGCGTGTGTGCGTATGTATGTGTGTGCGTATGTGCGTGTGCGTATCTACGGTAGCAGAGTGTGTGTAAGGTATGAGTGAGTGTGTGTGCGGGTGTGTGTGGGCGGCAGAATCTGCATTAGGGCAGTCGCCCAGGTGGCAGATTCCCTATCTGTTGATTTCAAAGGAATTGGAAATTTATTGAACGTCTCCCTTGGTAAGTTATTCCAATCCCTAATTCCCCTTCCTATAAATGAATATTTGCCCCAGTTTGTCCTCTTGAATTCCAACTTTTTCTTCATATTGTGATCTTTCCTACTTTTATAAACGCCACTCAAACTTATTCGTCTACTAATGTCATTCTACGCCATCTCTCCGCTGACAGCTCGAAACATACCACTTAGTTGAGCAGCTTTTCTTCTTTCTCTCAATTCTTCCCAACCCAAACTTTGCAACATTTTTGTAACGCTACTCTATTGTCATCATTTCATCCTCATCACGATGCGCAGGCGTTAAATAGAAAGACCTGCACCTGGTGAGCCGAACCCATCCTGGGATATCCCGGCACTAAAAGCCATATGGCATATCATATATATCTGCTCCATTTCAATCAATCAATATCAATCAATATTGATCTGCATTTAGGGCAGCCCAGCTGCACTTGTAAGGTCGGCCTCTGTGTCTATTGTTTTCCTCTTATCATGACATGGCAAGTTTTAGCTTTGAATCCTCTATAGGGCAGCTATGGAACTCGAGACTTGTTTCCCTGTGCCTAGACCAGAACAGACATAAACAGTACCGATATTCCCTAGACATCTAAATCCCGGCCGGTATTTTGATTTGACATGTTTGAGTGCTGCAATACAAGTTAATTAAGATTTAAAGGCAGAATCAGGGGACTCAAATTTCATAATAGAAAGTTTATGATACCTTCACATTGACAGATCTCACCCCCTTTAGTTTGAAATACTTTTGGATTTGTGCTAAACTAAAAGAAAATGTCCTGACATGTTAAAGAATTGCTGTTGCACTTTGGTTTCAAGACAGATTTTCTTGTTGTAGAAGGAAACCTTCCTTATTGTCCTATTACAACACTAAAAGTGCAAATACTGATGCGTGGAATTGTTTTGAAACGTGAGAAGTTTCATTATAATACAAGTTAGATAGCCTACAGTAATGAGGAATTTAGGACAGGTCTGAGGGAAACTATCATATTTCTAGTACCAGTACTGTATCAGAATAAAACTGAACCACGATCGTAGGGGAGCCTTATCGATCCGTTATTTAGATTATGATCATGCAATCAGCGTTATTTCTCTCTAAGGACGATTCAATTTAAAAGTTATGAAGCATTAGCTCTATTAATGAACTGAGCTTAAATGTGGCGAATTTTCTTGTGATGATGAGGGAATGACCATCTGTAAGTGTAACTAGTTTTATGATTTTATTATTGTCAGTAAAATGATCTTACTCGACAGGCACATGAGGAGGAAGAGACCACTTTATTATTTAACATTGCGGGAACACAAGGGAGGTTTTCGATGATGCAAGGATGTAAAAGGGCTAGGACTGAAAAGCAAAATGAAAACAAATCACACCCCATTGCACTACAGCTGTAACAGACCTTGGCCTACCAATTGGACGCTGCTTAGCCGGAAGACCTGAAGATTACAAGGTGATATGCGGTGGACCTCAGACCAGCCCTAAGATCCTTAACGTAACCGGGAATAAAATCACTCCCTGCAGACCACAAGACCAGCTGGAAAGGAAGCATCCATGGCCTAAATTAAGGAACATCTGCCTGCTAAGAAAATGGGAAAAACTGAATACGGTGGGGTTCGAAGTGGTGTGGCCAATTTTCAGAAAATCAGCACAAGACAAATTTCTGTGATTACATTTTAGGAAGTCAGTCCTGAATTACTTTAATAATTAGTGGACCTGTGGTGCTTTGCAGCATTCATTATCAATAGGTTAAATAACGTGTCTTGATATGGAATTGTTCCATGCGTTGCTCGTGGACTTTTCTTGAATGTGCATTTTTAGGAAATATAAGTGTGGTTGAACTTGTGTAGATTTCTTTATTATCGTGTTGATTGATATTTTATGAACTATTTTGTGGTTTTAAAGTTATTGCTGGATATTTAATTAAAGTATGTTTTGGATCATTTTGTTTTGCATAGAAGTTTGTCTAGGAAGTTGAGGATCCTTTCAAATAAATAATATAAATATGTCCCTATTCAAATTAGCTATCCCCCTGTGGGTGGGGGCTGTAGAATAACATCCACGGTATCCCCTGCCTATCGTAAGGGGAGACTAAAGGCGGCCCCAGGGGCTCTGAATTTTAAGGGGCATGTGTTGGCGACCACGGGGCACTTAGCTGAGTCCTGGCATTGCTTCCACTTACCTGTGCCATGCTCCTCAATTTCATCTATCCTGTCTGACCTCCCTTGGTCAACTGTTGTTCTTTTCCAATGCTGATGCTGTTGGGTTTGTGAGGGCTAGGGAGTCTTTCATTTTCACACCCTTCATAGCGCTTGCCTTCCTTTGTCTGATACCTTCATTTTTCGAAGTGTCGGATACGTTCCATTTTTTTCTCTCTGAGTAGCGTTATATAGAGGATGGTAGCGTAGTTGTAATTGCCCCTTAAAAAGTAATCTCCACCTGATATCAGCTATCCAAAAAAGTAAAGATTAGACACCAATATCTGTCGTTTTCAATGACTCTCTTCATGTCACGTCCACCAAACCCGCAACTGCAGTGGTGCTAGGGGTGTCTTATCCTAACAGTACTTATCTCCAGACAGTAAGTCATGTGTACCAAGTTCGGTTAAGAGCTCTGCTGAAACACATACACATAGATCAATAATCTTGGCTATTTGAGATATTTTCTTTTTCACTCCTCACCCCCATGCCAAAGATGGCCAATCTTGGGTATAAATGCCACCTGGAGTGACACTATTCATCTCCGTGACCCTGAAAAGTATGCATTTAACAATAATACAAGTTGTTTTCAGTCGTGATTTCATGTCATTTCCCAACACTCAACCATAGGGGTCATAGGGGTGTAGACACCCCTATATATTTTCCACATACAATAATAATCTCAGTCATTTAGGGCACTTTTTTTTTTTTCCACCCCTTTTCATCACCAATGTGAAAGGCATCCTGAGTGTCACTATTAATATCAGCAACCCTGAAAAGTATGCATTCGACACCAATATCGGTCCTTGTGGATTATTTTTTCATGTCACTCCCTCCCAACACCCAACCTTAGCGGTGCAACGGGTGTCTTACGACCATAGAATTTCTTTCCGGATAGTAAGCCAAATGTGTTTGGTTGAGAGGTAAGCTGGAACATACAATAATCTTGGTTATTTTAGAATTTTATTTTTCACCAGTTCACCCTCCCCCACCCATGCTGATGGTGGCTGAACAATGAATTAAATGTCATCCGCCGTGTCACTATTCATCTCTGCAACCTCAAAAACTATGGATTCAACACTAACACTTCTGATTATTTCTACATGTTACTCCCTCCCATCTAAGTGTGTCTTAGCTGCACAGTATTTCTCTCCAGATAGTATTAAATCATATGTGTACCAAGTTTGGTTGAAATTGCAGGTTTGCCTATAGTAGCCTGTCGTTTTTAATCGTTTAGGTTCTTTGATATCTTTATGTGAAGATATTGCTCCTTAACTGTTTGCAAGCCACTAAGAACAGAATGTATTACAGGCTAGGGGCAAGACTCTGCCAGCAATCATTGGAGGGCCATTTTATTTGATTTTAGGATAACTCAATATAGACGGAACTTAGAGAACTATCAGTGGCTGTTGAGAGATTTAAAAAAAGAACAAAGCCAATTGGTCCAGTAGAATTGCCAGACAGACTGGACAAAGCTGTTTTAGTAAGCTTTTATAATGTATGGATCTTTATTAACACAAGAAATGTAGGCTGTTTTAAATGATAATGTTTTACCTATCTATTGTTATTTTTTCTAAAGCTAAATGTGATAACATATGAGAGCTTGGCTCACCTCACTGACCTCCCTTGGTCAACTCTTATTCTCCTCCAACCCTGACGGTATTAGGTTTGCAAGACCTCAGATATTTTTGGTTTCACGGCCATCTTGGCCCTCCTATCCCCTCCTGATACTTCCATTTTTCCAAGGATGTGAACACTTCCTTATTTTGCACCAATATGACTCAATAATGACCACCATTTAGGCCTTGTTCTCATGTCTACTATAATGTGTCATAAAGCTTCACTAATAAATGCATCTTCTTCCTTGTTTCAGAACAGCGAGCGAGAAGGAAATAAATATGTAAGTACCACAACAACTTGTCCATTTCTATATGCAATAAATTTAATGAGTGACATAAACCATTGACGGTACTAGAAGAACTTAAGAGTTGCTTCAAATACATTTTACAGGATATATTACATACTTGTGCTGTACCAGACAGGCGCGTTTCCAAGATTTATGACCACTGGTCAGGGGTGTAGCATCTACGTTACCATTGTTCTGGCAGCAACAGTAAAATAGTTGCTTACCTACATAATTTATGGTGAATTTATTACTTTAATACTCATAAACTATTTTTAAAAGTAAAAACTCCTATCTGTCTGAAACAGAAGACTAGTAAACATGCAGATGTGTTTGGTCTGTGTTGCTGGATTCCGGAAGCGAACAAGTTTAAGTAGCCACCGTCAGTTTGGGTACCAGTGCACATAACGCTGCTTGCTGTGTCTTGAACCTCTGTGCCATTAAGAGAGAGCTGTTGCTATAGCTCTATACTGGCAAAACCTGACCAAATGGGTCTCTTACGTGATATGTTAATGACTGTCATTGAATTAGTATCTCTTTAAACACTGCAAACATATACATTATTGTTTCAAGCAGACAAATAGACAGTTCTTTTAGGTTAATTCACTTAACTAGACATGTATGTACCATGTGAGTCCCCATACCATAAATACATAGGTTTATTTATCGTTTCCCTTCAACGCACTCCTGGGGATCAGGTCAGTAATGTACAAAACTTAACCAAATGTTGCATGCTATAAGAGCCTCAAATAAGCTGGAATTTAAGATTAATCAGATTTAATACAAGTTTCCAAACACTGTCACTGTCCAACAGTTAACTGCCGTAAAGCAAGGTTCAGGTTCCTGACCAGTCAAAGGTCTAGTGGCTGTATTCTGCAGACACATGACAGGTACATGCAGATTGTTGAAACACTCCAACTTGTGCCAGATAGCAATAGAGAAAAATCTGCTCTGACATCTGAGGAAAAGACTTATTCCATTGTAGTTGAGGGGCTTCAGTGCAAAACCAACCAAAACATTTAGTTTTGAGAAAAATGTATGGTGGGACAACTGTTTATATTAGAATTGTTTTCTATTTTATAATTATTTGTATGACTTTCGTTCTATTTTCATGGTATATTTCATGAGATTGGTTGCAATGAATCCATTTTCCGTAAGCCCTTCCTTCTCTGTATTCCCAGAAAACATATCAGGTAGAATATAGGAGTGCCTGGGCACAGGAAAGTTCATCTCAACATGAGAAAGAAAAACTGGAATACTGGTGAGAAACCATTTTGAAGTCATCCCTACTATGGGCTGGTTTCTGTTCTTTCCAGCACAGCCACCTGAGGAAACCTGGTGTATTTTCATATTTTCCAAGCACAAATTTTGTATGCAATGGTACAGAGCAGATTCTATGTTATTAGAGCTTTTCGCACTTTGGTCTTCTGTCCATGTGAAACAGAAGCCGTTATTTGGAACAAGTCTTCCCCAGGGTAGCATGTGATTCACAATTGTACAGTTACAACACTATAGCCGTTCACTGTAACAGGCAGTTTGATTGGCAAACTTAGGTAAAGGCAAGTTTTTCTGACAATCAAACACCAGTGTCAGTGAGTGGTCTTTGTGTAAGTTCATGAGGCTGTAGTAAACTTTGGCTCGAATAAGATGAACTGTCTGTTCAGTGGGATCTTGTGTTCTTTTCAGAATTTCTTTTAGGCCCAGGGAAGTTGAACACACATCCGTCGCAGTCATCCCAAACGCTAAGTTAAAGATACATTGAAAACATTCCTGAAGTAATGAAGATTCACATGGAAATCAAGAACACATTCCTTATCACACATTTGGTGTAGTTTATGCATATTGAATATTGAGATTAACAGGCAAATACTGCCTCTTACATCCTGCCCTGCAATAGTGAACTTCTTTAAAAGCCAATTTCTCAATGAATGTTTTCATCTTCTGATAGCTATCTCTTCTGCCTCACATGTATAGATCATTTCACCATCCAGATGGAAGCAACACCAATGCATAGTATAGCAGCAGAGGCTGTAGCAAAATCATTTTATGATCAGTGGGTTGTGTGGTTTGGAGTCCCAGCATATCTAGCTGCTGACCAAAGCTGACAGTTTGAAAGTCAGCTCTTTAAGAATCTTTCTGAATTGTGTGGTGTGAAGCTTAAATGTATGACTTCTTATCAACTGCAGAACAATGGCAAAGTTGAATGTGTGCATCGAATGAAAAAAGCTGCTATCAAAGCTCACAACTCTATAAAGTGGGCAGACACCCTACTGTGTTGCTAGGTGTACGAGCAGCACTCTGGGAGCTCAAACAGTTCAGTAGTGTAAATGGTGTATAGCATGCACGTTAGCCTTCCAGATGAATTCTTCGATAACCCTCAATCTTGGATCCAACTAGAAACGTTTGTCTCCAAACTTCAGCAGCACATGCAGCAACTCAGACTGTGGAAGTTAAGCACAAATTTTTTCGAACTGTGTTCAACCATACAGGCTTTAGTAAAGGCACTCATGTATTTCTGAGAACTGATAGAGTCAAAAAACCTTTGCAACACCACATGAATGTCCTCACCAGGTAACTGCCAAAACTGAAAAATATTTCATGGTTTCCACAAAAAATAAATCTGTGAAAGTCTCCATTGATTGCCTGATACCAGCCTACTTCACAGCAGTAGGTGATAACCCGTCTACAATTTATCATGAAGAATGACCAGCTGTCTTGCAAGGACTCTGCCCCTTCACCCATGATGGATTAATGACAGATTCGCAGGGCAAGCCCAGCAAGAAGAATGTGGTAACAAAATCACGTAGTGACAGGATATTCAGGTTTCCCACTCGCTATCTAGTTGATGTATATAACGAATATTCTTGTGATTATGGTACATTTTGTTTATGTTTATACTATCTTTGTATCAAACTTGGTTACTGGAGTATGTAGCAGTGCAGGCCAACCTCTAGTGGACTTGACAGATGATGGATATCAACATCTGCTGTATTAAATGCAGGGAAATTTCCTGTCACATCTAGAGGACATTTTGTTCAGCTTCTACTCATTGGACAGCTTAGCAAGAAGATCCACTGCATAAAACAAATTGCTCTCATTGAGTAGCTGCAGTTGCCTTGTTCATATGTATACAATTAGGTTCGGCTTACAGCAACTAGTTTTTCTGCGTTCAGGAGACGGAGGCGCTGGCTGTCTTGAGAATGGTTTTCCATTATCATGCACTCAGGCGACTGCTGAGACAGTTTATTTTATAGGCCATGTCCGCCATCCCCCCTCCATCAGAGTGTGAAATGAAAACATTTTAGTATCAGTAGTATCTTCTCCTTTATCTCAAGTAACAGATGATCAGTAATCATTATCCTCATCATCCATTTGATGCCTCCAGTCTGCTAATAGGTCTGTTTCCATGCACATTTTCTCCTCAACATTTCTTATTTTGTTCTGCCCAGCTGCACTTGTAAGTGGAAATTCTAAGTTCCCAAGGAGGGAATTAGATATTTTTCCACCAATAGAGAATGTCAAAAAACAGATCAGATGTAAGGCTTTTCATGTGTTTGCTCTATTAACCAGCGTTTCGTCTTAGGTCTGACATGAGACGCATCAGAGTGGGATGTGTCAGACCCTATCCACTGACGCTGGGGTGTATGCAGGTGAACTTATCTGATGCCCTATATAAGAGGCACAGTCTGATAACTGCATACGGGAGATAAAACTCCACAATGGAATTATGGTCCACCAATAGAGCATGTCAAGAAACAGTCCAGCAACTAATCCAGCAGGGGATAAAATCCTTCGGCCGCCACCACCGAGTGGAGTCATCTCGATCTCCCCCGCAACCCCCTCCCGCCCTACCACTTCTCGCAACCGTGTCTGGCTTCCTAACCCCCAACCCCACCTACCAAACCCACAAAACCGTTCCTACATTCTCCATGTACTACTCACTTCCCTGCTCAACTTCTCCTCCCTATATCAACAAATCATTCAGTTCCTTTTCTCCAACTCCCAACATTAAATTCTAAGTAACTGTATTGTAACATTATTGTACCTCATTCTGAATCATTGTAAACCAAACTTATGTAGCCTATATGTAATAAAGGCACAACAAAAAGCAGAGAACAGATGCTACACCTCTTAGCCAATAGGCCACAACTTCACATCTCTAAATTAAAGCTCCCCCTTTTTCATCTCCCAACCTCAACAAATCCCCAAACCCCGCCAAATCTCCTGGCCAGAGAGAAGGCGTAACCTTCTAGGTGGGGGAAGGGGAATGAAAACATCCCCCTTGGTCCAGTTCACCTGCATACACCCCAGCGTCAGTGGGTAGGGTCTGACACATCCCACTCTGACGAGTCTAGTGTCAGACCTAAGACGAAACGCTGGTTAATAGAGCAAACACCTGAAAAGCCTTACATCTGATCTGCACTTGTAAGGTCAGCCTCTGTGTCTGTCGTCTTCCTCTTATCATGACCTGGCAAGTTTTAGCTTTGAATCATCTATAGGGCAGCTATGGAACTCAAGACTTGTTTCTCTGTGCCTAGACCAGAACAGACATAAACAGTACCGATATTCATAGACATCTAAATCCCAGCCCATATTTTGATTGTGACGTGTTTGAGTGCCACAATACAAGTTAATTAAGACTTAAAGGCAAAATCGAGTGACTCAAATTTCATCATATAAAGTTTATGATACCTTCATATTAACAGATCTCATCCACTTTAGTTTGAAATAATTTCGGATTTGTGCTAAACTAAAAGAAAATATTCTGACATGTTAAAGAATTGCTGTTGCACTTTGGTTTCAAGGCGGATTTCCTTGTTGTAGATGGAAACCCTCCTTATTATCCTAATACAACACTAGAAGTGCAAATACTGATGCGTGGAACTGTTTCAAAATGCAAGACGTTTCATTATAATACAAGTTAGGTAGCCTACAGTAATGAAGAATTTAGTGCAGATCTGAGGGAACATCGTATTTCTATTAACAGTACTGTATCATAATAAAATTGGACCCCAATCTTAAGTGTGGTTTTTTTTTTTTTGCTATGGGCTTTACGTCGCACCGACACAGATAGGTCTTATGGTGACGATGGGATGGGAAAGGCCTAGGAGTTGGAAGGAAGCGGCCGTGGCCTTAATTAAGGTACAGCCCCAGCATTTGCCTGGTGTGAAAATGGGAAACCACGGAAAACCATCTTCAGGGCTGCCGATAGTGGGATTCGAACCTACTATCTCCCGGATGCAAGCTCACAGCCGCGTGCCTCTACGCGCACGGCCAACTCGCCCGGTGATCTTAAGTGTTTAGCCTTATCGATACACTTCCCTTATTTAAATCTAAGAATTTCATTTTTGTCCGTATTGAACTGAGAATGGAAGATAGGAAACCTAAAAGGGTCCACCTTTTCAATACAAAAAAATGTTATAGTTTATTTACAACATATATTTACACTTGGAACTAGTTTCGACGCTGTTTGGCGTCATCTTCAGCCAAAATGTGGGAAATAGGCTAGCATGTAGACATTTATATTATACAAGGCGTTACATTAAACAATACACATTTTACGAGGAGATAAAAACAGGGACGAATATAGAAACAAATGTCTACATGCTAGCCTATTTCCCACATTTTGGCTGAAGATGACGCCAAACAGCGTCGAAACTAGTTCCAAGTGTAAATATATGTTGTAAATAAACTATAACATTTTTGTATTGAAAAGGTGGACCCTTTTAAGTTTCCTATCTTCCACACTTCCCTTACGTAGATTATTATGATGCAACCGGGGTTATTTCATTCACAGGATGATCCAATTTAAAAGTTATGAAGCATTATTTATATTAATGAACTGAGCTTAAATGTGGCAAATTGTCTGCTGATGATGATGGAATGACCATCTGTAAGATTAACTAGTGTTACGATTTTATTACCATCAGTACAAAGATCTTACTTGACAGGGTCACAGGAGAAGAAAGATACCTTCCTATTACTTGACATCATGGGAACACAAGAGAGGTTTTCGATTATGCAAAGATGTAAAACGGCTAGGACTGAAAAGCGAAAAAAAAAAAATCAAACCCCATTGCACCACAGCCATAACAGATCATGGAATGCCAAGTGGATGCTGCCTAGCTGGAAGACCTGTAGATTACGATGTGACAAATGGTGGACCTCTAACCAGCTCTAAGGTCCTTAACGAGGCCGGGAATCTAATCACTACATCCAGACGGCAAGGCCAGCTGGAAAGGAAGCAGCCATGACCTAAATTAAGGAACATCTGCCGGCTATGAAAATGGGAAAAACTTAATACGGTGGGGTTCAAATTTGTGTGGCCAATATTCAGAAAAACAGCCCTAGACAAAGTTCTGTGATAACTTTTTAGGAAGTCAACCCTGAATTACTTTAATAATAACTAGTGGACCTGTGTTGCTCTGCAGCATTCATTATAAATAGGTCAGAAAACATGTCTAGATATGGATTTATTCCATGCGTTGCTCTGGCACTTTTCTTGAATGTTCATTTGTAGGGAATATCAGCAAAGCTGTAATTTTGTAGATTTCTTTATTATGGATTTATGCTGGATATTTAATTATGGTTTGTTTTCGATAATTTTGAGTCACAAGGAAGTTTGTCCAGGGAGTAGATTATCTTTCAAATTAATATGTCACTATTCAAATCAGCCATCCAAAAAAGTAAAGATTTGACACTAATCTGTCATTTTCGATGATTCTTTTGAAGTCACTTCCACACAATCAGCAACCGTAGGGGTGCTAGGGGTGTCTTACTCAACAGTATTTTTCTCCAGACAGTAAGCCATGTGTAGCAAGTTTGGTTGAGAGCTATGCTGAAACACACACACATAAATCAAAATCTCAGCTATTTGAGATTTTTTTTTTTTACCCCTTCTCACACCCATGCCAATGGTAGCCAAACTTGTACATAAATGGCACCTGGAGTGTCACTATTCACTGAAAAGTATGAATTTAACACTAATATTGGTTGTTTTCAATTGTGTTTTCATGTCATTTCCCAACCCTCAACCATAGGGGTGCTAGGGGTGTCTTACACCCATATATTTTTTCCTTAGTAAATCACAGGTTTACCAAGTTAAATTCCAAGCTATGCTGAAAATTACGCACACATACATCAACAATCTCTGTATTTTTGACCATTTCTTTTTTTCCACCCCTTTTCACCCCCAATGCCAATGGAGACTTAAACGGCATCCTGAGTGTCGCTATTATTTTTTCATATCACTCCCTCCCAACACCGAACATTGGGGGTACAATGGGTGTCTAATGACCATAGAATGTTTTTCGGATAGTAAGTCAAATGTGTTTGGTTGAAAGGTATAGACATTTTATATTTCACCCCTCCTTATCCTCCCATGCCTATAGTGGCTGAACTTGGATTTAAAAGTCATCTGGAGTGCCACTATTCATCTCCGCAACCTTGAAAACTGTGGATTCAACACTAACACTTTTGATTATTTCTACACGTCACTCCCTCCCTTCTAAGTGTTTTTTACCTGCACACTATATCTCTCCAGATAGTATTAAATCATATGTGTACCAAGTTTGGTTGAAATTGCAGGTTTGCCTATAGTCGTCTGTCAGTTTTAATCATTTAGGTTCCTTGATATCTTTGTCTGATTATATTGCTCCTTAACTGTATGCAACCCGCTATGTACAGAATGTATTACAGGCTAGAGGCAAGCCCTTGCCAGCAATTATTGGAGTGAAGTAGCTATTTAGTGACTTGATTTTAGGAGTACTCAATGTTGGCTGAACTTAGAGACCTATCAATGCCTGTTGAGAGATGTAAAAAAAGAACAAAGTGCAATGGTTCAGTTGAAAAGCCCGACAGACCGGACAAAGCTGTTTTAGTAAGCTCTTTTAATATCATCATCATCATCATCATTTCTTCGCTCCAGCAAGCCGGGTGCAGCTGTGTACGAGCCTCCTCCAGTTTGTCCTATCCATCCACAGATGCTGCTCATATATGCGACACCAGTTCACATCTCTAATTTCAAGGTTCTTCATTATCTGTTTTTCCCATACATCACGAGGTCTTCCTCTTGGTCTCTTCCCAGGAACATTGTGGTCAAAGTATGTTCGAGGAGTCCTGTGAGGGTTCATTCTTTTCATGTGACCATACCATTGCAATTTCTTCACTTCTAGAGTCTCCAGCAAGATTCTTTCCAATCCAAGCTGTTGTTGGATATCCACATTCCTTATTTTATCCATTTTTGTTTTTTGTAGACAAGAATGGAGAAACTTCATTTCTCTTGCCTGAAGACGACTCTTTGTTGGTCCAGTAAGTGTTGCTGCTTCCAGGCCATACGTCAATATTGGTACTAGGTATATTTTGTACAAGCTGATCTTGGAAACTAACGGAAATGTTTCATCCCAAAGTATTTGATGTACAGTGTGACAGAATTTGGAAGCTTTCTGTATTCTGTTGCTAATCTCTTGATGTATGGTATTGCCTGATGACAGAACACTACCTAAATACTGGAACTTGTCTACAATATCCATCTCCTCATCTACAATTCTTAGATGAACAGTTGGAGAGTTTCTACTCATCACCAAACCAACTGTCTTCGTTTTGCTGATTTTGAGACCTAAGGTTGTAAAAGCTTCATGCCAGAGATCTAGTCTAGTTTGTACTTCAGCTTCTGTCTCACCCCATACCATTACATCATCAGCAAAAACCAGGGCATTAGTTGTTGGATCCTTTCTCTTAACCGCTCCATTATGATTATGAAGAGAAGTGGTGAAAGACAACTTCCTTGCTGGACTCCACTCTTCGTCTCAAACCAACCTGACCTTCCATCCTCGACCTGAACACAACACTTGGTTTCATCATATAATCGTTGTACTCGTGCTATGATGTCATCGGGCACTTTCTTATGTCTCAAACATTCCCATATATGCCTGCGTGGTACATGTTCATATGCTTTCTCGATGTCCAGAAAGACAGTTATAAGTGTTTTACCTTTCCCCCAATACTTCTCACAGAGCATTCTGGTGGCAAAAATGAGGTCTATAGTTGATCTATGAGGTCTAAATCCATGTTGTTCCTCCTCAAGTGTAGGTTCAACATATTTTTTAATCCTACTCTCAAGGACGGATTCGTAGGTTTTGAGGCCATGTGACAGCAGAGTTATACCTCTGTAGTTGGTACATTTCTTTCACCTTTTTTCAACAATGGGATGATCAGTCATTGGGTATTACATTCTCTTTCCAGATTCTATTTAGTACCCTGTACATCCACTGTTGTCCTACCTCTCCTAGTGCTTTGATCATCTCAACACTTAATTCATCTGATCCAGTTGATGTGTTGTTTTTCAGCTTAGATATTGCTGTCTCTACTTCCAACCATGTCAGACTAGTGGTATTTGTGCTGCCAAAATCATAAGGCTCGTCGTCTAATGGAGTGACATTTTCATAACAGTTCAGCAAAGTTTCAAAGTGCCTTTGGAACTCCTGTAATATTTGTGCCTTATCCCTAGTCACCTCACCATTAGGTAGTTCTACAGATTGGATAGATTCATTTTGAGTTCTTCTATTCTTAACAATACTGTATAACAGGGTTTTTTAAATTTCCATCCTGTGTTATTTTGGTATCCAGATCTTCCTTGCATTTCTTCTTTTTAGCTACAACCAACTGCTTGACCTGTAATTTTTTCTTTCTGTAAAGTGACAGCTTCTCCTCTATTTCTTTAATATCATCATTCCACCAGGCAGTTTCTTTAGGTTTTCTTATTTGACTCTGTCGTCCACATACTTTTTCTGCTGTACCAACCACAACCTTCTTTAGAGTATCCCATTCTTCACCTACCAATTTCAGTTCTTCTCTTGGCAACAACCTGCGGACACCTTCCCTGAATTCTTCCTTTATACTTGGCTTGGTTAATATAGATGTTGATTCGCATAGGGAATCTGAAATATTTGTTCCGAATGAGTAAATTTATTATACCAATATAAATGGTCCATTATTGGACATTATAAATTTTCCAGCTAACTCATTCCTGGTTGCCAGCATTTCGCCCCCGTGTGCTAGGCTGGGCTCATCAGTTGGTACCTAGCACACCTACCAAGACGCATGGCTAATAGTGCACACCGTGGAGGCCACTGCGTAGGCTAATTGTAGCCCATTATGCCCATTATGGGACAAAGTCTCTCATAGTGCATTGGCACTGCCGGTGGCTACAATTAGCCTACGTAGTGGCCTCCACGGTGTGCACTATTAGCCATGCGTCTTGGTAGGTGTGCTAGGTACCAACTGATGAGCCCAGCCTAGCACACGGGGGCGAAACGCTGGCAACCAGGAATGAGTTAGCTGGAAAATTTATAATGTCCAATAATGGACCATTTATATTGGTATTGGCTTGGTTAGTCGCCAAGTTTTTATTTTTGGGACTCTCTTGTTACAGACTTTGGGAGGTCTTTTCTCTGCAATAACTGGAACCAACAGTCTATGGTCTCCACCAAGGTCTTCACTTGGAATGACCTTAACATCATTGACATTTTTCCATACATTTTGATCTATCAGAATATAATCTATATCATCCCAGCTATATCTTGTGAACTTATGGGAGTCCCTTTCTTGAACCAAGTGTTACTCACTATCAGGTTGTTTCTCATGCATAGATCTAGCATATATTCTCCCTCTTCATTTCTGTTTCCCATTCCATGAGGGCCCAGTATGGATTCATATCCTGTTTGTTGTGAGCCAACTTGTGAATTAAAATCACCCATTACAATTAGATTGTCATACTCAGTGTGTTCTTCCAAGTTATTAAGGAAGTTGGCGTTTTCCTCTTTTGAGCATCCTACCTGTGGAGCATAGACTTGGATCAAATTGTACTTTTTCGCTCCTAACTTCACAGATAACTTAATTATCCTTTCACCAGCAAACTCAACTTCACTACAAGCATCTATGTCTTAATGTATTAAAAATCCTACACCATTCTTAGACTCTACTTCATTTCCAGACCAGTAGAGACTATAGTCCAATCTGATAATCATTTCCCAGTTTACTTCCACTTTGTTTCACTCAGGCCCATGATCAGAAGTTTCCTCCTTTCCATGAGGTCGAGTTCCCAATCTGATACTTTGTCTTCGTTTGGTTTGGGTAGCTGGTGTAGCATCGGGCTGTAAACCATCATTCGCACCAAACTGATGTCATCATAATGAATTCCTATATCCGAGGCTCGTATTATTCTTGAAAGCAACTTCTTCAGTAATCCCTCTGTTGACCTGCTGAGCCTAACACAGACGGAGATTTTCTTTCAGGGTTTTCTCCCTTAGCCTTTTGTGTCCAGTCACCTCAACCTACAAGGCAGCAGGTTGTACTGATATTAATCCCTGAATACAGGGGTGCCTCTTCTGCCATCTCCACCATACCAAAGTCCACCTTCTCCACTGTAGAAGTCGTTGAGGTCTTTACTCGTAACCCTGAGCTGGGACCCTTACCAGATGTTACACACCGGGTCAGTGTGCTCTGGGAATCACACAGGCAGGGGTGCCACTCCCTGGGTAGGGCTACCTCTGAAAAGGGTCCCTACCTGCTACCTGCTCTTTATTAACACAAGAAATTTAGGCTGTTTTAAATAATATTGCTTTAGCAATCTATTGTTATTTTTCCTAAATGGTAGCTAAATGTGATAACATATGAGAGCTTGGGTTACCTCACTGGCCTATCTTGGTCAAGATTGTTCTCCTCCAACCCTGAAAACCTTAGATACTTTTGTTTTCACGGCCATCATGGTCCTCATACCCCGCTTCCGATACTTCCATTATTCGAAGGATGTGAACACTTCCTTATTCTTCACCAATTAGAGTCAATAATGACCACCATTTAGACCTTGTCCTCATGTCTTCTATAATGCGTCATAAAGCCTCACTAATAAATGTATCTTCTTCCTTGTTTCAGAAGAGAGAGCGAGAGAGAGTGTGTGTGAGAGAGAGAGAGGGAGTGAGAAATAAATATGTAAGTACCACAACAACTTGTCCACTTTATTTGCAATAAATTTAATGTGTGACATAAACCATTGATGGTACTAGAAAAACTTAAGGGGTTGCTTCAAATACATTTCACAGGATATATTACATACTTGTGCTGTACCAGAGACATGCATATTCCAAGATTTATGACCACTAGTCAGGGCCATGGCATGTACGATTCCGTCGTTCCGGCAGTAACAATAAAATAGTTACTTATGTAATTTATGGTGAATTTATTACTTTCATACTCATGTACTGTTATTTAAATATCAAAATCCTATCTATCTGAAACAGCAAAGACTGGAGCCAAACAGATGTTGCCAGATTACAGATGCGGCCAAGTTTACGCCATCACTGTCAGTTCGGGTACCAATGCTCATAATGCTGCTTGTTGTGTCTCTTACCTCTGTGCCATTAAGAGAGCGCTGTTGTCATAACTCCATGAAAACCTAATCCAGCGGGTTTGTTACATGATATGTTAGTGACTGACATTGAATTAATATCTCCTTTAAACACTGCAAACATATAGATTATGGTTTAATGCAGGCAAATAGACAGTTCTTTTAGGTTAACCCTTAACTTGGCACAACAAACTTTTAATCCAAAATTTTTGCCACATATACATATTCTTCATCTTGTGTGCTCTCTAACACCTATAAAAATACGTTTAAAAATATTTAGTTGGTTTTTATAGTAAAAATCAACAAAAATAATTATGTATCCATTTGGATACAGTGCCAAGTATTTTGATATTGACTGTCACTTTTAATATGTATCCATATGGATACATTGCCAAGAATTACATAAACATGGAAACTATAAATTCTCAGTCTAAAGGTAACAATAAACTGCTGTTAAAATATTTAATAACACATGAACCCACACTTCAATATCATGTTCAAAATGATTGTTCAGCTCAGCTCAGCTCAGAAAAGTTTCTTGTAAAGGAAGTGGTAAAAGCAGTTCTTTTCCTTAGTTAGGCACAGTCTTGCACAGTGATGCATTCCATGTGGGTTTATCCATTCTTGCAGTAACGACAGCGCCTCTTTTCACAATATTGTGGGAAGTGCTCTTAACGATCATAGCGAACATCTTCATCGACTTGAGTCCTTGGGCATCCTGTTGCTGGTACTATCGGTGAATGATTCACTGAATGCTGCTTGCCTTTTGCCATCAATTTCTCAGCAATGTTCCATCGAAACTCTTTCAACGAATCATTCTTTATGTTTTCTTTCCTACAATCACGTCTATACATAAGCCAGGCATTACACACACACATATCTATGATTTGAGCGAATATAGCAAGGTACCATCTACGAGTTCGTAATGTAGTCCGGTACAATGCTATCAACATATCTGCAAGATCTACCCCTCCCATAAAGGCACTGTACTTAAGCACTATATTGGGGCAAGGCACATTGATCTTTGCACGAGGTTCTACACATTGTTGCTGCATTGTCTTGACCTGACCACAGCCTGCTTTCTTGGTCACAAGTTTCTTCTTCTCGTGTCGTTTAATTGTTCCCAAAGGTTCAACCTCACAGAAGGTACTTGCAAGGCAAACACTTTTGTTGTCTTGCCATTTCACGACGCACACTTTGTTGGTATTACATGATTTCATATCTTAGCTGCCTCTGGCCTGTTTTGCGAGCTTCTGGTCCTCAATCAGTGGACATCCCCTCAAACGATTGCCTCTTATTGTGCCCATTGACAAAATACCATGTTTCTCACGAAGTAAAATCAAGAGCTCAAGTGACGAAAAGAAGTTGTCGAAGAAAACAAAGGAACAAGCTTTTTTTCTGTATAGAGCTGCATAAAGCCACAACCACTGTCCCACCAAGACCAACGCGTTTCTCAGCATCGCTGAACTCATGCTGACGGAATGTGTCCTCACCCCCATACAGTAAGATGTCATAAATCATATCAGTAATTCCTACTCGTACAAAAATCTTGAAGGCCACGGCCGCTTCTTTCCAATTCCTAGGCCTTTCCTTTCCCATCGTCGCCATAAGACCTATCTATGTCGGTGCGACGTACAGCCACTAGCAAAAAAATCTTGAACTCCCATTTATAAGGTTTGCTTTTTATGTACTGACATCTGCTCCCTGCTAGAGTTCCCTTGTAAGGGGCCATCATTTCGTCAATGCTATACTCTTTCCTTCTTCTTCCACAGCCAAAAAGTTTTTTCTCACAATATCTACTAAGGGACGGATTTTAAAGTATCTGTCACAATCTTGAGCTTGAAGAGTGTTGTCAACAAAGTGCATATATCTACGGATCAACTGATACTTCTTTAAGGGCATTACAGAGGCAATCTTACCAAAGCGACGAGCTTCAGACCAATAATCAGTGTATGCAAGCATCTGTACCACGCTCATTGCAATCGATATTCCAATAAAATTTTGAATGTCTTTTCTGGTAACGTGAATGGCATTATTTCTCAGACTGGAGCTGTATAGAATGGTTTGTTCTACTATAAGGTCCCAAATGTCGTCAGAGAAAAAATCGGAAAAATACTGAAGAGGTTTACGAACATTGATGTTTCTTGGCGGAGTTGTGTTCGTGGAACCATTGACAATGTCAATGTCTGTGACTAAGCACTTAAATGGTTCTTTTTTCCAGCTAAATTCAGAAGAGCATACTTTTTTCTTGACGACCTTTGCATTTCCAGGTCAACAGCACACTCACCTTCTTCCATTACTTCAAATTCAATATTTGTTTGCACATTATCTCTTGGAATAGAAATCAGATTACTAGACCCACTGTATATTTCATCGCAGCCTTTGAATACGAGCGATTCTTCATCATCTGAGCTGCTTGAACCTGAATCGTACGGGAGAACAAGAGCCATAATACGGCTTGCATGACTTTTACACGCTGAAACTACTTCCCTTCGTTCCTTCAGTCCATTCTTCAAAACCGTTGATGAAGAATTGGCCTTATAATAGTTTGCCATCATTCTATCTGTAAGTGTGCAGAATTTCTGAAAGAAAGAAAGAGATTTTAGCACACTACATGACAAAAACCTCAATATGTATCATATAGCTTGCACAAAGAACGTATAAACTTCTCAGTAATAGCAAACTAGAAATAAGCTACTGCACATTAAGTGAAATAATGAAGAAACATGAATTCCCTCTTTAAAGATATAATAATAAAAACCTAAAATGTGGTAACTTAGTTATGTGAACATATGAATACATAGATATCAATATTACAAATGTCTACTGTCTTGGCAATGTATCCAATTGGATACGTTTGAATAAAACATTATATGTCTACTGTCTTCGCAGTGTATCCAATTGGATACATTTGAATTTCTTCCTGCATCACAAAAACTACTAATACTAATTTCATTTTAATCATTTACCTACCTTCTTAATATTATTATCCACGCTGTCTTCAATATAATCACAATAATATCTTCACCAATAATGTAATATTGACTTGGAAACAGCAACAATACCTACATGAGTTGACTAGTCAGCGCCATCTTGTAAACTAATGTTTATCACTTTCCCGCTTATTACAAAGTAGTTGCTATGTGTTTCAAAGAAATTTGTAATAGTCATGTAATAACATAGGATAGTCAAAGAATAAATAATACCAGTTTTACAACGTAAAACGAGTGAAAGAGTTTTGTGTATCCATATGGATACGGTGCTAAGTTAAGGGTTAATTCACTTAACTAGACATGTATGTACAATGTGAGTCCCTACACAGAGTAGAATAATGCCATAAATACCTAGGTTTAATTATAATTTCCCTTCAATGCACTCCTGGGCATCAGGTCTGCAATGTACAAAACTTAACCAAATGTGGCATGCTCTAAGAGCCTCAAATAAGCTGGAATGTAAGATTAACCAAATTTAATACAAAGTTTTAAAATGCTGTCACTGTTCAAGTGTTAACAGCCGTAAAGCAAGATTCAGGTTCCTGACTAGTCAAAGGTCTAGTGGATGTATTCTGCAGACACATGCCAGGTACATGCAGATTGTTGAAACACTCCAGCTTGTGCCAGATAGCAATAAAGAAAAATCTGCTCCGTGATCTGAGGAAAAGATGGATTCCATTGTAGTTGAGTGGATCCAGTGCAAAAGGGCCAAAACATTTAGTTTTGAGAAAAATGTATAGTGGAATAACTGTTAATATTAGAATTGTTTTCTATTTTTTTAATTATTTGTATAACTTTCATTCTATTTTCACGGTATGTTTCATGAGATTAGTTGTAATGAATCATAGAAAATGACAGTCTATTTTACATTAGGCAGATTTTGCCACAGAGTTCATACAAATCATTTTTCATCTTTAAATAGTGGTTTGATTTGATATTATTTTAAATTTACTACTACATAGACAGACGATAGTGATATGCACAAACGACAGCATTTTGCAATTTCTGGATACTGTTCACAAGCTATTTTAGTCCAACTATGTGTTATGCACTATGGATCGCTTTAAACACACCCTGAACTTATATCAGAACCCACCTCTGAATTTTACATTGTTCACGAGCAGCATCTGGAAGTTCATTTGTATATTTCCTATCTCCCTATCCACCACACCTTTGTAATATGACAAATCAGGGACCTCCCTTCATGAATCCATATGGTGTTGTCAGTAGTATCTTCACGTCCCAGACTTTTGCTGCCGAAACAGAATTTCCAATGTGGAATCTTTTTGGCAACACTTACGTAATCAAGTCTTTCCTTTTTTTTTAAACATTTTGCACTATCTTGAGATGGCCATGATAAGTGCTTTCCACACTGACAACAATGGATTTTCTTTCTAGCGTGAAGAATATTCTTTTGCATTTAGACAATTGGCAAGACAATGCTGATGAATTTTTCGTGATATGGTTGATTTCTGTCCTCCAGTCACAAGGAAACCAATCCTTGCCCAATTCTCGTACAGTTCCAAAATGTTTTATCACATCTGTACAGTCTTCAGGCTTTATTATTATATCCATTATCTGTAGACCCTTCCTTCTCTGTATTCCCAAAAGCCTACAGGTGGAATATAGGAATGTCTTGGCACAGGGATGTTCATCTCAACATGACGAAGAGAAGCTGGAATGCTAGTGTGAAACCATTATTTGGAAATTGTCCTGATCATTGCCCAGTTTCTGTTCTGCCATTCACAGCCACCTGAGAAAAATTGGAGTTCTTTCACATTTTCCAAGCACAAATTTTGTATGCAATGGTGCAGATCACAGGCTATCTCATTAGAGCTTTTTGCACTTTGCTCTTGTGTCCATATGTAAGAGAACACATTATTTGGTGCAAGTCTTCCTCCAGGTAGGACGTGATTCGCAATAGTACAGTTATAGTAGTACAGCTGTCCACTGTAACAGGCAGTTTGATCGGCAAGCATAGGCAAAGGCAGGTTTATCTGACAATCAAACACCAGTGCCACAGAGTGGTCTTTGTGTAAGTTCATGTGGCTGTAGTAAACTTTGGCTCAAATAAGATGAACTTCTGTGCACAGCTTGTCCTCTTCTGTGGGATCTAGGGTTCTTTTCAGAACTTCTTTCAGGCTTACAGAACTTGAACACACATCCTTCATAGTCGTCCCGAATGCTAAGTTGAGGGGTACATTGAAAATGCTCCTGAAGTAATGAAGATTCACACGGAATTCAGGAGCATATTCCTTATCATACATTTGGGCCTGGTTTCTTCAGCGAATGTTAAGATAAGGAGACTTATCACATAATTTAACAGAATGGTCTTCTCATCAAGAGTTGTTAACTCTAAACAAATTGTAAATACTTTTGTTACATTAACATGGCAGTGACCCCGTGTTAAACCTCTTAACAGATGCTAAAATTTCAAAATGAAGGCATGTACAAGACTTAAGTTAGAAGCTCTGCTGCTGTATGAAGACTATTTGTAAACTGAAGAAGGCAAAGTACGACCCATGTTAAGAAAAACAAATTTTTAGTGTTGTCAGAAGAAAGATTTTTAACCCTTTAACCGCCAGCGTCTGACTGATTGGACATTCGAGGTTCAGTCTAAAAACGCCAACGTCCGATTGATCGGACGTTCTGGAAAAATATTTTCCAAGTTATTTATTCATTTTAATTATGTATAATACTTGTTTTGGACTAGTATTGGATTAAATAAGACTATATACAACAAGTTTGGTTGAGGAACTTGCTGCCGAGTGGCTTGGTGGCTGAGTGGCAATTCAGCTCCCGCGGGCGGGTAACAAACCACTTACTATTTTACCGAAAAAAAAAAAGAAACGCAACTGTTCCTTATTCAGAAAGATTAGTACTAGTCAAGGTGGTAAAGGGAAAAAAGATCGGATACATTTGTAAACAATGTAAGAAGGGTGTACACCCTTTGTTCCTCCCTAAGTACATTTGCTAGAACATGTAATAAACATGTGTAAATATTAGTAAATAATTTTTGTATCATATTTTTACAGCAAAAAGTGAATTTTTGAGCATTAAATCTGTGTGAAATAGACATTAGTAATCACTTTTTACTTAAAACGAACCAGAAACTGCAGCATTTGCATATAATATAAGATTAGAAAATTTAACGTTAATGTAATAATAATAAAAAATATTGTAACTGTAATATTGTACATAAGGCTCATGTAGCATAGGAAACACCACCTCTCTAAAATAATGCAGCTGCTGATAGTAAAAATATTTTTTTCTTACAAGTTTTTGATCATGAAATACCTTTTTTTCAAAGGAAATAGTTATTTGAATTATCACTTCATAAAATAAACATTTATGAAATAAAGGTGCATTAATTTACGTCAATAAAATGCCTGAAGCATTACCTTCGAAACAAAAAAATGTCCATCCAATTTACATAAATTGAACAGAAGTTATTCTTATTACGAATAATTTACTGCAAGGTAAAAAGTGCTCATTAGGCCTTGGCGGTACAGGACATGGACACCGCGTATGAGGCTGGTGGTCAAAGGGTTAATTACCAAAGCCATAATGAACAAGGTACTAGATAATATTAAAAATAAGTTAAGAGTTTCCAGCAGATTGAAACTTATCAGTGTCTCCAGCGCAGCAGTTGCTTATAGATTTTTACAAGGAGTGTTCAGACCCTGCGTCCAATCGATTTCAACGAGCTTAATGTACCTGTTGGGGGGCCACTCAACTTAACATGTGTATAAGGGTTTAGGTCAATACGCCTTCATTTTCAAAAGAAATTAGGATAAATATGATGACACAGGGTCTGCTTTGAACCCTGTGGAGGTGATAGAACACTAAAATGTGAACACATTTTACTTAAACTTATCAGGTCTGCAACCTAATAATTTCCAAAAAATTGATGAATCCCCCGATTCTAATGCAATGCGTATATACTTGAGAGTTGCAACACAGAGAAGTGGAACAGTGGTCAAGTGGTCATCGTACTTGTGTACGAACCATGACGATGCAAGTTTGAGTCCCGCCATAGCCATATTTTTTAATACAAATTAAATTTTTATCTGAGGGAATGTGAATGAAAAATTGCAAATAAAAATATTAAGCAAAGTGCAGTGGAACTTTTTTCTACCTCAAACTAATATACATATAATTATATTTACATAAAGAAAGAGATCTAGCAGTTACTGTGAGAACATTTAGGCCTATATTAATTTCAGGTAGAAAATAAAAATAATGTACTGCCATTAGCATGATATTTTTTTCCAAGTTTTATCTTAACATTCCCTGAAATATTAATTTATCTTGTACAACAATTATAGTTACGACAAGACTCAAAGTTAAGTCCTACGAAGTTTGCAGAAAAGTTAGGTGACCACTAGGCCACCACTCCATTTGACTGTGATGTAACTCCAAGTATATGTGCATTGCATTGGAATCAGGGATTCATCAGTTTTTCAGAAATTATTTGCTTGTGGACCTGACATGTTTAAGTAAAATTTGTTCGCCTCTTAGTGTTCCATAACCTCCACTATGTCTAAAGCGCATCCTGTGTAATGACATCTGACCTCGCTTTTTTTGGAAACAAAAGCGTATTGACTTAAAACCTTTATACAAGGTTTACTGTTGAGTGTCCACCCACAGGTGCATTGAAGCTCGGTGAAATCGGTTGACCGCAGGGTCTGGCCTCTCCTTGTTAGATATTATGTTTGAGACACTTTTCATGTAATTGTAGGTGACTATGTTCACGAGTGCAAGACAAGAGTGTGTAGAATTCTGCAAAGAATTCCTGCACCATTGCAGCATTAACAAGGCATTACATTATCTTTCCCACAATAAAAGAATGCCTGAACATCATTCAAGACATGTCAGTTATCACATTTTTCTGGTGCTGTAGGAGCCTTAGATTAAACTAATATAAGAATAGGTTATATCAAATGTTGTGATATAACATTCCGTTCCTTCATTTTTCAAGCACACTCGCATACTTTCAAATTAAATGTATAACAACATTTGCCTTGCATTCATCATAATAACACTTTTGTTGCCTCTTACTTGACATGTTTACGTCTTAGTGGTCTCCGCTATCCATAACCTATAATAATGTTAACCATATGTCTCTGTGACAAAATACTATTTCAGCACACCATTTATCCTTAACAATTGTTTCATAACAATTGATGGAAATGTGTTGGTGAAACAGGGTACTGTTAACTGAAGTATTCAATTAATAACAATTGTTAGTTAACATTTGTTAAGTAAAATATAACAAAAAATTGAAGAAAGCGGGCCTTGGTGTAATTTATTAGCAGGCAAATGTCTCTTACATCCTGCCCTGCAATAATGAACTTCTATAACAGCCAGATTCTCTATGAGTCTTATCACAGCCAGCCTCTCTCCCTCACCTCCATGGTGTTCAGTTCACATCTGTCGAGTATTATTCAAATGAGAAGCAATTTCCCTCCACACACGTATGTTTAATATCCAGTATACCTAGAAATTCATCATGACACACAGGTAGTATATACTTATCAAGAGTTCTCATTAAGTAGGGTGTGGATGAACATCTCTGTCGAGTCTTCTTCCCCTCAGCCTGTCTCAGACATGTATTAACACATACTTAAGTATGAATGCATCTTGCAGTTGCTTGGTCGTATGAGAATAAAATGTTTTGTTGATCTGACAGATATCTGCTTCTGTCAATTTGTTTCATTTAAAAGCCTTAGCTTTGGTTTTGTGAACACATGCTGAACACTTCAGTGGCTTTTTCCTGTACCTACAGAAAAAATTCAAACGTAAGTAATGTTTCAAACTGTGTGAAGTGTGAAGTGTGAAAAAAAATGTTTTCTCCATACCTCTGTCTGACGGCTATGGCACTTTTCCGTCATTCTGGCTTTTGTAACTCTACTCCTGGAGTCCTTAGGATTTGTAGATAGTGGTCTTGATGCTCTCTCCATAATTCAACCACCCCCGTGCCGATGTTCTCCGCAGTACTGTCTGTAATGTCCGTGATACTGCAGTTAATTTTTTGAGCATAGACTCATCAAAGCCAGCTGGCAGGCAGAAGCTGAGTGTTAACATTAATGATCTAGCCAAACACATGATCTCTATCTCAAAGATCAATAGAGATAAACAAGTTGTAAGGGAAATCCGGTCAGCACTGAAACATAAAAAGCAATTAGCAAAACAACAATCATCCCAATTCTCTTGTCCTTTCACAAGAGAGGAAACCCTAGAAGGCATCAAGAACATAAAATCCAGGAAAGCAGCAGGTATAGACGGCATCTATCCTGAATTCCTGCAACATCTTGGACCTGCAACAATCACTTGGCTCACCAAATTCTTCTCCAATATTTTGGAGACAGGTAACCTTCCTTCACTATTCAAGAAGACCAAAGTAATATCGATCTTGAAACCCAACAAGGACCCTCTGAGAGTGGAAAGCTACAGACCCATTGCACTGCTAAGTGTTACTCTAAAGCTCCTGGAAAGACTAATATACAATAGGATCTCAGAAACCATCAATAATCTCCTTCCCACAGAACAAGGTGGCTTCAGACCTGGAAGAAATTGCGCTGACCAAATTTTTGCATTGACCTCTCATATTGAAAATGGATTTGAGAATTGGAAGATTAGTATGGCTGTCTTCTTAGACTTATCAGCAGCCTATGATACTGTGTGGCGAGAAGGGCTTCTGCTAAAACTTATCTCTGCCATCCCCTGTGTCAAGCTTACAAATCTCATTGGCAATATGATTAGCAACAGAAACTTTCAGATCTTCTCGGATGATGCAGTAAGCAAAACCTACAAACTGAATGATGGACTTCCACAAGGATCTGTTCTGGCACCCTTACTTTTCAACCTCTATACTGCTGACTTACCAGCAACTAAATCCAGGAAATTTATTTACGCAAATGATATACTACTGGTTAGCCAAACACCAAGTTTTCCAGAAGCTGAACAAATTCTAACAGCAGATCTAGAAAAGCTAGATACATACTTCCAAAAGTGGTGTCTCCGTCCAAATCTCCAAAAGACTGTTGTATCTGTGTTTCTTCTCAGAAATAAATTTGCCAACTACAAGCCTTCAATAACATTCAGAAATCAATCCTTACAACACTGTCCCTTCCCAAAATATTTAGGTGTCACATTAGACAGATCCCCAACATATAAACATCATATTAACAACACAGCCGCCAAGATTAAAAGTCGGAATAATATTCTTCAAAAATTAGCCGGCACATCTTGGGGCGCAAACAACCAAGTGTTGAGATCTACTGCTCTAGCTCTTTGCTATTCAGTTGCCGAATACTGCGCTTCAACCTGGCTGAACAGTGCTCATACTGCGAAGATTGATGCTCAACTAAATCAAACAATGCGCATCATAACCGGTTGTATTCGCTCTACAAACGTGGCCTGGCTGCCTACACTCAGTAATATTCCTCCGCCTTGCTTAAGAAGGTCTGAAGTTCTTCTAAAACTGTGGAAGAAGACCAGCCAGGACTCCAACCTCCCCATTCACCAGGATATTACTCAACCTGCCCCTCCTCGACTTAAGTCTAGATCTCCACCCTGGCGCACTGCACTTACACTGGAAGAATCTGGGTTCTCCATCACGAACGCCTGGTTACACCAATGGCAGCAGTCTTCTGTTCCCAATCAACATCTTGTGACTCTACCCCATGTTCAACCTCCTGGATTCCATGTACCCAGACGTCAATGGAGGACTCTAAACAGGATAAGAGTCAATCAAGGAAGATGCGGCTATACGCTTTATAAATGGGGCTGGCAGAAGTCTTCTGGGTGTGATTGTGGAGCTACCTCACAGACCATCCACCACGTAATTGCTGAGTGTCCACGGAGAGCATTTCAAGGTCCTTTGGAGGACATTCATAACGCAACTGAGGAGGCCTTGAAATGGATCAATGGACTTGATTTGGAACTATAGGCTTCTGCTTGTATATATTGTGTATATATTGTATACTTATTTATATAATCTATCTCTGCACATCATACGATAAATAAATAAATAACCTTCAACAAATCCTGACAATTTTTCTTTTTTACATTTTGATTACATCTCACTGACACAGATAGGTCTTATCGTGACAATGGGGTAGGAAAGGGCTAGGAGAGGGAAGGAAGTAGCTGTGGCCTTAATTCAAATCCTGACAAATGGCTCTTAATTTGTAAGTGGATTTAAGCAAGTTTTGCAATGGAGCCTCATATTCAACAGCTTTTTGACATAAATGAGCTTGATACAGATATTCGTGCACTTCAGTAACTTAAGTTCCAGACTTCCAGACATTAGTAATAACACAAACTGACCAAAAATTCATTAAGCAGGTTTTGATCCAGAGCCCCACTGTTTGTGGGAATGAAGTTATATCTAAGAAAGCAGAAGCCCTGCAAGTGCCATTTCATTTTAATATACTTGTAGTTCAATGCAAAAGTAGAGCAAAGTCATCTCCGTACAGGCCATGAAGGCCCTTGGAGGGGTGAAAGGTAAAGGCTTCCACTATCCGCATCCTCAGCACTTGATGGGGTAGAGTGGTTAGCTCTATGCCCAGCCGCCTTTGCCGCCAGGAATTAACCTGGTACTCATTTTTGGTGTAGGCTGAATGAACCTCAGGGCCATGTGCACCTCGGGAAGTGGAAATCTCATTTCTTAAATTTTTCGACTTCCTGATGAGGATTCGAACCCACATCCATCCGGGTGAACCGAGCACGCCTTTACCGTCTCGGCTTTAGTTCAATGCATCATTTCATTACTGGTTTGACCAGCAACAACTCTCAAAAGTTTATGCCAGGACACAGCCACTGCTAAGTTAATGGATATTAACATCACATTTTCGATGTAAGTTGTAATGCAAGGGTTATGACCTAAAAAATACTGTACCAGCTTTGTTGGATAAAGTAATGTTAACTGATTGACTAATCAGTGTGATCATCCCTGTGAAGAAACAAAAATGTTGTGACCCTTCACTTAAAGAGAAAGAAGTACACATGTAAATGTAATACTATCAGAAGAGCACTGAAGTTGATCTAGAGAGGTCTGACAAATAAACAATCTTATTTTCTGAACCGTGAGTTTTATCTCCCCCCCCCCCCCGCCTCAACGAACTTGATATGTGCGGTGCTCCTAGTAAGCTCATTGTAATTTATTGTAATTAATTGTGCGTGTTTCTGTCTATCTTGGCCATTGATACGTTGTAATAAATGTATTCTCTCCCTGTTCCTCACTTATGGCTCCATGGGCAAGGACTTCGTTCCGTCCTGGGGTGTCTCTCCATCCTTGCATTTCTTTTCATATCACGATCTTCTGTCATGCCCCTGCTCGCGTCCGCTTACCCCCTCCCGGCTTCTCCGAGAGAGGGGTCGTGCTGACATTGGTATTGAGTCCTACCCCTCCCGGTGAGCCAGTGTTCCTCGCCGGGTGATGGACATTCTCACTCAGCGCCTGCACTTGGAGCAGAGCACTTCTCTTATATCGAACCAAGGACCGTGAGGGGGGCATGGGAGGTAAGATCTTCAGGTTTTCTACATGTTGGTAGGATGATGGGAGGAACTAGGAACTGTTGTAAACTGATAACACAAGGCTCGGTGCCGAGGTATTATTGAGAAATTAACTTGAGGTGTTCTAGCCCTTATATTCTATTTTTGTTGTATCATAAGGAAAGAGCTCACAGAAATGAGATGAAGGTGCCAGAATGTTCTGGGCATGTAGTTTGAGAAGCGATGGTTTATATGTTTGTAACAGTGCCTGTATGGGATGTTAATTTTACGTTCTCCTTTAGAGAATTTTTCTTAACCTTTTGTAGTTACTGAGCTGTATATACATTGCAGCCCAGTTGTGATATGTTCGTCATTTATTTAGTACCAAGGCGCACAGTTTGTGCTCACGTTAGTCCTCTTGTAGGAGTAGAGGTTTACCTTTCAGTTTTACCTAGGGTGAATGATGGAAACGGGTCAAAACCCTCCTCTTAACCATGTTAGAACTCAAACGCTTCCGAATATGTTTGTTTTTAATTATGTGTAAAATAAATGTATTAGTCAAGCTGTTCGAAAATTTTGTCTTGACATTATACCTCTGGGTTGGACCTTACGTTTATTAATCCAGATCCCTGGCCCGCTCTCCTTTGGGTTGTCCTGCTAGTAGAGTCACGGCACAGTGCTGGTAGCAGAGCGTGGTTCAAGAATTCGACAAGGAAACGAAGAAATGCAACCATATCACTTGCCGAATTCACCGAATAGTGAGGGCTGTCTTTCAGCATGTTATTCAATGGATGAGGTGGTGGTGGTGGTGATTATTGTTTTAAGAGGAAGTACAACTAGGCAACCATCCTCTATTTAACACTAATCAGAGAGAAGGAATGGAAGGGGTCCGACACTTCAAAAAATGAAGATATCGGCCAAAGGGAGACAAGGGCCATGAAGGGCATGAAAATGAAAAACTCCCTAGCCGTCGCAAACCTAATAGCGTCGGAGTTGGAAAAGAACAAGAGTTGACCAAGGGAGGTCGGATAGGATAGATGAAAGTGAGGAGCCTGGCACAAGTAAGTGGAAGCAATGCCAGGGCTCAGCTGAGGGCCCCGTGGTCGCCAACCCACGCTCCAAAGTTCAGAGCCCCTGGGGCCAATGGATGAGGAATACTCGAAAATGGTGAAACTTGCAGAGACAAGGGTGGCTGTTGACTCGTAGTCTGTTTTGAAGAGTGCTCTAAAGATGAGAAATGCGGCTCGAGGGAAGTTCGCTGCCTGTCAGACCCAACGTCAGGAGTGGGTTGATTTAACTTGCCTACTACCGTCGCAGTGGAAGGTAACACCGGCTTAGTTTTGATAGACGGGTCAGCTAGCCAAGTCTCAACTTTCTCTAAAAGTTTAGAAGATTTGACCTTTAAATCCTGAACCTGATTTAACACCTCCTCCTTTAATTCTAATGACAGCAGATCTCCCACACGAATGTAATGCATCAAACGACCCTGTACTCTCATAAGTTGATGGGGCGAAGCTACGTCGCTCTCCAGGAACTCCATCACTGAGGCAACATCAGAGAGATTAGCCTCAATAAGGGATACCAAACTCGCGACCTCGCTTTCAGTATAACAGGGCGCTGAAACATTCCTATGTAAATTGTTCCTCAACAAGAGTTCATCGGCCTTAACTGTCCCTTTTGATTCTAAAGTACGTATTGCTAGCTCATACAGCAATTCCTCCTTCTGCAAAGCTCCCGGATAAACAATGTCTCAAGCAGACATCGTGTAAATGATAGAAGACACCAAGCAGAATACCGAGACAAGAGAGCTCCCAGGGCTCAAATTTTGCAAGTAAATGAAAAAAAAAAAAAAAATCCAGATCGAACCACGCTCCTGGCTCGGAGGCCGCTTGTTGTTTAGTACCCCATTCAAACTTAACCCCTTTATGCCGGAGGGCGTTAAGAGGCCCAGCACGCTTAGCAAAGTTAGGAATAAACTTACGAAAGAAGTTTACCATCCCGATGAATCGGGCGGCGCCTTTAACGTCCTGTGGGGGTCTGAACTCATCAATGGCTCGGGTGCAAGACTGGTCGACTGAAACTCCATTAGATGACACTATATGTCCTAAAAAGGACATCTGCGGCTTTGCAAAGGACACCTTGGACAATGTTGTGGCCGATTCTCTTAGCCGCATGTTCACTGATCAGCCTGTTCAGGATGATGAATCTTCTGACCCTGAGTTCCTAACTTCTTTACCCCTTGCTGGAGTGATCTTGACTGATGCCCCGTTGTTATACCATGATCTTGCTAAATTCCAAGTGGAAGATCCTATCTTAGGGCCTATTGTCCAGCAGTTGAAAGAAGGCAAGATTGTTAACCCATGTGTGTAAAGGAACGGTGTCCTTTGCTGTCCCTCCCGCTCTGATCACAAAATGAAAGTTGTTGTTCCGTCGGTATTAGTACCGATGATATTTAAATATTTCCATGAAACTCCTTTGGCTGGTCATCTGGAAGTGTTAAGACCAGGGAGAAAATTCGAGAAAACTCTATTTGGAAGGGGATTGATGCTGAAGTCCGTGAATTGGTCAAAGCGTGTAAGATTTGTAGGGTAAGCAAGCCTTCCTTAAATACTCGGGTCGGCCTGTTGTCTTCTACCCAGGCTACGCGACCCATGCAATGTCTTTTTATTGATTATGTAGGACCCCTCCCCAAGTCAAGGACGGACGGCAATAGATTTATATTTGTTTGTGTCGACGTCTTCACTCATTTTTCTTGTTTTCTTCCGATGAGGTTAGCCACGGCAGAATCCACTATAAGGTGTTTAAAAATCATATTTTCATCTTTTGGTCCGAGCCAGTACTTGGTGTCCGATAATGCGAGGGTGTTCACGTCGAATTTATTCAGGAAGTTTTGCTTTAGCCTGTCCATTACCCATGTGACAACGTCTCCGTATTACCCCCAACACTCTTATGCGGAGAGAGTCAACCGTAATTTGCGGTCCGTTCTCATCGCCTTCCACCATGACGATGTTTTGAGTTGGGACACTTCGTTGCCATGGCTCGCCTTCGCATTTAATTCTGCTGTACATGAAGCACATCAGTTTTCTCCTGTGTCTCTTATGTTCTCTTTCATTCCCAACTCTCCACTCAGTAATCTTTGGAACATTGATGAGCTGTTACCAGAAAGGATTGACCCCCTTAACATCAGGGCAATTTGGAAAAAGGCTAAGGAAAACCTTAAGATGTCCTATGAGAAGAGGAGAGAATGTTACAATGAGGGGCGCCGACCGACCGATCTCGCTGTAGGAGATAATGTTTTTGTTAAGAATTTCGTGCCTTCCAGGAAGCTCGCTCCTCGATTCCAAGGACCGTATGAAATTATTGATTTCTTAACTCCGGTCACCTTGTTGGTAAAGGATCCGGAGACGGAGAGAGTCTTCCGAGTTCATCTTTCGCAGGTGAAGCCTGCTTAGCGGTTTTTATCGGTACTGCTGCGTGGCAGTCTGTCTCGGCTACGGGTACCTTGGTTTCGTGTGGTATGAGGCTCTAACCTGGTTATCTGGGGAGTTTTGACTCAATTCTCGTCGGAGATGTGCTCTCTCCTTAGTTAGCTTAAGATTGTTCTTTTTTTTTTTTAAAAACTGGATGTATTATTTAATGTGAGTCCTCCCGGAGTCCTATCGTACCCATACTGCTCCCATGCCCCCCGGTCCAGTTACCTGCTCTGCCTTGGCCCCCTGTACCCTGTACCGGTGGATGGATATCTTTCGACACCTTTGCTGGCCTTCTGCTTTATTTTACAGTGGACTGGAGTATCCACCTATGCCCACTGCTCCATGAGAAGGGCCCCCCTTGTCTGCGATTCTTGGCGATCATCAACTCCAGCCGCCGTGTCTTACGGCTACCTAGTTCAGAAGGATTGTGTTTCCCAGCTTTTGATTTGCCTAAGGAGGCTCCAAGACGGTCTGCTACTGTGGCCGTTGTCCTGTGGCTGAGTGCCATGCATGCCGCTCAATGTTTGTTTGGGTTGTATCCCAGCTATGTGTGTTGCCGGCCCTGGTGGCCCACCTTTCCCCTGCCGATTGCTGGGGACATCTTCATTGAACTTAATCTACGTGATTTTCTTGCCATATCCCGGGATAATCTTGGCAAGGACTCGCTCCTTCATTATTGATGTACAGCAAGAACGTTAATTTAATAGATAATCTTGGCAAGGACTCGCTTCTTCATTTTTATGTACAGCAAGAATGTTAATTTCATGGTTAATCTTGGCAAGGACTCGCTTCTTCATTTTTATGTGCAGCAAGAATGTTAATTTTATAGATAATCTTGGCAAAGACTCGCTTCTTCATTTTTATGTGCAGCAAGATGTTACTTTCATATATAATTAGTTATTGTAAAGCAAGAACACTATTTTATATCCAGCAAGTATCCAAGATAATGAACTTTACGAGGCTGGATTTTGTGTGGGAAAACAGTTTTCCAACCCTAGGTTGGTGTTTGGGGGGGGGTCTGAACTGTGAGTTTTATCTCCCCCCGCCTCAACGAACTTGATATGTGCGGCGCTCCTAGTGAGCTCATTGTAATTTATTGTAATTAATTGTGCGTGTTTCTGTCTATCTTGGCCATTGATACGTTGTAATAAATGTATTCTCTCCCTGTTCCTCACTTATGGCTCCATGGGCAAGGACTTCGTTCCGTCCTGGGGCGTCCCTCCGTCCTTGGATTTCTTTTCGTATCACGATCTTCTGTCATGCCCCTGCTCGCGTCCGCTTACCCCCTCCCGGCTTCTCCGAGAGAGGGGTCGTGCTGACGTTGGTATTGAGTCCTACCCCTCCCGGCGAGCCGGTGTTCCTTGCCGGGTGATGGACATTTTCACTCAGCGCCTGCACTTGGAGCAGAGCACTTCTCTTATATCGAACCAAGGACCGTGAGGGGGGCATGGGAGGTAAGATCTTCAGGTTTTCTACATGTTGGTAGGATGATGGGAGGAACTAGGAACTGTTGTAAACTGATAACACAAGGCTCGGTGCCAAGGTATTATTGAGAAATTAACTTGAGGTGTTCTAGCCCTTATATTCTATTTTTGTTGTATCATAAGGAAAGAGCTCACAGAAATGAGATGAAGGTGCCAAAATGTTCTGGGCATGTAGTTCGAGAAGCGATGGTTTATGTTTGTAACAGTGCCTGTATGGGATGTTAATTTTACGTTCTCCTTTAGAGGATTTTTCTTAACATTTTATAGTTACTGAGCTGTATATACATTGCAGCCCAGTTGTGATATGTTCGTCATTTATTTAGTACCAAGGCGCACAGTTTGTGCTCACGTTAGCCCTCTTGTAGGAGCAGAGGATTACCTTTCAGTTTTACCTAGGATGAATGATGGAAACGGGTCAAAACCCTCCTCTTAACCATGTTAGAACTCAAACGCTTCCGAATATGTTTGTTTTTAATTATGTGTAAAATAAATGTACTAGTCAAGCTGTTCGAAAACTTTGTCTTGACATTATACCTCTGGGTTGGACCTTACGTTTATTAATCCAGATCCCTGGCCAGCTCTCCTTTGGGTCGTCCTGCTGGTAGAGTCACGGCATATTTTCATTTAACAATTTACATTCCTCCTTAAGAAACATAGGTCTCTTAACTAAAATAACAACAAGTGGTACCATAATTATTTTGGTTTGAATAAACCATAAGAGCAGTTTTAAGAAGAAGGTGAATGGATGGACCATATAGAGGTGACCCAGTTCAGGTATGGTTCCACGCCAATCTACCTTACATTTCACTTTCTCAGTGCTTCTCCTACTGTAATTATGCCATTTTGCTTCCAGTTCCTTATCCCCAGCCCAGCTAAAAGACCTTGGGGAGTTTATGGAATTCTTGACTTTCCTAAGGAATTTGCAGGTTTTTACCTTCATGTAACTTGAAGTACCTCAATTCCTGTCTACCTTTATAAATATCTACCAATACGCTTGACTTTCAGCTTTAAATGTAGATTACCTCAAACTGGGATGTGATGTTAAAACTTAACTCCTTCGCTGCTGAAGTCGACTTTTGTCAACTTACTTCCCTACAGCATTCGCTGCCATGATCGACTTTTGTCGACTTGGTACTTTCCTGCTATATTTTCCGCATGCTTCCTTAATATAGGCGCATTTAACAATACAAATATCTATAGTCATGTACTGACTATGTACTAAGCATTGTATGAAGATGTTGCCGCATAAACTGGCCCGTTGTTTAGTTGTTACCTTTCCCCCTCCCGCCCACCAAAATTCCTGTCAGCTGTCTGGCCGATAGTAGGCTTCACTCAGCACCAATGAGCATGCGGAACAACATTAATAATGACAGTGAAGAAGTCTTCAGTCTTTTAATGGCCGATTCTGATTCAGACTGTTCATTATATTTGGACAATTAAGCAAGTGATGATGTGCATAGTGATTGTTCGGAAGAAAGTGCCAATGGGGAAGATCTTCATTTTGTATCATGCTGGTGGGGTATTAGTGATGAAATAAGAATTACAAAATGAAATTATGTGACAGGGCTAATTTTGATATAACAATGAAAAGTGAAGTTTTGAATTTTGATGACCCATACAAGGCATCTCTTCAATTTATGCCGTGTTCAATATTTGAGCACACTAATGGAAACAAATAGATATGCTGAGCAGTGTTTAGATAAAACTTTTGATTTTCCTCTGCGTTCGAGGTATAATCGATGGACTGAATGCACAATAGAAGATATTCAGGCAATGGTGACTATTGATATTGGGATGGGATTGTGCCATAAATCAACATTACAGACTTACTTTCGTGAACAATATTGGTTTACTGATACGCCTAATTTTGGCCAAGTGATGTTGCGAGACAAGTACTGCCTTCTTCGAAGCTTCATACATTTCAATAACAATGAAAACCACATTGCTAAAGGGTCGCCAGGTTATGATCCATTATTCAAGGTAAGACCTGTCATTTCTATTGTAGAAAATATATACCGTACCTGGAGCATGCTTCACCTTGAAAATGCTTATCAGTTGATGAGTCATTTTTGTAAGGCTGTGGTGTGATGGTGATGATGATGTTTGTTGTTTAAAGGGGCCTAACATTGAAGGTCATCAGCCCCTAATGGTACAAGATGGATGACATGATATGAAAATAAAAAATCTAAAATTAAAAGATTAAAATGCATCCACTGACTAGAGTTTAAAAGAAATGGTGATGAAAAAATGATTATGAGATCAAAGCAATCAGTGGATCTAATTCGCAATGCCTTATTTCTAATAAAAGGATAGAAAATAGAGGTGATAATGAAATAAGGCATTTCCTGGACAGACAGATATACATATACATACAATTCATGGGATGAGTTAAAATAACACATTAAAATACGCAACACGAACTAAAATAGAGTCAATGGGATAAAAGCGCAGTTGACAAAATACACTAAGACAAGAACAATATTACATTCGAGAAAAAAGACCACTGTTCCTCATAAAATGGATGACGAGGTCTGCGGAGTTTTAGAATACGGCGCAGATCGACCAGGTCAACGCACTCTGTAAGGATGTGTACCACGGTAAGATGATCGCTGCAAGTACACACCGGAGGGGTTTCACCTTTCAATAAATGGGAGTGTGTCAGGATACTGTAGTCGATCCGAAAACGATATAACACCACTGCTTCCCTCCGAGAAGCCTGAAGGGAAGTAGGCTGTGGTGTAAGCAATACCTTCCTTCAATGCCATCGACAAAATGGGGTGTAAAATTGTGGTCACTATACTATATTTTCAGAATTATGTAGGATAGGAACAGTGATGATTCATTCCCTGGGGAAACGTTGGGAGAGAAAGTGGTAAGAAGCTTGACAGAGGATTTTGAGAATACTGGTAGAATTGTGCATGTGGACAATCATTTTCAAGCCCAGCGCTTTTCACCCAGCTTTCTGAGAAGAACATACGTGTCTGCGGGACAGTGAGATGTAACAGCAAAGACTGCCCCAAGAGATGAAAACCCTGAAAATGAAGAAAGGGCAAGAAGTTCTGGCATCTTCCATCCAAAGAAATGCTAGCGTGCGTGTGGCAAGATACTGGCCGGGTAAACATTTGCGTTGTTACCGCGTCCAGGTAGAGTCGCAATAAGATACAGACTAGCTCAAAATTACCATTAATTTCCAGTCAGTGTCGAATCGGGGTCATGAGTTCAGATAGAGAGTAGCCAAATGGGATAAACAGCTGAATTTACATTACATCAACACGCTGGACGTCTCCATTTCACTGTTCAGTTCCTTTCCTCAAAATTCCTACGATTCTTAGCCTATGTTCACCTAATTAGTCATTGAAAGAATGGATAAATTTCATCTAACATTACTTTATAAAATTAAAAAGATCTTTAAAAATGATTTGAGAAACCTAATATAATTAAAAGAATCTAATTATTTCATCAGCTGAATTTGAATCTACTTATTATTCATAAAACATATAAAAAGGCCTTTAGTCTTAATTAGAAAAAAGTTCATGTTTTTATTGGGATATAGAAAATGCTTTTGATTATCATTATTTGATATAGTCCATGAAACATAAAGTCACGTTTCATATTCTTGCTTTTGTCTTTACGGAACCTACTTTCTTAAATTTTCCACTTAATTTATCTGTATTATATTTGCCAATCAATTTACAGGATTTAAGTTAGTTTTGGCTGTAACTAGCTGTTAATATTTCATTATCACAATCGTCATGTTTGTTAACTATCATAAGAAGAAAAACATTGATCTTCTCATTCATGTAAATCAATCTTCTCATTCATGTAAAATTCTCAAGTATTTCAAAGTACATATTCCTAACATTCACATTTCAGGAAGAAAATATAATTCGTTAAATCATCATGTTGCTCTAAAAATAACCAAAATTACCATTACTGCTAATTACAAAAGTTATTCATAAAAAATAAATATCAATTTCCAAAATTAAGTTAAGTGCCAATGTATTTTTCATATGTGATCTGTCATATAATCAGTTATACCTGACATCTATTTAATGTTATTCTTCTAGACCTTCTGTAGTCTGACATCTGACAAGACTCTCTCCCTGTGCGTGGGGGTGGTAGAATAACACCCACGGTATCCCCTGCCTGTCGTAAGAGGTGACTAAAAGGGGGCTCAGGGGCTCTGAACTTTGGAGCGTGGGTTGGCGACCACAGGGCCTCAGGCGAGTCCTGGCATTGCTTCCACTTACTTGTGCCAGACTCCTCACTTTCATCTATCCTATCCGACCTCTCTTGGTCAACTCTTGTTCTTTTCCGACCCTGACGCTATTAGGTTTGCGAGGGCTAGGGAGTTTTTCATTTTCATGCCCTTCATGGCCCTTGTCTTCCTTTGGCCGATATCTTCATTTTTTGAAGTGTCGGACCCCTTCCATTTTCCCTCTGATTAGTGTTATATAGAGGATGGTTGCCTAGTTGTACTTCCTCTTAAAACAATAATCACCACCACTACCATCTGAGAAGACTCCACTAATCAGTATCCACATCCTTTAATTACAGATTACCTCTCCAGTGATACCGCTCCTAACTCTATTTATTTGAGTAAAAATATTTGTGTTTAGAAATTCAGGACAATATAGGCTAAGTTCGCATTAACTTCCCTATGTGGATTTGTTTTTGATGATCTACAGGTATTTAACTAATATATGCACATTATATAGATTGTATTTTGTGTTATATATGGAATACCGAAGGATTAATATGCATTATGGAATCAAATATCACTATTCACAACCTTAAAGTGTGTCAACTAACTTATCATCGTCAATAAAAATATCCATCTCTTCAATCTCGACGAAACAATAATCATCACCATCATTTCTCTTCTTATTACTTGACCAGTCTTCACATATATATCATCTACTTCATATTTCACATCTCATATTTCACTCTTCAATACAATAACCACAATAATCCACCTTAATTTGACACGTATGTCTACATAACTACTAATCATTCGCTTAAATATTCCATTTTGTTCTCAATTCTTTTCAGATTCCTCTTATTTTCTTCATACTTCTTCCTATGACCTCAATATTTCCTGTATAAGGCATTACATTATTTCCATTTCGTAGTATGATATAATAATATAATCCTAACATTAACCACAATGCCATATCACATCAACAGCTGAGATAAGTTAACCTCTTTACTCAATATAGATAGCTTTATGAATGCGTGGTTTGGTTATCACTGGTTAAATATATCCTAACTCAAAGAACTTGTCATTCTGGTCAGATGCCTACCTGATAACTTTTCATGTTATTAAATCGATTGCCTTTCCGCGTAACATCACTTCCTTTGAATATAATTCATGACAGCACTACAATAAAAAATGGCACTTCTTAAAAACATGATATTTAAATTACAGAATCTATACTTCAATGAACTTATCTCTTCTTCCTGTTTTCCCTTGTTGCTGTGTATGTACAAATGCTTAGGACATGCTGTCAATGGAATTGCGACATCGTATCAGCCTCTGGGAACATCTGGAAAGGTCTTTGCTCCATCACGGTCATCAGGGAATAGGTTTGTCAGATTCTAGTCCCCATCTCCAGGCCGCCTTTGCCTCACTCTTCTTAGCACATGGCGTAGGCCATTTCTTGCACAGTTGAAACAGAAATATATATTAAGTTGGTCAGTTTTGTCATCTTAGAGTACCTACAAAGCCTTCTATGATTTAGAAATGTGTTGCTACTAATACTTCTTCTAACTGAGAGATGAAAGTATATGATTTTCCACCTGTTCAATACAAATTCAAATGTGATATACAATGAAATGTCACATTTTATTCATAAATATTAGGGACCGGTTTTGGCATATCTATGCCATCATCAGCCTAAAGTTAGATACACAAGGACACAAGTAAATTACACATGTCAATACACAAATAAACTTTCTAACATATTGGCAGTTCATAATAGCGTTGATATATACAAAATTTTGAATGTATAAAAGCTCTCAATTATACCTCTTATAAAATTTACGATAAAGGTAAAATGATCTATTTACAATTCTGTGGTATCTATTACCTAGTGATGTTTTGTGTTATAATTGTGTGTTAAATAACAAAAGATGTCTTTTAAAACAGTTATGTCTGAACAGCTTATACACCTAATAAAAATTTGGGGTATTGACATTCCTATAGTATTAAAATTTAAGACGTTCTATCACTTAAAAATACTCATGTAAATAAAATTAGTAACAGTGTCCAGTATTGTTACATTGTAAAAGAGAATAGCTGTTCATTATTTAATGGTTGTTAAAATAGTTCCTCATTAGAATATAGGCGGTAAGCCAAGTTAAATTGAGCAGCTTTAAGAATCAAATAAGTCTTGCTTGAAATAGCGGTAGTTTAGTTGTCAGGTTGCCAGATGGTTTTAAGTTTCTAAATCTCAGAAGTACAAAGAGCATGTGAGTGGCTGAGGCCGTAGTTGACGAGTATGAGTTCACAAAGCACTATGTCATCAGGTGGTGAAATGCAATTCTAGAGATCTTGTTTCAAAACGGACCTCATGCACCACATACCAGCAGAAGGCTAAAGAGGAACGTGCTTTGTGAACTCATACTCGTCAACTACGGCCTCAGCCACTCACATGTTCTTTGTACTTCTGAGATTTAGAAACTTGAAACCATCTGGCAACCTGACAACTAAGCTACCGCTATTTCAAGCAAGACTTATTTGATTCTTAAAGCCACTCAATTTAACTTGGCTTACCGCCTATATTCTAATGAGGAACTATTTTAACAAACATTAAATAATGAACAGCTATTCTCTTTTACAATGTAACAATACTGGACACTGTTACTAATTTTATTTACATGAGTATTTTTACGTGATAGAACGTCTTAAGAAGTGTAAGAAATATGTTATGGGACAAAGATGTGCCAATGGAAGCAAAGGATACTATGTACAAGATGTATTACGTACCCATAACAACTTACGGAGCAGAAACTTGGACAATGACAAAGAAGGATGAGAGTCGAATACAGGCAGCTGAAATTAAATTCTTGAGGAGTATGATACAGAAGAGTAGAAGAGACAAAATAAGGAATGAGAAAATCTGGGAAGAAATTGGAGTGGAAAAAATGAATGATAGAATAGAGAAGAGCCGACTAAGATGGTTTGGGCACGTAATGCGAATGAGCGACGAAAGAATGCCAAAAAAGGTGATGGAAATACAAATCCAAGGAAGGAGAGGCCGTGGACGACCATGATTGAGATGGAAGGATACTATCCAACGCAGCATTATAGAAAGAAACCTGGACTGGGACACAGTGTTGGAGGAGGAGTGGTGGAAAGACCGAAGAAAGTGGAGAGGAACCATATTTGCCCCTACCCGGCTACAGCTGGATAAAGGGAAATGATTATGATGATGATGATGATGATGAGAACATCTTAAATTTTAATACTATAGGAATGTCAATATCCCAAATTTTTATTAGGTGTATAAGCTGTTCAGACATAACTGTTTTAAAAGACATCTTTTGTTATTTAACACACAATTGTAACACAAAACATCACTAGCTAATAGATATCACAGAACTGTAAATAGATCATTTTACCTTTATCGTAAATTTTATAAGAGGTATAATTGAGAGTTTTTATACATTCAAAATTTTGTATATATCAACGCTATTATGAATTGCCAATATGTTAGAAAGTTTATTTGTGTATTGACATGTGTAATTTACTTGTGTCCTTGTGTATCAATCTTTAGGCTGATGATGGCATAGATATGCCGAAACCGGTCCCTAATATTTATGAATAAAATGTGACATTTCATTGTATATCACATTTGAATTTGTATTGAACAGGTGGAAAATCATATACTTTCATCTCTTAATTGTAAATCTTTTTAACATTAAATATCTTCTAACTGAATCGTGCTAAAGCTTTGTAGATTACTAATATGGTTATGAAAGCTTCAATTATAATGAGATTTAATTTCCTATAGCTTGTTTCTAATCGTTGTTCTTCTTCTTATTATTTTCTTGAGAACAAATTATGATGCTGGGTACTTCTTCCTTTTTGTGTCTTGTGACGTAAGTGATTACGTAATGATCCAGTCCAGCTGTTCTGTTTTAATTTATCAGTTTATGAAAGTACAGTATTTCGTCACCTCACATGATTTCTCCGCTTTATATTGTATTTATTTTTCAAATAAAAACTTTCTTTTCTTACTATCTTCTTCTTTTCATGTCAATCCGCTGTAGCAAACTACTTAAGTAGATCCCTTCCCAAATGAAATTTTTTTGATAATAAATTTTTAACAATATTCCATCTTTCATTCTTTTTCATTGCCTTCTATATCTTATTTCTCTGCTTGTACCTGGTAAAAGTATGATCTTCTTGCAATTTACTGTTATATTAGCATGTTACTTTTTATGTTCTCGTGGCATAGCATCCAGTTTTGCTCCAGAATATTCACTTCTAATAGTGAAAATGGCACACATGTTAACGACCGTTCACATCTGAGATTGTGAAGATTCTTAAGAAGTCATAAAAGGTGAAGGTGTCTACATAACTGTTGAAAAATCCAAGTTAGTTGTAAATTACAACCATGAAATGAACGGAATTGATAAATTTGATCAACTGAAAACTAACTCCTCTCTAAAGAACCAGAGAAGCAAGGAAATGCCATTTGGTCCTCGTTTCAATGACGGTGAAATCCTGACATTCACCTCCCCACAGTAGAGAGGGGGCAATGACTATATGCAGGCAACTAACGAATGAAGGGACCGATTATCTCCCAGTAAAAGGAGATCCCCTATAACAAGTGCCAACAGTCTGCTTGAGAGTGGATGAGCGGGTATGAGTAAGGGTACTCTATTGTCCTGGAGACATGAAATTGTTCCCAAAGGGGGAGGAACCAGTTTGGTCAACAGCATTAGGATGCAGAAGGCAACGGGAAACCACTGCATTAAAGATCCTGAGAGATATTCCAATAAATTCACATGGCATGGCTGCAACGTCAAGATCAGAGCTGGCTGTGTGGAGATGACACCTTAAGAAGAAGAAGAAACTATGCATTTGTACACAAGAAACTCAAGTGGTGTCAGGTCTTGTGGTACTCATTGAAACTGCACTAATAAATGGAAGAAACTTGTACAGGAAGCTTCAAGAAAGGCCAATTAGTGCTCCTGACTTCAGAAATTCTGTCATAATGGGATTTCTACAAGAGTATCAGAATAGTCCACCGGAGAAATGAGGAAGACCTTCTGACTACGTACCTCAAGCGCGACTGACAGAGAGGCACTTTCTTGGGGAGCAGCAGGACAAGAGTCACAAACCTAACTGTGTTGTTTGTTCAATATATTATTATCAAAATATTCAAAGAAAGGACAGGGATTGTTCAAGAGAGAACAGACAATATTTTTTTTAAAATTGCCTGCAATGTGTTCAGTTCTTTGTTTCCAAATGTATCACATTAATGTGTGTTTCAAGGTCAAATGTCACTGCTGTTTGCCAAAGTTGAGTTCAAAATGGTGCAATGATGTTGGTGTCACTAACCTTAAAAAATAAAGTTTCAGTTCATTTGGAATATATGAAAAAAAAATTATATTTTTCTGTAAATGTATATGTATATGTATTTCCAGGAACATGATCATTGTACGTCAACACTCAGGCTTGCCTACTGAGCTCTTTTGTTACTGAACTATAATTCCGAGCACTCCATCGGGAATTTTGTTTATGGGTTAGGAGTTACTCTGGTACCCAGTTTAGAAATGCCTGAAAGTGCCTCATTAAACATTATTTATCTCTTTGTAAAAAATACTGTATTGGAGTGTTTAATACTTGACATGTGTAATAAATGTCTTCTTCTCTGTTCCAGGGACGGGAGAAGATCCCTCAAGAGGGTGAGTACCCAGTAAAAGAAATGGTTGTTCATAGTAGTGAATTATGATAGGAAAATATCTCAACCTATTTCATATCCTCTAGTGACCATGTATCCTATATGATACATCATGTGTTTTATCTTTTTCTGGCTCAGACAATTTGTGTAACTTGTGGTCACCCATTTCATCATTTTCTGCATTTTATGTGTGTAATTGTTGTGTCCTCCTCTATTGGAAGGTGGTTCATGCTTCACATGAATATGCTTGCAGTTTGATGCTAAAATATATTCACAATTTTTAAATCTTGGTACGTCTCGTTTTTTATCAACTTTGTTATTTATTGATGTTAATCTTACCTTGAACTTGCTCCTAATTCAAGTAGCTCTTCAATCTGGAAGAGTATAAGTTCACCCCTTGGCATGTGTTCATGTCAAAGGCTTAATGAAAAAGCTATTTTCTGTGATTTCTTGGCCATTAATGCCTAATTTTCTTATTAGCTACTATCACCTGGACATGCTGTTCATGCCATCAGCAACTTTTACGCTGATTGGTACCAGTGATATAATCTTTAGCCCCTGTCTTCCCTTTGATTGGTTATTCTTTTTATTATTTAATCTTTTCTAAATTATTTATTTAATGTTATTACAAATATTCTTTAAGAAAATTTTTTCAGATTTTTCTGTAATTTGTTTTTTTATTTTGTTGTTATTCTCTGGTCTAATGTTTTAAGGGGAAGGAGATTGCAGGCTAAGGGCTCTGTTCAGGACCAGAATTCAGGACAGGTGTCTGTGAGAAATCGGTACGAGTCACTGCAGGTAGAACAACTGAGGGAAGGTGAGGAACAGGGAACTGCTGCTGAGATGTGTGGAAGTAGGAGGAAGGAAAAAGGTAGGAAAGGGAAATGTAGTGTAGTGGAAAGGAAATGACAGGGAACAGGGTCATGGGAGGGAGAAAAGGGAGGAGGAATTAGCTTCCGCAGCAGTGAGAGAAGATAGGGCTGACCAGGAGGGGAGGGGATCAAATGAGGTGGGTAGGGTTGAGGCTCTGGTCATGGGGGATTCCATCATTAGACATGTGGGGAAAGTGTGTGGAGGAAAGGGAACCAGGGTAGAGTGTTATCCACAAATTAGGTTGAGGCAGATGTTGAGGAAAGTAAAAGAGAAGGAAGAGGTAAAGGAGAAGGTGGTAGTGTTTCACGTTGGTACTACCAACGTAAGGCAAGCAGTTATAAGTACCAACATAGTTGGGGATGTATGGGATCTGGTAAATGCAGCACGGTTGAAGTTTAAGGAAGCGGAGATTGTTATCAGTGGAATACTGTGTAGGAGGGATACTGACTGGAGGGTGATTGGGGATTTAAATGAGACTATGTGGGAAACCGGGAGTGACATTTCTAGATCCTAACGGGTGGGTAGGAGACAGGGATCTGCGCTCAGATGGCCTTCACTTAAACCGCAGTTGTACATGTAAGTTAGGAAACTTGTTTTGAAAGGTTATAGGGAGGTACATTCAGGGAAACGGGCTGGCCTAGGGAGCGGTGTTAAGCAAACAGGGAACTGGAAATCAAGTAGGGATGACATAAAAATGTTAGTGCTCAACTGTAGAAGCATTGTAAACAAAGGAATCGAATTAAGTAATTTAATAGATATATACTTACCAGATATTGTAATAGGAGTTGAATAATGGCTGAGAAATGATATAATGGATGCAGAAATATTCTCACGGAACTGGAGTGTGTATCGTAGGGATAGGATAGGAATGGTGGGAGGGGGAGTATTCATTCTGGTGATATTAGAATTTGTAAGCTACGAAAAAGTTAAAGAGAGAATCATGAAATTCTAGGTGTAAGGCTCATTTCTAAAGAAAATAGGCAACTTGAAGTCTTTGGAGTGTACAGACCGGGAAAGGGTAGAGCTGACACGGATTAAGAATTATTTGATAAGATAATCAGCTATGTGGGGAAGTGACATGGAAAGTAATGATTGTAGTGGGAGATCTTAATTTACCAAATGTCAATTGGAAAGGAAATGCGAACGACAGGAAGCATGACCAACAAATGGCAAATAAGTTAATATGGGAAGGACAGCTGATTCAGAAAGTGATGGAACCAACCAGAGGGAAAAATATCCTGGATGTCGTGCTGATAAAACCAGATGAGCTCTATAGGGAAATTGAAGTAATAGGTGGTATTAGTGATCATGAAGCTGTTTTTGTGGTAGTTAAAAATAAATGTGATAGAAAGGAAGGTCTTAAATGTAGGACTATTAGGCAGTACCATATGTGTGATAAGGCAGGCATGAGGCACGTTCTAGAAAGTAAGTATGATCGGCGGAAAACGGTAAATAAAAATGTAAACAGACTCTGGGATGGGTTTAAAGAAATTGTTGAGGAATACGAAAACAGGTTTGTACGTTTAAGGGTGGTAAGGAATGGTAAACACCCACCTTATTATAATAGAGAAATAAAGAGACTAAGAAGGAGGTGCAGACTGCAAAGAAATAGAGCTAGAAATGGCTGTGGAAGTAAGGAGAAATTGAAGGAACTTACCAGAAAATTGAATCTAGCAAAGAAGGCAGCTAAGGATAACATGATGGCAAGCATAATTGGCAGTCATACAAATTTTAGTGAAAAATGGGAGTGTATGTTTAGGTATTTTAAGGCAGAAACAGGTTCCAAGAAGGACATTCCAGGAATAATTAATGAATAAGGGGAGTGTGTATGTGAGGATCTTCAAACAGCAGAAGTATTCAGTCAGCAGTATGTAAAGAGTGTTGGTTACAAGGAAAATGTCAAGATAGAGGAGAAGACTAAGGCCAAAGAAGAAATAAAATTTACATATGATAACAATGACATTTACAACAAGATACAAAAGTTGAAAACTAGAAAAGCAGCTGGAATTGATCATATTTCTGGGTATATACTAAAGAAAATATCTGAAGTACTTATTTGATTATTGTTTGGTCGGAGGAGCTATACCAGATGAATGGAGAGTTGCTATTGTAGCCCCTGTATATAATGGAAAGGGTGATAGACATAAAGACAGGCCAGTAAGTTTGACATGCATTGTATGTAAGCTTTGGGAAGGCATTCTTTCTGATTATAATAGACATGTTTGTGAAATTAATAACTGGTTCGATAGAAGGCAGTTTGGTATTAGGAAAGGTTGTTCCGCTGAAGCTCAACTTGTAGGATTCCAGCAAGATATAGCAGATATCTTGGATTCTGGAGGTCAAATGGACTGTATCGCGATTTACCTGTCTAAAGCATTTGATAGGGTGGATCATGGGAGACTACTGGCCAAAATGAGTGCAATTGGACTAGACAAAAGGGTGACTGAATGGGTTGCTATATTTCTAAAAAATAGATCTCAGAGAATTAGAGTAGGTGAAGCTTTATCTGACCCTGTAATAATTAAGAGGGGAATTCCTCAAGGTAGTATTATCGGACCTTTATGTTTTCTTATATATATAAACGACATGAGTAAAGGAGTGGAATCGGAGGTAAGGCTTTTTGCGGATGATGTTATTCTCTATAGAGTGATAAATAAGTTACAAGATTGTGAGCAACGGCAACGTGACCTCGAAAATGTTGTGAGATGGACAGCAGGCAATGGTATGTTGATAAACGGGGTTAAAAGTCAGGTTATGAGATTCACAAATAGGAAAAGTCTTCTCAGTTTTAATTACTGCGTAGATGGGGTGAAAGTTCCTTTTGGGGATCATTGTAAGTATCTAGGTGTTAATACAAGGAAAGATCTTCATTGGGGTAATCACATTAATGTGATTGTAAAAAAAGGGTACAGATCGCTGCACATGGTTATGAGGGTGTTTAGGGGTTGTAGTAAGGATGTAAAGGAGAGGGCATATAAGTCTCTGGTAAGACCCCAACTAGAGTATGGTTCCAGTGTATGGGACCCTCACCAGGATTACTTGATTCAAGAACTGGAAAAAATCCAAAGAAAAGCAGCTCGATTTGTTCTGGCTGATTTCCGACAAAAGAGTAGCGTTACAAAAATAATGCAAAGTTTGGTTTGGGAAGAATTGAGAGAAAGAAGAAGAGCTGTTCGACTAAGTGGTATGTTGATATAGATGTTGATTCCCATAGGGAATCTGAAATATTTGTCCTGAATGAGCAAATTTATAATACCAATATAAATGGTCCGTTATTGGACATTATAAATTTTCCAGCTAGCTCATTCTTGGTTGCCGGCGTTTCGCCCTTGTGTGCTAGGGTGGGCTCGTCAGTTGGTACCTAGCACACCTACCAATACGCTGGCTAGTGCATACCGTGGAGGCCACTGCGTAGGCTAACTGGAGCCACCGGCAGTGCCAATGCACTAAGAGACTTTGTCTCATCACTAAAAATTGATGCCTGCTTGGCCATCAGATGATATAGATGTTGATTCCCATAGGGAATCTGAAATATTTGTCCTGAACGAGCAAATTTATAATACCAATATAAATGGTCCGTTATTGGACATTATAAATTTTCCAGCTAGCTCATTCTTGGTTGCCAGCGTTTCGCCCTTGTGTGCTAGGGTGGGCTCGTCAGTTGGTACCTAGCACACCTACCAATACGCTGGCTAGTGCATACCGTAAACGGACCATTTATATTGGTATTATAAGTGGTATGTTCCGAGCTGTCAGGGGAGAGATGGCGTGGAATGACATTAGTAGACGAATAAGTTTGAATGGCGTTTATAAATGTAGGAAAGATCAAAATATGAAGATAAAGTTGGAATTCAAGAGGACAAACTTGGGCAAATATTCATTTATAGGAAGGGGAGTTAGGGATTGGAATAACTTACCAAGGGAGACGTTCAATAAATTTCCAATTTCTTTGAAATCGTTTAGGAAAAGGCTAGGAAAGCAACAGATAGGGATCTGCCACCTGGGTGACTGCCCTAAATGCAGATCAGGATTGATTGATTGATTGATTGATTGATTGATTGATTGATTGATTGATTGATTGATTGATTGATTGATTGATTGATTGATTGATTGATTGATTGATTGATTGATTGATTGATTGATTGATTGATTGATTGATTGATTGATTGAAATGTGAAAGGAAGGTATTAAAATTAGGACTACTGTATTAGGCAGTACCATATGGCTGATAAAACAGGCATGAGGGAGTTTTTAGAAAGTAACTATGATCACTGGAAAATGGTAAATAAAAATGTAAACAGACTCTGGGATGGGTTTAAAGCAATTGTTGAGGAATGTGAAAATAGGTTTGTACATCTAAAAGTGGTAAGGAATGGTAAAGATCCACTATATTATAAAAGAGGATTAAAAAGACAAAGAAGGAGGTGCAGATTGGAAAAAAATAGAGTTAGAAATGGTTATGGAAGTAAGGAGAAATTGAAGGAACTTACTAGGAAATTGAATCTAGCAAAGAAGTCAGCCAAGGATAACATGATTGCAAGCATAATTGGTGGTCATACAAATTTTAGTGAAAAATGGAAGGGTATATATAGGTACTTTAAGGCAGAAACAGGTTCCAAGAAGGACATTCCATGAATAATTAATGAACAAAGGGAGTGTGTATGTGAGGATCTTGAAAAGGCAGAAGTATACAGTCAGCAGTATGTAAAGATTGTTGGTTATAAGGATAATGCTCTAGATAGGAGAGGTGAGTAATACTAATGTAGTATTAAAATTTACCTATGATAACAATGAAATTTACAGTAAAATTAAAAAAGTTGAAAACTAGAAAAGCAGCTGAAATTGATAAGATTTCTGGGGATATACTAAAGACAATGGGTTGGGAAAGAGTACCATATCTGAAGTACTTATTTGATTATTGTTTGGTTGAAGGAGCTATACCAAATGAATGGGGAGTTGCTATAGTAGCCCCTGTGTATAAAGGAAAGGGTGATAGATATAAAGCTGAACATGCATTGCATGTAAGTTTTGGGAAAGCATTCTTTCTGATTATATTAGACATGTTTTCAAAATTAATAACTGGTTCGACAGAAGGCAGTTTGGGTTTATGAAAGGTTATTCCACTGAATCTCAGCTTGTAAGATTTCAGCAAGATATAGCAGATATCCTGGATTCTGGAGGCCAAATGGACTGCATTGCGTTTGACCTATCTAAGGCATTTGATAGGGTAGATCATGGAAGACTACTGGCAAAAATGAGTGCTATTGGACTAGAAAAAAGAGTGACTGAATGGGTGGCTATATTTCTAGAAAACAGAACTCATAGAATTAGAGTAGGTGAAGCTTTATCTGACCCTGTAATAATTAAGAGGGGAATTCCTCCAGGCAGTATTATTGGAACTTTATGTTCTCTTATATATATCAACTAGCAAGATACCCGTGCTTCGCTACAGTATGATACTGAAATTTACAATTTAATGCTTATTGCTTTATATATAATCCACCAAAATTTGTGATCTGACTTGTTTTCTGAGAGAATCCGCCAAAATTTGTGATCTGACTCGTTTTCTAATAGATTACGGCAAGTTTCCTCCCATTTTTCGATCTTTCTTTCCGGCAATCGATTTCGTACTTCCCGGATTAGGTCCAGGTATTCCACCCGTCAGTTGGGTCCCTAATTCTTTGCCATCTTTTCCTAAAAGCATTTTTAATATGGATCAAATCCTTCAGGAGATCCAGCGTGATGTCGTCTTGGGTGCCTTGGCGATACTTAACTCATGGCCGGACTGCATTCTTAGTCATTACCCGTCCAGGACCCGTTTCCAGCATGGTCCGCACATTTGACGACGGTCCAGAACATCATTTATTATTATTCTTCTTATAGATGTTCTGTACCCCACAGCAAGATGCAAGACCGCTACTTGGCGGTAAATTTCATGTGCTGCCATTGTAATTGTTGAGAATGTGACCAGCACCATTGTCACGCGTGGACAAGTGCGCAGGATTTCTGGCCATACGAATGACATACTTCCGTGCATTACTGAACTTATTATAGATGTGAAAAATTGAACGTTCAATCTCATTCCTATCGTTTATTTCAAATGTGTTTACATTGTTATTTATATGCCAGGGGAATCTACTGTAATCTAAGAACGTTCTCCAAAGGGAAAGATGGCTGGTGAAAATGAACCCAGGAAAGATTAAAAATGATTGGTTTATGATCAGAATATACATAGAAAATCTACAGCCTGTTTCCAGTCATTTGACGGGGTCAGGAAAGGAATGAATAATGCCCCATCTAGCGGCGACAATAGGAATTGTGCCGCCAGCCAAAGCCTGACGCACTCCTCTGGGGCAATGATTAATGGATGACAAATGAAATGAAATTATTTTGGATGGTGTTGCTGGAATGAATGGTGACAGGGAAAACTGGAGTATCCAGAGAAAAACCTGTCCCGCCTCCATTTTGTCCAGCACGAATGTCACATGGAGAGACCGGGATTTGAACCACGGAACTCAGCTGTGAGAGGCCAGCGCGCTGCCGCCTGAGCAACGGAGGCTCCTTATAAATACATCATGAACAGTAAAATCAATTGGTCTCACCTCCTTTTACACCCCACCACCGTTAAGTTTATTTACCCCGCCCCCCTAAAAAAACTAAAAGAAGGCATGTTTCTTTATGTTTAAGGGAGATTTCAAACACCGATGTTCACGTCTATAACCTTCAGTTTTGAGATTAAAATTAAATTTATTTCATTTTCACACTCCTCCCCCCGCCCCCCTAAGTGAATTTTCTGGCAAAAAATACTTGTTTTTTTAATAGTGAAGGATCTTCTAAATACCAATTATCACGACTGTAACTTCTTCAGATTTTGATTTATGTGTCCTTATGAAAGGAATTCAACTCCTTTTCACTCCCCCCACCCCAAGATGATTCCCTCCCCCAAACGGGCTTTTATTTGTTTTTAAAGGAGATCCAAATACCAATTTTCACATCTGTAGGCCCTAACAACTTTAGATTTTATTAGATGTAAGTATTCTCATAAAATTAAGTCAATTCATTTTTCAATTCTTTCACCTCCCCCCCCCCCATTCATTGGATTTTCCGAGAATATGTGTTTCCTTAATTTTAAAGCAGGTTCCAAATATCAAATTTCATGTCTGTAACATCTTCATTTTTGAGATAACAGTAGATTAATTAAAAGAATTCAACACCATTTTCAGTCACTTCCCCTCCCCCCCCTCCACCCAAGTGGTATTTCCGAAAACTAAAAATACACATTTTAAAAATACCATTTTTCACTTCTGTAACATATTAAGTTTTTTGAGATATACTGTAGAAATTCTCATTTTAAAATTTCATCCCCTTTTTAGTTCCCCTTAAGAGAAGTTTCCAAAAACAAAACACCTATGTTTCTTTACATTTACAGGAGATTCTAAATACCACTTTTTACATCTATAACATTCTACATTTCTCAGATATTCTGTAGAAAATAGTCTTCAAAAAAATTCATCCCAATATGTCACTCCTGTTTAACTGCCATTAATTGGATTTTCCAAGAACAAAAAAACAAAAACAAAAAAATACATGTTTCTTCATTTTTAAAGGAGATACCATATACAAATTTTCATATCTGTAATATTTTCAGTTTCTGAGATATATGTATCCTCATTAAAGGCATTCAAGCCATTATTCACCCTTTTACACCCCTCCTATTCGGATTTTCAGAAAACAAAAAATATGTGTTCTATTACTTTTAAAGAAGATTCTAAACTTTTAAAGTTTTGAGATATTCATTTAAAAATCCCCACTTTTCACCCCCCCCCCCCCACTATTCGGACTTTCCAAAAGCAAAAAAAAAAAAAAATGTTTCTTTATTTTTAAAGGAGATCCCAAATACCAATTTTCAGGTCTGTAATATCTTCAGTTTCTGAGATTTAAGTATCCTCATTAAAGGCATTCAACCCCTTTTTCACCCCTCCTATTGGAATTTTCCAAAAACAAAAAATACATGTTTCTTTGTTTTTAAAGATGATTCTAAATACCAATTTTTACATCTATAAACTTTAAAAATTTTGTGATATAGATAAACTCATTTTAAAAATGCACCCCCTTTTCAGCCCCCATTAATTGGAGTATTCAGACACAAAAAATGTGTGTTTCTTTATTTTTAAAGGAGATCCCAAACACCAATTTTCAGGTCTGTAATATCTTCAGTTTCTGAGATATGTATCCTCATTAAATGCAATCAACCCATTTTTCACCCCTTTCCACACCTCCCATGGGATTTTCTGAAAATAAAAATATATGTATTTCTTTATTTGTAATGAAGATTCTAAATACCAATCTTTACATCTGTAAACTTTCAAAGTTTTGAGATATAGTACACTCATTTTAAAAATTCACCCCCCTTGTCACCCTCCCACTAACTGGATTTCCCCAAAACAAAAAAAATTACGTGTTTCTTAATTTTTAAAAGAGATCAAAAGTACCAATTTTCAAATCTGTAATATCTTCAGTTTCTGAGATATAAGTACCGATATCCTGATTAAAGGCATTCAACCTCTTTTTCGCCCTTTTTCACCCATCCTATTGGGATTTTCTGAAAACAAAAAAATACGTATGTCCTTATGTTTAAAGAAGATTCTAAATACCAATTTTCACATTTGTAAACTTTTAAAGTTTTGAGATATAGATACACTCATTTTAAAATTTCACCCCCCTTTTTACCCCCTTAGCAAAGGAATATCCCCAAATTCTCTCTTAGCAAGCACCTACATCTTAATATGAATGTATCCCCAAAATTTCATTTCATTATGTCCAGTAGTTTAGGCTCGGCGATGATGAATCAGTCAGTCAGTCAGTCAGTAAGTCAGTCAGTCAGTCAGTCAGTCATGACAAGCTATTTTATATATATAGATGACTAGCAAGATACCCGTGCTTCACTAGGGTATGATACTGAAATTTAGAACTGAATGCTTATTTTTTTATACATAATCTGCCAAAATTCGCGATCTGACCTGTTTTCCGAGAGAATCCGCCAAAATTCGTGATCTGATTTGTTTTCTAATAGATTACGGCAATTTTCCTCCCATTTTTCAATCTTTCTTTCCAGCAATCGATTTCGTACTTCTCGGGCTAGGTCCAGGTATTCCACCCAGTCAGCTGGGTCCCTAAATCTTTGCCATCTTTTCCTATAAGCATTTTTAATATGGATCAATTCCTTCAGGATATCCAGCGTGGTGTTTTCTTGGCTGCTTTGGCGATACTGAATCCGCAGCTGGGCTGCATTTTTAGTCATTACCCATCCAGGACCCGTTTCCAGCGTGTTCTGCACATTTGACGACAGTCCAGAACATTATTATTATTATTATTATTATTATTATTATTATTATTATTATTATTATTATTATTATGATATATGTTCTGGACCACACAGCAAGATGCAAGACCGCTACTTGGCGGTAAATTACATGTGCTGCCATTGTCATTGTTGAGAATGTGACCAGCACCATTGTCACGCGAAGGCAAGTGTACGAGATTTCTGGCAATAAGAATGACATACTTCCGTGCATTATTGACCTTATTATAGAGATGAACAATTGGACAGTCAATCTCAATCTGTCGTTTATTTCAAATGTGTTTAAATTTTTATTTATATGCCTGGAGAATCTACTGTAATCTAAGAACATTCTCTGAAGGGAAAGATGGCTCTTGAAAACGAACCCAGGAAAGATAAAAAATGATCGGTTTATGATCAGAATAAGTACATTGAAAATCTGCAGCCTTTTTCCAGTCCTTCGACAGTGTCAGGAATGGAATGAATAAAGCCCCCATCTAGCAGTGACAATAGAAATTGTACCAGCTGCCGAAATCTTCGCACTCCGCTGGGGCAATGATTAATGAATGACAAATAAAATGAAATTATATTGGACAGTGTTGCTGGAATGAATGATGACAGGGAAAATCGGAGTATCCGGAGAAAAAACGTCCCACCTCCATTTTGTCCAGCACGAATGTCACATGGAGAGACCGGGATTTAAACCACGGAACCCAGCTGTGAGCCGCCTGAGCAATGGAGGCTCCTTATAAATACATTATGAACAGTAAAATCAATTGGTCTCACCTCATTTTACACCCCACCGGCGTTAAGTTTACTTACCCCCCAAAAAAACAACCTAAAAGAAGGCGTGTCTCTTTATGTTTAAAGGAGATTCCAAACACCAATGTTCACGTTTATTACCTTCAGTTTTGAGATAAAAATAAGTCACTTTTTTCACTTTCACACTCCTCTCCCCACCCAAGTGAATTATCCGGCAAGAAAATACTTGTTTCCTTAATAGTAAAGGATCTTCTAAATTCCAATTATCATGACTCTAACTTCTTCAGTTTTTTATTTATGTGTCCTCATGAAAAGAATTCAATTCCTTTTCACTTCCACCCCCCAAGATGACTCCCCCCACCAAAATGGGTTTTTCTTTGTTTTTAAAGGAGAACCAAATACCAATTTTCACATCTGTAGGCCCCAACATCTTTAGTTTTTATTAGATGTAAGTATTCTCATACAATTAAGTCAATTAATTTAAAATTCTTTCACCCCCCACCCCCATTCATTGGATTCTCCAAGCATAGGTGTTTTTTACTTTTAAAGCAGATTCCAAATATCAAATTTCACGTCTGTAACATCTTCATTTTTGAGATAACCATAGCCTAATTAAAAGAATTCAACACCATTTTCAGTCACTTTTAACCCCCCCGTCCACCCAAGTGGTATTTCCGAAAACTAAAAATACACGTTTCTTTAGTTTCAATAGAGTAAAAAATACCATTTTTCACTTCTGTAACATGTTAAGTTTTTTGAGATATACTGTATAAATTCTCATTTTAAAATTTCACCCCCTTTTTAGTTCCCCTTAAGAGTAGTTTCCAAAAACAAAGCACTTATGTTTCTTTACATTTACAAGAGTTCCAAATACCACTTTTTACATCTGTAACATTCTACGTTTCTCAGATATTCTGTAGATGTAGTCTTTCAAAAATGGAAATGGCGTATGGCTTTTAGTGCCGGGAGTGTCCGAGGACATGTTCGGCTCGCTAGATGCAGGTCTTTTGATTTGACACCCGTAGGTGACCTGCGCGTCGTGATGAGGATGAAATGATGATGAAGACGACACGTACACCCAGCCCCCGTGCCAGCGAAATTAACCAATTAAGGTTAAAATTCCCGACCCTGCCGGGAATCGAACCCGGGACCCCTGCGACCAAAGGCCAGCACGCTAACCATTTAGCCATGGAGCCGGACAGTCTTTCAAAAAAATCACCCCAATTTGTCACTCCTGTTTAAACGCCATTAATTGAATTTTCCAAAAACAAAAAAATACGTGTTTCCTTATTTTAAAAGGAGATCCTGTATACAAATTTTCAGTTCTGTAATATCTTCAGTTTCTGAGATATATGTATGCTTATTAAAGGCATTCAACCCATTATTAACCCTTTTAACCCCTCCTATTGGGATTTACAGTAAACAAAAGAAAGTAAGTGTTCCTTTATTTTTAAAGCAGATTCTAAATATCAAATTTTACATGTGCAAACTTTTAAAGTTTTGAGATGTAGATACATTCATTTAAAAAGTCCAACCCCTTTTCACACCCCCCCCCCCCCCACTATTTGGATTTTCCAAAAGCAAAAAAAAAAAAAAAAAGTTTCTTTATTTTTAAAAGAGATCCCAAATACCAACTTTCAGGTCTGTAATATCTTCAGTTTCTGAGATTTAAGTATCCTCATTAAAGGCATTCAACCCCTGTTTCACCCCTCCTATTGGGATTTTCCGAAGAAAAAAAAAAGTTTCTTTACTTTTAAAGGAGATTGTAAATACCAATTTTTATATCTGTAAACTTTTAATGTTTTAAGATGTAGATACACTCATTTTGAAAATTCGCCCCCCTTTTCACCCCCCATTATTTGGATTTTCAAAAAAAGAAGAAATACCTGTTTCCTTGTTTTTAAAGTAGATCTCAAATAGCAATTTTCAGGTCTGTAATATCTTCAGGTTCTGAAATATAAGTAGCCTCATTAAAGGCATTCAACCCTTTTTTCACCCTTTTCCACCCTTCCTACTGGGATTTTCCGAAAGCAAAAAATATGTGTTTCTTTATATTTAAAGGAGATTCTAAATACCAATTTTTACACCTACCGGTATAAACTTTAAAAGTTTTGAGACATAGATACACTCATTTTAAAAATTCACCCCCTTTTCACCCCTCATTAATTGGATTTTCCAAAAACAAAAATATACGTGTTTCTTTATTTTTAAAGAAGATTCTAAACACCAATTTTCAGGTGTGTAATATCTTCAGTTTCTGAGATATAAGAATCCTCATTAAAGGCATTCAACCCCTTTTGCACCCCTTTTCACCCCTGCTATTGGGATTTTCTGAAAACAAAAAATACATGTTTCCTTATTTTTAAAGAAGATTCTAAATACCAATTTTTACATCTGTACACTTTTATAATTTTGAGATATAGATACACTCATTTTATAATTCCACCCCCCCTTTTCACCCCCTTAGCGATGGAATATCCAAAAATCCTCTCTTAGCGAGCACTTACATCAAAATATGAATGTATTTCCATAATTTCATTTCTTTATGTCCAGTAGCTTCAGCTCAGCGATGATGAATCAGTCAGTCAGTCAAGACAAGTTATTTTATATATAGAGACTAGCAAGATACCCGTGCTTCGCTACGGTATTATACTGAAATTTATAATTGAATACTTATTGTTTTAGATACTGTATATAATCCGCCGAAATTCGCGATCTGACTCATTCTCTGCGAGAATCCACCAAAATTCCCGATCTATTATTTTACGGCACGTTTCCTCCCATTTTTAAATCTTCCTTTCCAGCAATCGATTTCGTACTTCCCGGGTTAGGCTCAGGTATTCCTCCAGGTCAGTTGGGTCCGTAAAACTTTGCCATCTTTTCCTATAATATTTTTAATACGGATATAATCCTTCAGGAGATCCGGCGTGCTGTCATACTGGGTGCCTTGGCGGCACTGAACCCGCGACCGGACTGCATTCTTAGTCATTACCCGTCCAGGAGCCGTTTCCATCGCGGTCCGCAACAATTTGACGACGGTCCGGAATATTATTTTTATTATTATTATTAGTATTATGTGTTGCTGGAATGGCTGATGACAGGGAAAACTGGAGTATCCGGAGAAAAACCTGTCCCGCCACCGTTTTGTCCAGCACGAATGCCACATGGAGTGACCGGGATTTGAACCACGGAACCCAGCTGTGAGAGGCCGGCGCGCTGCCGCCTGAGCAACGGAGGATCCTTATAAGTACACTAATAACAGTAAAATCAATTGGTCTCACCTCCTTCTACACCCCACCCCTGTTAAGTTTATTTACAGCCCGCCCCCCCCCGAAAAAGAATTAAAAGGATGCTTGTTTCTTTATGTTTAAGGGAGATTCTAAACACCAATGTTCACGTCTATTACCTTCAGTTTTGAGATATAAGTATCCACATAAAAATAATTTACTTTTTTTCACTTCATTTCACAATAATATCTCCTCCCCCTAAATGAATTTTCCAGCAAAAAAATACTTGTTTCTTTAATAGTAAAGGATCTTCTAAATACCAATTATCACGACTCTAACTTCTTCAGTTTTTGATTTATGTGTCCTCATGAAAGGAATTCAACTCCTTTACACTCCCGCCCTCCAAGATGGTTTCCCCACCAAAACGCCTTTTTCTTTGTTTTTAAAGGAGATCCAAATACGAATTTTCACGTCTGTAACAACTTTAGTATTAGATGTATGTATTCTCATACAATTGTCAACTAATGTTTCAATTCTTTCACCCCCCCCCCCCCCCCTTCATTGGATTTTCCGAGAATACGTGTTTCTTTACTTTTAAAGCAGATTGCAAATATCAAATTTCACGTCTGTAACATCTTCATTTTTGAGATATCAGTAGCCTAATTAAAAGAATTCATCACCATTTTCAGTCACTTTACCCCCCCCCCCCCCGCCTTTCACCCAAGTGGTATTTCCAAAAACTAAAAATACACTTTTCTTTATGTTTAATAGAGATAAAAAATACTATTTTTCACTTCTGTAACATGTTAAGTTTTTTAGATATCCGTAAAAATTCTCATTTTAAAATTTCACCCCTTTTGGGTTCCCCTTAAGTAGAGTTTCCAAAAACAAATAACCTATATTTCTTTACATTTACAGGAGATTTACACCCACTGTTTACATCTGTAACATTTTATGATTCCAAGATATTCTGTAGATATAGTCTTTCAAAAAATTCACCCCAATTTGTCACTCCTGTTTAACCGCCATTAATTGGCTTTTCCAAAAACTAAAAAATATGTCTTTCTTTATTTTTAAAGGAGATCCCGTATGCGAATTATCAGTTCTGTAATATCTTTCGTTTCTGAGATATGTGTATCCTCATTAAAGGCATTCAACCCATTTTTCACCCTTTTACACCCCTCCTATTAGGACTTACTGGAAACAAAATAATACGTGTTCCTTTATTTTTAGAGGAGATTCTAACCACCAATTTTTACATCTGTAAATTTTAAAGTTTTAAGATGTAGACACACTCATTTTAAAAAATTCACCCCCGTTTTCACCCCCCAATAGTTGGATTTTCCAAAAACGAAAAAAATACCTGTTTCTTTACTTTTAAAGTAGATCCAAAATACCAATTTTCAGGTCTGTAATATCTTCAGGTTCTGAAATATAAGTATCCTCATGAAAGGCATTCAACCCATTATTCACCCTTTTACACCCTTCCTATTGGGGTTTTCCGAAAACAAAAGAATACGTATTTCTTTATTTTTAAAGGAGATTCTAAATACCAATTTTTACATCTATAAACTTAAAAAGTTTTGAGATATAGATACACTCATTTTAAAAAATCACCCCCTTTTCACCCCCCCCATTAATTGTATTTTCCACAAACAAAAAATACGTGTTTATTTATTTTTAAAGGAGATCCCAAACACCAATTTTCAGGTCTGTAATATCTTCAGGTTCTGAAATATAAGTAGACTCATGAAATGCATTCGACCCCTTTTTCAACCTTTTCCAGCCCTCCTATTAGGATTTTCCGAAAACAAAGTATACGTGTTTCTTTATCTTTAATGGAGATTCTAAATACCTATTTTTACACCTATAACCTTTAAAAGTTTTGAGATATAGATACACTCATTTTAAAATATTACCCCTTTTTTACCCCCCTTAATTGGGTTTTCCAGAAACAAAAAAATACGTGTTTCTTTATTTTTAAAGGAGATCCCAAACACCAATTTTCAGGTCTATAATATCTTCAGTTTCTGAGATATAAGTAGCCTCATTAAAGGCATTCAACCCCTTTTTCACCCCTTTTCACACCTCCTATTGCGATTTTCCGAAAACAAAAAAATACGTGTTTCTTTATTTTTAATGAAGATTCTAAATACCAATTTTTACATCTGCAAACTTTAAAAGTTTGGAGATATAGATTCACTAATTTTAAAAATTCACCCCCTTTTCACCCTCCCATTAATTAGATTTTCCAAAAACAAAAAAATACGTGTTTCTTTATTTTTAAAAGAGATCAAAAGTACCAATTTTCAGGTCTGTAATATCTTCAGTTTCTGAGATATAAGTACCGGTATCCTGATTAAAGGCATTCAACACATTTTCCCCCATTTTCACCCTTTTTCACCCCTCCTATTGGGATTTTCTGAAAACAAAAAAATACGTGTTTCCTTATTTTCAAAGAAGATTCTAAATACCAATTTTTACATTTGTAAACTTTTAAAGTTTTGAGATATAGGTGCACTCATTTTAAAACTTCACCCCCCTTTTCACCCCCTTAGCAACGGAATATCCAAAAATCCTCTCTTAGCGAGCACCTACATCTTAATATGAATGTATCCCCAAAATTTCATTTCATTATGTCTAGTAGTTTTGGCTCGGCGATGATGAATCAGTCAGTCAGTCAGGACAAGCTATTTTATATATATATAGATAATATGTGTAAAGAAGTGGAATCCGAGTTTAGGTTGTTTGCATATGATGTTATTCTGTACAGAGTAATAAATAAGTTATAAGATTGTGAGCGGCTGCAGGGTGACTTCGATGTTGTTGTGAGATGGACGTTAGGCATTGGTATGATGATAAACGGGGTTAAAAGTTAGGTTGTAAGTTTCACAAATAGGAAAAGTCCTCTCAGTTTTAATTATTGCATTGATGGGGTGAAAGTTCCTTTTGGGAATCATTGTAAGTACCTAGGTGTTAATATAAAGGAAGACCTTGATTGGGGTAATCACATAAATATGATTGTTAATAAAGGGTACAGATCTCTGCACATGGTTTTGAGGGTATTTAGGGGTTGTAGTAAGGATGTAAAGGAGAGGGCATACAAGTCTCTGGTAAGACCCCAACTAGAGTATGGTTCCAGTGTATGGGACCCTCACCAGGATTACTTGATTCAAGAACTGGAAAAAATCTGAAGGAAAGGAGCTCAATTTGTTCTGGGTGATTTCCGACAAAAGAGTAGCATTTCAAAAATGTTGTAAAGTTTGGGCTGGAAAGACTTGGGAGAAAGGAGACAAGCTGCTCGATCATTCAATATCTTTCCTGGATTGGTTTTCAAGAGCCTTCTTTTCCTTTGGAGAACTTAAAGTTAAGATTACAGTAGATTCTCCTGGAATATAAATAAAAATTAAAACACGTTTGAAATAAACAATAGGAATGACATTGACCATGCAATTGTACACTTCTATAATAAGGTCAATAATGCACGGAAGTATATCATTCATATCGCCTGAAATCCTGCGTACTTGCCTACGCGCGACAATGGTGCTGATCACATTGTCAGAAATTACAATGGCAGCATATGTAATTTACTACCAACTAGTGGTCTTGCACCTTGCTGTGGGGCCCAGAACATCACTACTACTACTACTACTACTGCTGCTGTTATGGACCGTCGTCAAAATGTGTGGACCATGCTGTCAATGGGTCCTTGCTGGATAATGACTACGAATGCAGTCCGGCTGCGGGTTCAGTACCGCCAAGGCACCCAAGACACAACACCAGATCTCCTCAAAGATTTGTTCCATATTAAAATTGCTTATAGATAAAGATGGCAAGGATTCTGGGACCCAACTGACCGGGTGGAATACTTGGTACTTGCTGGGCTGAGTGGCTCTGACGGTGGAGGAACTGGCCTTCTGACCCCAACTTGTTAGTTTTGATCCTGGCTGAGTCCGGTGGTATTTGGAGGTGCTCAAATACATCAGCCCCATGTCGGTAGATTTACTGGCATGTAAAAGAACTCCTGCAGGACAAAACTCTAGCACCTCGGCGTCTCCGAAAACCGAAAAAGTAGTTAAAACAAAAAATAGCAAACCCCACGGCACTTGGCCTGCCCAGCGACTGCTTCTCAGTCCGAAGGCCTGCAGATTATGAGGGTTCGTGTGGACAGCACGACACATCATCTCGGCCGTTATACTGGGCTTTCAAGACCGGGGCCATCAGATAGCTCCTCAATTCTAATCACGTAGCCTGAGTGGACCTCGAACCAGCCCTCAGGTCGAGAGAAAATTCCCTGACCTGGCCGGGAATCAAACCCGGAACCTCTGGACGAGAGGCAGGCACGCTACCCCTACACCATGGGGCCGGCATCGAAAAAGCAGTTAGTGGGACGTAAAGCCAATATTATTATTATTATTATTATTATTATTATTATTATTATTATTATTATTATTATTATTTAATACGTGGACCTAGCCATGGAAGTATGAAATTGATTGCTGGAAAGAAAGTGTGAAAAATGGAAGGAACTTTGCTGTAATCTCTCAGAAAACGAGTCAGATTGCGAATTTTTGTGGATTCTCTCAGAAAATGAGGCAGATCGTGAATTTTGGCTAATTATGTAGAAAACATTAAGCATTCAATTATAAATTTCAGTATAATACCATAGCGAAGCACAGGTATCTTGCTAGTTATTTGTATGTATGAAAGAAAATGTCCCTAAACTTCAAAGTTTCTCAAAATATTTACAAATCTCCTTGGGAAATATTACATTTCAGCATTGATTGTTTCTGTTCTTGTAATTATTTATTTATTTAGTTAGTTATTTAGAATGAGGGTAAGATTTTATTATTCTGGAATTCTGCTTCATGGATACATCAGGAAAGAGATAAGTACTAAGTCAACCATATTATGTGCTAATTTCTATATTAATATCTAATATCACTTATCAGCTCAAATGGATATCATTCATCTTATAAATCTTACAAATTAGTTTAATTATATAAATGTGTCTGATGAGATCTATAGTCAGGTGATTAATTGAATTCCAGTACCTCACTTATTGTTATTTATTAAAATAGTTATAGAGCATTATTCATGAAGACTCTATCAATTATTTTACTTTCTGATATTATATATGAAAAATTCATAATACTTGTGCACAAGATTAAGTACGTGTCATGTACTTCTTCAACGAATATTCAACATTATGGTAGAGATATGGGTTAATTTCTAATTAATATTCTACTCAACTTTCCCTATAATAAATTGTTTTGTTGATTTACAAGTGCTTTAACTCCCTATGAACTTCACCATACATTTTTACACAATTTGGATATGGAATACATGTCAACGAATACACGTTATGGTATCAAGTATATTACTGACCCTGGATTGAGTCAATATTCTTATTTTTATCTTCTAAACTGTTATCTCTTCATTATCGATGATCAATGTATATCACATTTATTTATTCTTCTTCATTTTCATTCAATATTCCTATCTCACTTTCTTCATATCTCAATATCATATTTCTTCTTTCTCTTGCAAATAATCCTCATCTATACCTTAACTTGATGCACAGAATTCTTTAATCATCATTTGTTCACTTGATTAATCCATTTCTTGTCAATCAATCTCACTTTCACTTCATATTACTCTCATATCCTCACATAATGCAATTCTGATTTTATACGGCACTGTACAATCTCCACACTACAAGATATTAACCCCTATTCACTTATCTCATAATTCACATATGTAACCTCTTCCTTTGCTTAAATGTCACTGCGATAGCACTTACATGTTATTCGCTTCACACATATCCTATCTAAGGATTTATTATGTTATTCATATGACTACCTATTATCCCTGCATTTCGACACATATCTGAGCTAATTGGAAGATCATAACATCTAACCATTTACTCACAAACAAATTAAAGGTTATATTAAAATCTGCAAGATTTATTTAACTTACTGCACTAATTAAGAAGACTTATCTTTTTCCATCAGTTCCACCGGGATTGAATTATTGTAGATGCTCCAGGACATCTGTGATTTGGGCACGGCAATTACATCCTTTGCCGTCACCTCAGGTCAGTCTCTTCCGGACACCTCGCCATCGTCTTCTTAGAACATCGCGGGAGCCATGTCTTGCACAAATATAACAGAAATAAGCACAAATGAAGTCAGTTGCGCCATGATACAGATTCCATAGCCTTCTAACATGCTAAATTCAATGTAAAGTCTGTCATTTTAACTTCAGTCTTAATAGAGTTTGTAGACTACCAAGATGTCTACCCTCATTTCAGATATCTGTATTAAAGTTGCTATTTTATGGATTAATTTAGCTATTTCCCCTATCCTTATGATTTCCATCCTTGTAACCTTGTCAGTGGTTATCCCTTGCCGTTTTGAATTTCTTTCTTTTGAATTTTCTTCCTGTCTCACAGCTTTATTGATGGTTTTTTTAAATTGTGCATTCTTCAATAAATATACTTATATAGATTCCGCCAATCTTTCTCCTTAAATTAATTGAATTTCTCTCCAAGTCTTGAAATGCTGTACGTGATAAATAGCTCTAGATCAATGCAACCATTGCTCAAGTTTTGCTCTTTCAATTTTCAATCTTTTAATAATAGTGTTCTAACAATTCTGAACTCTTATTTATCTTACTCACTGCCACCTTAATCTTTTCTGCCTTGATCACGCCATATATTATATTTCATTGATATAGATAACTGAGTTTATGCACTGCATTTAACTTATCTTGGGAATTAGGTCAATTTTTGTTCCAATAAACTATCAATTTCGGACAGTGAAATCGCACACTTCAAAATTTACACTCCACATAAATAACTCCTTCTTTCCCAGGATTTGAAAGAAGCCAGTTGTCAAACAATTTATTTTTTAATCATTCACTCCTAAAGTTTTGGGTGTATTGTGGATTTGGCATATTTATAAAACTTAGTCAAACTCGATATTTCAACATACGCACACAGTAAATACATTGAGCCAAGGTAACATTTCATTAACCCTAGACCGGACGCGCCAGTTTCTGTCACACAACCGGGCGCGCGGTTGACTTTGTCAACCAGTTACGTTTTCAGTCGTTTACAGGCTTCCAATTGCATAAACATTTCATTTAATGGTGTTTCATCTTTTGTTTCAATGTTATTCTCCAAATAAAATTAAAAACTTGTATTAGTGATTAATATGAATGTACTTAAAATGGATATCATGAACACTTAAACTAATTCTGATAGGGACATGAATACTGCACCTATTTACAATGAGTTAAATAACAGATACATAATTAAATTAAAATAATGGTCATATTTTTATATTTGCACAATTATACAAAGAAATGAAAAGATATAATGGAAAAAAATGACTGGATGAAAAATAAACTTTGTGGCCATGTCCAAGAAATATTTCACACCTTATACCCGAACAATGCCATAATTTCACTGCGGTTCGCAAATTTAGCATCGTGCTCACAGCTATAATTTACTTCCTCCCACTTCCTAGAAATGTACAAATTAGTTCATTAAATTGTTCATCAAGCATCTCAATGTTTATCAACTGCATGAAACAGCTGATTTCTGTTGATACCTTCCTTGCCTCCCCTTCTGTCCTTGCTTCTACCCTCGAAGTAAACTTTGAAAAGTACGTCATGGTCCATATTGTTCCTCCAACTCTCCCGAAGATAAATTCGTTTTTGTTATCGTCTTCACAGATCTCACTGTCCGAATCGGCCTCCTGCTCCGTATCACTGTTATGATCCTGATCCGATACGTTTATAATATCCTCCTCCCCATCCGAAAAATCCAAGGCAAAGTCCTCTATTTCATCGGACAACTGGCTCAAAATGTCAGGTATGTCTTCATCAATGACAAAACGAGACCTAAAATAGAAATACACTACATGTAATTCAGGCTGAATTTGCCTAATTACCCAAAAAGTACAGAGGAAAGGAAATTTTAAAGAAATATATTTTACTTACATGACGAGGCACGCGGTTGGCTTTGTCAACCAGTTTCGGGTTCCAAGAGTTCGCTCGAAATAATTACACACGTATCGCTTCCACTGTTGTCGAAACTCAACTGAACTGAAGGTCAAGAGTGAGAGCAAAGGTATTAGTTGCGACGTGGTGAAAGACTGACAATTCTAGGAATTACGACGTAAAATAGCGCGCTGGTTGACGAAAACAACCAGCACGCCCGGTCTAGGGTTAAGACATATGGTAGGTAAATTGTTTAAACATTATAAGCAAAGAATGCATGCACAACACACTGATGAAAGTCACTAAAACATTTTAACATTTTAAAATCTGACCTCTGTGGTGCTGCAGTAGGATGACTCAGTCCTGCAGAGACAGCATTGAAGAAGTGAACTAAGATACACACTCACAAAGGCAAACAGATTTCATTCAGTAAAAAGAGTACTTCCAAATTGCATGGATGGGAATTGACAGTTACTTCCACTGGGAGTCCCCAGGCATTCTACTTTTTCCCACTAATTTGATTCAGTGATATTTATGCCATACATTTACATTTAACAAAGCCTCTAGAAAATCCTCCAACACATAATTCCACCCAAAATTCTGCTAAATGCATTTTTTTCTGCTAGGAAATTTAGAATCTGTTAAGTTGACAATGCTGGTAAAAACCTTCTGACCTGTTCATGTTACCAGAGTTGACACACAGCACTTATGAATTTTATTTAGCTGTGCAGGAGTTCACTAATTAAGTAACAGTCTCCTTTCACCCTAACCTTTTCACCTTTTAAATTTTCTGCACTGTTTATCATGTTACTTGCTATTATAAGTGACACTGCCTCTACTTTAATTGGTCTATTCCTCATTATTGCCCAAACTTTATACATTATCAAAGTGTGGTACTCTGCAGATTACGCATTTTCATCCTTTATCACCTCTAACCTTTACACATTCACTCTCAATGTGTTAGAAATTCTTCTCCTTGCTTCCTTGTTGTCCATATTCTCCTGCTACTCTTCACCCACCCAGTTCCTTCATTTTTGACTATTCATAGTTATGTAAATTTATTTTACAAAACATTATGTTCTCTTCTTTTTCAGAAACGAGAGGAGGAACATCAGGAGGCTGGGGCCCCCAAAAAAGGTGGGTATTTAGTTTAAGGATTTCAAGCTGTGAGAATACTACAGAGAATTCCACTAATCAAATACCTTTATATCACTCTCAAACAGTTTTTTTTTTTTTTTTTTTTTGCTATTTGTTTTACGTTTCACCGACACAGAAAGGTCTTATGGCGGTGATGATATAGTAAAGGGCTAGGCTTGGGAAGGAAGCGGCCGTGGCCTTAATTAAGGTACAGCCCCAGCATTTGCCAGGTGTGAAAATGGGAAACCATGGAAAACCATCTTCAGGGCTGCCGACAGTGGGATTCGGATCCACTATCTCCCGAATACTGGATACTGGCCACACTTAAGTGACTGCAGCTATCAAGCTCGGTCTCAAACAGTTGATGAACCTGTAAAATCTTGCATATTTTCAGACTTTAGCTATTTAACTCTATTGATGTCAGTGCTTAAGCTGTATTTATTGAGATATTTAACGTTCCTTTCTTGTCTTAAAAGCAAAGGCTTGGGTTATTTTTAAACTCAAGTGGATGCTAACGTTTCTCAGAAATGGAGGTGTTCTCCTTAAAAGATATGAACATAATCCCTGCTCTAGAGCTTTAATGAAACTCTCGGGAGACTTTACAGAATGTTACACTGAATAGAATGAATATATCATCTTTGAATTACAACATCTTTGCTGTAATAATCAGATCCACTGTAAACCATGTAATATAAATGATATACAAGATCATTCAAATCTAACTGAGCTCATGAGAACACAGGTTTTCAATTTGCAAAGACTGGGTCACATTCTGCAAGTACTCTGAGTGGCCTCCTTAACACTTGATAACCTTTAAGAGATTAGTTAAATTACTGTTGTGCTTGGACCAGTCTAAAGTGATAACCTACTAATTTCAGAGAAGAACATCTATGGGGCCTCTTACTGGCTTAGTTCTTTTAGATTCCAGGATCTTCATCATCACAGCTGATATTTCTGTTACTGTATGTGGTAACTGCTGTAGAGGAGATTTTAAACTGGGTGGTAAAACTGCAATCTTCCCTTTACTCTATTTATGCTTTCATCAGAGGTTGAAATATCCTTTGTTATAAAGATGAATAAATCAAGTAAATTCCTTCGCCAGTTTTGTTCTACCTAAAGTGATGCTGGTATGTGTGTTTAATCTATTGATGGGCAATTCAACTGTTTTGAAGTAACTAATATTGAAGTCCAATTATTTAAACATATTACTCCAATTACTCACTTCACTCAGCACCTCATCAATCAATCCCATAGCCAAGAGTTTTAAACTGGTTATTGATATTGGGGATGGAGTAATTTAATTGTCGACGGGTATTGTATGTATTAGTACGTAACTAGTATCATAATGTCTGTCGGAACCTAGATATTTCCTACAAAATTACAGAATTTTTTCTAGATTTTTGTTGTTTATTGTAGATGTACTTAACTCTTTGAATTGTGTTTTTGATCACATCACAGCAAAAATTCAAAGAAAAGAATTATAAACCAAGAAGGTACGCAAATGGTAAAATGAATAACTTTAAAAAAATGGACCTTCCTACTTTTCTTATCATCATCATCATCATTGTACAGTTGCAGTTTCTCGAGTAATGTTAATGAGCCTCTTCCACTTCTTTCTGTCCGTATACAACTTGTCATGGAGAACATAATCCACTGTCCATCCTCTGGTAACTAGATCAACCTTGATCATGTCCATCCATAGGGATTTAGGTCTTTCTTCATGTCTTTTCCCATCCACCTGTCTTTCCAAATTTATTAGCTGGTTCTTGTAGACTCCATCCTCATCACATGCCCGTACCACTGTAGTGTGGATGTGCCAATTCGGTCTAATAGGGATGTCTTTATTCCGGCTTCTTTCCTCGCCTCTTCAATTCTTAACTTGTACATCCTGGTCTTCTGGATGGTGGATCTAAGAAATTTCATCTCTGATCAATCAGTCAATACTGATCTGCATTTAGGGCAGTCGCCCAGGTGGCAGATTCCCTATCTGTTGCTTTCCTAGCCCTTTCCGAAATGATTTCAAAGAAATTGGAAATTTATTGAACATCTCCCTTGGTAAGTTATTCCAATCCCTAACTCCCCTTCCTATAAATGAATATTTGCCCCAGTTTGTCCTCTTGAATTCCAACTTTATCTTCATATTGTGATCTTTCCTACTTTTATAAACGCCATTCAAACCTATTCGCCTACTAATGTCATTCCTCGCCATCTCTCCGCTGACAGCTCGGAACATACCACTTACTGTTATTTATAAGTTTCATTTCCGTATTGATGGATATTACTTTACAGAAAAACAATATATATACAAATCTCCACCTTATCAATACAAATTTATTTCACATGTAAATATAGTCAAATAGTCAAGACTAGTTTCGACCCCTAGGGGGTCATCCTCAGTTGACATGCATTAAAAATTGTATTGTTCATAAAAACATCACATATAGTGGTAAAAGTTTAGATTAATTTAGACTGATCATTAATGTTGGTATGTCTAATGCATGACTAGTGTGCATCGTTCATGAAGACACATATCACCTTACTGCTACTACCATCCAATTTTTAGGTTATATAATATGGAACACACATATGTTTGTGTAACTCAACAGTGGCAAGTTCAACTATGTACACAATTGGCTATTGATTGGTCACATGAAAGTACAGAACACTGGCTTGAACATTTCTGATTGAGGTATCAATGCAACACCTTACTTGCATACATCCTAGAAGCTAAATTCAGTTTGTAAGGCCCATTACTTCTGATTGAAACTTAGTATGAAGTTAAAATTTGAATAAAAATATTTGCTAATGTAGACATTAAAATGTTGTTAAAATGGGCATATAGTCAAAAACAGTGGTATGTATGCCACACATGTCTAGTTAAAAATATACATTACATTGATGTTGTTTATGTGCGGTACAACATGTACACTGATTTGGAATAAATGAGGTTTGTATATATAGTGTTCCAACAAAATGGATCCGTAAAAAATATTATATGTAAAGACAATTGGTATTATAATGATCCGCTGCAGATCAGGTAATGCTGTTTATTTATCTGGAGATATTATTGGCAGCTACAGATGTTGGAGTTATTAGAAATGTTAATGGAGCATGTTTTCTTCCGTAGTCGCGATGTTTATACGGAAGAAAACATGCTCCATTAACATTTCTAATAACTCCAACATCTGTAGCTGCCAATAATATCTCCAGATAAATAAACAGCATTACCTGATCTGCAGCGGATCATTATAATACCAATTGTCTTTACATATAATATTTTTTACGGATCCATTTTGTTGGAACACTATATATACAAACCTCATTTATTCCAAATCAGTGTACATGTTGTACCGCACATAAACAACATCATATGTAATGTATATTTTTAACTAGACATGTGTGGCATACATACCACTGTTTTTGACTATATGCCCATTTTAACAACATTTTAATGTCTACATTAGCAAATATTTTTATTCAAATTTTAACTTCATACTAAGTTTCAATCAGAAGTAATGGGCCTTACAAACTGAATTTAGCTTCTAGGATGTATGCAAGTAAGGTGTTGCATTGATACCTCAATCAGAAATGTTCAAGCCAGTGTTCTGTACTTTCATGTGACCAATCAATAGCCAATTGTGTACATAGTTGAACTTGCCACTGTTGAGTTACACAAACATATGTGTGTTCCATATTATATAACCTAAAAATTGGATGGTAGTAGCAGTAAGGTGATATGTGTCTTCATGAACGATGCACACTAGTCATGCATTAGACATACCAACATTAATGATCAGTCTAAATTAATCTAAACTTTTACCACTATATGTGATGTTTTTATGAACAATACAATTTTTAATGCATGTCAACTGAGGATGACCCCCTAGGGGTCGAAACTAGTCTTGACTATTTGACTATATTTACATGTGAAATAAATTTGTATTGATAAGGTGGAGATTTGTATATATATTGTTTTTCTGTAAAGACATACCACTTAGTCGAGCAGCTCTTCTTCTTTCTCTCAGTTCTTCCCAACCCAAACATTGCAACATTTTTGTAACGCTACTCTTTTGTCGGAAATCACAGTCTCGATGAATCTCTTTTTGTGAGGGTGCACGCTTCAATACCATAGGTCAATATCGGTATGAAATAGCTGTTACACATCATCAGTGTGGTTGGTTTTCGAATCATGTCATCCCATAAAAGTCTTCTTACTTGTGGGTAGAATTCTGATCCCTTTTTGTACTCTGTTTGTAATTTCCTTTCTGATCAAATTATTACTGGAGATTAAACTTCCAAGGTAAAGAAAACAATCCACTCACTGTAGCTGGTAGTCTCCTAGTTTTACACTTGATAGACGCCCTTCTGTGTTGACTGCCATCACTACTGTCTTTGTCTTGCTGATGTTCAGATTATATTCCTGGAAATGGGATTTCCACACATTGAGTCTGGTCTGTACTTCCTCTTCTGTTTCATCCCAAATCATGGTATCGTCAGCAAAGGCCACTTCATTCAGTTCACCTAACTTTTCTTTGACGTTCTTCATTATATTGTCCATAACAGTGATGAACAGTAGTGGGGACAGTGCACTTCCTCGTTGAACTCAACTCTTGGTCTCATACCAAGCTTTCTATCATCATAATATTCCTATGTCCAAAATCAATGTTGGATATCCTGAAAATTGGATTTGCTAATATTTTTGACTGCCATCACTACTGTCTATGTCCTGCTGATGTTCAGATTATATTTCTTATTTCTTATTTCAATACCATAGGTCAATATTGGTATGAAATAGCTGTTACACATTATCAGTGTGGTTGGTTTTCGAATAATGTCATCCCATAAAAGTCTTCTTACTTGTTGGTAGAATTCTGATCCTTTTTGTACTCTGTATATAATTTCCTTTCTGACCAAATTATTACTGGAGATTACACCTCCAAGGTAAAGAAAACAATCCACTCACTCTAGCTGGTGGTCTCCTAGTTTTACACTGATATCGGAATCTTATTGAGGATCCAAACCAATAAGATCCTCAATAAGATCCACCATCCAGAAGACCAAGATGTACAAGTTAAGAATTGAAGAGGTGAGGAAAGAAGCCGGAATAAATACATCCCTATTAGACCGAATTGGCACATCCAGACTACAGTGGTACGGGCATATGATATATACTTGTGTACGTTATATCAAATGACAACCTAGCAAAACATGAGGTGAACAATCGAATCAATAAGGCAACACAATTTTACCACCAGGTAAGATATCTGCTGTGGGATGAGCAAATACCCATGAAAACAAAAATGATATTGTACAAGTCCTATTATATACCAATTCTTACATACAGTCTCGAAACCACAACACTGACCAATAGAGATAATTCCAAACTTCAGGCAGCTGAAATTAAATTCCTATGCACTATGATCCAGAAAACCAGGA